>NC_044559.1:4904274-5515708 GCF_007565055.1 Rhinopithecus roxellana
GTACATCGGGTAGGACTTATAGTCTGGCAGCTTGGTCAGAGAGGGCCACTGCTCCTTGGTGGGCGTCCCCAGCAGCCGGAAGATCCTCTTCAACTGGTCATCAACATCATTGCCAGGAAAAAGAGGCCGCCCAGCATTGGCCAGCTCTGCGAAGATGCAGCCGGCTGACCACATGTCGATGGATGTGGAGTACAGCTTGGCCCCAAAGAGGACATCCGGTGGGCGGTACCACAGTGTGACCACCTCAGCTGAGTAACAGCGGACAGGGATCCCAAAGGCTCGAGCCAGGCCGAAATCAGCCAATTTCAGCTCCCCATTCCTGTTTATTAGCAGGCTCTGGGACTTCAGGTCCCTGTGTAGCACATTGCGGCTATGACAGAATCCCAGGCCTTTCAGTAGCTGGAAGAGGAATGACTTTACAATCTCAGGATCAAGGTCACCATTGCAACTGTCAAAATACTTCTTCAGGTCCTGGTCACAGAATTTAAAAACCAAAGTCAGCTTCTTGTCGCTGTGCAGGACATCATGAAGCCTGACGATGTTCTTGTGCTTCAGCTCCTTGAGTAGGCAGATCTCCCGGAGGGCAGAACTCGGCACACCCTCATCATCGTCATCCAGCCTCACCCGTTTCAGAGCCA
The DNA here is from genome assembly GCF_007565055.1 of Rhinopithecus roxellana. Classification (NCBI taxonomy): domain Eukaryota; kingdom Metazoa; phylum Chordata; class Mammalia; order Primates; family Cercopithecidae; genus Rhinopithecus; species Rhinopithecus roxellana. The sequence goes on from NC_044559.1 coordinate 4,904,913, forward strand.
CGATCTCATCAGTCTCCCGGTTTTTGGCCTTGAACACTGTTCCGTAGGTGCCTTCCCCAATCTTTTCCAGTTTCTCGTATTTCTGCATCGCGGCGGCCGCGGGGACCCCTGTGGGCCCTCGGTTTTAAGACTCTGGCCCCGGCGTTGCAGAGGAGGCAGCACCCGAGCCTCCAGCCCCGCCCCCTCAGGTCTAGTTTCAAAGGCAACTTCTCGTGCAACCTGTGACTCACCCTGTCCTAAAGTGCCATATGTAAAGGGTCTGGAGATAACCCACAGGCAGCACTGTGAACTCCTGACAGCCCTTCCAGATAAATACCAGGTCAGTGTCTACAGCTGATGACACAGAGCGGAATATCTGAAAAATAAGACTTCTTCAACCAATGAACTGCCAGTCACTATTACTTAGTGTAAAATACTATATTACATATACAATACTATATACACTACATATATGTGATTTTTTTTAATTGCAGTGTTCCACATTGAAGCAATGAAATATAAAAACCAAACGTTTATTAAGCTTAAAGGCAACTTAGAAATACTGATGCCAGATAGAAAGATGCTTTAGCCCCAAGTCAGCTGTTTGGAAATGCCCCAACTAAACCAACAGAGGAATCTGAGGCATAATAAGTGTTCATACCTTTCCAGCTATACTTGTGCTTGTCTTGAATATGAAAACCTAAGCTGCAGTTATGCCACAGCACAGAATGTGTTATATTTTACATCACTGAGCCTTAGTTTACAAATGGTAAAAAAAAACAGGGAAGGTAAACTGTGAGGTTTCCTTAAGAAGCTGTTATATCCAACAGACTCATGAAAATCTTTGCAAATGTCCCCGGTACATAGCTCCTCCCCACTGACGGGCTCAACTGGGAGAAGCTATGCACATGTCTCAATTTTCATATGCTCAATGGCAATACAGGATTCCTAGGATAAAGTAAGGGATATAAATGACACAGCACACTGAAAACACTGTAATGTTACTTCAGAGTGTTGCAAAATAAAGATCACAGATGAAAGTTTTAGTTTATTGAAGGATGTAACCATGTACATTTCATTAGTGTGTTTTAAAGTCTTATACTGCTTACATTCTCATGTGGGAAAATGTATCTTGTTTGTGCTTTATAGGTGAAATGTGAACAGGCAAAACTAAAAATAATTTTACAACACAAATCACCAGATGTTAATGGCTGGTAATTCAACCGGAAATCTGAAAGATAGTATCTGTTTCATTGTGATACCAAGTATCAGTGACAAGGAAGATTTTACTGGTGGTATTTAAGTGTAGGCCTCTGGAACAAATGACTTGGTTCCCAGGCGTAGCACGCCCACTGCTGAACTGCCACGGCCTGACAGCCTGTCTTATCTGCCAAACTGCTCATTAGGTTTAGTAATCTTCACCTGTGCCTCCAGCTTACATTTCAGCAGGTAATACACATCAGTCTGCTTTTATCATCTTCTGCAGTGAGCTTCCAACACTCCTTTAGCAGTACAGTGCCCCTGCATCTGCAATCCTCCAAACACACCTTGTATACATGTCATTATTTTTCAACGGTCAATTCAGCTTCCAGCTTTGGAGGCTAGCTTAGCTTAAATAAAGCAAAAATACAAGACAGAGAATATGCAAAGTCAGTCCTGCATTGTAAATATTAAGTGGGCTGACCAATCATTTAATTTTTTGACATTAAAAAAGAATACATTAACCATAGAAATCTAATATTTAAATACAGATTTCAGAGCGTATTTCGGAGTGGGGCATAGGGAACAATAGAGCAGAGGATTCCTCTCCCAATTGTCTCTGTCCTATCCAACCTTTGTTACAGGTCAGAGAGTTCTCCAATCTATAAATATACAACAGAGATAATGTGGCAACCAGGACACAGAGACGTACTAGAGTACTGCTCAGCTCTCTGCCTAGGCCTGATTCTGCTGATCCCTGACAATGAGCGCTGTGAAATTTAGAGGCAGATCAATACACACACGCACAAACACACAAAAGAGATACTTCATGGGCAAAAAGCACCAAAGATATAAAACAAAATGTCTGAAAGACCATAAAACAACTTCTGATGAAATGCTGTTTGCATTTTGCAGAAGCAAAATATTCACCACCAAACCTACAATTAGCTTAAAAATTACAATAAGTACAGTAATTTTGGATCCCACCTCCAATTCATACCTTATCAACATGGAATAATCACACTGCATCTAAAACAAAGCTAGATAAGACTTTATATGCCGAATACAACTTGTACAGTAAGAAGGTAATTTTTTGAAATACTGTGAATACAACATTTGTATGCCATGCTCTACTTCACAAGTTAAAAGAAAATATAATCATTTCTACTCTCAAAATGTATTGAAATAAAATACAGAAAAGGCTATTCTAATACCAGTTAACATTAAGAGAATATATCTCTAAACTAAAGATCTTGGATCTTCTAGAAAGACAAAATCAACCTGTATATACTTGGGTAAGAAAAAAAAATTAAGAGATCAAGAAAGGAGAGAGGATGTTAGCATAGAATCATCTCCAAAAATGGCTTTCCGATGCATCTGACCGGTTTTTAAGTCCATTTCTTTTTCCTCCTTTAGCATCAACAGCCTATATTACCAAGGAAATGCAAAATAATTCGATTTGTACATTAACCAGCTAATCTAGAAATGACAATATAGTCAATGAAAATACAAAGAAAGAGAAAAATGTCAAGGAATTGTTTAAGATGTTGAAGATGACAGAGCATAGGGAAAAAATGATCTGATCAACACTGGAGGAGTTAATAAGCAAACTCAGGCATGGTTCCCTAACACCACACTTCAAAAGAACTTACAGCGAGAATAAAGGAATAACCCTTTTAAAAAAAATCTAATTGTAGAAAACAATTGCTCAACAGGGAAGTTAGTGTTTTGTAGATCTTTTGGAAAGCTGATTAATTTCTAAGCTAAAAACACATGATCCTTAAGAGAAATGGCTGAGTCCAGACCCAAGGCAGGAAGAGGGCAAAATGAGCCTGGATCCTCTTGTTCTGTCAGAAAGTAAGAAATGCTAAAGACTAACAGAGACAGTTGACAGGACACAGGATACAGGCTGAAGGCTCCCGTGGCCAAATCTGGGACAGCATAGACATCAGAAAGAACAATGACAGTGATGGAAAATAACCCATAGAATAAAACGCAAGTGCACTAGTCAGCAGTGATACCGAAAGAAAGAGGAGAAGCGAAAGCTCTTTGTTAAAAATGCCAAGTAACAAACGTAGGAGGAATGACACAGGAAGAACATTCAATTTAAGTCACCAGTGCCATAAATGATAGAGAAGATCATAAGGAGGCTAAAATCACTGGATGAAAGAAAACTATACAGAGATATTTAACATAGCATGATATATAAAAGTATGAAAACCTAAATTAGAAAAAATGAAAAATCATACCATAAGAGATGGCCAAGTTTGAAGACAGCAATAATAGGCCAGACACAGTGGCTCACACCTGTAATCCCAGGACTCTGGGAGGCCAACGTGGGAGAATAGCTTGAGCCCAGGAGTTCGAGACCAGCCTGGGCAACATAGAACTAATCTCTAGAAAAAAAGAAAAAAATCAGTTAGAGTGGTGGTGCACTCCTGTAGTCCCAGCTACTTGCAGGGTTGAAGTGGGAGGATCACTTGAGCCTGGGAGTTCCAGGCTGCACTAAGCCAAGACCACGCCACTGCACTCCAACCTGGGAGACAAAGTAAGACCTTCTCTCAAAAAAAAAAAAAAAAAAAAAAATACACCAATAATAACAAAATGTGACTACATAAAGACTGTAAAGACTGTATAGAAAAAGGAAATGCTGAGAATATAGAAATAAAATTACATATTTTAAATGTAACTATATTAGAAGAGGGTAGGCTTGTAGACAAGGATGACTAGAAGGATATGCAAAAATGAAAGTAGCTAATAACACTCATTATGTCAGTCACTGCGGTAGGTAGTTTATGCACATTGTAACAAACTATATACTAGATTATCTCAAATTTTTCAGATAAATTTTACTGGGAGTCATAAATCAGTACAACAAAACCAATGTTTTGCAAACATCCACTATGTATAAAGGTATACAAATTCTTAACCCAGGCTGAAAAATAATTCACATAAGCCACATATCAGTGTAAACCTACCCATGAGATAATACAACATAATCTAAATAAAACTTCCAGAGAGAAGGCATGTGGCTTCTGGACAGCCACAAACTCCCTGACTCTGCTCTAGTGTTTCGGCCACCAAAAGAAAGCCAAGTGGCCTCAGGTCTCCTAAAAAAACAAAAAAGCAACCTATGGAAGATGGCGTGGTATTTGAGGAATATTTGGGGTCTGTTGAAAAATGCATCCTGTATTTTATTTCAAGAAAAGACTCCCTCGTAATGTCAGATAAATGAAGAGCCCTCAGAGACACATGCACACACAAAGAAAAACAAAAAATAGAATGAATCCCAACAAAATGTGTTATGATGGCAGAATTACGGGTGATAAAATCTTCCATAATGTATCTTTTAATTAAAAATAGGAAAAAAAGCAGACTTACCTGTGATTATCTATATTCTCTGACCCAAGTGGCTTGGAACCAGAAAATAGCATCACTCGACTTGAAGCCATCTTGGTGGAGTGAGTGGAGATGAAAGTCTGGACCAGCTCATGGGTGGGCTCCACCTCGTCCTGTCAAGACCATCAAGAAAGGGCACGTGAGGAAAGCACAAAGATCTTGGAGAGACACTGGTTTCATGCAGTTTCTCAAAATTATCTTAGACACATTTCCTGAGAACCTTTCTTAATGCCTCAAAAAGCAGAGAAGAGGCCGGGCACAGTGGTTCACAACTGCAATCCCAGCACTTTGGGAGGCCAAGGTGGGCGGATCACAAGGTCAGGAGATTGAGACCATCCTGGTTAACAAGGTGTAACCTCATCTCTACTAAAAATACAAAAAAATTATCCAAATGTGGTGGCGAGCACCTGTAGTCTCAGTTACTCAGGAGGCTGAGGCAGAAGAATGGCGTGAACCCGGGAGGTGGAGCTTGCAGTAAGCAGAGATCGCGCCATTGCACTCCTGCCTGGGAAACAGAGCGAGACTCCGTCTCAAAAAAAAAAAAAAAAAAAAAAAGAAGCAAAGAAAATCCTTACAACAAAGCTTGAAATGGACCCCCATCTCCATTAAACTTTTCCAAAGTTCAGGGAGTATATAACCTGATAACCTGAACACCTAACTAGAAAAAGCTCAGTTCCAGTGCTACAAGAATGCTAGTTTTTCTAACATTTTAAAATAACCCCGATTTTAACCCAATAAAATTCCACTTCAGAACAAGATATAAACGTTTGAAATCCACTTTAAAATACAGAATGAGGAGACCACTGAGAATGAGAAAAAGACTAACGAGAGCTGGAAAGCACACTGATTTTGCAGAAATGAAGATGGGCCGTGCAGGCGCCACACAGGGAGGGGAGGGGAGGGGAGGGGGAGGGGAGGGCAGGGGAGGGGAGGGAGGGGGGAGGGGAGGGCAGGAGAGGGGAGGGGAGTGGGGAGGGGAGGGGAGGGGAAGAGAAGGGAAGAGAAGGGAAGGGAAGGGAAGGGAAGGGAAGGGAAGGGAAGAAAAGAGAAAAGAAAAGAAAAGAAGGAAGGAAGGGAGGGAGGGAGGGAGGGAGGGAAGGAAGGGAAGGAAGGAAAGGGAAAGAAAGGAAAGAGAGAGAGAGAGAAAGAGAGAGAAAGAAAGAGGGAAAGAAGGAAAGAAAGAAAGAGAGAGAGAAATAAAGAAAGAGAGAAAGAAAGAAAAGAGAAAGAAAGAAAGAGAAAGAAAGAAAGAAAGAAAGAAAGAAAGAAAGAAAGAAAGAAAGAAAGAAAGAAAGAAAGAAAGAAAGAAAGAAAGAAAGAAAAGAAAGAAAGAAAGAAAATGTGGCACATATACACCATGGAATACTATGCAGCCATAAAAAAGGATGAGTTCATGTCCTTTGTAGGGACATGGATGAACCTGGAAACCATCATTCTGAGCAAACTATCGCAAGGACAGAAAACCAAACACTGCATGTTTTCACTAATAGGTGGGAATTGAACAATGAGAACACTTGGACACAGGGTGGGGACCATCGCACACCGGGGCCTGTTGTGGGACAGGGGGAGGGAAAAGGGATAGCAGCACACCAACATGGCACATATATACATATGTAACAAACCTGCACGTTGTGCACATGTACCCTAGAACTTAAAGTATAATAATAATAATAATAATAAAAGAAACATCCAAACGCATGCTTTCTAAAGAGCATGACTGATGGGGTCAGTCACCACCACCAACAACAAAAAAAAATTGACAGTCCAAGGGCTTAAACCATGACCCTAAAAAAGGGCATCATGCCATACTGGAAAAGAGGGGATTCGGTAACACCTTTGCAGGCCTACACATAGCTGGGTTACTTTTAAAACCTCCAGCAAGGCCATCTTCCCTTGTTTGGTCATTTTTCAGTTTTCCTGAGAAATGAAGCCATCCCAAGAATCTTATGTGTAATTCTAGTATGTTCTACAACAAGAGAATACCTGCCATGTGAATTTGGTTTTTACTTTTCAAGTGTGCTCCTCTTAAATAACCATAAAGTGACACTTGCCGGTCACACTTCATGTTTGTTCGGATATCCTCTGGGTTTGTCAAATCTTCCATCCTAGAAAAATAAACTCAATCATACAGCAGAAATCAACGCCAAAAGTTCCTATACCTCCTTTCATGTGTCAGTGACTCATCACACTCTTGTCCACTAAGCATGTTGTTTAGAAAACTAGAAAATGCAGAAATAAGGAAGCACCATTCACCATCCAGCAGAGGAAAAGGGGCAGGCACACAACTGTGTCTCTAGGCTGAAAGTGACATTCATTCCATAAGACACCAGACAGGGAGATGACATCCACCTGGGGTCAGGGAGGAGTGAAGAACATATTCAGAAAATCCCTTTCTGGAAGAGGGTGAGCCTGTGCTCTGGGATTTTTACTGTGGCCTGGATTCTGGCAGGTGGAGAAAGGGTATTCCAGGCTGAGAAAAATCACAGCACAAAGAAGAGCACAAAGGAAGGAAACTGAAGGCACACACGAGGACTCAAGCACCCGGGCACGAAGTCAGCATCACTGAAAACTGAGGCTGAGCGTAGGATGGGGCCACATCCTATAGCCTTAAATGTTTCCAAGTCTTCCCATTCTCCTAAACATCTCATAATTAATTTACTTCCAAAGGCGCAGCATCTTTAAGCAATGATATAAGTAGACATTTTCCATCAACTACACTTCTACCCCCACTATTCAAACAGGCACAAAATAAATCCTATCACTGTTCTTTTTCTAGCCTTTTTAGCTTTGAAATATATGGCCCGGGAAGAAAAAGTTTACAATCACTTTTTACCTGTCTGCCAGGATATAAGGGTGAGAAGCCTGCCATGTGAAAGGCCTAAACTTCATAACTGTAATAAAATGGCCCAGATTGTGGATTTCTTCGTTTTGTTATTCTCCATGCATCATTCCAGAAAGGTAGAACAGCTTGGCACCCTAAACATTAAAGGAAAATTAAAAATTAAATTTCAATTAAGTTCTTGTCAAGACTGCAACAAAATAAAAGCTCTAAACAAGAAGCAATCTAAGAAGGGAGACTTCCAGCAAAACCACCGTCCTGAGGTTTCCAGAGCCTTGCTGGCTTCTTTCAGGACTTATTAGAACCCCACAGAGGCAGACTGCTCTGCAGCCGAGCAGGGGCATCCATTCAAGTATGGTGAGGAGAGGGAGGTGAGGCCTCTGAGCACAGAAATGGTTCTGTGGCCGATGGACCAGAGCAGTATGGAAAGGAAGGGGCAGTGCCTGGTCCTATAACTGGGAGAAACTTCTGATGTACTCTATTAAGTGCTAACCCCAAAACAGCCAAACACTGCCTGGTGCAGCAGGTACAGAGACAAATGAGATACACCAAGAGGCCCAGAATATGCACTCTCTTGAGGGAAACCTTCCAGAGACTGGGAACACATACATAAAAGGAATTCAGGAGGTCAGGGACTGCGAACACATACACAAAGGGAATTCAGGAGGCAAATCCTAGAGAGACATTAAGTAATGTCTCTTCAGTTTTTTGTTTGTTTCTTTGTTTTTTGAGACAGAGTCTCACTCTGTCACCCAAGCTGGAGGGCAGTGGCACAATCTCAGCTCATTGCACCCTCTGCCTCCCAGGTTCGAGTAATTCTCACGTCTCAGCCTCCTGAGTAGCTGGGATTACAGGCGCGCACCACCACACCTGACTAATTTTTGCATTTTTAGTAGAGACGGGGTTTGGCCATATTGCCCTGAGCTCGAAACTCCTGGCCTCAAGTGATCCACCCGACTCTGCTTCCCAAAGTGCTGGGATTACAGGCAGGAGCCACTGTGCCTGCCTCTTCAGTCTGTTTTAAAAGGATTATACTATCAGTATCTAACAATTATTTCTCTTCCTACCGGGTAAACTTCTGTCCAGAACGTGTGTTTTAATCGCTTGTCTTCTTCAGTTGCTTATTATGCTTGAAGGAGTCGAGGTGGGTGAGAACTCCCATAATTTTAGGAAAGCCATATACTTGACAGATGTTTAGAAACTCAAAGGTTTCCATTTCAAACCCAAAGCTGGCATCTATAAGCATCAGTACCTACAAGCAGAACACATCATTTCTCAAAGAAACTACCAAAGCAGACCACCTACACTAGGGGTTGGCAACTGGCCCACGGGCCAAATCCAGCCCATCACCTGTGCTTGTCACTAAAGTTTTATTGGAACACAGCCACATTAATTCATTTACACATTGTCTATGGCTGCCTGTGCACTACAACTGCAGAGCTAAGTAGCTGCAAAAGATATGATTCACAAAGCTGAAAATATTTACTATCTGGCTCTCGACAGAAAAGTCCCACTGCAGACTAAATCAAATGACTACGCAGGCATCACCCAGAGGAACCACCACCCTCTGACTTGCTCTAAAAGGCAACCATAAGACAATGCCCACTAGGATATAAACTTGCATTTTAAGAATTCTAATGCATGAGAAGTAACTCAGAAAAGGCTGGGTCTAACCTGGCCCTTACCTAAGAAATCCTAATTTGAAGAAACGAAGTTTTCTATAAGGTATTTTTAAGCCAAATAACAGGTCTCTGACATCCAAAGAATGGGAAGAAAGTGATAATCAATGAAATATATTAAATAGGTACAGAAAATCAACCTCTTCTTTCAATCTCTTCATAGAAAAAAAAAATCTGTTTTTTGCCTGGAAGTATGCAGTGGAAACCTGTATCTTATATGTTAATTTCTATAACTCAATTGCTCAGAATTTTTTTTTTTTTTTTTTTTTTTTTTTGAGACGGAGTGTCGCTCTGCCACCCAGGCTGGAGGCAGTGGCGCGATCTTGGCTCACTGCAAGCTCCGCTTCCCGGGTTCACACCATTCTCCTGCCTCAGCCTCCCGAGGAGCTGGGACTACAGGTGCCTGCCACCAGACCCGGCTAATTTTTTTTTTTGCATTTTTAGTAGAGACGGGGTTTCACCGTGTTAGTCAAGATGGTCTCGATCTCCTGACCTCGTGATCCGCCCGCCTCCGCCTCCCAAGGTGCTGGGATTACAGGCATGAGCCACTGCACTTGGCATAGAAATTTTTTTAAATAGCTACCAGTTTAGAATTAAGTCAAAAAACAGTAAGATTATGATGAATGGTAGTCTATAAGAAAATATAAGCAGATAAGACCAATTTTTTAAATTTAAGACACTTCAAAGATGCAAAATAATTTCAGAATTGATTCCTGGAAACTTCTAGGTTTAATATTAAAGACATTTCTGTTCCTATATTTCCATAGATAACTAAAAATAACACAAAATGGAAACAGAAATGCCCATCTTTGATTAAACTAGGAAACATCCATAATCTGAAACCACAGAATATATGAAGGTGGGCTTGTAAGAAAGCACAGCTGCCACAGCGGACCAAGGCAGCAAGCAGAGCTCTCCAGCAACACTGAACCAGCTCAAAGAACAAGTAGAATACCCTCATACCACACCTGATGCCACAGAGTGCCAAGGGGCAAGCAGCTGGTTGTAGGGTCAGAAAGAACAGGGAGCAAACAGTCCCTCAGCTGCCAGTCTTTATCATCTAAGCCAGTGTTACTCCCCTAATCCACACACGCACATACACACCCAAATCTATGCATTGTGTGTGTCTCTGCCATATTCAGGAGGCTTTGACAACCCAGAGCAGAGCAATCAACATAAGCTAGGCTAAATAAATTATCCATAGAATGGAATATTATATTAAAAAAAAAAAAAGGAGGCAGAGCTACAGTACTTACTGATTATATACCTCCAAGATATATTACATGAAAAAAGCAAAGCATAAAAGAGTGTGTAAAATAAGCTACCATTTGTGTTTTTAAAGGGTGGCATGTGTGTTTACATGCATCTGGAAAGATACTGCTCTGCAGGGCCCTGAGAGACCAGCGGTTAGAGCAAGGAAAGAGAAAACGCGCATTGTGTGTACCCTGCATTAGTTAGAGTGCTTTACCAAATGTGTGTGCTCCTTTTGAAAATCTGAAAAAGATTTACATAGGCATCTCTCTCAATGATGGTTAAGAGGCTGGGAAGGGGAGCAGGGAGGGAGTGACAAAGAGGGAAAGGTTAACAGGTACAAAAATACAGTTAGATAGAGTAAATTTCAGTGTCCAACAGTACAATAGGGCGACTATAATTTATTATATAATTTAGAATGACTAAAAGAATGAAATTGAAATGTTCCTAAAACAAAGAAATGATAAATGCTTGAAGTGATGGATATCCTAATTATCCTGATTTAATCATCACACACTATATGCTTCTATCAAAATACCACATGTATACCATAAGTATTATATATCCATAATAATGAAAAATAAAAAAGTAAAGGCATCTCTTAATATGTATGTCTTTAAAATTAGGAACTTGCTACATTTTAAATAAAAGAGAAACAAATGACTTCTATGAACTATTTCAAGTACACATGATTTATACACAACTTTACATTAATAACATTTTTACTAATAGTAGCATTACAGGTTCAAAATTCGAATGTTATTTAGTTTTCTGACATTACAATGGCACAACTTTAAAATCTGTATTACTTTTCACTTTGTATTTTAGGGTTCTTCCTGGGGCAAAGGAAAAAATCTGTAGCTCTAGAAAAAAACTAAATAAAAGGCTGGCCACGGTGGCTCAAGCCTGTAATACCAGCGTGTTGGGAGGTTAAGGCGGGTGGATCACCTGAGGTCAGGAGTTCAAGACAGGCCTGGCCAACATGGTGAAACCCTGTCTGCAATTAAGACAAAACAAAACAAAACAAAAAATACATAAAAATGAAAAAAACAAGGTATCTGTCACCCCACACTTCCTAATCAATATGGCATATTTTTTTGCTAATTTTTTTTTTTTTTTTTTGATGGAGTTTTGCTCTCGTTGCCCAGGCTGGAGTGCAATGGCACGATCTCAGCTCACCGCATCTCTGCCTCCCAGGTTCAAGCAATTCTCCTGCCTCAGCCTCCTAAGTAGCTGGGATTACATGCATGCACCACCTCACCTGGCTAATTTTGTATTTTTAGTAGAGACGGGGTTTCACCATGTTGGTCAGGGTGGTCTCGAACTCCCGACCTCAGGTGATCCGCCCACTTCAGCCTCCCAAAGTGCTGGGATTACAGCTGTGGGCCACCGCACCCGGACCTCTTTTTTTTTGCCAATTTGTATTTTATTTTTGCTAAATTAAAAAATAGTTAATAAAATATCAGAAATAGTGAACATTATCATTTCCATAAATGCAAGAGCTTGTATGTTTTCCACACACTGAGTACTGTCCAGATTTTCTGCTGATAAACTCTGACCACTTCTTCAGGCAATTCATGTACTTACTTTAGCATTATCATTAAGGATGAAGGTTCTAGAACCATCAGGAACAAAGGTTCCATCTTCACACACGTTACTTAACTGCTGGGAGGCTCTATTTCATCTTATGTAAACAACAGATAATACCTACTCACCTGAAGGGTGTATCAAGGGTTTATGTAAGCTAAATTTGTAGAAAGCAGTTAGCACAGTGCCAGGAAGGGTCCAAGAAGAAATGGTACTTACTATGATATATTTGTACGTATATATGTATGCATGTTAATGTGCTGTTACTAGCTGTGTTCATTAAAGATTTTCTCTATCCTGTGATTTGCTTTTAGATTTTGGAATACATTTCATTGTGCACGTTCCATTTGTATTACTAATATAACAACATTTATGACTATTATTATCATCAATTCAATCACATCTACTATATCCCTGAAGATGACCATGATTCCTTTAATAATCATAAAACTCTCTTCCCTTCACAGAGTAAATAACCTATCACAACGCTGTAAGTCTCCATCAGCACCCCAGGCTGCCCCTGCTGACTTACCAGATCTGCAGCTTTAGCCAGATCAATCATCATGTTAATGTCACACCCACATTCAATAATGGCGAGTCTGCGCTTTTTACCTCTAAGTGAAAAGATGAAAATTTTACTTTAAAAAGACCCTGAAAAAATTTTAAGCATCAACTCTTTAATTTTTAACTGCATCCAGTAAAACACCATATACGTTTACAGGAGTGTACCAGAAGTTCATTTTTATAGGCAAAAACTGGTAAAATAAAATAAATTCCATCCTGTTTTTCTTGCTGTGTTCTAAATTTAAATAATATCAAAAGTCTACCCAGATGAATAAAAGTGCTCAAACAGGGAAAATTCTGACTGGACAGGCTCCATGATAACCATGATCCTGCTGTTCAGTTCCAGGTGTCTTCACCTCTATCAAAACTTCCCATATTCCCACTATCGCTAAAAACTTCCTCAAACATAATGCAGCAGAATATTCAAAATGATAACTATGTCTAAATTAACGTAAAAAGAAAACGGTCAAGAAAATATGGGCTGGGCACAGTGGCTCACACCTGTAGTCCCAGCACCTTGGGAGGCCAAGGCAGATGAATCCCTTGAGCCCAGGAATTTTGAGACCACCCTGTGCCACATGGGGAAACCACATCTCCACAAAAAGAAAAAAAAAAAAAACAAAAATTAGCCAGGCGTGGTGGCATACACTACTCAGGAGGCTAAAGTAGGAGGATTGCTTGACACTAGGAAGTTGAGGCTGCAATGAGCTGTAATCACACCACTGTACTCCAGCCTGTGCTACAGAGTAAGACTCTGTCTCGAAAAAAGGAAAAGAAAATATGGTTGTGCCAAAGATAAAGAAAAGTCTCAATCCAACTATATTATTGCAATAACAAGAGATTTCAGAGTGTGCATTGCCATTCTACCACTAGAAGTTTGTTTCACCTTCCCTCAAACTTGGAAAGGTCACCATCTCCCAAAGCTGACAAATTCTCATAGGAAAAAGAGAAAACATGCACTTGCACCAGCATGTGGCTTCGTAAGGGCAAGCATGTGCACCTGGCACATAGGAGGTACGTGCTATGTGTTAAATGATGTGTTCACAGTGACCAGGCCTGCTAGGCCCTTCTAAGGAACATGCTTGGCAAAGCCATAGAGCAGTCAGGATAAGATATGTATCACATCCTTATCTCTAGGAACTTACCCTTTTCTGAAGTTATAACTAACTTAGTAAAAGTATAAGAGAGGTAACATGATATGAAAATATTTAACATGTTCCACTCAAGAAAACAACAAACACATGCATGTCCATCAGATGACAATAGTCACGCCAACTCTGTGTCTGTGGCGGCATCTTCTACCTGACACGATCGTCACAGGGCCTCTGATCTCGGTCAACTTCTGCCGGGTGAAGTTCCGAATGAGGCATTGTATCAAAGTGCTCTTTCCAACTTTGGAGGCCCCGTCACCATGGCCACTATTGGTGGGGGCTCTAGTGGAGTTCAATCAACCACTGGAATATGATGCTTTTTTGTCTTCAAATCCTGACTCCTAGTCATTAAAAAAAAAGTAAACTCATTTTCAAAATAGAGTGAAAGGCATCAACCTTATAAGTAGACTTTTTTTAGTAGACTTATAGACATGAGTACTTTAGTATATTTCATAGAGAGTACAAAACAATATGTAAATATAATTAACCTATCAATTATTAACTTGTTAACTACTGGCCCCCATCCAAATAACTGCTGTTCGATAAAGATGTAACAAGATGACTTCAATAGTATAGAGTTGAAAATTAAACACTCCTTAAACCTGACTGCTTTATGAGTGATTTTAATAGTTTTTTAAAAAACCAAAAGGTAAATACTGAGGCAGTGCATCATAACAGATAAGAGCAGAGGCTCTGGAGTTAAATTTGGCTCTCCTACTTACTAGTTATATGACTGGAGGTAACTCGTTTTCTTGACCTCAGTTTTCTTACCCATAAAATGAGAGCAAGAATGATTCCTACTCTGGTAAGGCTGCTGGAAGGATTTAGTTGAGTAACGTTTAAAGTACACTGCTAAGAATATCACAAGGACTCACTAAATAAAGCTGTTAGTATTAAATATTGTAACTTTTGTATTTTATATTACAACTTTGTAAAACATATCCAGGGGGAAAGCACACTTATCACCATAGAAACAGTTTAAAGTTTAGGAACAAACAAATTCTATAAATTCTTGTATCTTGGGCAAGAAATACCAAGTGCAGATGCTGGAGGCAAGGCAGCTTCTATGGGAAGGCTTCTCAGTTTTAGTGAAAGCCACACAGCATGCATCTGCATGTCCTTTGGAGTGGGACTAAACTCGTAAATCCAAAAGTCACCTGTGAGAGGCTCCTAGTATTTAAAAAGAATCAATGGAAGAAGCATCAGACTGTAGCTAAACGTACCTGTGAAAGGATCGAGCCACCCGCACAGCATTCTCTTCCGGGCATCTTCTTCATCTCCTAGCTGCAGGTCCTGCAGATGCCGCTTCTTTTTCTTTTCAGCTTTGGGCCCACTGTTTTTCTTTCTGTAAAATTTCTTCCTGTGTTTCCTCTGGTCTTTAGTCTCCATAGTGGCTATTTACCAATAACAAGTAACTCTAGCCTACAAGGAAGAAGGTTGGGGTAAGAAGGTGGGAGAAGCATTTTACAATCCAGGCAATACCCAGGGGAAAACAGTAAATATCATATATTTCGTTATGAAGAGATGATGTATATGTTGATTCTTTGAGATTTTCTGCCTAGACAATCATGTCATCTGTGAGCAAAGGCAGTTTTATTTGTTCCTTTCTCATCTCTATTGTTTCTTTCTTACCTTTTATTTTCTTTTCTTATCACATTTGCTAGAACTTCCAGTATGATACTAAATAGGAGTGGTGAGGGTAACACTCTTTCCTTGTTTTAAATCTTAGAGGAAAGGCATCTAGCTTCTCGCCATGAAGTATTATGTTAGCTGCAGGGTGGTGGTTGTAGCTATTCTTTATCAAGTTAAGGAAATTCCCCTCTATTCCAAGTTTGCTGAGAGTTTTCACCATGAATAGGTGTTAGAGATCACATACTTTTTATTTATTGATATGACCACATGATTTTTCTTCTTCGATATGATGGATTACATTTATTGATTTTCAAATGTTGAACTAGCTTCACATACGTGGAATAAATCTCTCTTGTTGTGATTTATAATTCTTTTTATACAATAGTTCATTCAATTTGTATATTTATACACACACACACATATATATATATATATATTTTTTTTTTTTTTTTTTTTTTTTTTGAGACGGAGTCTCGCTCTGTCGCCCGGGCTGGAGTGCAGTGGCCGGATCTCAGCTCACTGCAAGCTCCGCCTCCCGGGTTTACGCCATTCTCCTGCCTCAGCCTCCCAAGTAGCTGGGACTACAGGCGCTGCCACCTCGCCCGGCTAGTTTTTTGTATTTTTTAGTAGAGACGGGGTTTCACCATGTTAGCCAGGATGGTCTCGATCTCCTGACCTCGTGATCCGCCCGTCTCGGCCTCCCAAAGTGCTGTTTTTTTTTTTTTTTTGAGACGGAGTCTTGTCCTGTCACTCAGACTAGAATGCAATGGTATGATCTTGGTTCACTACAACCTCCGCCTGGCAGGTTCAAATGATTCTCCTGCCTCAGCCTCTCAAGTAGCTGAGATTATAGGCACCCGCCATTGTGCTGGGCTAATTTCTGTATTTTTAGTAGAGATGGGCCAGGCTGGTCTTGAACTCCTGACCTCAGGTGATCCACCTGCCTCGGCCTCCCAGAGTGCTGGGATTACAGGCATGAGCCACCACACCCAGCTATCAATTTGCCAATATTTTGTTGAGAATTTTGCTTCTCTGTTTAAAAGAGAAATTAGTCTATGCTTTTCCTTTCTTGTAATTTTTTAATCTGCTTTTGGTATTAGAGTTATGCTAGCCTTACAGAATGAGTTAGGGAATATTCCTTCTACTTTTATTTTCTGAAAGAGATTGCAGAAAGTTGGTGCCATCTCGGCCAGGCTTGGTGGTTCACGCCTGTAATCCCAGCACTTCGGGAGGCCGAGGCAGGCGGATCACGAGGTCAGGAGATCGAGACCATCCTGGCTAACACAGTGAAACCCCGTCTCTACTAAAAAATACAAAAAAATTAGCCAGGCGTGGTGGCGGGCGCCTGTCTTCCCAGCTACTCGGGAGGCTGAGGCAGGAGAATGGCGTGAACCCGGGAGGTGGAGCTTGCAGTGAGCCGAGATTGAACCACTGCACTCCAGCCTGGGTGATAGAGTGAGACTCCATCTCAAAAAAAAAAAAAAAAAAAAAGTTGGTGCCATCTCTTCCTTAAATGGTGAAATTCACCAGTGAAACCATCTGGGGCAAGTGCTTTCTGTTTTGGAAGATTATCAGTTTTTGATTTATTTAATAGGTACAGGTTTATTTAGATTACCTCCTTCTGTTTCTGTTCTCCTAACAGAACCCTGTGAAACCTGAAGAAATTACAGCACAAGGTACCTGTAAGGCACATGAGGTAACTGTGAGGTGCAGGGAAGGTGGACGACTAGGCAGCCAATGCAAGGGCAAGGGTAGGAAAATGCTTTTGAAAATAACATAAGATGATACAGAAACTTCACTATGGAGGACAGAAGTTCAAGTTGCCAGTCCATTTGAGGAGGACTCCACCTTTAAGAACCCTCATCCTATGCAGCCAGACAACTAAACCTTCCACTGCCAGAAATAAACGGAAGGTTTATCTTTTAGATAAACTAAACCACAGTAGCCCTGAGCTCAGGGACACTGGGCACACAGACACACATGTGGATAGGCTACAGTATTCTCCCCAAACAGCATTTTAAAGTGAGTTTTACATATACCAACAGGCACAATTATCAACCCTCTGCTTCCATTCAGCTTCCATAACAGTTGCAGTCAAATGTGTAGCCCTTAGCAGAAAACTAAGTTATTTTCATGAGAAGAAAGCTGACCAGCTCACCAAAAAGACTCACAAAAACCTAAAAGAAATACACAAATTCCTAGATACACACAACCTACCAAGATTGAATCATAAAGAACTTCAAAACCTGAACTGACCAGTAACAAATAATGGGATCAAAGCCTTAATAAAAAGTACCAACAAAGAAAATCCTAAAAGCAATAGCTTTACTGCCGTATTTTACCAAATATTTACAGAAGAACTAATAACAATCCTACTCAAACTATTCCAAAAATAGAGGAGGAAGGAATATTTCAATGGCTGATACTTAAACCAAAGACACATTAAAAAAGAAAACTACAGGCCAATATCCCTAAGGAAAATTTGAGGCAAAAATCCTCAAGAAAATTTACAAGCAAAACAAATTCCACAACATATTAAAAAACTATTCATAATGACCAAGTGGAATTTATCCCAGGAATGGAAGGATGGTTCAACATATGCAACTCAATGTGATCATATCAACAGAATGAAGGACAAAAATTATATAGTCATGTCAATTGATGCTGTAAAAGCATTTGATAAAATTCAACATTTTATTGTAAAAACGCTTAAAAAACAGGGTATAGAAGAAATACACCTCAACACATAAAACTCATATAAGACACACCCATAAGTAGTATCTTACTGAATGGGAAAAAAAACTGAAAGGCTTTCCTCTAAGATCTAGAACAAGAGATGCCCACTTTCACCACTATTAATTCAGTATTAATTGAGCTTTTTCTGGAAGTACTGGAAGTCGTAGCTAGAGCAATCAGACAAGAGAAGGAGATAAAACGCATCCAAATTGGAAAGAAATCAAATTATAATTATTTGCAGATCATCTCTTATAATTGGAAACACCTCAAGACTCCAAAAAAACTATTAAAACTGGTAAATTCAAGAAAGTTGCAGGATACATAAACAACATTAAAAAAAATCTGTAGCATTTTTATATGTGAACATCAAACATTTTGAAAAAAACTAAGAAAGCAATCCCATTTACAATAGCTACAAATAAAATGAGGAATAAACTTAACCAAAGAAATGAATGATTGCTACAATGAAAACTATAAAACACTGATGTAAGAAATTGAAGAGGGCACCAAAAATGGAAAGAATTCCACCTTTATGGACTGGAGGAATCAATATTGTTGAAATGTCAATATAACTCCAAGAAAGCTACAGGTTAAATGCAACCCCTATCAAAATATCAATGACATTCTTCACAAAAATAGAAAGAATAATTCTGAAATCTATATGGAACCACAAAAGGTCCAAAATAGCCAAAGCTATCCTGAGCATAAAGAACTACACTGGAAGGATCAGATTACCTGACTTCAAATTATGCCATAGACCTATAGTAGCCCAAACAACATGCTACTGGCATAAAAACAGACAAAAAGACCAACGAAACACAATAGAGAATCCGAAAGAAATCCATCCATCTACAGTGAGCTCATTTTCAATAAAGGTGCCAAGAACATACATTGGAGAAAGGATAATCTCTTTTATAAATAGTGCTGCAAAAATAGGATATCCATATGCAGAGGAATGAAACAAGACTCCTATCTCTCATCATATATAAAAACCAAACCAAAACAGATTAAAGACTTAAATCTAAGACCTCAAAGTATGAAACTACTACAAGAAAACATTGGGGACATTCTCCAGGACATTAAACTGGGAAAAGATTTCTTAACCAATACCCCACAAGCACGGACAACCAAAGCAAAAGTGGACAAATGGGATCCCATTAAGTTAAAAAGCCTCTGCACAGCAGAAGAGACAATCAACAAAGAGAAAATCCACAAAATGGGGAAACATATTTGCAAACTATCCATTTGATAAGCGATTAATAACCAGAATATATAAAAAGCTCAAACAACTGTATAGAGAAAAATTTAACAATCTGATTTTAAAATGGGCAAAAGATCTTAACAGACGTTTCTCAAAAGAAAAAATACGAAAGGCTAACAGACTTAGGAAACGGTGATCAACATCACTGATTATCAGAGAAATGCAAATCAGAACTATGAGGAGATATCATCTCACTCCAGTTAAAACGGCTTTTATTCAAAAGATAGGCACTAGCAAATGCTGGTGAGGATATGGAAAAAAGTGAACCCCTGCATACTGTTGGTGGGAATGTAAATTAGTGCAACCACTATGGAGAACAATTTGGAGGTTCCTCAAAAAACTAAAAATAGAGCTACCAAAGGATCCAGCAATCTCACTGTTAGAGATATACATGAAAAAGAAAATCAATATATCAAAGACACAGCTGCACTCCTATGTTTACTGCATTACTATTTGCAATATCCAAGAGGTGGAAGCAACCTAAGTGTCCACCAACAGTTGAATGAACAGAGAAAATGTGCATATATACAATGGAGTACTATTCAGCCCCAACAAAGAATGAGATTCTGTCATTAGTGACAACACGGAATGGTGCTGGAGGATATTATTTTAAGTGAAGTAAGGCAGTCACAGAAAGGTAAACTGTGCACATTCACACTCATTTTGGGGAGCTAAACATTAAAACAAACTCACAGAGATAGAGTAGAATGGTTGTTACTTGAGGCTGGGAAGTGTAGTCGGTTGGGGGGAAGTGAGGCTAGTAAATAGGTACAAAATATAGCTACAATAAATAAGATCTATTAATTGGCAGCATAACAGGGTAACTATAGTCAGCAATCGCTTTTTGTACATTTTAAAATAACTGCGTATAACTGAATCGTTTATAATACAAAGAAACGATAAATGTTTGAGATGATGGATATCCCATTTACTCTGATGTGATTATTATACATTATATGTTTGTATCAAAATATCTCATGTACCCCATAAATATGTATACCTAGTATGTACCCATAAAAAACTAAAAAGACCTATGAATGCTGACATCTGGGGATCCCCTAATACAATAGTAGGTTCTGGCTGATCATCCCACAGGGAAGCCACTCAGCAGCCACACAGTTCCCCATACACACACACACCGCTAGTAATCAGCTTTGTTAGTGTATAAACCTTAAAATATGTGCAGACAATATCACAAGTCATAAGGGAAATGGAAAGCAAGACCACAATGAGGTACAACTTCGCACCCATTAAAATGGCTATTATAATGCAAACAAACAAAAGATGGAACATAACAAGTGTTGACAAGGATATGGAGAAAATGAAATCCTTGTGCATTACTAATGGTAGTGTAAAGTGCTGGACTGCTCTAGAGAGCAGCATGGTGGTTCCTCAAAAAGTTGAACACAGAATTATGATATGACCCAGTAATTCCACTTTGAGGTACACAGCCCCAAGAATTAAATGCAGGGACTCAAAAAGATATTTGTATAGCAATGTTCACAGCAGCATTACTCACAGTAGCCGGAAGGTGGAAGCAGCACCATGCCCACCGGGAGATGAATAAACAAATGTGATATATGCATGCAACGGAATATAATTCAAATATTATTCCTTTTTAAAGGAAGGAGATTCTGATGCATTGGATGAACAATGTGGATGAACAATGAAACCTTGAATACACTATGCTGAGGGAAATAAGCCGAACACAAAAAGACAAATACTATATGATTCCACTTACATGAGGTACCTAAGATAGGCAAAGTCATAGAGGCAGAAAGTAGAATGGTGGTTAACAGGGACCGGAAGACGTCTGGAGTTAGGAATTACTGTTTAACAGGTACAGAGCTTTAAATGAAAAAGTTCTAGAAAGGAATGGTGGGAATCATTGCAAAACATTATGAATATAGTTAAAGCAACTGAATTGTACACTTAAAATAGTTAATATGATACATTTTATGTTACATGTATTTTGCCCAATGAAAAAATAAACATATATAAGCACAGAGCAAATGATCACCAGGCCTTTGAAGAAAGCCTATTAAATAAAATTAAGAAACCAGAACACCAGGTGGCAATGGGGCGAATCAAAGAGGTGGGCAGAGAAAACAGAATGCAAGGGCAAGGTCAAGAGAACACTTTTGATAACTGAAAGTAAGAGCATATGAAAATGTCACCAGAAAGATAGAAAATCAAGGTAAATTAGATACCAGAAAATTAAACACAAAATACAAAAAATGAGAGAGGAAGATGACAAAAATTAGAAAATCAACTCAAGAGGTTCAACATCTAACAAGAGATCCAGAAGCAACAAGGAAGCTGGAGGGGAAGTAAATTACTATAGAAACAATAGAAGACATTCCCAAGAATTAACAAGAAAAACAGACGTGTACCACTAGAGGTTCATTGAAAGCACAAAAAAAAAAAAAAAAAAAAAAAAAAAAAAGCCTACCCCATAATTGCAATGGTATATGCTAAGGATATGCAGAATATTTTAAATGCTTCTTAAGCGGGTAAAGCCAGAGTGGGGCAGATTGGGGGAGAGACAGGTCACACACACAAACATATTATTTTGAAATATAAAAATACATTTTTTAAAAAATAAAAATTGTTGGCTGGGCGCGGTGGCTCAAGCCTGTAATCCCAGCACTTTGGGAGGCCGAGATGGGCGGATCACAAGGTCAGGAGATCGAGACCACCCTGGCTAATACGGTGAAACCCCGTCTCTACTAAAGAATATAAAAAACTAGCCGGGCGACGAGGTGGGCGCCTGTAGTCCCAGCTACTCGGGAGGCTGAGGCAGGAGAATGGCGTAAACCCGGGAGGCGGAGCTTGCAGTGAGCTGAGATCTGGCCACTGCACTCCAGCCTGGGCGACAGAGCCAGACTCCGCCTCAAAAAAACAAAAAAAACAAATAAATAAATAAATAAATAAATAAATAAATAAATAAATAAAAATTGTTGAAGTTGGCTGCATCTGGGGAGTAAGTAGGAAGTACTGAATCAAGAGCAGTCTGTTTTTTGTGAAGTCTTATACTACCATTGGACTTCTAAAACCACGTTTCTTTAAATTTTATCCTGGTTCTCTTTCAAAGTAATGTATATGCAATTTGTATTTACATGTAAAAATATGCAGGTGAGAAATACTAATATAAAATTATTCCAAAGCCTTTTCTAAAGTGTCAAGAAGTGCTAGGATTTACTTAGCGGAAATCACCTGAGGATGAATTCCTTGTCAATTCTGGGAAGTGACTGCCAGAGAGAGGAAAAATAGAGTGGTTACAAAACTGTGATCAAAAAACAGTCTGATCAAAACATACACTAAGAAATTCGTAATTGTTAGATAGAAGAGACAAATGTGCAGATTCCCTGAGACTCCTCACTAAGTTAGTATTTGCAGAAGTAAACCATGTTTTAACTGTTCAGTTTCCTTTGGGACCCATTTAGTTTTAAAAACATTCAATATTAATGAAATACCTAAATCTATTAGAAATATTCTTTCAAAACATCAGAAAGTCAAGATAATTTGACTAAGTCGCTAAAAATAAACTCATTTTGTAGAAAGAATGCAAGTAAAATGTTCAATAAGTGAACATTTTACCACAGGTTATTCTGGCAATGCTGTACTTCTTGTAGTTCATGGCAATCTATGTAAGAGTCCTAGTCTTGTCAGGAAAGAGGTATTTTACCTAAATAAAAGAAACAAAAATGTAGTATTCTGTTGTTTTTTACTCCATCTTGAGTTGGATTAAGAAGGCTTATTCTGAAATAGCACAGAAAAACGTGTGAATCTTCTGGATCACTATCACTATCACAATTAAGATGCATCTGAAAACAGCATGGGTCAGCTACAGATTATGTCAATTCCTAAGATGCAGTTTTACAGACTTCATACACAAAGCTCTCAACTCACAAAGGTGAAAAGATAACTGACTGAGCAGGTCAACAAGCAAACCATCTCAACAAGATTAAATGAATGCAAAACAGATGCACTCCAAATGCAAATGTGGTGCGCAGATTATGCTACCTCTGGTCATTATGTACTAAAGAAGAGGGAGAGAACTCAAGGCCCCAGAACAAGAGAGAAGTCCAGGCCAGGCTCTGGGCACTAACTAGTCATGTGGACTCTGAACACTCACCTCATTCTTCATGGCCTCAATTTCCACATCTATTAAATAAAGGGTCTGGCCAGGAGACACATAACAGGATTCTACATGTAACTGGAGAAATTGTGTCTTGGATAGGTGAGGGAGGGTAATTAATGGAATTGCCTCTAGAGGGCAAATAATTAAAAGAATTGCCTCCAGTTTCTTCATGGCTTTCTAAAGAGGGGTCAAGACTTGCTGGATGCCAGATGTCTTCCAGGGATCCCAGAGAGTTGGTCTAGGGAGGCAGTGCTTTACTGTATTGTAGCAGAGGAATTAATCACACTAATTGCTTACTCTGTACTTCTGCTTAAAGATACAATATAAACAAACACAATGAGAATTAATTTTAAAGCAATGAAAAGGCCTTCAAGTTATTAAAGCTCCTGAAGATTCAAACATTACATCCATATATAGAATTATTACACTAGGGGCAATTAATGATTTGATTTATAGATATTTTATATAGGTTTGATATGCAACAAGTCTAGGGGTATAAAAATCACTAAAATCTGCCTTCTAATAAGCAGTGATTTCTGCCTTTTTCTTAAAAAAAAAGTTATATCAAAATAGTAAAAAATGAAAATTTTAAAATAAAAAATGGCTGGGTGTAGTGGCTCACACCTGTAATCCCAGCACTTTGGGAGGCCGAGGCAAGTGAATCATGAGGTCAGGAGCTTGAAACCAGTCTGGCCAATATGGTGAAACACCGTCTCTACTAAAAATACAAAAATTAGCCGGGCATGGCAGCTGGCACCTGTAGTCTCAGCTACTTGGGAGGCTGAAGCAAAAGAATCGCTTCAACCCAGGAGGCAGAGGTTGCAGTGAGCCAAGATGGCACCACTGCACTCCAGCCTGGGCAACAGAGTGAGACTCTGTCTAAAAATAAATAAATAAATAAAAATTTAAAAAATCAAGATTTATTATCATTCTGCCTACTGAATTTTAACTTATCCTTAAAGTTAAAAAAAAAAAAAATTTCTTTCTCATGCAAACTTTCCCCATATCCCCCAATTAAGATGAATTATTGAAGCATGCTGGGTGATTCCTGAAAACGTTCAATCCTTCAATTATTCAGGCCCAGTTTAATGGCACCTGAGAACAATTATATACTGAGACCTATGCTAAACTGAAAAAGGTGACCAAAGATCTTATACAGGGCACACCTGTACCCTCACATTGGCTCCAAAGTCTCCAGAGGGAAACGGACAGGACATGATGAATCAGCTCTCTTTTTGCTGTATTATGCTTGGAAAGATTGTTACGGAAACGTAGACAGATAAATCAACCTTGCCTGGAAAAGTGGAAAAAGGTTCAAAACCAGAGGCAAATTTAGATCAATATGTACCAAGAACTCACTGATTCTTACAGGAGTAGTATATGACCAGACAGACAAGTGAAATGACAATGCCATTCTAGAAATAGAGAAGATAAGCAAAAGAACCGAGAAGTGCAAGTTGAAGGCCAGCTCGGGGTGCTTTGTGACCAGAGCCTAGTCAGCAGTGGGGAGATTTGTGCTCTATGCTAAGAACATTCTCTGTAATGACAATCCACCCTGTTGCACTAAGAATTTAAGAGCATTTATATGAATATATGCATTCAAGGAAAGATAAAGTGAAAAATTTGCTATCAACTCTGTGTAAATTTGGAAAATGGTATCAAAGGAACAGCTTCAATTAATTGCATTTCTTTGTCTAGAAAGTTTTATTTTATTTAAAAATGTAGTCTACAAACTTGAGCCTCAATTTTTGGCAATAAACTCAAAAATGATACATAAACCATTACAGAATTCACTTTGTCCTTGCAAGAAAGAAAAACGAAGAAAATAAACCTCCATACAAGAGGAGGTCTGAAGGAACTCCCCAAACCTCCATGATTTTGCAGGAGACGAGATAACGGTAATCACCTGCAGCACCTGGACCCATCTAGAGTAACTAAATTTACTGAGGCTCCAGAGGAAGGTCTTCAGGACTCAGACCTTAGTTATAGATTAGAAGTTAATCAAAGGAAAGAAGTTTAATTGATTCACAGTTCCTCACGGCTGCGGAGGCCTCAGGAAACTTACAATCACGGTGGAAGGGGAAGCAAACACGTCCTTCACATGGCAGCCGGAGAGAGAAGTGCAGAATGAAGAGAGAAAAGGCCCCTTATAAAACCATCAGATCTCGTGAGAACTCGCTATCACGAGAACAGCATGTGGGACCCACTCCCATGATGTAATCACATCCCACAGATCCCTCCCCCAACACGTGGGGATTACAATTCAAAATGACATTTGGGTGCAGACACAGAACCAGACCGCATTACAGAGCCAGAAGAGCTGAGTAGTGGGCGCTTAGTAAATGTTCATGTCCCTGCACAAGGATGGCTTCACAGAGGTGCCACTTGTGCAGTGCAAAAGCCCCACACTCAGAGGGGACCTGAACTCTGTTTAATGCTCTCGTCACTGCCTTGAAATTCTTAACAATTTTTGAACGACAGACTCCACATTTTCAGTTCTCATTGGGTCCTGCAAATTATGTACCTGGTCCTGCCCCTGAAACAAAGATATGGTTTGTTCATGAAGGGGCTCCCTCGACCCCTCCTGCCTGTCTCACTCCAAGATGCCCTAAGTGTAGGGGGAACACAGAGCCAGGAGAAGGTGGTAGTTGATGATGACCTTGGAGGTCCCACCTGATCACGGCTGGCAATGCATGTGTGTGGGTGGGAGAATTTGGTTGCTCTCTCCTGGCAGCCTCCATCCCATGCACAAAGCCTGCACTTTGCCTGTCTGTCCCCCTATGTACTCCTACTTGACTCAGACCCGGAGTGTGGATGGTGGGTGCACTGGGCCCAGTGCTCCTGGTCGCAGCTGTAGTTCCCTATTGATTGGGGTGATCTGGCTCCTCTGACTACTCCTACCCCATCCCTACTAGGACAAGAGGAGTTGGTGAAGGGGACAGGGTAGGAGGCTTAATTAGCAGCCAGGGCCAGGCAGCAGGCAGTAGGGCAAAGATCAGGCTGACTTTTCCTGCTACAGATCTGCTCTCTGGAAGGTGCATTCATGGACTGGCTTAGACTGTGGCTTGGCTATTTTAGGATTATTCTTAACCGTTCCTGAGTTACTCCCATCATCAGACTTCCCTCCCAGAGCACAGAGCACCAGACTGGTCCCCCTCCCTGTTCCCTCCTCCCCAGTCCGTTTTCCTCCCTGGCAGGTGAGAAGGTCAGAGTTTCTCAGGGGTGGGACAAGTTGACTTCTGCCAAGGAAAACTCCCGGGTCCCTAAGCCCCCTTCTTTGTCCTGTCCTGTGCCTTCTTCTTCACTTCATCACAGCTCGGGACTCAGCAAAGTGGCAGAATGGGCATGATCTCAGCCCTTCTTCTCATGTTGTAAAATTGGAACCTCCCAGCCTGACCAACACGGTGAAATCTCATCTCTACTAAAAATACAAAAATCAGCCAGGCGTGGTGACGTGTGCCTGTAATCCCAGCTACTCAGGAGACTGAGGCAGGAGAAATGCTTGAACCCAGGAGGTGGAGGTTGCACTGAGCTGAGATAGCACCATTGCACTCTAGCCTGGGTGACAGAGCGAGACTCCGTCTCAAAAACAAAACAAAACAAAAAAAATTGGAACCTGACTCTCTCATCTGAGGGAAAACAGCTGACCTGCATCCCAAGAGTAAGAAGGGAAGATGCAGTCCGGTCTTCCAACCTCTGGCAGAGCAGGAGCCCCTGCCTGCCTGTCTTTAATGCCCCATTAGAGGCAAGCTTCCAGCAGGGTGTCCCATACAGCAGCCAGAGCCCCTCAACGTCCTGGGGTTCCCTCTGCCTGGTTTTTCCTCCACTCCTGTGGAGATGGGCTTTCACCGTATTGCCCAAGCTGGTCTTCAATTCCTGAGCTCAAGTGATCTGCCCACTTCAGGCTTCCCAAAGTGCTGGGATTACAGGCGTGAGTCACTGTGCCCAGTTATATTTCTGTATTTACTTGTACAAAAATAAAAAATCCTGAGTTTATACTGATACCTCAGATTCCAGTACAACACCACATGGGGTGTTGGAAGAGGGTTCCCTGTTTTTTAATTTCTTTCTCCGGTAGTGACAAACCCAGTTATTATTTATGGTACACTTACTTATGCATTAAATTATACTATATAAAGTTGTCTCTGAATTGCTTACCCACAATCCTATGAGAAAGGATATATTTACTGACTAGATTACAGAATTTATGGAGAGTGTTTGCTGCATTTAACCCTACAGAATCCATTCAACATACTGATTTTCAAGGTTACTTGGATTTTTTTCTTTTGAGTGTGGTTATTTTCTTCATTTGTAGTAGAGTTAGGTTCACTTGTTAGTGTTTGCATTTCATTTTGGGTACTTCCCTCCCCTATATTCTGGTTGGTTTTAATTGTTTTGTCTATATTTTGAGTATATGAACATTACTATGGTTCTGAGAATCACAAAAAAAGATATATTCAGAGAACTGTCACTCTACTTATCCCTGCTAGCCTGTTCCCATTCCCTCCCTCTTTCCACCTCTTTCCCACCTGCCCCTTATAGGTAACCAATCCCCCAATCCCTTTATTTTCTAGTTTATCCTTCTTGCATTTTTTTTTTAAGGCAGAGTCTTGCTCTGTCACCTAGGCTGCAGTGCAGTGACACAATCTTGAGTCACTGCAACCTCCGCCTCCTGGGTTCAAGTGATTCCCACGCCTCAGCCTCCCGACTAGCTGGGATTATAGGCATGTACCACCATGCCTGGCTTATTTTTGTATTTTTAGTAGAGACAGTGTTTCATCGTTGGCCAGGCTGGTCTCAAACTCCTGGCCTCAATTGACCCGCCCACCTCGGCCTCCCAAAGTGCTGGGATTACAGGCGTTAGCCACTGTGACTGGCCTTCCTGCACTTTCTACAAATAAACAGAGACACTGTATTTTCTTTCATCCTCTCTTTTTTTTTTTTTTTTTCTTTGAAGATGGATTCTCACTCTGTCACCCAGGCTGGAGTGTAGTGGCACAGTCTCGGCTCACTGCAACCTCCGCTTCCTGGGTTCAAGTGATTCTCCTGCCTCAGCCTCACAAGTAGCTGGGATGACAGGCACGTGTCACCACGCCTGGCTAATTTTTGTATTTTTAGTGGGGGGGGTTCACCATGTTGACTAGGCTGGTCTCGAACTCCTGACTCCGTGATCCGCCTGCCTCGGCCTCCCAAAGTGCTGGGATTACAGGCGTGAGCCATTGCGCCCAGCCCATCCTCTCTTTCTTACAGAAAGGACAGCATACCATAGATATGTACTTCTGCCCTTCCCTTTTTTCTAGTCAACAGTAAAAACATACTATTTTTTTTTTTATTTTTTTTTGAGACGGAGTCTCGCTCTGTCGCCCAGGCTGGAGTGCAGTGGCCGGATCTCAGCTCACTGCAAGCTCCGCCTCCCGGGTTTACGCCATTCTCCTGCCTCAGCCTCCCGAGTAGCTGGGACTACAGGCGCCCGCCACCTCGCCCGGCTAGTTTTTTGTATTTTTTAGTAGAGACGGGGTTTCACCATGTTAGCCAGGATGGTCTCGATCTCCTGACCTCGTGACCCGCCCGTCTCGGCCTCCCAAAGTGCTGGGATTACAGGCTTGAGCCACCGCGCCCGACCTATTTTTAAATATAGAAAAAGAATAGTCAACACTCCAACATGAATTTTAGGAAGAAGAGAAGACACTTAATAAACAACAGCTGTATGAAGGAAGACTGTAAAGCAGTTGCCAGAACTCTGAGAGGAGATGGCCAGACAGCAAGAGCAGGCAGAAGAGAAATATATCTCAGAAATGAATAGAAGAAAAAAGACTAAACAAACAATGGCAGGTAAGTACAAGAAGGTAGATGCCACAGTAGATGCCTACAGAACAGAAATGGAAAATGTAAAGAAAAAAAGGAATTATATGAAAAAGATACACAGTATTTGGGAGACAACAGTAGATATGGAAAGTAGGAAGAAAAGAACTTCATACTCACACTTGGAATTCCCAAAAAAGAAAGCTGAGCAATGGAACAGAGCAAATATTTTAAAATACAATTAAGCAGGAGCTGGGCACAGTGGTGCACGCCTATAGTCCTAGGTACTCCAGAGGCTGAGGCAGGAGGATCACTTGAGCCCAGGAGTTCGAGGCCATAGAGTGCTATGTTCGTGCCTGTGAACAGCCACTGCACTCCTGCCTGGGCAACACAGGGAGACCTCATCTCAAAAAAAAAAAAAAAAAAAAAAGACAAAGGATAACAAGTGTTGGTGAGAATGTGGAGAAAAGGGAACCCTCGTACACTATTAGTAGGAATGCAAATTGATATATATAGCCATTATGAAAAACACTATGGAAGGCCGGGCGTGGTGGCTCACACCTGTAATCCCAGCACTTTGGGAGGCTGAGATGGGCAGATCACAAGGTCAGGAGTTCGAGACCAGTCTGGCCAACACAGTGAAACCCCATCTCTACTTAAAAAAAAAATTAGCCGGGTGTGGTGGTGTGTGCCTCTCATCCCAGCTACTCGGGAGGCTGAGGCAGGAGAGTTGCATGAACTCAGAAGACATAGGTTGCGGTGAGCTGAGATCATGCCACTGCACTCCAGCCTAGACTACAGTGCAAGACTCCGTCTAAAAAAAAAAAAAAGAAAGAAAAACACTACGGAGATTCCTCAAAAAATTAAATATATAGCTAACTTATGATCCAACAATCTGTCTTCTGGGTAGATATGTGTATATATACATACATACACATACACAGGTACATATATGCACATACACATATATATGTACACATATGTATACAATTTTTTTTTTTTTTTTTTGAGTTAGGATCTCACTCTGCCACTCAGGCTGGGAGCACAGTGGCGCAATCATGGCTCACTGCACCCTCCAACTCCTGGGCTCAAGGGATCCTCCCACTTTAACCTTCTTAGTAGCTGGGACTACAGGTGTGCACCACCACACCTGGATACTTTTCCTGTTTTTTTGTAGAGATCGGGTATCACTATGTCACCCAGTCTGATCTGAAACTCCTGAGCTCAAGCTATCCTCCCACCTCAGCCTCCCAAAGTGCTGGGATTACAGGCCTGAGCTACCACACCCAGCCTTGAATTAGTATTCAAAGGGCAAACTGCACACCAGGGAACAGTGAACCAGAAAAATAATCACTGAGACAAATTCTAGAAAAATTATTGTACTTCAAACATAAAGAAAGAGAGCAAGCCAGAAATATCATGTTGCTTATTAGAAATTCCTGTGGGAGTCTGGATACAGTGGCTCACGCCCATAATCCCAGTGCTGTGGGGAGGCCAAGGTGGGAGGATCACTTGAGCCGAGGAGTTTGACATCAGCCTGGACAACATGGTGAGACTCTATCTCTACAAAAAAAAATTTTTAATTAGCTGAGTGTGGTGGCACACACCTGTAATCCCAGCTACTTGGGAGGCTGAGGTAGGAGGATCGTTTGAACCCATGAGTTTGAGGCTGCAGGAAGCCATGATCAGGCCACTGCACTGCAGTCTGGGTGACAGAGGCAGACCCCCCCTGTCTCTACAAAAAAAAAAAAAAAAAAATTCCAGTAGGGGTTTGGTGCAGTGGCTCACACCTGTAATCCCAGCCCTTTGTTAGGCCAAGGTGGGAGGACTGCTTGAGGCAAGAATTTGAGACCGGCCTGGGCAAGACAGACCAGCCTGGGCAACATCTCAAAATAAATAATAAATTTAAATTTAAAAAAATAAATTTCAGTGGGCATCAGACATGTAGGGCCTACTCAACCTCCTATGCCAGAAGGCAGTGCAGCCACACCTAGAAGATACTCAAGCTGAAGAGGGAGCCACAAACCTCAAACCCAGCCAGGGAGAAAGTCTAAAGGCTACAGACTAACAATACCAACCAAACATTTAAAAATCAGAATACTGTTCACATAAGTCCTTCTTTTTTAAAAATTTTTAACTTTTTTACCTTTTTAAAAATAGAAAATGTCATACACAAAAACATAATGGGCCGGGTACGGTGGCTCCCGACTGTAATCCCAGCATTTCAGGAGGCTGAGGTGGGAGGATCACCTGAGGTCAGGAGTTCGAGACCAGCCTGGCTAACATGGTGAAACCCTGTCTCTACCAAAAATACAAAAAGTAGCCAGGCGTGGTGGCGCATGCCTGTAATCCCAGCTACAGGCATGAGCTGAGACAGGAGGCTGAGACAGGAGAATTGCCTGAACCCAGGAGACGGAGGTTGCAGTGAGCCGACATCGTGCCAGTGCACTTCAGCCCGGGCAACAGAGCGAGACTCTGTCCCAAAAAAAAAAAAAAATATATATATATATATATATATATAATGAACTCTCATGGACCCATTACCCAGCTATAAAAATTATTAACTCAGGTATCAGATGTCTTATCTCTCTAAACATTTATCATCTATAACTATTTCATTCTTGAGAAGACTCTGGGCTGGGCATGGTGGCTCACGCCTGTAATTCCAACACTTTGGGAGGCCAAGGTGAATGGATCACCTAAGATCAGGCATTGGAGACCAGCCCGGCCAACATGGTGAAACCCCGTCTCTGCTAAAAACACAAAAATTAGCCAGGCGTGGTGGCAGGCACCTGTAATCCCAGCTATTGCAGAAGCTGAGGCAGGAGAATCACTGGAACCTGGTAGGCAGAGGTTGCAGTGAGCCGAGACGGCACCATTGGGCTCCAGCCTGGGCAACAGGAGTGATACTCTGTCTCAAAGAAGAAAAAAAAAAAAAAGAGAAGACTCTGCAGGACTAATTCTAACCAACCAAGAGACAGCAGAAAATATTCGGTTGAAGGAATGGCAAACAGCTTTTAACATCTTCAATTGCAGATCCAAAACAAAAACAAAGGTGTGGTTCGGGGCTGAGGAATGTAATGCGAATCTACATGCTTTCACAGTGTAGAAATGGGACAAATAGCATTTTTTAAAAAGGCGGGGGGAGGGAGAGAAGGGGAGAGGAGGTGAAAGTGGAAGAATCTGCACCCTGCCTCATGCGTAGTCTGATGGGGGTCAAAGCTGAGAACTCCAGGGGTAGATGCTTAGGAGATTAAATACAAAGAAGTTCATCCTACAGACTGAAAATGGGGATGAAGAAGAGGAGGGAAGAAGGAACACCGTCCAGAGAGAATGGTTTAAGGGAACACCTCCACCCGAAAATGCAGTTATTTGTAAGTGGAACCACAATGTAATATTAGTGACTGTGTGTTGGGCTAGATGGGAAACTGGAATTTGGAGAATTAGGAATTATTTATGGCACTGCTAATGGAAGAACTGATCTCCAGAGAGTTGACTGACACCCAATAAGTGTAGTGTAGCCACAGTTCTTCCTCCTCAGCCAGTCTGGGCTGCACTTGCTCCATGAACCTGGTGGAGACAAGCCTGGGCAGTATAAGCTCCCAAGGGTTCCTCTGGTGAAGCTGTCCTCACAGGGTTAACAAGCATTCTACACAGATATATAGTGATAATTAAGCATTAGCAGCTATAATTAAGCATTAATGAGGCTGTGCTTTGACTAAATTCCTTCTACGGAACTTCCCATGGCACTGGATACTGACCATCTGCATCCCCACTGTTCCTACAGTTCGGCTTTCTGATGTTAGAATCATAGGCTTTTGTTTAGGAATTGCTTAAAACGTTGTTTGTTTGTTTTTTCAGTTTTTGTTTTTTTTTTTTTTTTTCCGAGACAGTCTCACTCTGTCACCCAGGCTGGAGTGCAGCGGCACGATCTCGGCTCACTGCAACCTCCACCTCCCAGGTTCAAGCGATTCTCCCACCTCAGCCTCCTGAGTAGCTGGGATTACAGGCGCACACCACCACACCACCACACCACCCCACCCAGCTAATTTTTGTATTTTTAGTAGAGACACGGTTTCACTATGTGGCCAGGCTGGTCTCAAACTCCTAATGTCAGATGATCCACCCACCTTGGCCTTCAGAGTACTGGGACTACAGGAGTGAGCCACCGCACCCAACCTAAAATGTTTTTCAGATTCCAAATTCCAGTGAAACAAGTGACCCCAACCAGTTCGAACAGCCCAGAAGAACATAATCAGCATGAGAACAGTTTTTTCATCTCCTGGGCCCCATGACTTCACTCTGCACTCTTGAACCTATCAAAAATCTCCACACTTTGGCCTGTTCTAAAACTCTTATGAAACCTAGCCCCAAACTTCTTGGAGAGAGATTTGAGGTTTTCTCCCATCTTGTCCGGCAGCCCTGCAATTAAACCTCTTTCTTCTGCTGCAAACCGGTGTTTCGGGTGTATGGACTTGCCCTGCAATCAGGCAAGGGACCTATTACAGAGACACTGGCTGTGTACCCTCTGTGTCCCAGACATGGTCCAAAAGGCAAGTCCCACCTGGCCCTGCCCTCCAGGGCTCCTAGTGTTGGGGGAGCAGAGGCACACAGGAACAGGCAATTGCACAGTGCCACAGGAGTGCCAGCTCCATGGGGCTGGGGCAATGTGGAAGGGGCTGCATTGCAGAAATGGCTCCATGGTGAACCTGAAAATGAGAAGTCACTGTCATCCAGCAGAACAAAAGGATGGTCCTCCATGCATTCGTTTAGCCAGTGCTGCCTGAGCACCGTGGACGGCACTGGGCATACACTAAAAAGGAGAAAGGACTGGTTACAGCCCCATGAACCATCATCATGGAGAAGCACACATGAAGGCAACAGATTAATTCACTGTGACTGTAAAAAGGAGGTACAGGGGGTATGAGAATGTGTCACCAGGGACCTGATGCATCATGTGTGTGTGTGTGTGTGCGTGCACGCACACCCAAGGCCGCTGAGACCTGACATTTGGAAGAGCAATAGGCAAGGGTGATTTATGGAGAGTATGCCAGGCAGAAAACGCAGCAGGTGTGAAGACACCGAGGCAGCAGGAGCATGATGGGAAGATCAAGGTGGCTGAGGTGGACAGGGAGAGGGTGTTGTGGGAACAGGCTGGAGGTCTGGGAGGCTCTTCTGCCCTAATCAGCAGGTGGGCTTTTCCTCAGGCTTGTTCCTCCTGCGGTTGCAAGTAGCTGGTTCTAGGGATCTTTTCCAGATGTCCAGTGGAAGACGAAGAGCGGCGTGTGTGTGTGTGTGTGTGTGTGTGTTTTCCTGAGACAGGGTCTCATTCTGTTGCCCAGATTGAGTGCAGCCGCCCTCGACCTCCCGGGCTCAAGCCATTCTCCCATCTCGGCCTCCCAAAGTGCTGGGATTACAGGCTGAGCCACCATGCCCCGCCTTCAAGGCAAGGAAAGTCTTTTCTAGAAGACCTCTGGCCTCAGGCCTCACCTCTCTCCTTGGCCGCACCTGGGTCAGGTTAAGGCGCTCACTCACAAGGAGAACAGGTGAAAAGTCCCTTGGGATTCATTCCTGCGTCACATGGTAATGATGCACACCAGAAGGATGCCGGGCTCTGCCAGTCCAGCCCCACCAGCCTCCTGGAGTGGCCCGGAGGCCCGCTCTCCAGGCCCTGGGACCTGCTCCTGGAGGCGGGGGCTCCTGGAGGCGACCCCGACACTGCTCCAGGTATCTCTTCAAGGACTTTCCCACATTTTACAAAGAAACCTTTTGGGGACAGTCAGCAACAAGTAACCGATCGTGAAACTGTGGCAGCCCTGGGGTGAGGGTGAGAGACCCGTGCTCCGCGCCGGAGATCTCAGACTGAAGAAGGGAACGACCTCCTACGCAGACCTGCACTGCAGCACCTGGGCTGGCAGCCAGGTTGGGGACATCGTCCCCTGCTGGGAGACCAGAGAAGGCAGGGAGCGCGCCTTGAGTCCGCTGGCTGAATCTCCCCAGAACTGGAAAGCACCGCCTAGTCGGTACCTTTGAACTGAAACGAAAAGCCCACGGGCGCGCAGTCCGGAGAGGAGGCGATTGTGGGTGGAGGTAGTGCCAGGGTAAGGACATGGAGCGGGTGGACAAGAACCGCTAGGGGACCGCTAGGGCGTAACGGGCGCTGGGAAGAAGGGGCCGCAGCAGCCTGCGCCCTACGCCAGGCCCGGGCCTCATCCGGCACTCAACCAGTGCCACGATGAGTCACCTACCGGCAGGGCATACTCCGTACCGGGGCCGCACGCACGAAGTGCCGGGGGATGTTGGGAACCCCAGTCCATCCGGCACCCCCCCAACAAAACCGTCCAGGGCCGGAGGTTACCGGTTTGTACCGAAGGGAAGCGGAGTGGAAGGGAGGGGGTCTCCTGCACGCGGGCGCGGGAGCGCACGTGCACGGCCCCCCCCACCCCCCGGGGTGCTTCGTTCTCACGTGCACGGCCCAGTGCCCCGAAGCCCCTCCCCGAGCAGTGTCGGGGCGGGACCTGGCCGGGCGGCAGCGCCCCACTCAACAAAGCGTCCCGCGGGCCCTGCTCCATGACTCACCGCTGGGTGGGGACGGGCGCGTGGGCAACCCGCGGGCCCAGACGGGGTAGCAAGGGCCGGAAGCCCGGCTCCCGACTCGGCTTCGCCCCCACGACCTCCGGCCGCCTGAAGTCCCGAGGGGCCGTGGCCCTGGGTCGTCTCCCCTGTTCCCAGCCCCTAGTCCCAGCTGGCAGAGAGAAGTTCCCGAGGCCCGCGCCCTTCCAGGGCTCCTTGCCCCGCCCAGAGCTGAGCCTTCCGAGGATCTGAGGACCGAGTCCAGTCCGGCTCCCAGGAAGGGCCGGGATCCTGGGGCAGGGAATAAGGGGCGGGGGCTGGCTCCTGAGTCGGGCGGGGGAGGGGCAGTAACAGAGATGGGGGCTGAGCCTCTGGTCTGGGAGCGTCTGGAGGCAAGCGGCGGGATGGAAAACATTCCTGAGACAGTTGGCTTGGATTTCCGAATTTGGGAAACTAGGA
Source organism: Rhinopithecus roxellana (assembly GCF_007565055.1). Lineage (NCBI taxonomy): Eukaryota > Metazoa > Chordata > Mammalia > Primates > Cercopithecidae > Rhinopithecus > Rhinopithecus roxellana. The sequence goes on from NC_044559.1 coordinate 4,941,169, forward strand.
CTTCAGCTATGGTGGCTCTGCTCTTGGGATGGGAGGACTGGGCCCAGCTTGCGAGGAGTCGAAGTGAACACAGGCTAGGAACGTGAATTTTAATGAGGGGGCAGACCGAGGAGGTGGCGGATGCCCGGAGGTCAGGGCCAGGCTCTGCTGGATGGCGCCTGGAGGGGGGTCACCCAGGTCTCCCTGCTGTTATTTCAGGAGGCCGAATTTTTTCCCGATCCCAGAGAAGGTGTCAGAGGCCTGGCTAGCAGTCTTGTCGATGGTTTCCTGGGTGGTCTTGGCCAGCTGGTCCATGGCTGGGGAAGGGTGGGAGAGAGGGCAGGTCAGGCCGGGCCCCGGGAACCAGTGCACGTAGGTTTAGCCTGGCCCGGGTCTCCCGGGGGACCTGCCTGGGGCATTGTGCACAGAGGGCTCTGCAGAGGAGAGGATGTGCCTGGGCCCCGGGCCGGGGTGGGGCGGGGCAGTGGGAGGTGTGCTGGGGTTGCCCGCCTCCCTCCAGCCCCACCAGACCTTTCTGCCCCGCCTCTGTGGCCTGATCCACCACTTGCTGAGCTGCTGCTCCGGCCGCTGACACTGGAACAGAGAGATGTGGCTTTTAGCCCCTGTTGAGACACCACCGACCACAGGTGCCCCGCCATTGCCATGCCCCTCATGTGTTCTCCAGAGTATTCGGTGGTACAGGTCCAAGGGATGGATGCCATGGAGATGAAGTTCCTGGCCCAGGGCCGCCCAGCCCGAGGGGCAGGATCCCTTTCCATGCCTCTGGGATGTTTTTGTTGATTTCTAACTCTGAGCTCCTCCTCTGTGGGGGAGGAGCTTCCCTTTCCATCTCCAGGGCTGCTGAGAAAATGTTGGACAGAGGAAGGCAGGCAGGGCAGGGCAGGGCAGGGCCAGACTGCAGCTAGCATCTGGACTGTTGGCTAATGCTGGGCATAGCCCAGAAGACCCCTGCCCCTTTTACAGCTTCTCGGCTAGAAGCCTGGCCCAGATGCCTGAATTCCCACCTTTCATGCACTTGGCCCTGGGGCTTGGACTTTTGCCAGGTTCTCACTGCCTCCTCCCTCCTGTGGCCTGCCCCGGAGGGCACACAAGCAAAGTCAGTGCCTCTGTGGACAGGCAGCTTAAGACATTAGGAGACAAGTGCAGGAAGGAGGCAAAACTTCCAAGGCCGGGCCATCTCCTCTGGACCACAGTTCCGCCTGCCGGGAATGGAGTCACCAGCCCCCCCCCCCCCCGCCCCCCCGCCGTGGGCTGACAGGTGGCTCCGGCCTGCAGAGCGGTAACTCGTCCCTGCTGCTGAACGGGAAAGGGCCTGCCTTATCCAGACCCCATCCTTCCGAGAGGGTTAGTCAGGCAAATGTGCTGAGAGGCCCCTGGGGACCTCCTCTCGATTTAACCCATCAGAAAGCAGCCCATCCTTTGCACCCAGCTCTCAAATGGAAAAGTGAAGCCCAGAAGGAAAGGAACTGACACGGAGGCTTCCTTGGTAGCATTTTAGTCTCAAGGGAAGAACTGTGGGCCTCCCCTGGGGCACTGGTGAAGGAAGGGGTTGGTTTGGATATTGTCTCCTGACTGGGATATGGGCAGGACTGATAAGGAACTGTATGTAGTCCTGAGGAAGGCTGGGCTAGGCACAGGAAGAGCCCACCCAGTGAACCAGTGGTCTCCTCACATCTCCCATGCCCCCACCGCAGCTGGGTCACCTCCAGAATAAGGAGGAGAGCTGGAGGTGGAGGAACTAAGGACCTCCTTTGCCAGATGGGGACTTAAAGGTAAGGCGACGATTACTTTTCGGGGTTGGGGATGGGATGGAAACACAGCTCTTTGGGGTCTGGGGCAGCCTCTGGTGGCGGGCGCGGGTGGAGGTGGTGGCCGGCCGCCCCCGGTCCTGGTCCTGGTCCTGGACCTGGACCTTCACCCTTGCCTGAGGGCCTGGGTGGGGCTGCGCAGCGCCGGCCTGTCCTCCTCTGAGGGGCTCCCGCAGTACCCGCAGCGCGGCTCCGGCTCCTCTGGAGCCTCTGTTCCGCTGCCTCCCTCCGGGCACCATCTCTCCGCGCACCGGGGTGGGTGTCCTGCCCGCCCCTGCGTCTCAGTGGAGGACCAAGCCTTCCGAGCCAAGCTGCCGGTCCGCGAACTTGCCGACCGCGCAGACCCGCCGCTTCTGCCTGCGCGTTCACGCAGGTGCCCCTGCCTGGGCCCTAGGTCGCGCGCTGTACTCACCAGCTTCCTGGGCGGTCCCCTCCACCTGTTGCTTCAGGTCCTGCAAGCCCTTGCTGGCCATAGCTTCAGGGAATCTGTGGAGTCGTCAAGAGCAGCCGGAGCGACGTTGGATCCAGCCCAGAGTGGCGCTGCCAAGTGCCAGCTCCGGTTTTTAAGGCGCCCCAGGGCCGGCCTGCCCCGCGTAGGGGAGAGGACGCGGGGCGGTTCCCGTCATACAGGCTCCGGGGAGTGGCCAGGCCCTGCTCCAGAGTACGCAGGCCAGGGAGCACATCCTGGCCTAAGACGGGCCGCGGTGGGAAAGGGGAAGACCGAACCAGGGACCGAAGAGGGGTTAGGACAGGGGTCCAGAGAGGAGCTGGGGGCAGGAGAAGGGCGCACACCTCCTCCCAGCTCATCAGCCCCAGCCCTCCCTTTCTTACCTTGGGCATGAGCACTGGGTCAGCTCCAGGACAGGAGCTCAGGGCTGGTGTTGACATTAATGACAGCAGCGGTCTTTTACTGAGCATTTGTCTTGTGCCAGGCGCTGCCTAACACTCTGCAGTCTCTTGTATAATCTTTACAACCACCTCCTGAAATGAGTATTTTTATTAATAGCATCAGTGTATAGGAGGAAACTGAGGCAGCGAGGTCAGCCTCACCCAAACTCACGTGGCAGGGACTTGGATCCCCGAATCTGCCTAGGTGCCTTGTCAACCCTAGGGCTCTGGCAACGTCAGAGCCCCCAGCCCCAAACACCTGCAGGGTCACTGCTGACTGGCTCTCTGCCTGTAGCCACTGAAATCCAGTGGATGCAGACGGAGAGGGCCTAGTAAATCCTTCCCCTGAGAGGGCAAGACGTAGGCGTGTGCACCTGCAGTCCATGCAACCCCAAGGGGGAGAGGGCAGTGTGCCTGTGCAGCCCAGGCAAGGAGACTGCCATCAGTCACTGAAGCCTGAGGAAGCTGGGCAGAAAGTATGGCTCAGGGAGGGCAGGAATAAGCTTGGGCCTTTCAGGTCACCTTTCCTGAGATGGGGTGGGCAAGGCTCTAGGGTAAGACTTGTGACTGTTAGGAGGGGACTTAGGGACCTGGGCTAGAGTGGAGAAGGTCATCCCTGGGGGCAGCAAAATAGCCTGTGAGATACATTCCCCTGGCATACAAGGGGGCGCAGGTCAGGCCCCACCAAGCTGGGTGTACTCCCATTCCAGAGTCGGTCTTCAGGACCTGGAGACCAGTGCTCACCCACCCTGCCTCTCTGGGTCTCTCTAACGCTTCCTGTCTGGGGCTGTTTCTTGCACCTCTGCTGGCGTCTCCCCTATTCTGGAGCGCTGGGAAGCCCCTGCCACCCAGGCCTGGTCTGCTGGCACATACCCTGCTTCTAGTGGTGCAGTGTCAGCCCCTAGAGGGAGGTGTCTGGAAGTGCACCTGTACACACACACACACACACACACACGCACGCACGCGCTGGATATGGATTAATGGAGATGAAGTCAACCCTGGGCAAAGGGAAGAGGCAAGCCATGAGATTAGGTGGAGGAAAGGGGAGGGAGCGGGTCTCAGGCAAAACAGAGTGATAACAGTCCTCCCAGCCCCCGCCCCTCCTCGACCAGAGCCTGGCCTTGCCCTGGGAGTGGCCAGATCGATGCCTGGGGCACCCTGGGGCACCCAGCTCAGCCCTGCCCTGCCTGGCCAGCCGCAGCCCTGCCAGCCCTCCTGAAATTCCACCCGTAGTGTCCAATAGCCAGGCACGCCTTTGAGCGCTCCAGTTTATCACAGGCTGCTGGTGCCACTGGGCTCCAGGTCCCATGGGCAATGAGCTGTGAGCTGGACAGGAAGGGAGTAGCCTCTGTGGGGAGAAACAGCCAGTCCCCAGCAGATGATGGTAGAGACAGCTCCGTGTGGCCTTAGTGGCAGGCACTGGAGTCAAACCTCTTGGGTTCATATACTCTTAGAGCAAGCCCCTCACCTATCTGAGCCTCAGCGTCCCCATTACATCACAGCATCTCCCCAAAGTGTGTTTGTGAAGATTAAATGGGCTGAAGGGTGCCCAGCACTCGGCGGTGGACTTTGTAAGAAGGTCCAGGGCACTGGGGCTTCTCACACAAGGGCAGGCAGAAGGAGGGAGCACATTACCAAATTACCGTTGCCCCCCTACCCCCGTTTGCTGTGGTGTCACTTTTTTTTCCCCGTTTTTTCTTTTTGGAGACGGAGTTTTGCTCTTGTCACCCAGGCTGGAGTGCAATGGCAGGATCTCGACTCACTGCAACCTCTTCCTTCCAAGTTCAAGCAGTTCTGCCTCAGCCTCCTGAGTAGCTGGGATTACAGGCATGCACCACCATGCTCTCTGTTGGGGCTCAGAAACCAATACCCCAATATATAGTGCTGTGACATTCTGAACTGAAGAAGCCTTAAGGTCTCTCCGACCAGGCTCCCCCAGGCCCCTCAACCCTTTGTCTCTTCCAAATCATACGGTGAAGTTGTTCTGTGAAGTCCCTCATCTGCCTAAAGTCTGGACCCACCAAAGAAGAAAACAATGACCCCTGGTCTCTTCCCAGCGTTTTCTCTGACTGAACTCATGTGACAAGGAGAAAGACTGAAGCCTGCTCACACACCTGGACAGGTTTTGCAAACCGTTGTCTGCTGTGTGAACCCAACAGACTTTGTTCCAGGCCACCGTGTGTTTTTCAAACCCACTGAATTCCCCTGAAAATCATTTACTGGCCCCCTGAAATCACCTGTACTTCCCCATTGCATCTGTACCCCATTTCATGGTGGGGCAGTCACTCTGATTTCCCCCATGCATGCTAGTGAATGTGTATTCCATTTCTAATCTGCTTTTATGAGCTGACTTTTCAGTGAAACTTCAGAGGGTAAAGGGAATGTTTTCCCTTGGCCCCTGCACCGCAATTGGTAAGGTCCAAAATGTTAAATGGAAAATTCCAGAAATAGCTGGTCGTGATGGCTCACGCCTGTAATCCCAGCACTTTGGGAAACCAAGGCGGATGGATAGCTTGAGGTCAGGAGTTTGAGACCAACCTGGCCAACATGGTGAAACCCCGTCTACTAAAAATACCAAAATTAGCCAGGCGAGGTGGTGCACACCTGTAGTCCCAGCTACTTGGGAGGCTGAGGCAGGAGAATCACTTGAACCCGGGAGGCGGAGGTTGCAGTGAGCAGAGATCACGACACTATTCCAGCCTGGATGACAGAGTGAGACTCCATCTCAAAAAAAAAAAAAGAAAGAAAAAGAAAATTCTAGAAATAAACAATTCGTGTTTTAAATAACTTTCATTACAGTATATTGTTATAATTGTTCCATTTTCTTATCAGTTATTGTTAGTCTCTTACTGTGCCTAATGTATAAACTTCATCTTAGCGAGGCACATGTGTATGTGTAGGAAGACACATTATATGTAGGCTATCTTGGTACTATCTGGGGTTGCAGGCAGCTGGAAACATCTTGGGTGTATCCTAGTGGATAAGGGGAGTCGACTGTGCTTCTGCAGGGAGGTCAGAAGCAGCCTCACAGGGTGCAGAGCACATGAGGGTTCCAAGGCAAAGAGCACTGCCAGTGCCCATGGCTGGGAAGGGGCTTCCTGGTGATGTTGGTCATTTGAGTCCAGGAACAAGCCCTGAGTGTATGTGAGAGGGGGTTGTGGGGTTGCTGTGGTAGGGGCAGCAGGGACCCCTCTGGGCTCCTCCAGCAGAGGCAGAGGGCGCTGGAGCCTGGGGAAGGCTGTCGCTGGGAGCCAGGCATAGGTGCCCTCTCCCTCACCCCTGACCAGCCTTGCTTCTCCTTGCTTTCTTCACAGCCCAGAGGACTCTCGGGCACACCCAGGCCCCAGGTGGCCTCCTCCTGGGGTTCATACAGGCCTGCTTATGTGCGCATGTCTGGACTGGGGAGCAGGAACAGCCCTGACTGCCCTGAGCTGCTTCCAGACCCTTCATGCCTGCCCGTGGCAGGGTTTGGGGGTGTGGAGACCAGCAGCCCCCTGCTCCATTCTGCCTCCTCAGTGGATGCCCATGGCCAGACAGGAGATACAGCCTGGCTCAGCTGTGTCTGACTTGGCTCCCAGCCTCCTGGGCTGCCCTTGAATCCACTGCAGAGGCTGGATGGGGAGGTGGTGTGGACAGGGCAGTATCTGAAGTCACATGTGGAAGGACTCAAGCTCTGGCTCCAACACCCAGGCCTGAAGGCCTGGGGCAAGCCACTGAAATGCTCTGAGCCCAAACTCAGATGAAATGCATCTGAGAATCAAAGGGGAAGGCGGGATGTCGAGGGAACTCTGGTCTGAACAAGCCTGCCCAGCATGCAAGGTTTCAAAACAATGCAGGGCCTGCTGGCCAGTGGCTTATATGAAGGGCTTGCTCAGAGTGGGCTGGGCAAACAGCCCTTCGTGTAGGCCGCTGGCCAGCGGGCCCTGGGTTGTTTTGAAACCTTGGATTGGGGGCAATGCACCGTAACGTAAGCACCTTGGGGCCCATGCAGCCATAGCAGGGCTGGGGAGCCACCTGGGCGTCTGCCCGGTCCTGTGCTTCTCAGCAAAACCTGGATCTACAGCTCCAACCTGAGAGGTTTGTTCTGAGGATTGAATAAGGTGAAGTGCTCAGAACAGTGCCCAGGCAACGCCTGCAAGGAACTCAGCAGCTGTTGCTTTTTACCACTTTTCTTTCAAGGTGCAGATTTGTGCATCTCCGCTGTTGTGTTTTCAGTGGCACGTGGCAGGCTTCTGGGTGCAGCAGGGGTGCAAGGGGTACCCAGCTCCAGGTCCAGTGGGGAGCATGAGACTGGGTGGGGCCAGGTGGGAGGCGCCACAGGGTCACTTCCTGTCTCTCCTGGGATCCTCACTGGGTTTAGACTTCTCCATCTTTGAAAGTTATCGTCTGCTCCAGGGAGGATGTTAGGTGGCCCTGTTCCTCATGCGACCCTGGAGCCCAGGCCACACATGGAGGGAAGGCCCAGGAGCCTATCTTCGCTTCCTGCTGACAGTGGGATCCTCAGGAATGCAGAGCAGGCAGGTGGGGGGTACCTTGAGGCTGAGCTAAGCTGTCCTGTGGATGGGATTGTGAGTCCTGTCGAATGTCTTGGGGAGCCGAAGGCAGTGCTGCCTCCTCCATGTTAAAGGCAATGGGTGGGTTGGGGGTGTTGCTGAAGGCAGTGCCTGCTCTGACAGGTCCCATGAATGCCGTGTGTGTGTCCCTGTAGGATACCTGTTCCTATCAACAGGCTGAACTCGCTCCTGTTCCTGGGCGGACCTGGGGACCCTTCCTCAAGCTACACAGCACCCAGAGGAAGCATGGCAGGAGTGGGCTCAAGTTTTATTTGGAATCATTAAAAAAAAAAAATTCACAGCAGCACATGTGGGGTCAGAAGGACCAGAGGGCGGGTGGGGCCGAGGGAGGGCAGTGAGGTCGGTGCAGCAGCACAGGTGGACAGGCCAAGGGTGGCCAGGGACGAGGGCAGGAGCGTGGGCAGCCACAGGTCACTCAAGGCGGGCACTCCTTGTGCTAGGAGGGGATGGTGTCCAAGGCAGAGGAGCGCTCCTCAGGGCGTCCGCGCTGGCCTGTAGCCCTCTTAGTCTCCCCCACTCTGGGCCTGGGAGAGAGAATGATCTGCACAGCCAGCTCTGGGCCCCAGCCCTAATGGGCCACCCTGAGTCAGCTGGGAAAGGTTGTCCCCTGTGCCTCATGCCTGAGGGGTCATCCGTGGGGGGACCTCCCACTCAGGTTCAGGGTTAGCCCTCCCCACAATCCCTGTGGGGGCTGTGGAAGGTCTGGTGGGTCCTGGGAGCCCAGGAGGGAAGCAGTGAGTCTGTGGGGGGTGTGGTCTCTACCCAGGAACACCCCCCATGGTACACCCCAGAAGCCCAGCTCCTACCTCCTCTGCCACTTCCTCTTTGGCTGCCTCACCCTCCTGTTGGGGGGCAGATGGCTTCAAGTCCTCCTGTAGGAGACAAAATGGGGCATGAGACCATGTAGAGAATGCAGAGACCCCTAGCTGCCCTGCAACCAGGGCCTTGTCTTCCCTGGCCTCAGGGAGGAGCAGAGGCCCCTCATGGCCTTGTTGTACTTGGAGGGGCTGGAGGTGTTGGGGGTGTGCAGTTCAGACAATATCTGGGGCTCTGTCTGATGATGCCGAGGCCTTCCAGGGGCACCAAGTACCCTGGAGCCCAGCTTCACCCCTCAAGCTGGTCCCCAGTCTCTGGGAAGCCCCTAGTTGGGCTTCATTGATGAGGAACCTGGGTGGGGTGGAGTGGGGGTGAGAGTAGGCAGAGGCCCCTGAAGCCCCAGGTCTGACCTCAGTAGCCCTACAAGGAAGGCCGATTGGTGTTCACATAGGGACTCTGAGGCCAGGCAGGCTTGGCATGCAGCTCAGGGCCTTCGAGCTCAAAGTGGTGGGGTGTGTCGGCATCAGATCAGGCTTGCTCCAGGTCCACTTCAGTCCCGAGGAGCATGGGTCCCTCTCCTTGCCTCCTGGACAGGCTCTGGGCTCAGGCTGGTCAGGGCCAGCAGAGGTTACACAATCCTCTCCCACTTCCCATCTTCTTCTATCTCCTGCACTCCATGCCAGCCAGACACTTGCATGAGAGATCATGACAGCTGGGTATGTAGGACCACACTGGTGATTGGCCTGCACTCTGGCCTCAGCACCTGCCTCTGGTGGGGGGTATCCTGTCACCTCTGTGTTGCCCCAGGGCCATCCTGCCCCTTGACTGAGTAGGGCACAAAAGGGCAGTGCTGTGCTGGCTGGAGTTGGCCAGGCTCTCCAGGGGCAGGGCAGGTGGCCACCTGCTGAGTCCTGCCGCCCTAAGGTTGATCATGAGGCCAAGGGCATGAGCGGCTAGATAGTCCCTGCTGAGGCCTTTCATAGTTCACTGGGAGATGAGTCATGACTGGTTTTTGGGTGTCACCAGGAAATGAGTCTCCCTTGAGGTGGCTCCAAGGGCTCACTAGCCCTGCTCCAGGATTCACTAGGAATGCCCGGGCACTCTCACCCCAGCGTCTCTTTTGCTGGGGGTGAGGAGGGAGGGGCCTCCTGGGGCTCTATGTATTCTGCCCAGGACACATGATGATGATGATGATGGTCACCTTCCTCTGCTGGTTGCTCACATAGACCAGGAGAATCGCTTCATGGAGGTCATGGCCCTGCCTCATCACACAGCCCAGGGAGACTGACACTCTCACCCCCATCTTGCAGATGAGGACATAGAGGCCCAAAGAGGTTCCTTCACTTCTCGAGGTCATACAACGAGGAAGGGAAACTAGGAGAGGGAGCAGCTGCCAGCTCCAAGGACATGGAGACCCTGTGCTGGCCCTGGAAGCAGACACCTAGGCATTGCCCCAGAGCCAAGAGGAGTAGGGCAGCCCCCAACCTTCCACCCACCCACTCCCAATGCAGGGGTTCTCAGTGCTGGGAGCCTCAGACTCCACCACCTAGGAGGTCTGCAGCAGGTAGGAGAGCTGGACACTGCTCCCCCACCCCACTCCCAGGCTGGAATCCTAGCCCAGGCCAGCACCTACACTGCCACAAGGTCTCTCAGAGTACAGGCTGCTCACGGGAATTCCAAGCTCACATGAACTAGCCATGGGACCTTAGGCACATTAATCTCTCTGGGCCTTAGTTTCCACACTGTCTCATGGGATTTTGTGTCTATTAAACGAACTAATAAGCGTACAATGCATAAAGCAGAGCTTGCTGTGTCTCAGGTGCTGGGACAACTCACCCAGCAGACACCCGTCCCTGGGGAGCGCACCACTGCTCCTGTGCTGTCTGCTATTGGGCCGCACACACATGTGTACATTCACACACATGTACACTCACACATTTGCACACAAATGCACCCACATGCTCACTTAACACAAGTGCACGCACACATTCGCAAAGGCAGCTGCACAGGGTAGGGTCAGAACCAGCACTGCTTTCCCACCACCAGGGGACGCTGCTTCCCTGAGGCTCCCAGCAGAAGGCAGCTGCCCCGCCCAGCGCAGGGAGGGAGGCTGGGCCCTGGGGGCTGGACGAGTGCGACTCAGCCCCTGGTGGGCCTGGTGACCACTGCCCGGGAGGCTGTCTGTCACCATGTGGGACCCTGTTTTCACTTATAAAATGTGGTGTCTCCTAAATGCTGAGAGCCGTCCAGAAAGAGTGGTTTTGAGCCTCACTTTCCTTGTCTATAAGATGGGCCCCCAAGTCCCCTCGATGGGGTGGTTGTGGGGATTCCAGACCTGAATGCAGGTCGAACAGCAAACAGGGACCCCACCGTGCTCGGTGCTCAAACTGAAGCCAGCCCCAGCCCCCCGTCATGTTTCCTGGGGTGTGGAGTGGAGTGATGCCGCCTCTACCCAGCAGCCTCTCTGGGCCCAGGAGAGGACTGAGGGTCTGAGGGCCCGGGCTCACCTTGCGCACCACCCCGGAGGTGACCGCGATGTTCTCCGCCTCCTCCACGGTCTTGGCGGCCACAGTGTTGACGCTGCTCACCACAGCCTCGCTCACGGCGTTGGCCTGCTCCTTGGTCTTCTCAGCCACTGCGGGAGGACACTGACTGGCCTCCGCCCCAGCCCCCAGGCAGGCCTGCTGGAGTCAGGCTCCCAGACCCTTACCAGGAGCTCAGAGCCCTGGCTCTGCTGGGACCCTCCGCTCAGACTCCAGGGCACCTCTGATGCTGGTGGGGGTAAGGAGACACCCACCCTAGTTTAGCCTCATGATCTGCAAGGGTCTGCAGGGCTTGGGACCCCAGTTGGGGGTAAGGCAGGACTCTAGGTTTGAGCCCAAGCACTAGGATGCAGGAGCCCAAGGGGTCCCAGCCCCCACGTGTCCCCTGGCCCTGAGGCTCCTCACCTGAGGTCACGCTCTGTACAACATTCTCCTTGGTCTTGGTTCCTGGGGAGGAAATGGAGCCGTCAGCCCAGACCCCACTCCAGGTGTTGTAGGCGGTCAGGACAAACACAACAGAACAGCTGGACAAGCTGCAGGGTTGGCAGTGGGGGCCGGGGCGGGGCGGGAGTGAGGATGGTGTCTGCGGGCCAGTAGCCCCTTCAGAGGGCCTCTTCCTGCTGTGTCTGGAAGAAGTAGATGGATGGCAAGGGGACAGGACAGAAGGTGGGGGACAAGAGAGAGCAGGCCTGAGGTAGGGACACTGACTAGACCCAGGGTCCAGCCCCTGCCTGGGTGTGGCCGGGCCTCAGAAGCAGCAACAGGACGGGCCAGAGCTGAGTCATTGGTTTGACCTCCCCTTCCTCCTCCGGAGAGCGCCAGGAGAGGATGCGGGGGAGGGAACACTGAGCCTAGGTCTCATCCCCCAGCCCACCCCTTCTCTCTGGGGAGGGTGGGGATCCGTGGCCTGGCTGCAGTCGCTCCCGTGTGGAGAGGGTGGGGGTCACCTGAGCACAGGCTGCTCATAGCTTCAGGGGCTCTAGGCTCAGGGTAGGCTGGTGTGCTTGGGCATGTCTTTGTGCATGCACAGACAGGTAGCCAGCCCTGTCTGCGGTCTCTGACACCCAGAGGCCCCGAGGAGGCCAGAGACAAACACACGTAGGTGTGCACAGGGCATTGTGGGTGCTCCAGGGTCTGGAGACCCCACCTTAATAGCCAGGACCTCACCCCCTCCCAAAATGCCTCCCTGGGGCTGGGGAGTAAGGTCTGGCGAAGGTAACTGGGCACCTCATCCTCTGGCCACCACACTGTCCCACCCTGCCATGCCCCACTTACCCACATACATGACCCCCTCCTTGGTCTTCTCAGCTGCTTCCGTCACCCCCTGCTTGGTCTTCTCCACCGCACCCACCACGCCCTCCTTGGCGATGGAGAAGCCCTTCTTGAAGACATCCATGGTGGGTGTGCAGGGCTGGGCTGCTGCAGGCAGGACAGAGCTGGATCTCCCTGCGAGCTGCGGGCTGGAGCTGGCTCGAGTGCTGCCGCAGCGGCTGTCCCTGCTGCCTCCTATTGACGCCGATGAAATATTGATGCGGAGGCCAGCTGGAGCACAGCCAGCCCCGCGTGCAGTGGGGGCAGGGAGAGAAGGAGGGAGGGAAGGAGGCTCGGCCTCACCTTCCTCCAGGATAGGAAGGCAGAGACCAGGCTCCCTGGGCTCCTGCTGGCTCAGCCCAGCTCTCTTGCCCTGTGCCCTCCAGGGGCTGGAGGGGGCTAGCCACCTCCCAACCCATCCCTGTCCCTCATTCATTTGCTGTCCTGCCCACCCATGGGGGCAGCTCTAGCTGGGTGCTCTTGGCCCTGGGGGTGCTGTGTCTATGCTACAACTGGACAGACAGGCACAGAGAGGGGAGGCGCCTTGGTCAATGTCCCCCAGCATCCCAGTTAGGGGTCAGGGCTCCACGTAGGCCTGTCAGGTGAGAGTGGCCAACCTCCAGCGGCCTGTGCTGTGCAGCTACCCACCAGCATCCTGGATGCTGCTAGACCCTGGTTGGAGGATCTGAGGTGGGTGGGGGTGGGGAAATGAAGGACTTCCCCATGTCCTGGCCTCTGGCTGCATGCTGTGTGACCCCAGAATAGTCCCTTCCCTTCTCTGAGCTGAAGGTGCTGAGGAGGCATGAAGTGCCCCCCGTTTCCCGGCCAGCAGTGTGGATGGGCAGCAGGTCCCCCAAGATGGACCTGACCACTTCCTATGGCCCTACCTCAAAGTCCATGCTCTTTTCATGGCTCCCAGGGAGCAGGTTCCCATAAGGATGCATTTGGTGGGGCCACCCACTGTGTCTACCACATTCCCAGAGTCCCCTGAGCCAAGTCCTCAGGGATAGGAACTGGCTTGTGTGGTTGGCAGCGCCTGTGGGGGCCAGCCAGGGTGGCTGGGGGGCAGGACAAGACCCACCGGGTAGGCCGGCCCAAGCCACTTCCTCTCTTTGTTGTCCTCATATTTTCTTTTCCTCCTGAGATTTAACTTGAAGACAACGTCACTAGCAGTTTCTGGAGCCACTTGCCAAGGCTGAGTGTGAGCTGAGCCTGCCCCACCGCCAAGATGATCCTGAGCTTGCTGTTCAGCCTTGGGGGCCCCCTGGGCTGGGGGCTGCTAGGGGTATGGGCCCAGGCTCCCAGTACTAGGCTCTCAGATCTGCAGAGCTCCAGGCTACCTGGGGTCTGGAGGGCAGAGGCTGAGGACACCGGCAAGGACCCCGTTGGACGGTAAGAGGACCTGGACCTTGGCAGAGGTCATGGAGTAGGATCTGAGTCCCAGCTTAGCTAGAGCAGAGCCTCTCTAGACCTCACCTCACATCTGTGAAATGGGCTAATCGTAGCTATCTGTTGGGCCAGCTGTGAGGCTGAACAAGCCTAGCCTGGACTGGGTGTTCCAGGATCCACCTAAGAATGACAGGGAGTTCCCTGTCGGAGCCATGGCAGGGAATGGGGCTTGGGGGCTGGCGGGGAGGCATAGCTCCTACCATCAATCACCCAGCATGGGGCACTGGGGGACTGTGGCTGAAGCCATTGCCAGCTGGCCTGGCCATGCCTCCTGTTCTTCGAAAGAAATCAATTCTGAAAGCTGAGACCCAGCAAGGCTGCCCTCAGATTTTGATCTGAGTTCCCTGGGGACCTGACTCTGAGTGCCCAGCAGTGAGCAGAGAGGGCACCCTGCTCTCCACAGCGTAATCCAGGGAGCTCTGCCTCAGCGACCCTGCAAGTGGGCAGGATGGTCTTGCAACTGGACCCAGAACACAGCTTTCCAACATTCTATTTATACAGGGCCAGGGCCCCTCCTGCTAATGAGGTATTGGGCCTGTAAGTCCCCCCGCATCTCCAACTGCCCCTCAGTCAGAGCAGCACGTGCTGTTTACGGGGCTAGTCTCGGGGCCAGGCACCTTGCCATGTGTATCTCAATTCATCCCTCCAACAGCCCCACTTACAGAGGAGGAGCCCGAGGCTCAGAGAGGCTGAGGGGCTTGCCCAAGGTCACACAGCTAAGGAGCAAGATCTGAGTCTGACTCCAGAGCTCATAGTCAACTCTTTGCAGCACTCGGAGCCAGCCCCAACCCCCAGATGTTCCTACCCCCACCCTCTTGCCCCCGCACACCAGACCTGTTTGGCTAAGGGCATCTACATGGATGTAGGGAGTGAGGGGGGCCAACTTACACTTCTATGAGGTGTATGAGAGCCGCCATCGCAGAGCGGACCTGCCTGGGAGAGGTCTCATTTGGCTTCTGAATTGCAGGTTTGTTGGGTCCTTTCCTGAAAATGGATTTGACCAGGGAGGGGCAAGAGGCCCCTTAGTGAGGGGCTGGTGGCAGTGGTGTGGGGAGCAGTGGCTGAGCAGCTGGCCATGGAAAAACGTCATTCCCGCCTGCCACCAACTCTGCTCAGCGCTGGGAAGCGCAGGTGATTCTCAGTGGTGGGGCGGGGAGGGGGTGCAGGGCAGGAGCAGGGTGGATCCAGACATTCTGCTCTGATTTCAGCATCAAGGAAGCTCCACGCCTGAGTCTCAGGCCACCTTCCTCCTTTTGATGAAAGGGAGGATGAGGGGACCCGGTGGACAGGAGGGAGGAGGGAGCTGCTCCTCTTCCTCCCCGGGGTCTTGGTTGTGGGAGACATTGCTCCCTTAGCCCCAAGGAGTGAGGGTCTGGGAACTGCTGACGGGCAGCCCTGCAGGGGCCCTGCAGTCCTTCTCTGGGGGTTCTCAGAGTGGGAGGATGCATGTACCTGGACCAGGAATGCCCAGGTGTCCCAAGCCTGGAAGCCCCCTGCCTGCAAGGCTCTCCTTCCCACATCCAGAAGCTGCAGTCTCCACAGGACAAGCCCATGCTCTCTCAACAAGCCCGGATGGGCTGGTGAGAAAGGAAGGAAACGCCACGGCTTCCTGGGCTGATTGCTTCCCGTGCTCCTGTTACCAGGGAGGCGGAAGCGTGCTCCAGTCCCCGTCCCTGCGGCAGGGGAAGGGGAGGCAGATTGGGTTCCCCTAGCAGGGGTGGTGACATCGACACCATCACAAGGAGGCTCGGCTGCCAGAGTCAGGCATTCTGCCCTGCCTTTGCCGCTCACATGTTTCCAGAGCCCCAGGGCTAGGCTGGGCCCTGGATGCAGGCCCCAGTAAAACCCTTTGCAAGGAAAAGCTTGAATAGAACCACCTTGTCCTCAGACTTCCCTGCGGTGGAGAGGTGAAGGGGTTAACTGCTTCTTAGGTCGCGAGGGACCCTGAGGGACCCAGCCCAGGGAGTCAGCAGCCTGAGCATTAGGACTCTGGGAGGACAAGGCTCTTTCTGTGTCCTGACTCAGGGATGTCTAGAATGTGGGCGCCTCAGACCCAGGATTTGCTGTCCCAGTGGAACTCAGTCTGTGGTAGGGACCGTGCTGAGCCCCAGGCAAGGTGTCCTATCTATCACATTGCTGTGACAGCTCAGAGGGGTGGGGATGCCCCCCAGTGCCTCAGAGCTCCTAAGTGACAGTGAGAGCCGGGGCCCACCCAGGCATTCTCTGTCCTGTCCCCCCAAGAGGGTGACTGTGTAGAGGATGCTGCTGCCAGCAGGCTGGTTGGCCCCAGTCACCAGCCTCAGGCTTCTCCTGACCCTCACACAAGGAGCCTTGGGATTTTCCCAGCTGGGAGCTTGTGGCCCAGAGGAGTCCAGCATATGGCTAGAGGTCACACAGGAGCAGGGCGGAACACAAGCCACGATGCACCTTTTGCACTTGTTCCTCCCCCATCCTCACCCCCATGCCCGATCCCTGCCGGGCACAGAGCCCTTGGCATCAACAGGGAAGAGCCCCCACTGGCCAGAGCTGAAGATTCCAGAACCACGCTCAGGGGTTCTCGGCTCTGGGCTGGCCCCTGAGAGAGCCTCGGGCTTCTCTGCCAAGGTCCTTTTCTGACTCAAGGTCAAAACCCTGTGAGTTTCTCCCCTGGAATGGTCAGGTTAATGGCTGGCTTCAGGGCATCAGAAAGCGAGGCTGCTGAGAACACGCCCTCCTTGCCAAGGAAACTTGAGGGCCCCTGGGAGGGCGTTTCCTGGCTGGGGAAGGGAAGGCATTCCACACAATCTGCATAATGGATGCGCCCTCCCCCACCTACAGGCTCCCTCCCCCTTCCCCCCAACACCCGCTCTGCTCTGTTTGCCGCAGACGCGCAGCTTCTTCGCATTTCAATGACGGGGGATGTGCCTTGCTCAAGGTCACTGTGGGTTCAGGGAGGAGGAGGAGAGGAGAGCACAGGCCACCCAGCTTCCATTTAAAGCTCCAAAGAAGTCCACATACCCTCCCATCTGGGTGGGGAAGCAGGTTGGGGCAACAGAAGACCAAGGGCAGCTCCAAACCAGGCCAGAGGAGCCCCACATTCACTCTGGGTTGGCCACTGGGAGATGAGGGCACCCAGCAGGACTCCCCAAGGGAGGGCACAAAGATGAAGCCAGCCTGAGATGGAGGGGCAGAGGGAAAACTGCGCGCTTCAGCAAGGTGGGCCGGGGGCATGGGCATCAAGGGCCAGCAAGAAGCTGCCAAGAGCTGGAGGAAGCCAAAGCAAAGGTCAAGAATGTTCCCAGGGTTCTGGGCCAGCAGCCTGTACTATGCCAAGGGAGGGCCTGCCCAGGGCGGGGAGTGTGGGCAGAGAGAATAGCGGCGCTGAAGCCCAGGGTCTGGGCAGGTCAGCGGAGAAAGTTCCTGGGCAGGAAGGGTGGGCGGCATAGTTTCCACTTCCAGGAGCTTGAGGTGGAAAGTCCCAGTCACTCCTAGCAGACTGGCCCAGGCCAGGCGTGCCTGGGGCACAGGCCTTCCAGGCCCTCTGCAGTAGGTCAGAGGTTTGCGAGGAATGCAACTTTGTTTAGAGAGAGTTTCTCAACCCTGGCACTACTGACATTTTGGACTAGACAATTCCTTGCTGTGGGGTGTGGAGATGTCCTATGCATTGTAGGTATTTGGCAGCATCTTTGGGCCCCGCCCATGAGACGGCCAGTCGTGAGTAGCACCCACCACCCAGTCGTGACAATGCATCTGGGGAAAGTCCCCTCTCCTCCCATTGAGAACCACTGGTCTAAGAGAGATTTTTCCCTAGGACTGAGCCCATATTCCAGGAGTTTCCATGGGGCCCCAGGTGGGTGTCTGTGCAGGCAAGCCTGTCACCTGTGGCTCCTGAGCTCTGGGGCCAGCGCCTTCCCAGCCCTCTGTTTCAGTGTTGAGTGAGCATTCCTTCCTTCCATCCTTATGGTGAGGTGGCCCCTTTTTACGCTGACTGATTCCTTGGAGATACACCAGCCCCTTCCTGGTCTCTGTTCCCATTGGCTGGCTGGCATATCAAATCCTGAGCCAACACCCATCATTTTCATCCCTTGGCTTTGGAGTCAGTCTTGATAGTTGTGAGAGAAACGCCCTACTCATTGTTGTCTTCCAAAATGTTCTTTCTTTTTTTCTTTTGAGACAGGGTCTTGCTCCATTGCCCAGGCTCAAGTGCAGTGGTTCAATGTCGGCTCACTGCGACCTCCACCTCCTCGGCTCAAGCAATCCTCCCACCTCAGTCTCCCAAGTAGCTGGGACTAGAGGTGTGCACCACCACGCCCAGCTAATTTTTGTATTTTTTGTAGAGACAGGGTTGTGCCACATTGCCCAGACTTGTCTGAAACTCCTGGACTCAAGCGATCCACCCACTTGGGCCTCCCAAAGTGCTGGGATTACAGGCATGAGTCACTGTGCCCGGGTTCCAAAATGTTCTTGATTATTCATCTGCATTTTCTTTTCCTGATGAAAATGATTTTATTTATTTTTTAAAGTTTCATTTTTATTAGTTATACATACTCATAGGCAGGGGAGTGGGCCAAATCCAGCCTCTCACCTCTTTTTGCTAACAAAGTTTTATTCAAGCACAGCCAGGCTGGTTCATTTACATATTGTCAGTGACTGCTTTTGTGGTACAATGGCAGAGTTGAGTAGATGGGACAGAGTTCATGTGGCCTGGAAAGCCTGAAACCATGGCCAGCATCAGGGGCATGTGACCTGTGCGGTCACACACAAAGCCCTGCCCTCTGGAGGGCTCCTCCCTGGGTGTCATCATCTTGAAATTCTTCATACTTTTTGAAGGAGAGGCCCCACGTGTTCATTTTGCACTGGGCCTTGCAGATTATGTAGCTGGTCTTGTGTCAAATATTTACTAACTGTACCTTTAGAAATAAAATTTTTTGATCTCCTGATTAGGAGTCAACTGGTTCTATAAGGCTTGTTGAGACGGTCAGAAACCCCAGCTCCCTCTGGTCCCAAAGGCAATGACTTTCAACTTTGCAGGTGATTCTTTCGCATTTACCTCTGTATCACTAAATAACATGCTTGCATTGCTGCTTCTTGGGAGGTAGCATTATCTTTTTTTTTTTGAGACGGAGTTTCACTCTTGTTGCCCAGGCTGGAGTGCAATGGCGCGATCTTGGCTCACTGCAACCTCCACCTCCCAGATTCAAGCGATCTTCCTGCCTCAGCCTCCCGAGTAGCTGGGATGGAGATAGCATTATCTCTGAGTCAGATCTCATTCCTACCCCAAAGCAAATGCATGTGCATGTATTCATAGGGCCACATGTACTGCTCAGCATTAAGCCTTGAACTAAAGTGAAACTTTTTTGCCCCCTTGCACACTTTTTGTTTTCCCTGTAGTAAAAATTTAGAACTCCCAGAGTTCTAAAATTTCATGTGTCTTGCTTTTTTCTTTTGCTTATTCCGTGTCTTTATCACTAACTCAACTCCACACCCTCAGCCAGTTGTCCACATCTGCTCTCTACACTCTCATTCACACCGGGTGTCGGAGCAGCTGCGTCTTCTTGGAGATGCGGCTCCCAGAGCCTCCAGGTATGTTCCAATGTGGACTGCTGCCCTCATACCACAGCCCATTGTCGTCCTGGGGGTTCCCTTCACCTGGTTTTTATGTTGGAACCTGTTTCCTGATCCCGTGCCTTCTCTTTCTTGATTTTCTCTGTTGTTTTGTTGGAGTGTTTCCTGTGGCACCACGGTTCTGCATCCTGGGTGTGCCATGCAATGACCCAGAGAGCCTTAAAATGCTGGTGCTCAGGCCCTAACCTCAGGGGGTCTGGGAGACTATTATTTTTCTTTCTTTTTATTGTTATCATTATTATTATTATTTTTGAGACGGAGTCTTGCACTGTCACCCAGGCTGGAGTGCAGTGGCACGATCTTGGCTCACCACAATCTCCCGGGTTCAAGCAATTCTCCTGCCTCAGCCTCCCAAGTAGCTGGGATTACAGGCGCCACCACCATGCCCAGCTCATTTTTTGTATCTTTAGTAGAGACAGGGTGTCACTATGTTGGCCAGGCTGGTCTCAAACTCCTGACCTCGTGATCTGCCTGCCTCAGCCTCCCAAAGTGCTGGGATTACAGGCGTGAGCCACCGTGCCTGGCTTCTTTTTATTGATTTTTGTAGAGATGAAGTCTCACTATATTGCCCAGGCTGGTCTCAAATTCCTAGTCTCAAGCAGTCCTCCTGCTTTGGCCTCCCAGTGTTGGGATGACTGGCATGAGCCACTGCACCTAGCCCAAGACATTATTATTATTATTATTATTATTATTATTATTATTATTAAGACAGAGTCTTGCTTTGTCACCCAGGCTGGAATGCAATGGTGCAATCTCCACTCACTGCAACCTCTGCCTTCCGGGTTCAAGTGATTCTCCTGCCTCAGCCTCCCAAGTAGCTGGGATTACAGGCGTGCACCACCATGCCCAGCTAATTTTTGTATTTTTAGTGGAGACAAGGTTTTGCCATGTTTGCCAGGCTGGTTTGGAACCCCTGACCTCAAGTCATCCCCCTGCCTTGGCCTCCCAAAGTGCTGGAATTACAGGCATGAGGCACCACACTCCGCCCCAAGACTATTATTTTTAAAGTGCCACACAATGGTTTTTTGTTTGTTTGTTTGTTTTGTTTTGTTTTTGTTTTTGTTTTTGTTTTTTGAGATGGGGTCTCACTATGTTCTCCAGGCTGATCTTGAACTCCAGGCCTCAAGCAGTTCTCCCACCTCAGCCTCTTGAGTAGCTGGGATTACAGGTGCAAGCCACCACATCTGGCTTGCATGATGGTGTTGATGTGCAGGCAATATTTCAAACCACTGCTCATCAGGTAGTCTCCTGATGAAGGATACGTGGGAGGTAAATGTTCTGAAACCTGGGTCATTTGAAAATGTCTTTATTCTCACTCCCACACTGATTCATAGTTAGGCTGGATATAGGATTCTGGGTTGTAAATTATGTTTCTTCCGTATTTTGAATGCAATCCTCACTGTGTTCCAGTTTCCAATATTGCTGTTGAGAGGTTCAAAGCTATTCCAATTACCGATTTTGTATGCGTGTGTTTGTCTTGGTTTTCCTCGCTGGAAGCATGTAGAGACCATCTTTGTTCCCAGAGTTCTAAAATTTCATGATGACATGTTTTGATATAAGTGTATTTTCATCATATTGCAGGTAATTGGTGCTGCTTTGAATCTGGAAATTGAAGTCCTTCACTTCCGGAATCTGTTTTTGGTTTGTTGTTGAGGTCTCGCTCTTTTGCTCAGGCTGGAGTCCAGTGGCGCAGTCATAGCTCACTGAAGCCTCAACCTCCCGGGCTCACAGGACCCTTCCACCTCAGCCATCTGAAGAGCTGGGACTACAGGTGCACACCAGCACACCTGGCTAATTTTTCCATTTTTTTGTGGAGATTGAAATCTTGCCATGTTGCTCAGGCTGGTCTCAAACTCCTGAGCTCAAGTGATCCTCCTGCCTCAACTTCCCAAAATACCGGGATTACAGACATGAGCCACCATGCCCAACCTGATTTTTTTTCATTGATGATTTCCTCCCTCTGTTCTCTCTTTCTGAAATTTGTACTATTTCAATGTTACATTTGCAAGACTGGTCCTCTATTTTTCTTTTCTCTTTCCAATTTTTCATCTCTTTGTTTGCTCTTTTAGGGAAATTTCTTTACTTTACCCTCTGACAGTACCATTAAATTTATTTTCATTTCTACTGTTATGTTTTTAATTTCCAAGAGTTCTTTTTTGTTCTTTGAATGTTCACCCTTCCTCTCCCATCCCCCCCTCATTTTTTTTTTTTTTCATAGCTTCCTGGTCTTGTGTCTTGGGTGCAGTAATTTATTTTATCAACCTGGAAATCTTAGTGCAAATGTTTGAGTGGTTCTTGTCTCCTTACGCAGGCTTGGTTTTTGTCCAAGTTGGTATTTTTCTGTTTGCCCACTTTGACCTCTTTTTTTTTTTTTTTTTTTTTGAGATAGGGTCTTGCTCTGCACCCAGGCTGAAGTGTAGTGGCATAATCATGGTTCACTGCAGCCTCGAACTTCTGGGCTCAATCAATCCTCCTACCTCAGCCTTCTGAAGAGCTGGGACTACAGGCATGTGCCACCACACCTGGCTAATTTTTTGTAGGGATGAGGTCTCACTATGTTGTGCAGGCTGGACTCAAACTCCTGGGCTCAAAGGATCCTCCCACCTCAGCTTCCCACAGTGCTGGGATTACAGGCATGCGCCACTGTACCTGGCCCTCTTTTGGAATACAATGTTTCTCGGGTAAATCTTGGATGTCTGCTCACTTGAGAAAGACTGAGAAACTGACTGGAAGCTGGCGTGTATGAATACCCTTTTCTGACCCGTTTTGTCATAGGATCTTCTGGTTGGCTATTTTTATGGGAGAACCCCTGGTGTCAGCAGCTTTGGGTCTTTTCCTCTCAGGCTGGCTCATTTTCCTGAGAAACTTTTCCAGTCTGCTGCTGAGAGGGTAAAGCAGGCTAGGGGCTCAGCACTCAAAATATGGTCACTCAGCTGGGCACGGTGGCTCATGCCTATAATCCCAGCACTTTGGGAGGCTGGGGCAGGTGGATCATGAGGTCAGGAGTTCGAGACCAGCCTGGCCAACATAGTGAAACCCTGTCTCTACTGAAAATACAAAAAAATTAGCCGGGTGTGGTGGCGGGCGCCTGTAATCCCAGCTACTTGGGAGGCTGAGGCAAAGAGAATCACTTGAACCTGGGAGGTGGAGGTTGCAGCAAGCCGAGATCACGCCACTGCACTCCAGCCCAAGCGACAGTGCAAGACTCCGTCTCAAAAACAAGAAAAAAAAAAGTCACTCGAATCCCCCACCCTTGCCTTTCCCAGCATATCCCTGTGTGACAGTGCTTGACGGCCCCAGGACAAAAACCGGCTCCAGAGACTAAAATCCCGGCACTGACAGTCACTTTATCACCAAGGCCTCTGAACGCTGCTTTCTAAGAGCTCACAGATGTGGCCACTTCTCCCACGTCCACCATCACTCAGTCCAAGCTGCCATTATCTCCCCCCAGACCCTGGACACAGCTGCCAACATCTTGCCCTCCCAACCTCTCTGCACCCAGGAACCAGGGTGGCTCTTTCACACCACTTCCCTGCTGAAACCCCTCCATGACTTCCCGTGCCCTCAGGACTTAAGCCAGCTCCTCCGCTGAGGTCTGGCTTCTCCTTTCATCCCAGCCTCCTTCTGCAGCCCCTTCCTCACCCCCATGCACCCCTGTCACATCCGGTGCCTCATCAAACTTTCTGGCTTTAAGACATAGCCCCATTAGCTCCTTCTCCTAAGTCTCTGCAGATCCGAGCACCTCTCACCCATTCTAAGAGTGCCGCTCTCCCTGGGGACCCTGAAGGGAAAGTCTGTACCTCCACATCCACACCCTGAGCTTGAGCGCAGCACCGGGCACCCAAGAGGAGCTGAGCTGTACTGTGCCACGGAGATCATTGCCACTTGCCACTTTGATGAGCTCTGTTCTGGGAGCTGGCTGCCTGGGGAAGGGCTCTCTGACCACTGCCACTGACCCCGTGGAGTCAGCTGCTGGGTCAGTGAACTGGGGCTCCGTCAGCCTGAGCGTCCCCCCGCTCCTGGGATCACCACAGTGCATGCTGGTGAAGGGCCAGGATGGAGGGGCTACCTCTCAAGTGTGCAGGATACTGAGTGTGACCTCCAACCACCTTGCATGACCTTGATGTGGTGGCCATCCCAGAGAGGACACTGCTCCACCCAGCTGCTTACCTTTCCTTAGGACAACTGTTTGAAAGTCCCTTTCTAGAATGATCCTAATGGGCATGGCCAGGGAGCTGGTCCCTCACATAAGTAGCAACTGGGCAGGCTGCCAGGGCAGTTGGAATGGGGCAGTGGAGCTGTGTTCACAGAACACTTGTCAGGAGCCAGGCACCTGGTGTTCCTCTGCCCACTTAAAGGAGGGCATTACCATCGCCATTGTATAGACAGGGAAAGAGAAGCTCACTAAGCGCCTCACTCGGGGGTCACACAGAACGCGTGAGGGATTCGAACCCAGGACTCTCCAGCCCCAGCTGCACCTTGGTAGCAGGAGAAACAGTGAGAGCTTTCTGGCTCTGCCACTAACTTCACCAAAGGGAATCCATGCAGACAGCTGCAGTGCACATGGTGTTTTCCCCACACTCTGGCTGTTAGTTTTGTTGGCTAAAACAGTCATCACCCTGGAAATGCTTTTCACAGTTCTAGATTTTGGTGGGTTTCTCAGCCTCTCTCTGCTGGCTCGGGGAGGCTTCGGGAAGGGGTGGAGCAGGTGCCCTCTTTGCAGGTAGGGATTGTGAAACATTTGTTCTGGAGCCCAGGGATGAATAATGCAGAGGGCTCTCTTCACAAGATAATGGATTCCAGAATCCCAGCACTGCTCCAGCAGGAGGTAGGGACCGGCGGCTCTGCACTGGCACCCCTGTTGACCTGAGCGTGGCTCAGCAGCCTTCTCCTCTTGCTTGTTTTCCAGTAACTGGTGCCCCTACCCGATGTCCAAGCTGGTCACCCTACTAGCTCTTTGCAAAACAGAGAAATTCCTCATCCACTCACAGCAGCCATGTCCGCAGGGAGCTCCAGACTGCCAGAGAGTCAAAGTCATGTGAGTAGGGGAGGGTGGGCCATTCGCCCAGGCCTGGAGCGAGCCCTCCCTGGAGTCACTGAGTCAGCCCTCCTCCTCCTCCAGGTACCGCATGGCCCACAAGCCAGTGTACCAAGTCAAGCAGAAGGTGCTGACGTCCTTGGCCTGGAGGTGCTGCCCTGGTTACACGGGCCCCAACTGCGAGCACCACGGTAGGGCTCCCTGCTGCCCCCCTCCCCACTTGACCTCTGATCCCCAAGGTGAAGCAGCTCCTCTGACCACTGGGGTCAATATCTAATGCTTTCTTTTGCAGATTCCATGGCAATTCCTGAGCCTGCAGATCCTAGTGACAGCCACCAGGAACCTGGGGATGGACCAGTCAGCTTGGAACCTGGTGTGTTGCTTTCCGGAAGGGGCAGGCAGACAGGCAGGCAGGCTGCTGGGGCCCACGTAGCCAGCTGGCCCTTTCTCCTGTGATACAGCAGTGCCATTTCAGGGAAACCTTGCCTCCAGAATCAGCAAGGCCTCCTCTGTGGCCTGCACCACCTAGCACCTTGAAGGCCAGGCTCACAGGGCCCCCAGCTGCCTGCTGGCCAAGCACAGACACCCTTTTCCTTCACCTCATCTTCTGAGAAGTACTGATTCATCTGACACTTTCCTTGTCCCCTGAACCACACAAACCCTTGTGCCTGGAAAAAGCATTCTCACCCTTCCCCATAGCCCTAACCAGAGCCAGGAAGTCATACTGTCCTTGGTCTTGGAGTCAGCACAGGAAACCCACCAAAAGACATCATTTGCAGCAGGGCCCTTCAAGGCTGTGCCCAAGATTGAGAAAGCAAATGAGCACCACGGTAGGGCTCCCTGCTGCCCCCTCCCCACTTGTGGTGAAGTATCTATTGACAAGGGCTGCCAAGAATGAAGTTGTGAGGCCATGTGCATGTGCTGAGGAGGGGAGTGGACCATGATTGATTAGTCATGTCTGCTGTGGGTGTAGGAGGCAGGATGAGGGTTCACTTGCTATGCATTTGCCCTCCAGGGGCTTAAGGCTTCTAAGCTCCTGCTCAGAGGACATCAGCAGCTACCTTCCCTGCTCTCAGCCCTCAACGATCCTTCTCTGAACCTCGTGATCATCCCAGGCCTGGTGAGTTAGCCCTTGACATTTATGTCTGCTGTGATTTAGGCCACCTGGCTGCAGCAATCAGTGAGGTTGAGGTGCAACAGGAACAGCAGGAACACCTTCTGGGAGATCTCCAGAATGATGTTCACCAGGTGGCAGACAGCCTGCCAGGCCTGTGGAAGGCCCTGCCTGGTAACCTCACAGCTGCAATGATGGAAGCAAATCAAACAGGGCACGGTGAGTGGCAGGCTCTAGGGGCTGAGGAAGAACCTGGTCACATTGAGGGGAGGAGGGGAGGACCCCGCTGGTCCCAGCCTGGGAGGAATGTCTGCTCCTGCAGGGCTTGTGTCACACCACACGTCTGTTGCAGAGTTCCCTGACAGATCCTTGGAGCAGGTGCTGCTACCCCACGTGGACACTTTCCTGCAAGTGCATTTCAGCCCCATCTGGAGGAGCTTTAACCAAAGCCTGCACAGCCTTTCCCAGGCCATAAGAAACCTGTCTCTTAATGTGGAGGCCAACCGCCAGGCCATCTCGAGAGTCCAGGACAGTGCCGTGGCCAAGGCTGACTTCCAGGAGCTTGGTGCCAAATTTGAGGCCAAGGTCCAGGAGAACGCTCAGAGAGTGGGTCAGCTGCGGCAGGACGTGGAGGATCGCCTGCACGCCCAGCACTTTACCCTGCACCGTTCGATCTCAGAGCTCCAGGCTGATGTGGACACCAAATTGAAGAGGCTGCACAAGGCTCAGGAGGCCCCAGGCACCAATGGCAGCCTAGTGTTGGCAAGGCCCCAGGCTGGGGCAAGGCCTGAGCCGGAGAGCCTGCAGGCCAGGCTTGGCCAGCTGCAGAGGAACCTCTCAGAGCTGCACATGACCACGGCCCGCAGGGAGGAGGAGTTGCAGTACACCCTGGAGGACATGAGGGCCACCCTGACCCGGCACGTGGATGAGATCAAGGAACTGTACTCCGAATCGGATGAGACCTTCGATCAAATTAGCAAGGTGGAGCGGCAGGTGGAGGAGCTGCAGGTGAACCACACGGCGCTCCGTGAGCTGCGCGTGATCCTGATGGAGAAGTCTCTGATCATGGAGGAGAACAAAGAGGAGGTGGAGCGGCAGCTCCTGGAGCTCAACCTCACGCTGCAGCACCTGCAGGGTGGCCATGCCGACCTCATCAAGTACGTGAAGGACTGCAATTGCCAGAAGCTCTACTTAGACCTGGACGTCATCCGGGAGGGCCAGAGGGACGCCACGCGTGCCCTGGAGGAGACCCAGGTGAGTCTGGACGAGCGGCGGCAGCTGGACGGCTCCTCCCTGCAGGCCCTGCAGAGCGCCGTGGACGCCGTGTCGCTGGCTGTGGACACTCACAAAGTGGAGGGCGAGCGGGCGCGGGCGGCCACAGCGCGGCTCCGTAGCCAAGTGCAGGCTCTGGATGGCGAGGTGGGAGCGCTGAAGGCGGCCGCGGCCGAGGCCCGCCACGAGGTGCGCCAGCTGCACAGCGCCTTCGCCGCCCTGCTGGAGGACGCGCTGCGGCACGAGGCGGTGCTAGCCGCGCTCTTCGGGGAGGAGGTGCTGGAGGAGATGTCTGAGGAGGCCCCGGGACCGCTGCCCCTGACCTATGAGCAGATCCGCGTGGCCCTGCAGGACGCCGCCAGCGGGCTGCAGGAGCAGGTGCTCGGCTGGGACGAGCTGGCCGCCCGAGTGGCGGCCCTGGAGCAGGCCTCGGAGCCCCCGCGGCCGGCAGAGCACCTGGAGCCCAGCCACGACGCAGGCCGCGAGGAGGCCACCACCACCGCCCTGGCCGGGCTGGCGCGGGAGCTCCAGCGCCTGAGCAACGATGTCAAGCGTGTCGGGCGGTGCTGCGAGGCCGAGGCTGAGGCCGGGGTCGGGGCTGCCTCCCTCAACGCCTCCCTTGACGGCCTCCAAGACGCACTCTTCGCCACCCAGCGCAGCTTGGAGCAGCACCAACGGCTCTTCCACAGCCTCTTTGGGAACTTCCAAGGGCTCATGGAAGCCAACGTCAGCCTGGACCTGGGGAAGCTGCAGACCATGCTGAGCAGGAAAGGGAAGAAGCAGCAGAAAGGCCTAGAAGCGCCCCGGAAGAGGGACAAGAAGGAAGCGGAGCCTTTGGTGCACACGCGCAGCACAGGGCCTGTGCCAGGTGCCTTGGGCGCGGCGCTCTGGGAAACAGGTGAGTTCCTGGACCGGGGAGACTGGACGAGTCTAGGAGGCCAGGGCGGGCTGGCGGCAGCTCTTCTGCCTCCAAGAGGGCCAGGAAGAAAGAGAACAGCATGGCCATCGGTCACCCTCATTGGGTCCACCTTCCCCTTGGCCCACCTGCTTTTCAGGGGTGTGGGCCTCTCAAGCTACCTGGCTTATAGGGAGACAGGAGAAGTCACAAAAACCACCTGCTAGTGCCATAGCCTGTGAACGGCAGAGCCTGGAGGCCACATGCACACCAGGGCCGCCTACTGCTCCTGCTGCAGAGAGGGGAGCGCCTCCTGCCCTGCCAGGGCAGCCCTCAAGTCCCCGCATCTCAGCTCTTCACCTCACCCCCTTCATTCCCATGTGCGTTTAAGCCACTGTTTCTAGGTAGAATGTGGATAGGGACTGCGGCCACTTGCAGCCCCACTTAGCTACTGTTTCACTTTCCATGATTTTAGTTTCTTTTTTCTGTTTTTTTTTTTTTTTGAGATGGGTCTCACTTTGTTGTCCAGGCTTTGTTGTACAGTGGTGGGATCATGGCTCACTGCAGCCTCGACGTCCCCAGGCTCAGCTGATCCTCCCACTTCAGCCTCCAGAGTAGCTGGGAGTTACAGACATGTGTCACCATGCCTAGCTAATTTTTGTACTTTTTGTAGAGATGGGGTCTTGCTATGTTGCCCAGGCTGCTCTCAAATTCCTGGGCTCAAGCAATCTACCCACCTCAGCCTCCTAAAGTGTTAGGATTACAGATATGAGCCATGTGCCCAGCCTTGATTTCAGTTTCTTGCATTAACCACAATGAGAAAATAGGTGAGTACAGTAAAATAAGATTTTGAGAGAGGGAGAAACCACATTTGTATAACTTTTATTGCAGTATATTGTTATAATTGTTTTATATTTTATTATTGTCATTAATCTCTTACTGTGCCTAATTTACAAGTTAAACTTTGGCTTAGGTATTTACATAGAGGGGAAAAAAGTATTTTTGGGTTTAGTACTGTCTGAGATTTCAGGCACCTGCTAACATCTTGGAACACACCTCAGTGGACTGTACAGGGAAAGCCATGGGCCCTGTAAGGAGCTCATTCCCTCTGCAAATACAGTTAACCTGTCTGACCGCTCTGTGCTAGTCCCCTTCCTAGGCTTTACCACAATGACCCATCCCAACAGATCAGTGACACACTCAGCACTACCACCTTATGTGAAACTGAGGCACGAACAGAAGTTTCCTGCTTGCACAGCTAGTGAGCAGCAGAGGAGCACTGTCTTTAGGGTGCTCATTCTTCCCCTCCAAAAGGCCCTCCATGGCTGGTCCCTGCAGGGCCCTGGGCCTGGGAGCTGGCTTTGAGGTTGAAGGGATGTGCGACCAAGCTTCCCATCCCCTCCCTGAGTGTGTTCCTGGGAGGGGGACAACTAGGCTCTGTGTCTCAAGTGACTCTGTCAGAGGCTGGCCTTGGAGCTGTGGTCATACCCCACCCACACACAGGGCTAAGTACAAGGCCACCATCTTGGCCATGGCCATGTGCAGCCTGGCGTGTGACAAGTCCAAGGCCTTGTTGAAGATCCCGTCCCAGGCAGCCCCTGCCCCTGCTGACCCTCCCTATGGCCCAAGAGGCAATGTGGAGCAGTGGGAAGCACCCAGGCTCTCGCATCACTTGTCTGTTTCTTCCTCAGTGAAATGGCAGAATCCCTACCCACGTCAAAGTTGTGTTATGAAGACTGCTGTGTTTACCAAATACCTAGCACGAAGCTTACCTCATGTAGGAATGCAGTCAACGTTTTCCCATTTCCCCAGCATTTTCAGGGTCCAGGCTGTGTCCACCTACACTGACACTTCTCTCTTGTTTCCTCTTGTGGTGGTGCAAGGCTTCAATATGCTGATGATTTTCAGAATTTGCCTCATGGCTTGGAAATGTGTTTACCATGACGATATTTATTTCAAAAAAATGTTTTCCTTCAAAACAAAATTTCCAGGCTGGGCGTAGTGGCTCATGCCTTTAATCCCAGCAGTTTGGGAGGCCGAGGCGGGTGGATCACCTGAGGTCAGGAGTTTGAGACCAGCCTGGCCAACATGGTGAAACCCCATCTCTGCTAAAAATACAAAATTAGCCGGGTGTGGTGGTGGGCGCCTGTAATCCCAGCTACTCAGGGGGCTGAGACAGGAGAATCATTTGAACCTGGGAGGCAGAGGCCGCAGTTAGCCGAGATTGCGCCACTGCACTCCAGCCTGGGCAAGAAGAGCAAAACTCTGTCTAAGAAAAGAAAAGAATTAGCCAGGTGTGGTGGCAGGCACCTGTAATCCTAACTACTTGGAAGGCTGAGGCAGGAGAATCGCTTGAACCTGGGAGGCAGAGGTTGCTGTGAGCCAAGTTAGCTCCACTGCACTCCAGCCTGGGCGACAGTGTAGGAGTCTGTCTCAAACACAGACACACACACCCCAAATTTCCCTTTATTTGTCTGTAGGAAGGCTGTAGGGCTTGAATGTGTGCCCTGCAGGGAAGCACACTCTGAGTTTGCACAGCCCTTCCCACATCTTAGGGCCTGTCTGGCGAAAGGCTGTGTTGGTGGGGGTCTCCCTCTGCGGCGAAACTCCCTGCGCAGGCGCCCGGACGGAACGGCCGGAACAAGGGCCTAGCACCAGTAGAGGGCGCTGCGGGCAGGCCTGCCTTCGGCTAGGCGAGAGACCCACCTGCTGGGTGTTAGGGGAATTGCAGAGGCAGCGGCGCTTTTTTTTTTTTTTTGAGACGGAATTTCACTCTTGTTGCCCACGCTAGAGTGCAATGGCGCCATCTCGGCTCACCGCAACCTCCGCTTCCCGGGTTCAAGCGATTCTCATGCCTCAGCCTCCAGAGTAGCTGGGATTACAGGTATGCACCACCACACCTGGCTAATTTTGTATTTATAGTAGAGATGGGGTTTCTCCATGTTGGTCAGGCTGGTCTCGAACTACCGACCTCAGGTGATCCGCCTACCTTGGCCTCCCAAAGTGCTGAGATTACAGGCGTGAACCACTGCACCCAGCTGACTTGACACAGTCTTAACACAAATGGGAAAGCTATTCCCAACTGTCTAATTCTCAGAAAATCTTCCAGAACTAGAGAAAAGCAACATTTTTTTATTCAAAAGTCTTGCTGAATTGGGAGTCAAAGAGCTGAGGCTCAAATTCCGGGAGCCAAGTCAGTAATTGCTCAGCAAACTGCTCCTTTACAGGCTTTGGTTTCATCACCTAAGAAGTCGGGACCTTGTTTTAAACCCCTACAGAGGGAGCAGGTTGAGGAACCCCACGGTAGACATGACCTCATTGGTGCCAAGGCCAGTGTCATAGCCAGGACCCAAGTAGGACTCACCCTTCCTGTGCCGTCTCATGACCCTGTCCCCACCTGCCCAACCATGCTGGCCAGGCAGCATGACTGGCTTCTTCCTGGCTGTTTGTGCACCCTCCACACATGGCAGCTTCCTCTGCCTCTGCCCGTGCATGGGCCCAGCACCAGTGTTCTGTCAGTGTTCCTGTCCTAAGGCTGGCCAAAGTGCTCCCTGCAGAGAACCAGAAGTCAAGAGATTCAAGGTCTGCTCCCAGGAGGCTTGGTAATTTACTAGTTGTGTGGTCTGGAGCAACAAGCTTTTCCTTTCTGGGACTCAATTTACCCATATGTAATCTCAGGGCTTTGTGCAACATTTTGAAAAACCACATTAAGATGACCAGCTCACACCTGTAATCCCAGCACTTTGCAGGGCTGAGGTGGGAGGACCGCTTGAGCCCAGCCTGGGCAACAGAGCAAGACTCTGTCTCTACAAAAAATGAAAAATTAGCTAGGCATGATGGCACGTGCCTGTAGACCCAGCTACTCAGGAGGCTGAGGTGGGAGGATTGCTTGAGCCCAGGAAGTTGAGGCTGCAGTGAGCCATGATCTCAATGCACTCCAGTCTGGGCAACAAGAGACCATTTATCAACTTAAAAAAAAGACCAGCTTTAAGGGGCTTCTCTTCCCTGGCTTCACTTGCTCTTTCCTTCTTTCTCCAAGGTTCTGTCTTCAACATCCAGGAGGATCCAACCTTCATAGCTCTGCAAATACCTTCCCAGTATTAGCATTATTATTACCTTGAGGATGGATATTTTCTCCCTTTCCCCTGAGTATCTCAAGATTCCTAGCAAGTAGTGGCCTGGGAGTCAGAGACCCGTGTTCCCGTCCCAGCCTGCCATTTACAAACCGTGTAACCTTGGGCAGCCGGTGAAGGATTCATCCTGTTTTGTCAGTCAGGAATACTGTCTCTCAAGGAAGGTGGAAGGAAAAGGAATCAAACAAGAAAGCGCTTTGTGGCTGGGCATGGTGGCTCACCTGTAAGCCCAACATTTTGGGAGGCTGAGGCTGGAGGATCACTTGAGCCCAGGAGGTTGAGATCAGCCTGGGCAACATAGTAAGACTCCATCTCTATGAGAAAAAAAAAAGGTGGGGGGGGGCTGCAGTGTCATGACTGCCACTGCACTCCAACCTGGGAGACAGAATGAGACCCTATCTCAAAAAAAAAAACAGCGTTTTGTTAAAATGTTAATCAGCTGAGACAACAGACTTGCATTTTCCTTCCTCTCAATTAGTGAAAAACTGAGAATTGGCCATCTAGCTCTGCTCCTGCAATAACACTGCTGTTGGGAATATCTAGATTATCTAGAAATAGTGACCTATTTCCGGTGCTAATAAGGTGAGGACAGCGGGTCTCAGGGTTTAATTTCCCACCCAGTGGTGTAAGGGATGAGTCACTGAGCACTTTCATGTTTCAGGATCCCCTGTGGCTTTCTATGCCAGCTTTTCAGAAGGGACGGCTGCCCTGCAGACACTGAAGTTCAACTCTACGCACATCAACGTTGGCAGCAGCTACTTCCCTGAACATGGCTACTTCCGAGCCCCTGAGCGTGGTGTCTACTTGTTTGCAGTGAGCGTTGAATTTGGCCCAGGGCCAGGCACTGGGCAGCTGGTGTTTGGAGGTCACCATCGGACTCCGGTCTGTACCACTGGACAGGGGGGTGGAAGCACAGCAACGGTCTTTGCCATGGCTGAGCTGCAGAAGGGTGAACGAGTGTGGTTTGAGTTAACGCAGGGATCAATAACAAAGAGAAGCCTGCCGGGCACTGCATTTGGGGGCTTCCTAATGTTTAAGACCTGAACCCAGCCCCAATCTGATCATACATCACAGACTCGCCCAGCTCTCCCTGGCCTGGGGCTCTGGCCAAGGATGGGCTGGAGGTCATTCAGTTGGTCTGTCTTTTCCCTGGAAACCTTCTGCAAAGACAGTGTGGTGTATGTGGCCTCCCTCTAGCTGCACGGGGCTTGGCCATTTCTCCATGATGAGAAGGACTGGAATGCTTCTCCAGACAGGACATGGTCCTAGGAAGCCTGAACCTTGGCTTGGCATGCCTTCTCAGACAGCCTGGCCTAGGCTCCAACTCTTCGCCACACCCTGTATTCTACAACTTCTTTGGTGTTTTGCTCCTCCTGTGGTTGGAAACTTCTGTACAACACTTTAAACTTTTCTCTTGCTTCCTCTTCTCTTCTCCCTAATTGTATGATAGAAAGACATTCTTTCCCAGGAAGAATGTTTAAAATGGAGGCAACATTTTGGCCAACACTGAAAAGCACTAGAGAACAATGGGATTAAACCAGCCTGCTTGGTCTCTATTAGTAATGGAGACGACAGTCTGGCCAATCAAGGGAAAGGAAATTAGTATCTTTAGTTTCAGTCATTCCTTGTATGATATGGTTTGGTTGTGTCCCCACCTAAAATATCATCTTGAATTGTAATCCCTATAATCCCCACATGTCAAGGGAGAGATCAGGTGGAGGTAATTGGATCTTGGGGCAGTTCCCCCATGCTGTTCTCGTGATAGTGAGTTCTCATGAGATCTGATGATTTTATAAGTGTTTGGTAGTTCCTCCTGTGTTCATTCTCCTTCCTGCCACCTTGTGAAGAAGGTGCCTTGGTTCCTCTTTGCCGTCTGCTGTGATTGTAAGTTTCCTGAGGCCTCCCCAGCCTTGAGGAACTGAGTCAATTAAACCTCCTTCCTTTATAAATTACCCAGTCTTGGGCAGTTCTTTATAGCAGTGTGAAAATGGACTAATACATTTGTATTAATCTGTAATTTAAATTTCATGTCTCTTTCTCCTTGCCTTACATAGAGTAAAGGCCAAGACATGCCAAACGTGAACTAAAATGTGTAGGGCCTTCACCTTTTTTACTTCCTCCAGTATATTGGGACCATCGTAATTCTTGTTAGTGTCTCTAACCAGGAGGCAGCTGAGGGAGGAGGGAAGGAAGACTGTAAAAATCCCCCTCAATAATGATCAAATTTGGAATAAAGTGATGCCCTTCAAATCTCTGCCTCATTTACTTCTGGAGGGCAAAAATAATTGGTAGAGTAGGTAGAAAAATATGGGACAATGTGAAACTATGTGGGTAAATGTGACTTTGATTATTCCAGGCCCTGTTATGTAGCATGATTCCAGTTCTACAGTATACAGATACAGTATATTCCTGTAATATACCAGCATACGGTTTTCAAAAAATTTCAGATCCTAGAGCAAACTGGCCTGAGAAAGCAGTCGTCTGGCTATCAGAAACAAGGATTTTTTTGATATTAGGTACTCAAAATTTGTTGAATATAGTCTTCTCAGATTGCTGAGGCAGGAGAATTGGTTGAACCTGAGAGGCGAAGTTTGCAGTGAGCTGAGATCGTGCCACTGCGCTCCAGCCTGGGAGACAGAGCGAGACTCCATCTCAAAAAAACAAAAAAAAAAAAAAACAAAAAAAACAAAAATCAGATTGGACTTGGTAGTGAGTTGCTTGTTGGCGTTAAGGTTACCAGCACTTCTAATTGTTTGCTAGGAGTCATTACTTCACTTGTTCCTCAGAATTTATTTATCACTAAGTTTTACGCACTCAATGTGCATCGGTGTTAGAAGGAACAGTATGCCAGGCCACACTGCTGACTAAAGTTTGACCTGGGGTAAATCAAAACCTCTCTTGAACTTTGTCTGTAGCGTGAGGTGGTTGATCTTACAGCTCTCATTAGTTATTCTGGCTTTTTTTTTTTTTTTTTTTTTTGAGACGGAGTCTTGCTCTGTCACTCAGGCTGGAGTGCCATTGCGCGATCTTGGCTCACTGCAGCCTCCGCCTCCCGGGCTCAAGCAATTTTCCTGCCTCAGCTTCTCGAGTAACTGAGATTAGAGGCACCTGCCACTATGCCCGGCTAATTTTTGTATTTTTAGTAGAGACAGGGTTTCGCCATGTTGGCCAGGCTGGTCTCGAATTCCTGACCTCAAATGATCCACCCGCCTCAGCCTCCCAAAGTGCTGGGATTACAGGTGTGAGCCACTGCGCCTGGCCTCTGGCATTTTATTATCTTAAACACAGGTTTAAATATCACCCACCCCCAGCGCAGTTGGCCACACCAGAACAAAGACTGGAAGCCCAGTAGCAGGTGAGCCTTGGTGCTGCAGACCGTGCTGCTGTCTTCTTTCTGCTCAATGGTGCAGTGACTGGTCAGGCTCTGCTGTTAACAGTTGAGACATTAGGTAATGCAGTGTTATCCTCTGGAAGTTACTGCCCATAGTAAGTGAAGTGAACTGACCCCTTCCGGAAGGGGTACATGCCATCCAATCCGCATGCATTTGGTCCTCTTTGACAGGAAGGTTATACATGAAAGTGCTAACGGGCAAGCTCTGCCAACAGCATGGATGTGTCACTCCAGAAGTTTCTGGGATGAGAACTAGAGAAATAATCGTTCTTTTAGACAGGGTATTTTCCATGCAAAAAAACATATATGACTGTATTTCACAAAACCTTAACATCAAGTTTAAGGGCAAATTTTCTGTTTAAACGGACCCCAGATTAGCAATAATTCTGAAGTTCATCTGGTAGACTTCCTGTCTTCGCCTGGGTGGAGGCTCCTCCTGACTGTCCTGCAAGCAGACCCCCCGTTACCCAGACCACTGGTCAGCAACCTCACTGTGGCACCCAAAACAACACAATGGATGGAGCACACAGTGGTACCTGCAAACCTGATGTGGAAAAAATATTTTAAAATCCCCAAATCAGTGGCTCTTGCCTGTAATCCCAGCACTTGGGAGGCCAAGGCGGGCGGAACACCTGAGGTCAGGAGTTCAAGACCAGCCTGGCCAACGTGATGAAACCCCGTCTCTACTAAAAATACAAAAATTAGCCAGGCGTGGTGGCGGGTGCTTGTAATCCCCACTACTTGGGAGGCTGAGGCAGGAGAATCACTTGAACCCAGGACGCAGAGGTTGCAATGAGTTGATATCGAGCCATTGCACTCCAGCTTGGGCAACGACAGTGAAACTCCATCAAAAAAAAAAAAAAAAAAAAAATTCCCCAATCGAAAAACAAGACATGGTACCGTAAGTACATTAGGACATTTTAGTAATTCCTGAAAAATAGAATGGATCAGATCTGAAATGAAACAGCAACAGGAAATCATGACCCCAAACATGTGAGACTGCTGGGGAGATGGGAGTGCTTTGTGGGGAGCCCCAAACTCAAACCCAACCCTTGAGACATGTTGAGGATGCAAGGGTTGAAAAAGTAACTGTTGGGTACTATGTTCAGTATCTGGGTGATGGCATCGTTCATACCACAAACTTTAGCATCACACAACATACCTAGGTAACAGACCTGCACATGTAGCCCCTGAATCTAAAATAAAAGTTGAAAAAAACAAAAATGAAAACCAACCCTAAAACAGTTCCACCATCACCACAAGGAAAAAAATAAAACACACACTTGGGGTCACTGTGTGCAAGAACTCCAGCCCTGCCATCAGCCCTGAACCCCAGGTACAGAGCAGCTGCTGGGCCTCTGGAAGCAGGGAGCCCCCACACCCTGACAAACACGCCCTTAACAAACCCGCAGGGGCCAATCCCAAGATGTCTCCAGAAACCACAATGTCAAAGTCACTCACTACTGTTAGATTTTATTTCAGAAGCAGCGTGAAGAGGCTACACAGCTCGTGACATGTTTCTTAGAACTCTTTTTCTCAGCCTCCACACCCTCTGTTATCTCTTTAGCTCAAAAACAGAAAAGCTCTCCCTGCTGTAGCCTGAGCACCCTCCTTCCATCCCCTCCATCAAGAAAGCTCCCCAAACCTGGCTTGACAATGACTCAGCTCTCTTGGAGCGGGTAGTGGAGGTAGATGAATGGAGCAGGGAGAGCCAGAATCCTTTTGAGAAGGAAAAGGGAAATGAGGCCGGCATAGTGGCTCATGCCTGTAATCACAGCCCTTTGGAAGGCTGAGGCAGGAGGATCGCTTGAGGCCCAAAGTTTGAGGTTGAAGTGAGCTATGACTGTGCCACTGTACCCCAGCCTGGGTGACAGAGTGAGACCCTATCTCAAACAAACAACCCAACCACACCCAAATAACAATTAGCAAAACTTCAGTAAGGTCTATAGAATATGGTGTTGTTAGTCATTGCTATTGTATCAATGTGAACTTTCCTGGTTCTCATAATTGTACATAATTGGTTAAGTAATAGATCATCCCTTAAGTATTTAGGGATAAAGTGTTGTTAGCTCTGTAATTTACTTCAAATAGGTCAGA
This sequence comes from Rhinopithecus roxellana, assembly GCF_007565055.1. Taxonomy (NCBI): domain Eukaryota; kingdom Metazoa; phylum Chordata; class Mammalia; order Primates; family Cercopithecidae; genus Rhinopithecus; species Rhinopithecus roxellana. The sequence continues at coordinate 4,978,102 of NC_044559.1, forward strand.
AAAAAAAATGTGTGCATACACGATGCATGGACATTACAAACATTACAAGATGAGTCTCTGTGATTCCTGTACACACACAGAGAATGACAAAGCAATTGTGCAATGTTAGCAGTTTATGAATGTGGGTGAAGGGTAAATGGCAGTCCTTATACTATTCATGAAACTTCAATGGAAGCCTGGAATCATTTCAAAATAAAACATTTGGCTGTTGAAATAAACACAGATGGGCTGACAAAAGTAGAAGGTAGGATGAAACATATGAGAAGCATGGTAACAATTATGGAAGAAATATCCAGGGGACCTAAGATTTGTTCTAGAAAGTTCTAGAAAGAGAAAAAGAAAAAAAAGGGAAGGAACAAAAGAAATAATGGGAGAAAATTTCCCAGGTCTAAGAAAATACCTAAGCAACAGAATGAATATATTTAGATATGGCCAGTTTCAACTTCCAATATCAATAATAAAAAGAAAATTCTATTTCTTTTTTTTTTTTTTTTTTTTGGAGATGGAGTCTTGCTCTGTTGCCCGGGCTGGAGTGCAGTGGCCGGATCTCAGCTCACTGCAAGCTCCGCCTCCCGGGTTTACGCCATTCTCCTGCCTCAGCCTCCCGAGTAGCTGGGACTACAGGCGCCCACCACTTCGCCCGACTAGTTTTTTTTTTTTTTTTTTTTTGTATTTTTAGTAGAGACGGGGTTTCACTGTGTTAGCCAGGATGGTCTCGATCTCCTGACCTCGTGATCCGCCCGTCTCAGCCTCCCATAGTGCTCGGATTACAGGCTTGAGCCACCGCGCCCAGCCTAGAAAATTCTATTTCTTGAAAATAAGTTAACCTGTATAACATGTCACTTATTAGATCCACATCAGACTTCTCACTGGCGACAAGGGATGCTAGAAGATGATGGAGTATCATCTTCAGAGTTAGATTCTGTCTCCAGCCGAACTCCTAGCCAAGTATTGTCCAGGATCAAGTAATAAAAATTGCTTTTAAAATGTCTGATTAAAATCCCTTCCACAGCAGTGTAGGTCTTTCGGTGGAGACTTCCAATTTTTTATGTTTTTCAACACTGACCTGCATTTCAGTGATACAGTAGAGCAACAGATGTCATCATCCGGATTCTAAATTGGCTTTTAAAAGTGGCTCCTCCCTTAAAGGAAAACAAGGGGGCCCAATTTTTTCTTCACGTTGCTTGAATATATATATATAATTACATATATATTATATTATATATTATATATAAATTATGTATTTATTATATAATATATATTATATATTATATAATTATAGATATATAATTTTTTTGTTGTTGTTTAGAGATGGAGTCTTGCTCTGTTGCCCAGGCTGGAATGCAGTGGCACAATCTCAGCTCACTGCAACCTCTGTTTCCTGGGTTCACGCAATTCTCCTGCCTCAGCTTCCCAAGGAGCTGGGACTACAGGCGTGTACCACTACACCCAGCTAATTTTTGTACCTTTTAGTAGAGAAAGGGTTTCACTATATGTTGGCCAGGCTGCTCCTGACCTCAGGTGGTCTGCCCGCCTCGGCCTCCCAAAGTGCTGGGATTAGAGGAGTTAGCCACTGCACCCGGCCGAAAATATTTTCAATATAAACATTCCATATTGATTTTTAGATGTTAACACGTCAAGCTTCCTGCATAGTGTTTAGAATGTGAGCCAGGCATGGTGGCATGGTCCCAGCTAAGAGGCTGAGGTGGGAGGACGGCTTGAGATCAGGAGTTTGAGGCTACAGTGCATTATGATTGTGCCTGTGAACAGCTGCTGCACACTAGCCTGGGTGACAGTGTGAGACTGTCTCTAAAGAAGAAAAAATTAGGAAATGAGCACTGAGATGGATGTAGGGACACTGAGAGATAGGCAATTGACTTAGATTTCATTTGAACAAAGACCAAGAAGCTGCTAAGATTCAGAGGAGCAATAGGCAGGCCACACATATTCCATCAAAGAATGTGAATTAACAATTCCTATGTCAAAAGGAGATTATGGGCTGGGCACAGTGGCTCATGCCTATAATCCCAGCACTCTGGAAGGCCAAGGTGGGCAGATCTCCTGAGGCTGGGAGTTCAAGACCAGCCTGGCCAACACAGTAAACCCCGTCTCTACTAAAAATATAAAATTAGCTGAGTGTGGTGGTGCACGCCTGTAATCCCAGCTTCTCAGGTGGCTGAGGCTGGAGAATTGCTTGAATCCGGGAGGCAGAGGTTGCAGTGAGCTGGGATCACCCCATTGTGCTCCAGCCTGGGTGACAGAGGGAAACTCCATCTCAAAAAAAAAAAAAAAAAAAAAAAAAAAAAAAAAAATTATGAATGAACCTTTCAGCCCTAGTCCTTGCTCCCATCCAAAAATTAATTTTTGTATGTGCCACTGCACTTGAACTAAGCTGCCATCTGGATCCCAGCATCGAGGTGACTCTCCCACTTCTGCTTATACCAGCACTCACACATTTAAGTCTATGCCTGCAGCAGTGCTGCTGACAGTAGGTGGCCTCTGCTCACTGCTGGCCACTTTCAGCGGATCATGTCCACCCAGTCAAGACTGTATGCTCCAAGGGCTGAGCCAAGGCTGTGTAGGAGCATGCGCCTAACTTAATATAAGGATGACATTCAGAATGGTTAATATGCTGCTATCAGCAGACAAATGTTTCTCCAAGTGACAACTTAATAACTGCCTTAGTGTCTGCTTGAAACTCTCTACAAGGATTAAACCTATTTTGGAAGAACAAGGATTAGACAATTCTGTTTCTTAATGTCTGTTCTATTAATATTAAAGAAACCTTGGAGTGGAGCAGTGAGACTAACAGATTGCTGGAAAGGAGAAATGAATACATTTATACAGTGTTTCCACAGACAGAAGGAAAGCTAGCAAGCATTTGCAGGCCCCAGAAATCACTGAGTCTTCTTTACCAGGCTGCATCAGAGCACCCGCGATTATTCTGAGAAACTGCCTTACAATGACACTGAACAGAGACTCCCATGAGCCATCTATAACAGGCTGTCTCCAAACACGCATTTCTTTTGAGGAACATTAACCAGTGCCACATCTTGTCTGTGATTTAACATGTTCAGTTCCCTAGGAAAAGGCAGCAGAAGGCATACTGCTGGGATGAGTTCACATACACCTGAAAACAGCCCTGACTGGCAGTGGGACTCAGGGCAGGGGGAAGACAAGACAGTATTGCACAGCAGGAGGAAAGCCATCCATGGTTTCAATTCCCATTGCAGCAGGAGCATCTGAAGGCCAGGTAAATGCATCCCATCACTCTAAGCTCATGAACTGCTAGCAGGAATGAAAATGAAAAGCTTTGTGAGCAGCAATATGGCAATGTTTTCCAAGAACCTTAGACTTTTTCCACCTTAAACAAAGGATCTTTTAAAAGTTCATATTCACTAGTCCCATTTTCAGAAATGTAATATAGAAAATAAAGATTTATGTATAAAGATGTTCAATATCTATTTTTCAAAACGAGAATAATCCAAATATTCAATAGGGGATTGAGCACAGAAATTTCTCCATCTACCTGGTCAAATATTGTGCAGTCATTAAAAAAAGTTCTCAATGGCTATTTAATGGCATACCAGGATCCTAGTATTACCAAAAAAAGCCACATAAAAAAAGAGTAAGGTCAGGTGCGGTGCTCACTCCTGTAATCCTGGCACTTTGGGATGCCGAGGTAGGCAGATCACTTGAGGTCAGGAGCTCAAGACCAGCCTGGCCAACATGGTGAAACCGCGTCTCTACTAAAATACAAAAATTAGCCAGGCGTGGTGGTGTGCACCCGTAATCCCGGCTACTTGGGAGGCTGAAGCAGGGAAATCGCTTGAACCCAGGAGGCAGAGGTTGCATGGAGCCGAGATCGCACTACTGCACTCCAGCCTAGGTGACAGAGCAAGACTCTGTCTCCAAAAAAAAAAAAAAAAAGATCGAAAAGAAACACTAAAATGTATATAGTGGTAATGTCTGGCAATAGAATTTTGTGTGAATTTTATTTGCTTTATTCTTGCCTGTTGTTTCCCAAATTTTCTGCCATGAGTACATTTCCATAATCCGAACACAATGTTTTGGCCAGGCACGGTGGCTCATGCCTGTAATCTCAGCACTTTGAGAGGCCAAGGCAAGTGGGCCACCTGAGGTCAGGAGTTTGAGACCAGGCTCGCCAACATGGTGAAACCCTGTCTCTACTAAAAATACAAAAAAATTAGCCAGGCGTGGTGGCAAACATCTGTAGTTCCAGCTACTTGGGAGGCTGAGGCAGGAGAATTGCTTGAACCTGGGAGGCAAACGTTGCAGTGAGCTTAGATCACGCCGTCGCATTCCAGCCTGGGCAACAAGAGCAAAACTCCGTCTCAAAAAAAGAAAACAATGTTTTGTCTTGTTTTTTAAAAAGGAAAAAGCCCTGCAATGTGATAGGTTTAGAAGTTCTCTATCTCCACAAGGCAAGCGTGTACCTACCTGTGCTCCATACTGGGTTTCTGGTAGCTGAAGTGCACATCTCAGGAACATATGTATGTACACTAACTTATGTGTTATAAAAATCTCAACAGATGATTTCTGATGCACAATACCGTCTGAGTGTAGCATCACAAAAAACATTACTAAAGTGTACTAAAATAAGGTTATTTACTTCAAAATGATACATTGGACATAATCTGTATATAGAACAAAGCAAGTAACGGTAAACTTAATAAGGCACCTTTTAAACCAGATGCTGTACAAAATACATTTAGTGTGTTACATATCAAAGACAAATCTGTATTTTTGGTGTTTTACAATTGCCTGATAAAACTGCTTGCTTTTACCCTTTTTTCAATGCCTATGTACAGTTTTCCCTAATGAAGCAATAATGATATTTTCATTTTATACAATATATACTACATTTTAGGTTTTAAATGGGCCAGGACAAAGGTCACTAAAAGGGCTTAAATAATTCCATAGAAAACAGAATACAGAGCATAAGCTAAAATTACAATAGATAATCCTTTGCAAAAGCCATATTCCCACTTTCCTTATGGGACCATCATTACACGTGGCTTCACAGGATGCTGCCCTGGATTTTGGTTCTTAGGAACACGTCTCCTCCCTGCAGTTTCCACTGTGACTCTCACAGCAGCACTTAGGCAAGAGATGAGCTGTGGCACTGCTATTTTAATACCTGACTCAAAGTCAGTAATAAATATGACCACTTTAAAACACTACAAGGGCTATCATCATCTTTTTGTTAAAATAAAAATCATTTCTGCCGTTGAAATGATTTTAGATACTTAGAAACATTTCAAAACAACATCTATGAAGTGTGTTTATGAAAGCTGCCCTGGAATAAATTATTCAATATCAAATTTGATCTTGGGCCAACTCAAAGATGCATGATTCTTTAAAAACTATAGTGCATTTTTGTTCTAAACAGAACAAAGCATCTCAAGAAAAGTATTGATTGTTAGAGTAAGTAAATCAAAATTTGGCACATTCTAGGAAAACATACTTTTAAAAAACTATAGGTCACTTTCAAAGTTTAGAAACACTTCTGGACACTGGAAAGGCAATATAAAATATTGATTAAAATAACTTTAGTGAAAATATTTCCAAAGAAATCGGATTCAAGTTTTGTACATCAGAAACTTGTTCAATATGAAACAGTAAAAGCTTAGAATAAACAAACTGAAGGAAACCCTAATGTGCCTTTAATCCTAGAGCTATTTGCCAGCATAAAGAGAATTCACAAGGATAACTCTCTTTGAGGGTTAACTTTTCCTGTTCATAGTCAGGTAGTTTGGGTTTTTTGTTTGCTTTTATATTTTAATTACTTATAGATATCTAAATGAAGCTACACATTTAAAAAACATTAAATTGCAAGTGGGACCAAATAATGGCTTCCAAAGTTTTACAAATTTACTAACTATGGTACTACATAATGCTTCTTCTTGCTGGTCTATCACATTCTTTAAATATTTCGCTTATTCGATGAGCTTCAGATTTAAGAATAAGAGTGGAAAGGAGAGACAAAAACTAAGTTGAATGCAAAATTTTTGGTTTTTGTTATTTACTTGCTTGTTTGTTTGAGACGGAGTTACGCTCTTTTGCCCAGGCTGGAGTACAGTGGCACGATCTCAGCTCACTGCAACCCTCTGCCTTCTGGTTTCAAGCGATTCTCCTGCTTCAGCCTCCCACACAGCTGGGATTACAGGCGCCCGCCACCATGCCCGGCTGAGTTTGGTATTTTTAGTAGAGATGGGGTTTCAACAAGTTGGCCAGGCTGGTCTTGAACTCCTGACCTTGGGATCCGCCCACCTTGGCCTCCCAAAGTGCTGGGATTACAGGCGTGAGCTACCGCGCCTGGCCACATTTTTAGATTAAGATTCCAAAGATGGCAGCATTTGCTTTTTAAAGAATATGTTATACTAGAAAATGTTTTTACTGAACAAGTTTCTAAGATTAACTCTTGATATCACTTTTACTAGACCAAGTTAATTTTTAAAAACCGTAATAGTGGTCTCATATACTAGCTGTAATATTTTGCTTCCACATGCCGTTTGAACATTTCCAAGAACAGACTTTGCCTGTCTTTACATATTTTATTAACATGACAAATGATTTTAAAGATTTATGGTATCAAGTCAAAAGTAAACCAAGGTTAAGTAAATTGGGTGTTCTAAGTGCGATCATATTACATAGCAACTTAGATTAAAATATTTGTATTTCTCAGTATACACATGGGGAAAAATTCTGAAAAAGCAAGTTATTGGGTATTATCCATATGCAAATTTACTTATCTTGATGAACACTTCAGACTTTAATTATGGTAGATGAAACTTATTAATCAAAATGGTTAAAGCAAGTTTCAAATTTGTGAAATTTGATGTGTAGACAAATTTGTAAGTTTTAACCTTAAATGATAGTCACATTTTGGTAATGGGTGGACATATGCTGATTTCCTCCTGTTTAATTTAAACCTTTTTGACAATGCTGTGACCTAATCACATTTATTTTGTTATAATCAAATAAAACTATCTCACTTGATGTACTCATGAGTTGTTTGCTCAGAATAGATTAATATTTAAAAGGCATTAAAGAAGTATAAGTTTATGTAAATCAGATTTCTTGAGATAACAAGACATCTATAAAATATGTACCACTTTATTGAAGAACAGTTATACAGTGTAGCTACAGATACTGACTAGATACTAAATATTTCTGCCTGATTTTTCATTGTCTTCACAAGTTAGGGAACAGAAATCAAAAAACCAAAAATCTCAAATGATGTAGATGTCCAAAACATATTTAACAGCTGATAAATTTGTAACAGCTCTGACATATAAAGTTCTAATTAAAGAATCCTTTCATTTGAAAAAATTGAGATATTACCCTAATGAAGTTTTTGCCTGAAGTTAACAAAGTTCTGGATTTGATATATTACTTTGAATGCATTAATTCTGAAAATTCATATTTAGTTCTACTTTATAACATTTCTTCCCTTAAGGATGGGATGTGAGGTACACATGAGCTGGTTTCTACAGTATGAATGTATGTACATATATAAAGTATGGTTGTAAAGGAGTGGGTGATTTGCAAATAAAGCACATTATACACAAAATATAAATAACTTCCCTTTTAAAAGTTACTGAGAATAAAGAATACAGAACACGGTTATAGGCACTTACATTGCTATCAAATGCAGGAATTCACTTCAATAAGAAGTGCTTTCTTTGTAAGCATGGTTCATGGCATTAGAAGCTCCAACTTTGGAGAGGATGCTTTCCATGACAAAAATAACCACAAAAAAAATGGTGGTAGAAGGAAAACAGTCCAAATTTACAGATGCTTTAAACTTCTTTTGGCCTTGATATCAGCTTTCATGTTAAAAAATAAAGCTGGTGGCGAAGCTATCTCACTTGCAAGGTAAATGGCTTATATGAGATTGGCGAATCTTGGTCAGATATTGCATTTTTAAAGCACAAAACCACCGGCCACCAATATCTTCCTGTGCATGCATATAAATTATTTTCTTCTAATTCAAATGGCAGCAGAGGAATCCTGGCGTGCATGTGCATGGACACACACACACATCATTAAGGAAGGCAGGACAAACTATCATAAACTAAGCAGTATCCCAAACACATCATCATTTATAGGCTGTTTTACAAAGGTAGAATACAAATGAACTGAATGTCTCAGGTAGAAGGCAAAGTCTATTTCTCCATCTCTGCTGCACTCATTTATCTTCTAAAGGCTTTCACAGAAAGCACCGTTTTATGAACAGGCAATTCAGTACCCAGAGCTTGACTGGAGACACTAATCAGGATTGAAGTCTTGATGCAGTTCATAAAAACCCATTTAAAAAAAGGCATCAAAAACCACATTTAAAATAAAGCTGTCCATATATAAAGAATTAAGTGTTTAGAAGTTCCCAGCTTGTATTCTAGTAAGAGTACTGAAACATTTAATATTAGCAGCCTGTGAACACGTAGTGAAGAAAGAGTCTGAGAACCAAGTTAACATCCTTATTCCACTCTAATTCCACCCATGCCATGGGTAAAAACAGTCTTGCAGTCTAGAGTTTCTCCTCCGATGGTTTCACCATCAGATTTTTACATCTTGGGATTCAACCATCTTGGCAAGCGTCTTCTTAATTCTCAACGCTGTGAGTCTGGAGGCTGGATTGTGGGCCCAGCATTCTGACATTAGCTTCAAAACTGCTCGTAAACACTGAAAAGTAAAGAGATGTTTAGTGAGCAGAGAATATCTTTCGTGGCATTTACCAATCACTTCTTCAAAGGACTGAGTTCCACTCACTTCATCACTGTTCCACCGATTAGACACAATTGGCCGCAAACGTTTGACACACACAACCTCACGCATATCTTCGTATGACGGATCACTTGGTACCATGTTGTAATATGGCAATTGGTACTCTTCCACGATCCCTGTAAGGGAGAAAACATGAGCACAAAAACAGTTGCTGGACAAAATATACCAATCTATTAAGCATCTTTTGCTAAACTATGGAACTAAAACGGATTCTTACACAAGAAAAAATACAGACATGATGATTCACTCTTAATAGCAGATGTATGTTTTTCTCTTATTTATGTCCAACTATTTCCTCTACCTCCACCAGGGATGTCATCACAACTGTGACAGAGTCCATCAACAAAGGGCATACCCAATCTTCCTTACAAAAAATAAGCAAGGTGAAATCAGCCATTTACCCTCAAGTATAATTATTTACTCACACGGTTGTTCCTACTAATGAACAGATTTATCATTTTTTCATTTTGCTCTGCAGTAGAAAGACCTATGAGGTGCAGATAAGGGTTCACACAGCAGGCCTGAGACCTTCCCTTAGGAAAGGCAGCTTGCAAGGTTTGGCCTTGGCCAGTGCCTGGGTACATGAATGATAAACAGTTCCCTACATGGATATCAAACTTCCCGGAAATGGTGAGGGTGACTCACCACTCCTGGGTTGCTTGTGCAAACAATGTGGTGTGTACTGCACGTCTGCTTTCCTGCTGGAATTCTGCTACATGCCAGGCAGAGGATGCCTATGTGACCAGCCTCCAGTAAAATCTCTGGGTGCCAAGTCTCTAAGGAGCTTCCCCACATGAGAACACTTTGTATGTGTCGTCACAACTCGTAGGAGGAATGAAGCACACCCTGACTCCACTGGGACAGGACTCTGGGAAGCCTCGCCTGGTTTGCTAAAACTTGGCTGATTTTGATTTATATCCTTTCACTGGGATAAACGTTAGCCATTGGGACAACCACATGCCGAGTCCTGTGGTCCTTCAAGTGAAATCGCACAACCTGGGGGCAGTCTTGGGGACTCTGACATATGTCACATCTAAATTACATAACTGCCAGTAATTGCACTCCTAGGTGTACACCCAAAAGAAAGGAAATGAGCTAACCAAAGAGATATCTGCACCCTCACGTTTGCTGCAGCACCGTTCACAATAGCCAAGATGTGGAAGCAACCTAAGTGACCATCAACAGATGAACAGATCAAGAAAATCTGGCACCTATACACAATGGGGTATTATTCAGCCAGAAAAAAGAATGAGATTCTGTCTTCTGAAATAACATGGAGGAACTGGAGGTCATTAAGTAAAATAAGCCAGGCACAGAAAGACAAACTTCACATGTTCTCACTTACTTGTGAGATCTAAAAATCAAAACAACTGAACTCATGGAGACAGAGAACAGAAGGATGGTTACCAGAGGTTGGGAAGGGTAGCAAGGGGTCGGGGGGATGTTTAATAAGTAGAAACAAAATAGAAAAATGAATAAGACCTGGTATATGATAGCACAACAGGGGGGACTACAGTTAATAATAATTTGATTGTACACTTAAAAATAACTCAAGAACTATAATTGGTTGGTGAAACAAAGGATAAATGTCTGAAGGGATATCCAATTCTTCAAGATGTGATTATTACACACAGCATGCCTGTACCAAAATAGCTCCTTATCCAATAATATATACACCTACTATATGCCCACAAAAATTAAAAAATAAAAAGTTATATAACTAGAGCTGTTATTTTTTAAATGATGGGTAAATAAACATAATCACAAACTACTCAAACTCCTACCTCCTGTGATACAACGACGAGCCATCTCCCAAATGATCAGGCCGAAGCTGTAGATGTCAGCCATGATGTAGGGCTGGAAGTGGTTTTTATTCAGGCTTTCGTCCAGCACTTCTGGAGCCATGTAGCGTTTGGTGCCCACCCTGGTATTCAAGGGCACGTCAACTTCATTTGTGTCACTGAAACAAAAGAAAGCCAATGTCCAAGTTAAGGGCTAAGAATAAAATAGTTTATCTTGCATTTTTGTCCTATTTTATAAGAGCTTCTTTTTCTCCTTGGGGCCAGATGTATTGTGGAATTTAGCATTTTTCAGATTTTTCTTTAAATACATGCTACATACTACATGACATCCTCGGTAGGGTTGGGGCAGCACTCTTAATCAAACTCAGTACTGTGTCTGCAGCAAAACACTAAGTCCAATAGCCCTACTCAACTGGATAAGGGCAATACATACCTCACATCCATTCAGGTCAGGTTTTGTCACTAAATAAGTTTGGTGTCTAAGAAAGAGGACAACACTGAATATAAGATAAAGTAAGGCCAGGCATGGTTGCTCATGCCTGTAATCTCAGCACTTTGGGAGGCCAAGGAGGGCGGATCACCTGAGGTCAGGTTTTTGAGATCAGCCTGGCCAACATGGTGAAACACTGCCTCTACTAAAAATACAAAAGTTAACCAGGAGTGGTGTGCACTTGACTATAACTCCAGCTACTTGGGAGGCTGAAGCATGAAAATTACTTGAACCTGGGAGGTGGAGACTGCAGTGAGCCGAGACCATGCCACTGCACTCCAGCCTAGGCAACAGAGTGAGACTCTGTCTTTAAAAAAAAAAAAAAAAAAAAAAAAGTAGTAGATAATTATGTCTGAGAAGTGGTGAATATGTAAATAGAAGAGGAATCTTTTGCTTTTACCACTCTCATATGTTACACTAAGGCTTTGTGACATAGGATTACATTTTCTTCTTTATGGGTCCAATCAACATAGTTCTGTTGTTAGCAATGTTTACATGATCATACTGACAATTAGTAATAATTACTTTAAAGTAATGATCAATATATGCACTGTATTTTCTTATAGCATCTGATAAATATCTGAGCCAACAAACACTACACTGACTCAGAACACTGTAACAGATTTAAATGTCCTTTACAGTTGTTTTAAAGACTGGGACTTTTATGTTACAGCCTAAAATGAATTCTGAAATGTAAAGCAGCCACTCCATTCTAGAATTACGAGATTAAAATGGTTTCAAAGGTTTTCTAAAAATTTGTAATTTCTAACACTTGCATTTGTTTTAAAATACTGACACTATCAAGTGGTGATAGAAAAATGACATCTTTATCTCTACTGCTTACGGGTGTGTAAACTAAGGCACACTCCTGAAAGAAATAATATGCAACATACCATAGTTTAATATGTATAAACTCACTGCCTCAGCAGGCCCTTCTCTAGGAATCCATCATGAAGAAATGCTTGTACAAGTGCACAAGGATCCAATATATAACATATGGATAAAATGCAACAATGTTAAAACCGTTTTAATAATCAACTGAAGACACCTTTAATGTTCATCAGTTGGGTCTTAAGAATAAACTACAGTACCTCCAGATACGGAAAACTCTGCATCTATAAAAAAGAATGAGGTAGATTTACATCAGCTGAAATGGAAGGATGGCTAAGACTATAACAAAGGAAATGCGGCTGGGCATGGTGGCTCACACCTGTTATCCCAGCACTTTGGGAGGCTCACTTGAGCTTAGGAGTTTGAGATCATCCTAGGCAACACAGTGAGACCCCATCTCTACAAAAATAAAAACATTAGCCAGGTGTGGCAGTGCACGTCTGTAGTCCTAGCTACTCAGGAGGCTGAGGTGGGAGGATTGCTTGAGCCCATGAGGTCGACATTGCAGTAAGCTATGATCACACTACTGTATTCCAGCCTGGGCAACTGAGTGAGACACTGTCTCACCCAAAAAAAAAAAAAAAAAAAAAAAAAAAAATCCAAAAAAAAAATATCAAGAATTATGTATAGGAGGAGTAGGACACAATTTTTGTAAAAAGAACAAAATCCCCCCAACTATGTATTTATGTAACTAAAAACGAGCATGTGCACAGTTTTAGAATTCCATTATCTTGAATACAAATAGGAAAATATCTTTCAGAGATTAAAAAAATTTCAAAACAGTGGGGCAAAGAACCACTCACCTGTTGAATTTAACAGCAAGGCCCAGGTCAGCAATACAGCAACTCCCATTTTTCTTGATGAGGATGTTTTTGCTCTTTAGGTCTCGATGAGCAATTGCGGGCTTTCCTTGGGTGCCATAAATTTCTGTGTGCAGGTGGCACAGACCACAGGCAGCCGAATAAGCCAATTTGAGCAGGGCTCTGGTGTCCAGTGTAGCACATTTCAGGAAGTCATAGAGAGATCCATTTTCATGGTAATCAGTAATCAAATAGAGCTGAGTCCAGGAACCTGTACCTTTAATGTCTGCCGCTATGAAACCTGTCCAGTTGATGAGTTTAAAAGGTTAGTCATCAGAGATGGCTAGGGAGAAGTAATGCTCATTCTGGATATTGAGAAAAACTTAGGTATCATGTGCAGACAGTGAAACTTTAATTTGCCCGACACCAAATCGTGAATGTGTTACTAAAAATTTTATTTCTACATTTACACATATAACTGTACTTCTACAATAAATTTATTATAATCTTAATAATCATGAAAGTGATAATATGATTAAGAAAAAGATCACATATGCCGGGTGCGGTGGCTCACACCTGTAATCCTAGCACTTTGGGAGGCTGAGGCGGGCGGATCACTTGAGGTCAGGAGCTCGAGACTAGCCTGGCCAACATGGCAAAACCCCATCTCCACTAAAAATACAAAAATTAGCGGGGCATGGTGGCACATGCCTGTAGTTCCAGCTACTCTGGAGGTTGAGACAGGAGAATCACTTGAACCTGGAGGCAGAGGTTGCAGTGACTTGAGATGGCGCCACTGCACTCCAGCCTGGGTGACAGAACGAGTCTCCGTCTCAAAAAAAAAAGAAAAAGATCACATATTATACAAATAACCTGGAGAATATTATCAACCTACATGATTCTCTAGTGGAAAAGGCTCTTGATTTCAAAGCAAAAAGTGGACACTTCAATAAAATTAAGAATGTTCAACTAAGAGTTAGCTCCTAATTAAGCCAACTCCCATTTGCCCATCAGTGACTCATCACAGCTGCTTTTTCAGTCTGGTTCATTGATTGCCAGGTTCACAGTCCTGCTCTTTTCCTTTCTCTCCTACCCTCTTCCCTCCAGAAAAAGGTCAGTGAGTGCTATGTACTAAGCTGAATAGTGCTCCCCCACAAAATTCATGTCTAAAATCCATGTCACCTATAAATGTGACCTTATTTGGAAAGAGGGTCTTTGCAGATGTAATCAAGTTAAGATAACTCATACAGGATTAGGGTGGGCCCGAATTCAATGGCTGGTGATGTTATAAGGTGGAAATGTGGACCCAGGCACCCAGGGAGAAGGCCACTTGATGACAGAAACGGAGACTAGAGTGTTGTCTATAATAAGCCAAGGAACACCAAAAATTCCTGGCAACCACCGTTAGCCGGAAGAGGCAAGGAAGGCTCCTCCCCTAGAGTCTTCAGAGACACAACAGCTCTGCCAACACCTTGGTTTTAAACTTCTAGCCTCGAAAACTGTGAGTGAATACGTTTTGGAGGTTGAAGCCACCCAGTTTGTGGTAATTGATACAGCAGCCCTAGGAAACTAATACAATTGCCTGCTTGGCAATGTGCTATGCACTCTACAAATTAAAGGGAGGAAAACAGAAGGTGAAGGGAAAAGAAAACTCAGGATAGCCAGATGGCCTTATGCACCTGACTGACCAGCTCATACCTAAATTACTTTGCTATTATTGTGTAAATGTGGAGATGGGGGGGAAACACACATTAAACACAGAACATACAATGAAACTGCATGTTGGGCTGTTGGGCTTACGAAAGGGAAAAGGCATGTTACTCCTAAATCACTGCTTAAACTATCTATAAAAGACTGGATTTTCATTACTATGGGAGTAAGTCCAATAAACTAGTATTATTTTCCACTTGAAGCTCACTGCTGTTTCTTCAGCTGGTTAGTAAAGAAAGAGCTTGGTTGGCATTCCAGACTATCCTGTATTTAAACCATGTATTCTACTGGGTTTCCTTTAGACAAGTGTATATAGTTGAACTCACACATGTTTTCAAAGCATATATAGAGGCTTCCACCTCTACCCCCACTAGCCTTGTCAAACATGAAATTGACTGAATCAGTGTGTACCCACCAAGTATGTTTTCATGGCGCATTAGCACAGTTTGGTAGATTTCCGTTTCTCGAAACCAGCTGGCTTCTTCAGTGGTAAAGAATACTTTCACCGCCACTTTTTCACCACGCCATTTACCCATCCATACTTCTCCATATCGGCCTTTACCAACTTGCCGGACCATCTGAATCTGTTTGGCAATAGTTCGCTGAACCTTTATAGAAAAAAGTAAAAGGTTTGAGCTCTTGATGAAAGAAACCCATTAAGACTGGCAAAGGGATAGCCCATCTCATCAAAAAGCATGGTATACCCAACCAACTGCAGTTAAAAACTTAAAATGTACTTTTTTTTGGATGGAATCTCGCTCTATCGCCCAGGCTGGAGTGCAGTGGCCCAATCTCGGCTCACTGCAACCTTCACCTTCCAGTTTCAAGTGATTCTCCTGCCTCAGCCTCCCAAGTAGCTGGAATGATAGGCACTCGCCACCACACCCAGCTAACTTTTTTGTATTTTTAGTAAAGATGGGGTTTAGCCATGTTAACCAGGCTGGTCTTGAACTCCTGACCTCAGGTGATCCGCCCACCTCGGCCTCCCAAAATGCTGGGATTACAGGTGTGAGCCACCATGCCCAGCCATAATGTACTTTAAAGTATGAAACAATTTACAATGTATTCTGAAATTATAAACAGGTTATTCAGTGTGGCTAACGGCAAAAATGGTCATAATAATTCCCCTCCCAGTGCACACAGCCATGGGTACTCCTGGCCCGCAGACTCAGGGCTTAGGCCATATGACCTGCTTTGGATAAAAGAACAACAGCAAACGTGATGCAAGCAAAGACCTGACAAATGTTTGTGGACTGGGGCTTGCCCTTTCCTGCTGCTTTGGTAACCCTGTGAACAACAAATAATGGCAGCATGAACTGTCGGCCATGCGTGTGAACTACACCACCTAGCTCTAGCTGAGCAAGTCCAACAAATGAACTGCCCCGCAGACTCACAGAATGAGAAATAATGTTTGTTGCTTCACGGCACTAAGTTTTGGGGTGGTTTTTAATCAGCAAAGTCCAAATGACAGTTAAAGATCTTAAAAATCCCATCTATAAGACCCTGCAAGATCTGGCTTGGCCCCATTATTCGCTGTGACCACCCACCCACAAACCTCCTGTTTGATTTATGTCAACTTTTAGAATTCACTCAAGCTTATTCCTGTCTCTGGGTCTTTTTGAATGTCCAGTTCCCTTTACTTAGAGTACTATTTTCTCACTTAAACACCTTCATAGCACATAAAACCTCTCAGTTGCTGCACTTAACACAATCATAACTTTATTCTTATTTACGTATATATTTGCTTGAAATCCATCCCCTGCTCACAGAATATAGGTATTTATTTGGGACAATATCAGAAGTACTTTCATATTTGTTAAATAAAAGATGTATATGGATTGTTATCTTTCATTTTCAGAAGCATTAGTGATCATTCTACATTAACAAGAACATTATGTTCCAAGTTGGAAATGCTTCTAAAATGAACTAGATTTAGTGCAAAGTTAAAGTGACTTTATGTATCATTTATTATAGAATCCTTTTGTAAATTTTGTTGTTTTTTTGAGACAGAATCTCGCTCCGTTGCCCAGGCTGGAGTGCAGCAGCCAATCTCAGCTCACTGCAACCTCTGCCTCCCCAGTTCAAGCGATTTCCTGCCTCAGCCTCCCGAGTAGCTGGGATTACAGGCATCTGCCACCACGTCCAGCTAAGTTTTGTATTTTTAGTAGAGATGGGGTTTCACCATGTTAGCCAGACTGGTCTCTAACTCCTGACCTCAAGTGATCCGCCTGCCTCAGCCTGTAAGTTTTCAAGTCAAGATTTTATAATTTATATAAAATGTACCCTTTTTGAGAAAAGTGCAACAAGCCTTTGACAAATCTATATCATGTAATCACCAATACCACAATTAAAATACAGAACATTTTAATCACGTAAAAAAATTCTCACTTTTTGGCTGGGCATGGTGGCTCGTGCCTGTAATCCCAGCACTTTGGGAGGCCAAGGCAGGTGGATCACCTGAAGTCAGGAGTTCAAGACCAGCCTGGCCAACATGGTGAAACCCCGCCTCTACTAAAAAAAAAAAAATACAAAAATTAGCTGGGCATGGTGGCACATGCCTTAATCCCAGCATACTTGGGAGGCTGAGGCAGGAGTGTAGCCTTTTGTGTCTGACTTCCTTCATGTAGCATAAAATACTTCTGAAATTCACCCACTGTTACTGCTACAGGTGTTAGAAGTTGTTCCTTTTTGCTGATGAGTAGTATTCCACTGTATGAATGTACCAGGATTTGTTTATTCATTTACCAATTAATGAGCTTTGGGGTTGTTTCCAGTTTATGTCTATTATAAATAAAACTGCTATCAACATTCATATTCAGGCCTCTGGTGTGGACAAATTTTCATACCTCTTGGATAAATAATTAGCAGAAGGATTGCTTCATTGTACAGAAAGTATACCCTTAACTTTCCAGACAATTGTCAAACTGTTTTTCAAAAGAGCCATACCATTTTGCATTCCAACCAGCAATGTATGAGATTTCTAGTTGATCTACATCTTTGTCACCACTTAATATTGTCAGTCTTAGCTATACTAGTGGATGTGTAGAAGTATCTTACTGCGTTTAATTTGTATATCCCTGTTGATGCTGAACATCTTTTCATGTGCTTGTTTGCCGTTCTTTCATCATCTTTGGGGAAGTGTCTGTTCAAATCTTCTGGCCATTTTTTTAAAAAATTAGGTTGTCTTATTGAGTTGCAAAAGTTCTTTATATATTTTGCACAAACACCCTGTATCAGATCTGTTTTGCCAATCTGTGACTTGTCTTCTCATTTTCTTAACAGTGTCTTCTAAATAGCAGAAGGTTTAAATTTTGATAAAGCCTGATTTATCATTTAAAAAAATGATTTGTGCTTTTTATGTACTGAGAAGTCTGCCCAAGGTCACAATAATTCCTTTGGACATTTTCTTTTAGAGGTTTTATACTTCAACTTTTACATTTAGGACTATGCTACATTTCAAGTTAATTTTGTATACAGAGTGAGGAGGTAAGGGCTGAGATTAACTTTTTGGTAAATGGATTCCTGATTTTTCCTGCACCATTTGTTAAACGGATTGCCTTTTTCCAACTGAATTACTTGGGCACCTTTTTTTTTTAAATCAATTAACCATATTAAGTGCATGTTCCTGTCTAAACTCCATAATCTGTTCCATTCATCAATACATCTATCCTTACACCAGTACCAAATTGTGATCATTATTGAGCTTTACAGTAAGTCCAGAAATCAGGTAGTGATTCCTCTTTGTTCTTCTACTTTAAAATTGTTTTGGTTCTTCTAGTCCTTTGCATTTCCATATAAATGTTAGAATATACATCAATTTCTATAAAAGTTTGCTCTGATTTTCATTTGGATTCAAATGAAATTACACACCAATTTGAGGAAAACTGAAATCTTAATACTGAGTCCTCAGATTTATAAACATCTCCACTTATTTAGGGCTTTATTAATTTCTTTCAGCAATGTTTTATAATTTTCAGTGTGCAGGTCTTGCATAAATTGTTAGGCTTATTCTAAATATTTCATGGTTTTTGATGCTATTTTAAATACTGTTTTTATAATTTCCTAATTGTTTGTTGCTAGTGCATATGAATTCAATGATATTTGTACAATGACTGTATTCTGCAACATGATAAAGTCATATACTGGCTGCAGTAGTTGTACCATTCTTGGGATTTTCTACATAAACAATCATGTTGTCTGCATATGAAGGCAGTTTTACTTTTACCTTTCCAATTCAATTAGAGTTACCTAATAAAATGAATTTTAAAATTAGAGATCAGAGTGGGTGCGGTGGTTCACGCCTGTAATCCCAGCACTTTAGGAGCCAAGGTGGGAGGATCACTTGAGGCCAGGAGTTCGAGACCAGCCTAGTCAACATGGCGAAACCCCATCCCTCCAAAAAAACAAAAAACAAAAACATAGCCAGGCGTGGTGGTGCATCTGGTAATTCCAGCTACTTCGGAGGCTGAGACGGGAATTGCTTGAACTTGGGAAGCAGGGGTTGCAGTGAGCCGAGACTGGGCCACTGCACTCCAGCCTGGGTGACAGAGCAAGACTGTCTCAATACAACTAAAATAAAATAAAGTAAAATAAAATAAATAAAATAAAATAAGAAGAGATCAGTTTCTTTCAACTAATACAATTAAAAACTAAAACCTATCTGGATATCTAGCGTTCATAACACAGGTCCTCTCAAATAAGAGTTCCCTCGACCCATAAATCTGAGTATTTCCATATATAAATGAACCTGCTGGGATTATCTTTTTTTCTCTCATACCAAGAATCAGTCCAAATTTGTTGGAATTTATTTGTAATCCCCTTTAAAATTATTTTTTACTGAACTATGTTTTGGTAGTAGTATACTGAGAGAAGCATCCTCTCTAAGCATATCTGTTGAAACTTTTTTATTTCAGAATCTGAAATAGTTACAGTTCCCTCAATCAATCCATTTAACCTTACAGATGCAAGGAATCTTATACCTGATTCCTCTTTAAGTCGGCTGGTAAAATGCTTAGAGCAAAACTTGTGAGCTAACTCTTGCCTTTCATATAGGACTCCATGATCTAACTTCCCCCGCCCTTCTCTGCAGGACTTGGTTCCTAACCTTGTTTACAGCTCTATCTTACTTGCCTATTTTATTTTTCTTGGTTCATATTTCTTATTTTTAACTAATTTCACCTTGCAATAACGCACACCTCTTTCTAAATAAGGACAAAAAAATGTGTCCATTATTGTTCCCTGATCTGCAATAATTATACTGTCCACCATCAAGAGGACATATTCTAAATCAACACACCATTCATGTTTATAGGAACTTTTAACTTACCAATAAAGGTAGTCCAGACCCACTACCAGAACTTTGTGACTGGTCAATAAGGTCTTTTAGTGATTCTCCAACTGGAATAAATGCTTCATCCTGTTCCAAATCACGATTGTAACGACGTCTGCTTGAGATGCTCTTGCAATAATGTCTTTTAAAAAAGCAGAAAACAATCTACATTAAAAATGAAAAACTATAAAACCCTAAGGTTAAGAAAACCTTGAGATTCTCTATACTGTTATCCTTCCCTCAGACAAAATCCTATCCAAATTAGTCTTATCATTGGATAATATATCCTGTTAAATACATCTAGAAATGGAGTTCAGAGTTCTACGTATCATGTTAAAATGGAAAGATGTCTATGGTATATCGGCATGTAAAAAGAAACTATCAAAATTAGATGTGAAGTGTCATCCTAGCTATAAAAAAAATACGACTTCAAATAATCACAATATACATTTCCTTACATTCCAACCCAAACCTTGAAGTCATATTTTCAGACTTTTGCCAACTTGATAGATATGAAACAATGCCTTCTTCTAATATGCTTTCCTCTGGTTACTAGCGAAATTGAGTTTTTTTCCACAGTTCAGTTTTTTTTTTTTTTTTTTTTCCTGTGAACTGCCTATTCACATTTTTAACAAATACATATTTTTTGAGACAGGATCTAGCTCTGTTGTCCAGGCTGGAATGCAGTGGTATGATCTCAGCTCACTGCAACCTCAGCCTCCTGAGTAGCTGGGACTACAAGCACGTGCAACCATGCCCAGTTAATTTTTTTTTTTTTTTGTATTTTTAGTAGAGATGGGGTTTTGCTATGTTGCCCAGGATGGTCTTGAACTCCTGAGCTCAAGTAATTCTCTAAGGAAATATTCCCTATTTCCTTAGAAGCAAAACTACTTCTGGTTTCTCTGGTCATCTTCTGGAGAGACACCGATGCCGTTCTGCATCTTGCTTCTTACCTGGGGTATCATTCCACAGAAGTACGCAAGTGTCACCTTTTTCTTTAAAGGCTAGACAGTATTCCATTGTATGGCTGCTAACCATTCACCTACTGGTAATATTTATTTTTCTTTTTCTTTCTTTCTTTATTTTGAGACGGAGTCTTACTCAGTCCCCCGGGCTGGAGTGCAATGGTACAATCTCAGCTCACTGCAACCTTTGCCTCCCGGGTTTAAGCAATCCTCCCTGCCTCAGCCTCTCGAGTAGCTGGGATTACAGGCACCCGCCACCACATCCAGCTAATTTTTGTATTTTTATTTTTTATGAGAGATGGAGTTTCACCATGTTGGCCAGGCTGGTCTTGAACTCCTAACCTCAAATGATCCACCTGATTCAGCCTCCCAAAGTGCTGGGATTACAGGCGTGCACCACTGCACCTGGCCACCTACTGGTAATATTTAGATGGTTTCTAGTCTTATTGCATGCAAGTGTGAAACACAATTTTCTACCATATCTGTAGTAGGAATTACTGAATTTGGAACTTTGATGGAGTGCCCTACTGACCTCCTCAACAGCTGCACCAGTTGGAATCCCTCCACCAACATATGAGAATGCCTATTTTCCCTACACCTTTATCCCTACCCTTGTGTTATAAACTTTTAGAACTCAGTTTTAAACTTTATCAAATTTTATATTTATAGAACTTAATATTTAATTTTATCAAGCATCTTTATTCGCCTACCTTTGAATGTCATACAGTTCCCCACGGCTTGGTAATGAAAAAGCCATCCCTTGTCTCCCCTCCCCCTCCTATCCAGTTTCCACTTCTTAGAATAAAGAATTGTGACTTTTTGAAGCTTATTTAATATTTACCTCATTCTTTTTCCTTTCTTTTCTCTTTTTTTTTTTTTTTTTTTTTTTTTTTTTGAGACAGGGTCTCACTCTGTCACCCAGGCTAGAGTGCAATGGTGCGCTCTCAGCTCACTGCAACCCCCGCCTTCCTGGTTTGATCAATTCTTGGGAACCCCAAGTAGCTGGGACTACAGGCACACACTACCACAACAGGCTAATTTTTGTATTTTTAGTAGAGCTGAGGTTCCACTAGGTTGGTCACACTGGTCTTGAACTTCTGACCTCAAGTGATCCACCCATCTCACCCTCCCAAACTGCTGGGATTACAGGTGTGAGCCACCACACCTGGCCCTCATTATTTCTAAATAGCATCCTTACACTGACATTTTAAGTTTTTCAGTATTAGGCTTTAACTATTGACTTACACTGGGGAATATGAAAATTTAACTGATCATTTAACACCCTGCAGCTTCCCAAAACAGAAAATACGTCCATCCTCACATCCTCCTTACAGTTATATTATTTGTTTAGCTCAACATTCAGTGTTTGAATTATTATGGCTATATAAACTCTATCTACACGCGGCCCTCGCTGTATAACATGACTATTGTTTTCTTTCTTGCACACCCTCTTCCCCCCGCCCCAGAGCACAGGCAAAGATCCATTACTTTGGAGGAAGGAGAAGCAGCAAAGTCCTTTTGCCTCTTGGGGATGTAGAGGAAATGTTCCCTGTGCCCTGACCAGGTTAAGATCCTCTGATGCTGAGGAAGAGGAGAAGATGACACCTTCCTCTCTCCTTGTGGGCACAGGATCCTACAGGAGGGCCACAGGGAGGTCAGCTACCTCTGTGGGAGGAGGTGCAAGAGCCCTGAGGAAGCTGCACCCATCAGGTCTAGCAACACAGAACCTACCTAAGGACAACAGGCACGCCCCCCTCACTTTCCACCTGTCCTCTAATAATAACACGCAACAGCAGATGACTTCTGCAGGAGGAACAGGAACACGGACAGTGACTCCCACAGAGGTGCAAGGACGCAGTAAGAGCTGAAAGCTATAGGGGAAGTAGGAACTCAGAGAAAAACGCTTCCTTCTG
This sequence comes from Rhinopithecus roxellana, assembly GCF_007565055.1. Lineage (NCBI taxonomy): Eukaryota > Metazoa > Chordata > Mammalia > Primates > Cercopithecidae > Rhinopithecus > Rhinopithecus roxellana. Next base: position 5,000,813 of record NC_044559.1, read on the forward strand.
CACCCAAACCCCGACTCGAAGCAAATGAACAGCAGCCCATCACTGAAGGAATTTGAAACTTGTGGGGCATTGAAGGCACAGACCCAAACACTAAACAAAACCTTAACCCAAATCGACTCCTACTAGACTGAACATCTCCTGCTTCTCAACAGCCTAAGAGGAGGTGTGCCCATTTTCAGGAGTATGTCTCTATCTCAATGTCTGTTGTTCTTTTTAAAACTGATGTATAACAGCTGTACATATTTTGGAGGGTACATGTGATATCTTATGCATGTATACAATGTAAAATGATTTTTTACATTTTACCTAGCCTCTGGTATGTAAAATGAACAAATCAAGAGTAACTGGGAGAGCCATCATCTCAAATATTTATCTTTTTTTTTTTTTTTTTTTTTTTTTTTTTTTTTTTTTTGAGACGGAGTCTTGCTCTGCCGCCCAGGCTGGAGTGCAGTGGCCAGCTCTCAGCTCACTGCAAGCTCCGCCTCCCGGGTTCACGCCATTCTCCTGTCTCAGCCTCCCCAGTAGCTGGGACTACAGGCGCCCGCCTCGTCGCCCGGCTAGTTTTTTGTATTTTTTAGTAGAGACGGGGTTTCACCATATTAGCCAGGATGGTCTCGATCTCCTGACCTCGTGATCCGCCCGTCTCGGCCTCCCAAAGTGCTGGGATTACAGGCTTGAGCCACCGCGCCCGGCCTCAAATATTTATCTTTTGTTTTTCTTTGGGTGGGGAAGAGGAGGCAGGGCTCCTGCTGCTTGGGATGGAGTGCAGTGGCGTGATCTTGGCTCATCGCAACCTCCACCTCCTGGGCTCAAGCAATCCTCCCACCTCAGCCTCCCCAGCAGCTGGGACCACAGATGTGTACAACCATGCCCGGCTAATTTTTGTATTTTTTTTGTAGAGATGTGGTTTTGCCATGTTGCCCAGGCTATATCTTTGTGTTGGGAATATTACAATTCTTCTCTTAAAGACTAGCTACTTTGAAATACACAATAAATTACTAACTATAATTTCCCTACTGTACTATCAAATACTAGAACTTATTTCTTACATTAGTAATTGTAGTTTTGTGCCCCTTAATCAACCTCTCTTCATCCATCCATCTTCATCCAACCTCCCTCCCTCCACCCTTCCTAGCCTCTGGTATGTTATTCCACTTACTACCTCTCTATGAGATCAACCGTTTGAGCTCCCATGTATGATTGAGAACATGTAGTATTTGTCTATGACTGGCTTATTTCACTTAACATAATGGACTCCAGTTCCATTCATGTTACTGAAAATAACAGGATTTCATTCTTTTTCTGGTTGAGTAATATTCCACTGTAGAGATCACATTTTCTTTATCCATTCACCTGCTGATAGACACGGGTTGATTCTACATCTTGGCCATTATGAATAGTGCTTAAACATAGGGGTGTGAACAGGCCTTCAATATACTGATTTCCTTTTGGATATATATATCAAATAGTGGATTGCGAGATCATAGGGCAGTTCTAATTTTAGTTTTTTGAGGGACCTCCACACTGTTCTCCATAGTAGCTGTGCCAATTTACATTTCCACCAGCAATATGCTGTGGTTCCCCTTTCTTCACAGCCTCCCCAGCATTTGTTTTCTTTTTGATAACAGCCATTTTAATTGGGGTGAGGTTGATATCTCATTGTGACAATCTCTGCTATTCTTAACATGATGTACAACATCCAGATAAACTTATGAGACCCACTAAAAAGCAAGGAAAAATCACTCACTGCCAAGAGGGCAGGCAATCAAGAGGACCGGTGGCAGATACCACTTGTGCTGGAGCTGCCAGTTGGGCCTTTCACAGAACTGTGATTAAAAGGGGAAAGCACCTGGTGAAGGTGGTAACAGGAATACACAGATGGAGAGTCTCAGCAGAGAAATGAAGTCAGACAGGAATGTGAGAAAGGGAAAACATGCTATCAAAGATGAAGAATTAGTTTGATGAGCTCAACAGTACATAGCTCAGATGGACACACGTGAAGAAAAAAAAATCTATGCATTTGAAAATAGGTAAATAGAAATTACCTGAACTAAAATACAAAGAGAAAAAACGAGTGAGAAAAACCGAAGAATTCAAGAGCTGTGGCACAACACCAAATAATCTAATATATATAATTGGAGTCTCAAAAACAGAAGAGACAGATAAAAGGACAAAGTGTTTTTAAAAAAATAGTAGATAATTTTGCAATAATAATGAAAGATAGCAAACCACAGATTCACTAAGCTCAGTGAAACCCAAACCAGAGAAAATACCAAAAAAGAAACACTCACATACTTCTAAATGTATTGTAGCTGAGTTGTTTAAAATGAAAGATAATGGGAAAACATTAAAGGATGCCATGAAAAAAATTACATATAGTACATCAAAGACAAAATGTATGTCAGAAGGTATGCAAGTGGAAGATAATGAGTGACAGCTTTAAGGGAAACGAACTCGAGCCCACCCAGATTTCTACAGCCAGTGAAAATACCTTGGGTAAATGAAGGCAAAAGACTGCAGACAAAAGCTGAGAGGACTTAGAGCCAGCAGACCTGCACTACAAGAGGTTAAAGAAATTCTTCAGGCAGAAGGAATATGGTATCAGATGAAAACTTCTAAACATGTATTTAGAATTAAATACATGGAGAGTGCTAAAAGTAATAAAAATACATGTACATATAGGGCATATTTTCTTATTTTTAATCACTTTGAAAGCTGATTGGCAGTTCCTTTTTTTTTTTTTTTTTTTTTTTTTTTTTTTTTTTTTTTTTTTTTTTTTTTTTTTTTTTTTTTTTTGAGGCAGAGTCTCGCTCTGTCGCCCGGACTGGAGTGCAGTGGCCGGATCTCAGCTCACTGCAAGCTCCGCCTTCCGGGTTTACGCCATTCTCCTGCCTCAGCCTCCCGAGGAGCTGGGACTACAGGCGCCCGCCACCTCGCCCGGCTAGTTTTTGTATTTTTTTTTTTTAGTAGAGACGGGGTTTCACCGTGTTAGCCAGGATGGTCTCGATCTCCTGACCTCGTGATCCGCCCGTCTCGGCCTCCCAAAGTGCTGGGATTACAGGCTTGAGCCACCGCGCCCGGCCGGCAGTTCCTTTTTTAGGTAGTTAGAAAATGTTTATGTTCTTTCGTATTAAAACATTACTTGGCAATTTTTTTTTTCCCTGTAATCACTGATTTAGAAAGTCATTAAATTCTTAATATTTAACTACTGTAGGACCAGGAGTCCCCTAAAGACAATGAGGATAAAGGGTCCATTATAAAGCCAGAAGCAGGCTTTTTTCATCTGACAAATGCATCTGTGATACTATTTCCCAAGCAGAAATTCTGGGCCAAGGATGGCTGGCAAACATCAACAAGAGTAAGTATCCACTGTGTGCCAAGCATGAGGGACACACAAGATTCACCATGGGCAGCCTTCAAATTTCAAGAGGAAAATGGCAATTTAAACAGCCAGCCAGTTGATCATCAATATTAATGGTTAAGTAATCTCTGCTACCACTGAGATTCCTATTGAATGGAAATGCAGACTTTTGGCAAATATGCATGAACAAGTAAATGAATACTTGCCAATGTAAAAAAAATGCAAGATAAAATTAGTAAGTGTTATGGGGGCAGATCACAGGATCTAAGCAGTTTGAAGGATTAAAGGAGCTACAAAAGAGGATGCCAGAGGAAACAACCAGGAACTGGCTTATGGTACGGAATGATGCCTCGTCCACAGTAGAGGGAGGAGGCCATGGTTCCAGAGAAGGTTTTAGAGAAGGTACCAGTTTTGAGGGTCATGGGTCATGAATGTAAATGTGAATGGAGAATAAATTGCAGACGTATCTAAATTGGAGGAAAACAATCACATTAGAAAAAAGGGAAACAAAATATTAATGAGGCAAACAAAACAGACAAACCTTAATATGCTGACGGACAGTCCTCTCTTTAATCTTATCCTTTTATGGTTTGCTATGGAGAACAACTTGTGCCTTGTTCAAGTTCAACTAAATATGAATGAATATTCCAAATTACAGATTTGTGTATATCTGATCAATAATGAATCTTCACGTAGACTCAACTAACACATGAAGTTCAAAAGCTAAATAAACAGGGCAGTCACAAAAAGTTCTATGTAGTATTTAGTTTAGAACTATAAAAAAGCCTACATGACCAGTTCCTGATGTCTGATCGTATGTTCTGTGAAGTGTTATAGGTCACCCACTTGAGTGTCCATGGCCTGAGTCTCAGATGAGTGGTATTTTTTGTTCATCTTAAAAGATATTGTTAGTTTGTGTCAGGGTCACTTGGATCCACTTCCAGCTCTTCATTCTTTTATGTGGATTCTTATCTCCACCTGGCCTGTCTTCCCTTCACATTTCTAGTTGAACGGTAGCTCTAAGGGGGCGGAGTTCTTTCAAGGTTTCTGTATGACTGGAAGTCTTCCCATTACCTTCATTTTTGAAGGATATTTTCTCTGGCTATAGAATTCAAGGTCTGTGACGTTTTTCTTTGGGCACTTTAAAGATGTTGGTTGACTATCTTCTTGAGTGCACTGTTTCCAACAAAAGGTCTGCTGTCATCCTCAACTTTGTGCCTCTGTAGATAATCTGCCTTTTTTCCTTGCTTCATTTAGTATTTTCTCTTTATTATCGGTTTTGAGCAATACGATTATCATGTGCCTTAATGTAGTTTTCTTCATGTTTCTTCTACTCAGGGTTTGCTGAGCTTTCAGATATATGGGTTCATGGTTTTCATTAAATTTGAAAAAGCTGAGTGCAGTGGCTCACACCTGTAATCCCAACACTTCGGGAAGCTGAGGCAGGTGGATCACTTGAGGCCAGGAGTTCAAGACCAGCCTGGCCAACATGGTGAAACCCCGTCTCTACTAAAAATACAAAAATTAGCCAGGCTTGGTGGTACATGCCCATAATCCCAGCCACTCTGGAGGCTGAGGCATGAGAATCGCTTGAACCCAGGAGGTGGAGTATGCAGTGAGCTGAGATTATACCACTGCACTCCAGCCTGGATGACACAGCAAGACCCTGTCTCTAAAATAATAATAATAGATAAATTTGAAAACATTTGATCATGATTTCTGTACGTTTTTCGTCCCTCCTCTCTTCTGGGAACTCCAATTATATCGATATTAGGCCATCTGAAGTTGTCCCGCAGTTCACTGATTCTCTATTAATTCCTATGTCTTCATGTTCACTCATCTTTTCTTCTACAGTGTCTGTTACCAATTTCATCTAGTATGTTTCATCTGAGATATTATAGATATCATTTCCTAAAGTTTCATTTCAAGATCTTTTACAAAATCTTCCATGTCTTGATTTAACTTTTGTACATATAAAATACAGTTCTAACAACTATTTTAATGCCATTGCTAATTCTAAGGTCTGTATCAGTTCTGGGTCAGTGGTTTTGATAGCTTCATTTCTTTCCTCATTATGGGCCATATTTATATGTATTCATTTATTCACAGTATTCATTTATTGGATGGCAGATATTGTGAATTTTACCTTGTTATATTCCTATAAATACTGTTGAGTTTTGTTCTAGGATACAGTGACTTAGAAATGGTGTGATCCATTTGGGGCTTGCTTTTAGGGTGAGACCAGAGCCATGTTAAGTCTAGGGCTAATTATTCCCCACCACTGAGGCAAAATCCTCCTGAGTCCTTCAACCAAAGCCTGTGAATTATGGGGTTTTCAATTCTCACAGCTGGTATGAACAGATCCTACTCCCAGCCTTGTGTGAGCACCAAACACTGTTTCCTCAATCATTTCAGGTGTTCTTTCCCCAGGCTTGGTAGCTTCCTCATGACTCCTCGAACTGAGACAGCCTGCTGGCTACACCTGGACTCCCCTTGTGATGCCCAACCCAAAACTCTGTTCAGGGAGAAGGTGGGCAATCACAAGGCTCAACTCACTTGGTTCCTGTTTTTCAGAGATCAGTATCCTTCACAGCCTGATACCCTGATTGGCAGCTGTTAGAATACAGGTAGGGTTTACTGATTACAAGCTTCACTGTAATATAATCTGCCTGGACCATTTCACTGGGCCCTAACAGCAGTATTTTTAGGTTTCATCTCTTGGGCTGAACAGATTTCCCTAAGAAGAAACATCCTATCTATTGCTTAGAGAGCACACACCTGGCTGATAGGCTTCTTTACTCTGTGGCTGAAGGCACCGCAGGCAGTCTGAAGACACACTACAATGAAAAGTGTAGGTAGCTCTGCGGTAACGCAGCATGAAAAAAAAAAAAAAAAAGTACAGGTAGCTCATATTACAAAGGGCTGATTTCTGAAATATAAAGAGCTTCTATAAATCAAAGAGAAAAAAAATCTATGTAATTCAAGAGAAAAACAGGCCCCCCAAAATGAACACGATTTAAATAAAAATATAGATGGCTCTTTTCTTAAAAGAAAAATAAAAGCATACTCAACAATATTTTACTATATACATTATAGGCGAGGGCCGGTGGCTCAGACTGTAATCCCAGCAGTTTGGGAGGGTGAGGCGGGTGTATCACTTGAGGTCAGGCGTTCAAGACCAGCCTGGTCAACATGGTGAAACCCCCGCCTTTACCAAAAATAAACAAATTAGCCAGGTGTGGTAGTGCATACCTATAATCCCAGCTACTTGCCAGGCTGAGGCATGAGTATCGCTTGAACCTGGGAGGCAGAGACTGCAGTGAGCCGAGATCACTGCAATCCAGCCTTGGAGACAGAGTGAGACTCTGTCTCTAAATAAATAAATAAATAAAATAATTTATACATTACAGTGCCCTTGTGTAATAAAGAAACCAATGTATAAAAAAAGTATTTTAATATGAAAAATATAAATTCAAATCACCTTGATATATTATCACCTGTCTTACTGGCAAGATTCAGTTATTTGACAAAGCTGATTTCTGAAATATAAACAGCTTTTATAAATCAAAGAGAAAAAAATCTATGCAATTCAATGGAAAAACAGGCCCCCCAAAATGAACACATGATTTAAATAAAAATATAGATGGCTCTTTTCTAAAAAGAAAAATAAAATAAAATAAAATAAAAACATACTCTGACAAAGCTTAAAATAACTGATTGAGCATACTTGCTTGCTTTTAGTAGTCCACTAAAACAGCAATGAAGAGTTTTAAACTTCTTTGTCTAACAGCCAAGGAGAAAAGGTGATAAAATAACAGTAAACACTATTGGAATTCATGAAGCAGATGAATGAGTAGTGACTTTGCAGACCCAAAAAGTCTGATTCTTAGGCTAGAAATTGAGAAAACCAAGAAGCAACCAGTTTATACTATGGGGCTGCCCCAAGAACTTCGGAACCGGCCATTGTGGTTATCCCTGGAAGTAAAGCTGACCAAGATGACTGCTTGAAAGTCAATTTTCAGAAAGTCAGACACTGGATTATCCAATACTATGTTAACAAATCACTCCCAAACTGAGTGGCTTAAAACAGCAATTGTTATCTGTTTCTGTGGATCATGAATTCAGAAGTGACTTGATTGGGTAGCTCAGGGTCAGATGTCAGCTGAGACTGCACTCATCTGAAAGCTTGACAGGAGTTTGCAGTCACTTCCAAGGCGGCTCACTCACAAGGCTTACAGGTTGCAGGCTGGGTATTGGCAGGAGGCCTCAGTTCCTCCCTGTGCAGGCCTCTCTCAGAGCTGAGTGTCCACATAGCATGATGCCTGGCTTCCCCCAGAGTGAGTGATCCCAGAGACCATGGTGAAAGCTGCAAAACTGTTTATAATGTAGACTTGGAAATCACTTTTGCCATATCCTATTTGTCACACAGATCAGCCCCGATGTGTTACGGGAGGGGATTGGCCCCAAGGAGAGAAACCCCAGGCAGTGAGAATCACTGGGGGCCATTTGGGATGATGGCTACCTCAGATGTGGAGCTCTCCTCTCAACCCCATCTCCTACTCTAAATAATCATGTGACTTTCCCATCACCTTTCTAACAGAAGATTCCAAGTCTATTATCTGGAAAGACTCAAAACACAGTTTCTCAACTGTGGTACCCCATTGTTGAGGGTGAAGAATTATAATAAAAACAAGGAGGTATGCAAACATCTTTTCCTCAGTAATCTGAAGTGTTTCCTTTATCATATGCTAAATTGCTTTATGTACTTGGGTTTATTTATGGGTTTACTAACTTGTTTCATTGATCTATCTAGGTCGGTATGATAATGTTTTATTATTAAAGTTTATATCCATTAGGGACTATCTCTTATTACTCTTCTTTTTTGGCAATTGTATTCTGAAATCGTGGCTACATGCAAACAATTCTGAAGCTCCAGATTTCTAAAGAATTATAACACAGTGGGTTTCTTGGGAGAGACTGAAAACATTCAGATACCAGAAAGCTCACTATTCCATTAATAAGAAAATCATAAGTATTCATGAACATATAAGAAGTATGAAATTAATTAATTGGTAGTAAGGTCCTTTTCCCTTAAGAGAACTATAGTCTAGTTACATAAAGGAGATATACAACCAGAGAACACAAGTTAACGGTTTCTGCAATGGCTTTACAAATAGCGGTTGACATCTAATATTTGACAAAATATTTTGCTTCAAAATAAATATCTTCTTACTTGTAACAAAAGCAGCTGGAGAAGATGATCATAGCAATTATGCAGACAGCCATAGAAATGAGCAAAACCAGCCATCGAATGCTGCCATCAAAAAATGGACCTGACAATAAAAGTAAACAAGGAAATAAACAATGAAATGAAAAAATAATCTGAAGTGTTCAATTCTAGGTAGCTTGGTAAAATCAGAGAAGATATTTGAGAAGCATGCTCCGATTTTTCTCGGCTAACCTACCTATGACAACAGGGGGCAGTGTGGGTTGCAAATACTGGTTACATAAATTGGTCCGACAACATTCTATTGTCCGGCGCAGCTGGGCTTTTGGAGAATCCTAAAAGAAGAGTAATGATAAAATTAGAAATTGTTTGGTATTTTAAACTGATGATATGTCATTTTAGTATTCATAAAATACAATTTCTAATTCAGTGAGCGAAAGGGGCCTGCAAATTTTATATGTAAAAACAGATTACTGAAAGACTAAAATTTGTGCTGAAATAGTGAAGACTGCAAAATGACTTTTCTTAAGAACATATCTATGTGGATGGTGTGTTAGACACTACATTAGAATACCAAACCCGAACTTAGGTAATTACAATTATAAACTGGTCTGGTACATATAATCTCACTGTGGTACTGAGATGTGGATGAGATTTAAGATCAGACTAAAAAGTTGGGGGTGTCCTAGTCCAAAGAAAAGGCTGGTTGGCAAGGCAGCTGAGCGTGCAGAGGCCACTGCAGACCCTGCCAACCCCAGCCATGTCGAAAGCCATGAGCCTGATGCGGAGGCAAGCTAAGCATCTGTGGTGAGGGAAGGGCAAACTACAGAAAGCATTCCTGAGAGATGATTACAGATCACCAGTCAGAGAGGAGACTGTCCCTAAGAGAGCAGAAAGCTAGCACAGAGAAGGGCAGCAGCACTTACATGTGATGTTTTATTGGATTAACAATATAATATCTGACAAGTTGAATGCTGCCATTTCAGCACAGCCTGTGGAGAACTGCCATTCTGGACCAACATGTATACAGCAAAGAACGTTCATCACTACGGAAGTCACAAGAATGTAAGCAGAAATTAAGGAAAAGCCTCAGTATAATCAGCTATGACTTTAAAAAGGTAAACATGAGCCCACGACTTCAGATTCTGTTGGGAAGATGGTCAAGAGCATTTGGAAATCTCCAAATACATATTTTATATTTTAAATGAAGTTTTACTAATAACTTTTACACAATTTTTACTTTTAAATGATCATAAGGAGAGAGAGAAAAAAGTTAGGCTTAAACTGGAGAGTCTGAAATAATCCCAGATTCAGAGAAAACTTACAAGAAGGAGGAAATGAAAATCATATAACTAACTATGAATGAAAGAAGTGCCAAGCATCCAAGAGGGTTCCAGGAACGCTAAAATGAGCTTGGCCTTGCAGAAGAGAAAAGTGCAAAGAAAAACCAAGGAAGAGTTTCTCTGGCAGCATGGGGTTTCTCCAAGCAACAGATGTACTGCTGACATGACAGTGGATGATAAGGACAAAAATGAACAATTCTTCAAGTCCTGTCTTGTTTCTTCTTCTCTATGAAGGATGCTGACAGGGATGATGAAGGTAGCTTAAACACTACTAAGTGGGAAATGACATCCCAAATGTATGAGGAGATCTTACGATGCTTTTGTATTCTACATGAGTTCCTATCTTCCAAGTTAGGTGAATTATATCCCAGGAAGATGACAGCCCTTGTAAGAGAGATGGCTGAAAGACAGGTGAAATTTAAAGACTTTAGAAAGACAGAGCATTGGAAACTATGATAGATAATTGAATGTTGTATTTTTATATAAACATATTTTTTATATAAACTATATATATGTTTACATGTATATGTTATATATGTCCCTTTTCTTTAAAAGAGAAAGTAGACTTTAAGCTGTATGTGGTGGTGTGTGCCTACAATCCCAGCTACTTGGGAGGCTGAGGCATGAGGATCACTTGAAGCTATGAGTTCAAGTCCAGCCTGGGCAATGTAGTGAGACCCTATCTCTAAAAATAATAATTTTTAAAAAGAAGCCAAAAATAGACTCTGCCAACAGATTAAGGCAGCATAGTATTACAGAAAATACAAGGGTTTCGGAATCAAACAGTTTGAATCCTAGCTTTCCCAGTTGTTCACTTTGTGACCTTGAGCAAGTAATTTATCTCTGGGCTTTAGTGTGCTAGAGAATACAGGTTAAAAAAAATATCAACTGGGCACAGTGGCTCACACCTGTACTCCTAGCACTTTGGGAAGCTGAAGCAGCAAAATGGCTTGAGCAGAGAAGTTTGAGATCAGGCTGGGCAACATAGTGAGACCCCATCTCTAAAAAAAATTTTTAAATCAGCTAGGTGTGGTGGTGCACGCCTGTGGTCCCAGCTACTCAGAAGGCTGAGGTGGGAGGGTCACTTGAGCCCAGGAGGTTGAGGCTGCAGTGAGTTGTGATTGCGCCACTGCACTCCAGCCTGGGCGATGGAACAATACCCTGTCTTTAAAAAAAAAAAAAAATCTGCTCCATTGAGCAGTTGGAGGAAATCAAGGCAGAATATACTGACTCCCCAGGATACTATACACATGTAGCAAATATTCAATAAATTAATTTCCCTTCCTCTGTGCTTGACATGAATCCCAGATGAGATTCTAGACTAAGCCAAAAAACTTATAAGCCCCTAAAGACCCAACATGGCTTCACTAAGAATAAGCAACACCTGTCTTACTCAGGTTAACTATGTATCTGGGTAGGCAAAAATTGGGTTTCTCGAGGTTATGAATTTGGGTGACACAGCCTTTCCTTTCCCTGTACTCTCCACCCCTACCCTCTGCCAGTCAATTTGTATTTCTAGATTTATGTGGAGAATATGAATTTTTGTGAGAAACAAATTTACTCGGCACTTATGAAGTAAGAGATTCTGACTTAAATAAACTTATTCAGTGTGCTCAAACTGGAGACAGTATATGAGGAAGGAACTGAAACCAAGTTACAAAGAACAGCAGCGAGGTTTCTGAAAAATAATTTGTCCTACAGGAGAAAACAGAATAAGCACAATTTACCAGTGCGGCCTGGGGAGTGGAAAAACGTGAGACCTGGTGAGAGACACTCACATCTGTTCTGCACCACACCTGGCAGTGCGTGAAGACACTGGGGAAAGGGTTAGGATGAGCATGAGAGAGCTGTGCTTGGGTGACGTTTACCAAGAAATACAGAAAGTTAGATAAGTGCTGGTCAAAATTTTTGCTGGCATAACCCAATTCTTAAAAGCAATGTATCCTTCACATATTTTTCAGGTGACACTTAAAAATTTTCACCATAAATTTAAATGGCTGCAATATATTAATAATTTCTGGCTTACTGTACATAACGACACTTTGAAATAGAATTGTTACCTCATATTGAAATAGAAGTGTTACATCATTTTTAATGCATTCAGTAGAATCTAAATAGCATGCAATTTGATACCCATTATCATCATTTTAAAGAATAAATGAACAAATGCTTCTTTTAGCAATGAGAAATTTTACACTACAACTCTTACTTCTCCTTGAACTCTTATTTCCTTTCAATATCTCCCACAATAATTATGTCCTAAAGTAATATATAACTGTCCAAAGATAAGTACATAAAAATTCTTTTATTTCCTATAACTGTATGTCTTTAAGTCTTAGAAAATTATTCGTTTATCATAATTAGCATAAAATTGATCAAAAATATATATGCTACAATCTTTATTAAATACAAACTTAAGAAAATGTTATTGGAAAAGGCATTTTTTCTTTTTCTCTTTTTTTTTTATGATACAAGATCTGGCTGGCTATCACTCTGCACACTAGAGTGGAGTTGCATGATCTCAGCTCACTACGACCTCTGCCTCCCGAGCTCAAGTCATTCCTTCCACCTCAGCCTTTTTTTTTTTGGAGACGGAGTCTCGCTCTGTCACCCAGGCTAGAGTGCAGTGGTGCTATCTCGGCTCACTGCAACCTCCACCTCCCGAGTTCAAATGATTCTCCTGCCTCAGCCTCCCAAGTAGCTGGGATTACAGGAGTGTGCCACCACGCCCGGCTAATTTTTATATTTTTAGTAGAGACAGGGGTTCACCACATTGGCCAGGCTATTCTGAAACTTCTGACCTCAGGTGATCCGCCTGCCTTGGCCTCCCAAAGTGTTAGAATTACAGGCGTGAGCCACCAGGCCCAGCTAATTTTTATAGAGATGTGGTTCTGCCATGTTGCCCAGGCTGGTCTCAAACTTGTGAGCTCAAGCGATCTGCCCACCTCGGCCTCCGGAAGTGTTGGGATTACAGGCGTGAACCACTGCACCTGGCCAGGCATTTCTTAATGATATGGATGGGCCTTTAAAAAAAAATCAGTTCATGAAGTCATGGATAAATATTACTTACTGCTAGAGTGAGAAGATTCATCATTAATTTTATTCTTATTTTTCCTTTTGTCGTCATCAAGACAATTTATTCACATAAGCAAGATAATAATGGAAGGAGATTATTATACCATTGTCCCATAATTTTCTTTTTTTTTTGAGATGGAGTTTCACTCTTGTTGCCCAGGTTGGAGTGCAACGGCACGACTTCAGCTCACTGCAACCTCCACCTCCCGTGTTCAAGTAATTCTCCTGTCTCAGTCTCCCAAGTAGCTGGGATTAAAGGCACGCGCCACCACGCCCAGCTTCGTTTTGTATTTTCAGTAGAGACAGGTGTCGCCATGTTGATTAGGCTGGTCTCTAAGTCCTGACCTCAGGTGATCCACCTGCCTCGGCCTCCCAAAGTGCTGGGATTACAGGCTTAGGCCACCGCACCACCTCAACCAGCCCATAATTGTTTAAAGTCCTGCCAAAGCATATGCTAAAAGTGCCATAAAGATCCTATCAACAAAAATTATTTTCAATGATCCAGCAACTTGGTTGAAAGCAAACAAATGAAAACCATCTGTCATGTAAATACTTACTTGATATTCCCACATAGCCTACACTGATGCTTTTACTTCGAATTATAACATCATTTGGAAACCTCAAGTTTTACACCTCAGGCCTTCTATTTGTAAACTAGGAGGGGTTGACTATGAAAAGTGACTAAGGGAAAGAGAACTGCTTGAGAAGTTCTGTTCTCAGGCAGAGAAATATTCAGCAACAGTACCTACGGAAGTTTAGGATCCAAAAACTGATTCCCTTAATACTATCAACGTGCCTGTTACCCTTGTATAATATAACACAGTCTGAGTTACACTGTGTTTAACAGAGCACGAAGACTGCTCTGTTAAAGAATCAATATGGTCAAAGGTAACATCTATTAAGCCCTTACTATGTGCCAATTGTGCTAAACTATTCACATACATATCATTTGATCCTTACAGTAATTCCTTCATTTCTTTGGGAGAAAACAAGAAAGCAGAGCACCTTGTCCAAAGGTTCACAGCAGTATACAGATTTGAACAGCTTGTCAAGTTTAACAACTAACTTACAATGGTGAATTCAGTTTAGGACAGGCCTACTCTAGGGGCCTGTTGAACACTGGTTATTACTGCTGGGCTCAGTACCCTAACCATAGCTCTTTCTTCAATTTTTTAAGTGATTAAAAAATGTATAGTATATGTGGTTGACAAATATGCAAACAGCCTAAAACTGGAAGAAACAACTAAATTAGCATCCTTTAAATCCTGACCAATTAGAGCAAAAGATTAATGCTTGTAAGATAAAATTCATATAGACAAGTATGTAACAACTGTATAGGAAAACCTCATTCCATTCCCATCTACTTATTTGTGTGAAGAAACCAACAGCACCAAAGAAGAGTGGAGGAGATGTGGCTCAGCAGCAGCATGAGTGAGTGACATGGGGATTTTAGCTTACAGAAAGCTCAATGGTTTAAGAATATGGTGTGACTGCCAAACATCTAACACAAGACTGTGTTTAGAAAAAGGGAACAGGACTATTTACTCACTACTTTTTTCCTTGGTCATACCACACTCAATTCTGCATATTATACTGAGGAAGTGGAGAGTGAATAACTCTAAAGCTGATCACATAAGGAGCAGTTGAGGTCACTATGAACTATTACTTTCACTGGGTAAAGACTAGCAGGATGAAGCACATTTTTTTTAGTTAGTAAAGGGCTGTCATCTTAAAAAGAGATTAGGTTTGTTCTCTATTGTCTGAAGAGTCAGACATGAAGACAGATTTGCAGTCATTTACAAAGAGGGTGATTCCAAACATTAGCTGAGAGGTTGAAACATATAACCTTTAAGATTTCTATCCATCCTGAGAATTTCTTTTCTTTCTTTCTTTTTTTTTTTTTTTTTGAGACGGAGTCTCACTCTGTCGCCCAGGCTGGAGTGCAGTGGTGTCATCTCGGCTCACTGCAAGCTCCACCTCCTGGGTTCACGCCACTGTCCTGCCTCAGCCTCCTGAGTAGCGGGGACTACAGACGCCCGCCACCACACCCAGCTAATTTTTTGTATTTTTAGTAGAGACAGGGTTTCACCGTGTTAGCCGGGATGGTCTCCATCTCCTGACCTTGTGATCTGCCCATCTCGGCCTCCCAAAGCGCTGGGATTACAGGCGTGAGCCACCGCGCCCAGCCCCCATTCTAAGAATTTCCAAATAATAGGAACAATTTCCTAACATAGCTGAGACTTAAATTATGCACAAACAATTCTATCTGGAGCTGGTTTTCAGAAACACTGAAGGATCTCCTGGGACAAAATTACTATACAGAATTTGAAGAGATCAGGTTTATAACCCAGAGCCATCAGGATGCTCATGAACTATTACCATCCTGATTCCTTCATTGCTGCTTTGCTAAAGCAGCTCCACTAACACCTCCTTACAAGGCCTTAACATTTTTTTTTTCAACTTTAGAGGTTGCCCTAGAGTTTTCAGTGTATCTTTAACATTTCTAAGTTGCCTCAGAGTGATACAAAGGTTACTGCCACTATCTTAAAAGGCTTTTCAATAGATTTTATAATCTACAAATAAGTGTGACAATATAAATTTGTTTGCAGTCATGACAACCTAGGATGATTGAAAACATTTTACTTTTTTAAAGTAAAATATCTGGAACTTAAATTACCATAATCATATTACTTGAATAAAATTTTTATTTTTAAAGAAACGTTAGCTTCCATTATTGTGATAAGAAAGTTTAGAAACTTGTCCTCACTGAAAATTGTAATCAGTAGCCAGAGACGGTTGAGATTTAAAAAAAGAAAAAAGAAATTTTTTTTTTTTTTTGAGACAGGGTCTTGCTCTGTGGCCCAGGCTGGAGTGCCGTGGAACAGTCTCGGCTCACTGTAACCTCGGCCTCCCAGGCTTAAGCAATTCTTCTGCCTCAGCCTCCCAAGTAGAGAACAAAGAAAATTGTAATCAGGCTGGGCACAGTGGCTCACACCTGTAATCCCAGCACTTTGGGGGGCCAATGTGGGCAGATTGTTTGAGCCCAGGAGTTTGAGACCAGCCTGGGCAAGGTGGTGAAACCTGGTCTCTACAAAAAATACAAAAATTAGGCAGGTATAGTGGCATGCACCTGTAGTCTCAGCTATTCGGGAGGCTGGCTTGAGGTTGCAGTGAGCAGAGATCGCAGCACTGCACTCCAGCCTGGGCAACAGAGCCAGGTGCTGTCTATGGAAATAAAAAAGGAAAAAAAGGAAATTGTAATCAAACAATTAGCTTTTCAGAAATGATTTAGTTATAAACTCTACATATGAATACAGCACAGAATCTAGACAGAACGTATTCCTCCAACATATTTACTGATGTGGATGTGAACATACAGCCATGTGTACGTCAGCCATGTTTCTCCTAGGGAGAAATTGATGCTTTTGTGTGGCCCCTCCCTTCTTTGTCTCATGGGTCCCAAAGTATATCTTACTTTGCACTGAAAATCAGATCCTTCATATTTCATACACCCTGAAGCTAATGTGGTTTCTCCCTGGTCATCTTCTTCTATGATGGCAAAGCAATGTCCATTAGTTCTAAAACAGAAAAAAAAAAAAAAAAACATAAATTCACATAGAAAGTACTAATGAAATTTGAGTCTGAATGTGAAAAGGTACAGACAGCATTTAATACTTTGTTTTGTGATTCAGAATTGTATTCACATGTGATTTACTGGCAAAACCAAAGCAGTTTTAAGACAAATGAAAATTATATCTGAGCTAAGATCTAAAAGGCCAGGTGACAACCCTTTGTCAAGCAGAAAAGGATTTCGATTAAACAAGTCCTCCACATGGGAGTTGTGTGACTTTTCTTCGCTAATCACAGTTATGTGATCACAGAAAGATGATTTATAAAATTTTATAAGGTAAGTCATGTTTTGAAAATACACTTTAACTTTGTCTCTTTTTACCCATTTTTTCAGTACTCCCATATTGTATATGATAATAGATAAAAACAAACTTTTCTCTGACATATACAGATAGGCTTAATGACCGAAAAAAGGGGGACTGAAAGGCACCTTTTACTGAATATGATGGCAAAACAGGGAGAGGACTTTTGAATAAATTTTCAATAAATTTACATATATATATTTAATGAAATTCTTATCTTAGTGTTAGCATCCTGGAGTTTCCCCTTAATATATTCATATAGACTTCAACAGGTCTGGGAGAAATTTCTAAAAGCTTTTTCTGCACTCCTATTTATTGTTAATATCAGGAATTGGGCTGCTTCTACTTAGAATTTTGCAGAATTCTTTGTTTTCTGTTAGGAGAAAATGTTAAGTGTGGGGCAGAATTCTGCTAAAATGGATGATTCAGTTTTACCCTGGGTTACTAAGCTACTAACAGACAGCCCATTACATCAGGCAGGTACTACAGACAAGAAGTTTAGCAAAAGATTATTTGGTGACACAGCGGAGAGCAGTTCCCTGCTGGCAAACTCCCAGGAAGGTGTAAATGGAAAACTAGTCACAGTCAGCCACGCAGAGTCCACCACCACCAGGGGACAAGCAGCAAACCTAAGACACGATGACCATCACATAGGTTCAAGAGTTTGCGCGTGAAGTTTCATGATTTCTATCTGGTCCATTCAAGGAGCATACAATTATTAAAAGTACAAAACATGACATTCATTACTGCCTCTATAACAAGGAGACAATTCAGGTTGAGTTGTTCAGGCAATTTTTTTTTGGTCTTATTAAGTCAATATGTCAGTGTTTCCAACAAATATGGACTAGAATTACATGATCATATATAAACATGTTGTGTAGTTAATATGAAATACAGTAGAAAAATTATAAATCAGATTTGGATTGGTAAATTCACAGGTAAGAAAAAAGTTTAAAATTAATTAACACAATATGATTAATATATATCTGCAGAATATTTCAACCAATTAGAAAGTAGGAGGCCAGGAGACAGTTCACACTAGTAATCCCAGCATTTTGGGAAGCTGAGGTGGAAGGATTGCTTGAGCCCAGGAGTTTGAGACCAGCCTGGGCAAAATAGCAAGACCCTGTCTATAGAAGAAGTAGGAGGCTGTCGGTGAGTTTTTCGATTTTTTTTTTTTTTTTTTTTGGTAATCTTTAAGTTTTCTGAAATGACTTCAAGATTAAAAGATCATTAAAAAACTCAGATGTTAAAAAAAAATACTAGATCCCTTTGAATTTATTTTAAAAGCTGCATTATAACATAATTCTAATATAGTAACTCACCTATCAATCATTTAATGGAGTAATGTTCTAATATACAAAACACAAGGCTTTTTGGCTTTCTGGAAAGATATCATATATGAAGGAAAAAAAAAAAACCTTAGACAAGTTTAATCATTCTTAAAATAGCACTAAATGCAACTCTATTCTCCTAACTCTTAAGAAGGGCTGCATAAAATACTTACATGCATGTGTTATTAATAGCATCATCCGGGCAGTGCCCTGAGCAATAGCACTTTAAAAAAGGCAAGGTATCCTCTGGTGCTAAGGTTACTCCATTTTCTGACTTTTTCTGGTCGGAGTCTGATTTCATCCCAGTGCCATGGAGCATACTGTCTAGATTCTGTCCTGCATTCAAATATGGAATTTGTAAGTAAATCATTTCTGAAAAGCTCATTGTTTGATTACAATTTTCAATGAGAAAAAGTTGCTAAGCTTTCTTATCACAATAATTGTAGCTAACATGTTTCTTGAGACATATAAATTTCATTCATACAACAAACAGACATTTCTTAATAAGTTATTATGCACAGAATTACTGCACCAGGTATTGTGGGGTATATGAAGACAGCTATATCACCATTTTTGCACTAGTGAAAGACAAAGAAGAGTGGTGCAAGGCAGAATACAGTCAAATCTTGTTTTTTATATTTTTAAAATAACTTTTAAAAATTTTAATTTAACCAGGGGAAAGCATGAACGCAGTCCCTCACTATCACAATTATGCAGTTGAGTTTCCCACATTTGGGGAAATCACAGGGGTCAGCACATCCGGAGTGCAATGAATAAGCCTCACCCTGGGAATACTACCTTCGTGACCCTGGTCTCTCCCTTGTCAGGTAAAAGTATATAGTCATCACTTGTAAGAAAGGTACAAAATGGGGAGAGACTTCAGAGAAGTCTGTGAGCGTTTCCAACCATTAAATAGAGACAAGTTATGATTCTTCTCTCAACTCTTTGGTTCAAAACTTGTGACTAGCTTTCCTTTATTTGTGCCTCTATGTGGAAAAGGAGTTACTAAGCATCTTGCTTTGGCCTTTAATTGCTTAAGTAAGGAAATCATGAGAGCACGGGGACCAATCATGTTATCTGGAGACTTTTACCTCAAGGTCATTGGTTTGAATGCAGACCATGCTGGCAGAAAGTGAAGGTTATAGAAGGGCAGCAGTTAGCTCACAGAAATGGAACTATGTTCTTACACGAGAGTCTAGTAGCCTGCAGTGACAGATACTGTCATATCTGGTACTAAATCTTTCAGGTTGGAAGCAGAACAGTACTAAGAAGACTGTTCTAGTAATTACTTCCTCTCCCTGACTCAGCGAGGCCATTCTTTGTGGGTTACTCTCAAGGGAATAAAAGGCAGAACCAAACAGACAAGTGTATATGTATTTCATTATTAATGTTAAATAACTGGTTCAAGACACAACAGACTTGACATTACATTTAACATACTGATAAGAAAAGACAAAAAATAGCACATATGCACACACTGATAACAGAAAAAGCGCTGCTAAACAGTGTTTTGTGTTGTGGTGATTCCATGCCTTCAATTTTAATAATCTTCTTTTTTTTTTTTTGGAGACATAGTCTCACTCTATTGCCCAGGCTGGAGTATAGTGATGTGATCACAGCTCACTGCAGCCTCAACCTCCCAGGCTCAAGTGATCCTCCCACCTCAGCCTCTAGAGTAGCTGGGACCAAGGGCACACACCACCAGGCCTGGCTAATTTTTAAATTCTTTGTAGGGACAAGGGCTCCCTATATTGCTCAGGTTGGTCTTGAATTCCTGGGCTCAAGCGATCCTCCCGCCTCAACCTTCCAAAGTGCTGGGAATACAGGCTCGAGCTACCACACCTGGCCAATAACCTTCACTTTCTTATGCGGAATATTTAGTAAAGGAATTCACTACTGAATGACTATATATTAACAAACAATAGGAGAGAAAACTTTTTTTTGTTTTGTTTTGTTTTGTTTTGTTTTGTTTTTTGGAGATAGAGTCTCCTCTGTCACCCAGGCTGGAGTGCAGTGGTGCAATCTTGGCTCACTGCAACCTCCGCCTCCCAGGTTCAACCAATTCTCCTGCCTCAGCCTCCCGAGTAGCTGGGATTACAGGCACCCCCCACCATGCCTGGCTAATTTTTTTTTTGTATTTTGTTGGTAGAGATGGGGTTTCACCATGTTGGCCAGGCTGGTCTCAAACTCCTGACCTCAAATGATCCACCTGCCTCGGCCTCCCAAAGTGCTGGGATTATAGGCGTGAGCCACTGTGCCCGGCCAGGAGAGAAAACACTTAAAAAAAAAAAAAAAAAAAAAAGATGAAGTTTGTGTACATACATATATTACTGATCCCCGTGCCTCCTCCCCCTCCCCACATTCTCCTTTCAGAAATAAATTCCATAATATAATGTCAAGGCTTCCGTTGCACCTGATAGCTACAAAGCAGAAAGACCCCATTTATGTTAGAAACATCAGCTGTAAAAGATGGGGTAGGGGGAAGCAGGAGGTACAGGAAGGGAAGAAATCCACTGAGCAGGGAATGAGGAGACTGGGATTCTGTTTTACTGTGGGCCTACCCCACTTTACCCAGCTGGATGGTCTTGGGCAAGCCATGTCACTTGTCCAGGCTTCATTTACTCTATAAGGCTATAGGAGTAGAGGACAGGTGAGGTCACCTACCCAGCTTTAAAATCCTATTACGTTAACAGAAGACACCAATTCAGCTCTGGAGAACAAACAATATATCACAGTAATTAATTTTTCAAAAATCTAGTGACACAGAAAAAGCAGTTTAGTGTGGCAGAAATGTCACTTAACAGCAAGAAGTAAAGGGTTCAAGTCCCAGTTATGGACACAGATAAGTTTCTCTCTGAACCCAGCTCTCTATCTATAGAAAATGGTGATAATAATTCCTGCCTAATTCAAATCAAGAGGTCATAGGTAGATCAAATGAATATCTACTAAAGTGCTTAACTACATGTAAAATAGTATACAAATAAGATGTTACTAATAACAAAGATCATAACACTAAAAGATCACTGATACATGAAAAACTCAAAGTTATATGAAACTTCCTAGAATACAATTTGAATTTATAAGACAAAAAACTCAATTACAATAGTTGGATCTGGAGCTTATATTATTGCCAAATATTCAACAGAATACTTATTAGGGGTCTATTATGTGCAGGCAAGGTATTAAATGCTAGAAACGCAATGATGTGGCATCAAAACCATGTATGTGGCCTTGAGAAACTTGGTGGGAAGCAGAGGGGGAATAAGCACAAAAGCAAATAAATACAAAGTGAAGAGTGACAAAATACAAGGCCAGGTACAGTGGCTC
Source organism: Rhinopithecus roxellana (assembly GCF_007565055.1). Lineage (NCBI taxonomy): Eukaryota > Metazoa > Chordata > Mammalia > Primates > Cercopithecidae > Rhinopithecus > Rhinopithecus roxellana. Next base: position 5,022,412 of record NC_044559.1, read on the forward strand.
ACACCTGTAATCCCAGCACTTTAGGAGGCCGAGGCAGGCGGATCACCTGAGGTTAGGATTTCAAGACCAGCCTGGTCAACATAGTGAAACCCTTTCTCTACTAAAAATATTTAAAAATTAGCTGGGCATGGTGGCGGGCGCCTGTAATCCCACTATTCGGGTGACTGAGGCAGGAGAATCACTTGAACCTGGAAGGTGGAGGTTGCAGTGAGCAGAGATCAAGCCACTGCACTTCAGCCTGGGTGACAAGAGCAAAACTCCATCTCAAAAAAAAAAAAAAAGTGACAAAATATGGAGGTGTCATGTAAACAAAGGAAAAGGCTCATCCTAGGTGTCAAATTCAAACCAATCTTAGGTGTCAAAAGTAATGAAATCTAAGCTACATCTTAAAAACTTGCAAGATTCCACCAAGTGGATATTGAATATAAAGAAAAGTAGCAGGCCAAGAGCCTCTCTGCACTGTCCCTAGGTGACAGCGCCCACTCTGTTGATGGTTCCTGGATGTACCCCTCTAGCCATGACCTGCCTAGGCATCTCCTGACTGACTTGTCCTAAATGAACTTTTGATTTGCCTCAGACCTGGTCTTGGCAAAGTCTTTTGGCTCAACCTCCAAAATGTACATCAATTGTTTTCATTTTTCTCCACCTCCGCTGCTGTCACCAAGGCCCATCACATCATGCCTCTACCAAGGTAAGAAGTCTCCAACTCGTCTCTCTGCTTCTGCTCTTGGTCCCTGCTACCCACAGAGCAGCCAGAGACATTTTATAAACACAAATCTGTCACTCCTATTTAAAACCAACCAATGGCTCCACAACGCAGTCAGAATAAAATCCAACCTCCACTGTGTGCTCCCAGGGCCCAGCAGGATCTGGATCCTGCAGGCCTCACCATCATCACTTCACTTGCCACATGGCCTTCTGTCAGTTCTGAACATGTCAATCTCTCCCCACCCATAAGTCCCATATATTTACAAAGAATAAATTACGAGTCCTGGGGTGGACTGGGGGTATGTATAGGTTATATTTCAAAACACACACAAAATATTTAATAGCTTACATGCTCAAGTATAACATCTCAGAAAAAGATGAAAACATATACATACAAAGATACAGTTACAAGAGACACATGACTATACACAGGCACATTTACAGGTCCTTGTCATAAATGGCAATTTTTGGCATCAATGATTTTACTAGATTTTTATTCCTGGCTAAGTACTTTTTCATACTTTCCCAATAATTTATTGGCTTCCTTTTTTTACAGCAAATAAATGCCCTCTGCCCTAAGCTTAAGATAAAATGTCTACAACAGAACTCAGATGGCAAACAGTTGGTGAGACCAATGGGCTACTGATGCACTATACATGTGAGCTAATCAGCAATGGTAGCCTAATGAATTCTATAACAATAGTTGCATCATTAATTAAATAGAAACCAGGAAGACATCAGCAGGAGGAAAGTCAAGTACAAGGAGGCAAGAACTAGGGAAAAGGTGGCATGTCTACAACTGTGCTGTCCCATATGGTAGACCCTAGCCACACGTGACTTAAAATGTAGGTGAATTAAAATGACGTAAAATTAAAAATCAGTTTCTCACCCACACTAGTCACAACTCAAGTGCTCAAAAGCCACATTTGGCTAGCAGCTATCACATAAGACAGCAAAGACATAGAAAACAGGTATTGGTTTTGTAGGCCCCAAGGTCTCTGTCACAACTATTCAATTCTGCTGATACAATGCAAAATCAGCCGGACAACATGTACAAAAATGAGCATGGGTGTGTTCCAATAAAATTCTTATGAATAATAAAATTTGAGTTTCATGTAATTTTCATGTGTCATGAAATATTCTCTTGATTTTTCTTCAATCACTTAAAAATGCAAAAAACATCATTCTTCACTCATGAGCAGCACAAAATGAAGCAATGCGCTGGATTTAGTTTGTGGGCTATAGTTTGCAAATTACTGATACAGAAATTTCCCTCACCAAAGTTAGTTCTATCGTACTATGTTGGTCTAGGGGGAAAATTAAAGGAAGAAGAAAAGACTTTGTGGCAGGGCCAGAAAGCATAAAAATGGGCTTTTCACATCTGATAGGATAATATGTGAATGATTAGGCTTTTTTTATGACACTTTTGGAAGGCCAATAAAAAATTATAGATGTATTTCAGTTGAACATTAAAAATTGCAGTTAATCAGTTAACATTAATCAAAATTGGTTCTGAACCCATTATCAAGAATGAGGTGATTCCGACACATACTGACATACAGTGTCATTCATAATGTCACTGAGTGGCAAAAAAAGCTTCTAGAAACATGCATATAGTTATGGCATTAAAAATCATATGCTTGGCCAGGCATAGTGGCTCACACCTGTAATCCCAGCACTTTGGGAGGCCAAGGTAGGTGGATTACCTGAGGTCAGAAGTTTGAGACCAGTCTGGCCAACATGGTGAAACCCTATCTCTACTAAAAATACAACAAATTAGCTGGGCATGGTGCTGTGAGCCTGTAATCCCAGCTACTCGGGAGGCTGAGGCAGAGGAATCACTTGAACCAGGGAGGTAGAGGTTGCAGTGAGCCGAGATCACGCCGCTGCACTGCAGCCTGGTCAACAGAGTGGGACTCCATCTCCCAAAAAAAAAAAAAAAAAATCATATGCTTGCCAGGCATGGTGGCTCACACCTGTAATCTGAGCACTTCGGGAGGCCCAGACAGGTGGGTTGCTTGAGCTCAGGAGTTCAAGACCGGCCTGGGAAACATGCTGAGACCTGGTCTCTACAAAAAAATTTGAAAAATTGGCTGGGTGTAGTGGAATACACCTGTAGTCCCAGGTACTTGGGTGGGTGAGGTGGGAGGATCACTTAAGAACCCAGCAGGTTGGCAGGGAATGGTGATTCAGGCCTGTAATCCTAGCACTTTGGGAGGCCGAGGTGGGTGGATCACCTGAGCTCAGGAGTTCAAACCAGCCTGGCCAACATGGCGAAACCCTACTAAAAATACAAAAATTAGCTGGATGTGGTGGCGGGCACCTGTAACCCCAGCTACCCGGGAGGCTGAGTTGGAGAATCGCTTGAACCCAGGAGACAGGTTGCAGTGAACTGAGATCGTGCCACCGCACTCCAGCCTGAGCAACAGAGCAAGACTCTTGTCTCAAACAGAAAGGAAAAAAAAAATCATATGCTCAAACGAAGTTTACACTGTTGAATTCTTTTTATTGCATTATGATCAGAGTATGTGGTCTTTGAGGTATCTTATTTTTTTTTTTTTTTTTTTTTTTGAGATGCAGTCTCACTCTGTCGATCAGGCTGAAATACAGTGGCATGATCTCCACTCACCGCAACTTCTGCCTTCTGGGTTGAAGCAATTATCCTGCCTCAGCCTCCAGAGTAGCTGGGATACAGGCGCCTGCCACCATGCCTGGCTAATTTTTGTATTTTTAGTAGAGATGGGGTTTCACCATGTTGGCCAGGCTGGTTTTGAACTTCTGACCTCAAGTGATCTGCACGCCTCAGCCTCCCAAAGTGCTGTGATTACAGGCGTGAGCCACTGTGCCAGGCCAAGGTATCTTATACTTAATTGAAATATTATTTCAAAATTACCCATGATAATCCAAGGGTGGTGTGGGTGTGGGAGAAGTGCATGGGGGTAGAGAGGAAATAGGCTTGGTCATGAGTTGATACTGTCAAAACTGAGTGACAAGTTCATGGAGTTTCACTATATTATTCTCTCTACTTAGGCATATGCTCAAAATAAGTGTTTTTCCTAAAAGTAGTTTTTGGTGTTTTTTCTTTTTTTGAGATGGTGTTTTTGCTCTTGTTGCCCAGGTTGGAGTGCAGTGGCATGATCTCGGCTCACCGCAACCTCCGCCTCCCAGGTTCAAGCGATTCTCCTGCCTCAGCCTCCCGAGTAGCTGGGATTACAGGCACGTGCTACCACGCCTGACTAATTTTCGTATTCTTAGTAGAGATGAGGTTTCTCCCAGGCTGGTCACGAACTCCCGACCTCAGGTGATCCACCCGCCTTGGCCTCCCAGAATGCTGGGATTACAGACATGAGTCACCGTGCCTGGTTTTTTTTTTTTTCTTTTTTCTATAAATAGTTTAAAATAAGAATGTATTCTCATAGCATCCAAAAATATATATATATATTGAACCCTACAAGTAAACCAAAAAGGCCTCTTTGGGCCCATCTAATTCCCCTCCCACTCCTTAAACATAACCACTGTTACCTGTTTGGTGTATACGCTTCTTGTCCTTTTTCTATTCATTTACATATATTCTTCCAGAAAACTTTTTATTTTTTTGAGACAGGGTCTCACTCTGTTGCCCAGGGTGGAGTTCAGTGGCCCAGTCTCGACTCACTGCAACCTCCGCCTCCCTGGTTCAAGTGATCCTCCCACCTCAGCCTCCTGAGTTGCTGCAACTACAGGCACACGTCACCATGTCCCGCCAATTTTTGTATTTTTAGTAGAGACAGGGTTTCACCATGTTGGCCAGGCTGGTCTCGAACTCATGAGCCACCACACCCAGCCAGAAACCTTTTATAAAAGTAGAGAAAACTGTACAATGAACCCACACGTACCCATATAGCCCAGCTTTTATGATGATCAATTTATGGCCCTTCTTGTTTCACTCCTTCCCCCTTTCATATAATTATAAAGCTAATATCAGATATGTCCTTTTATCTGTAATATTTCAATGTGTATCTCTAAAAGATAAGGACTTAAAAAAAAAACACAATTATCACATCTAAAAAATTAGTAGTAATTCCTTATCCTTACCAATATTATCAAACATCAAGGCAATGCTCAAATTTCCAATTACATTATAAATGTTATAAATTGCTTTCTAATTTCCAATTGTATCATAAATGTTACAAATTGCTTTAGTAGTCTCCTTGAATCAGGATCCAAATAAGGTTCACACATCACACCTGGTTGTCTCCAAGTCTCTTAATCTACCAGTTTCTTCTTCCTCTTCCTGACCTTGAGATTTACTTGAAGACATTGGGTAACTTGTCCAGTATTTACCAGTATAGCATTTACCACAGTCTGGAATTTCTGATCACATCCTCCTGGCATCATTTAACATGTCCTCTTGTTCTCTATGGATTTTGTAAATGGTAGTTAGCTCGAGAACTGTGCTGTCCAATATGAGAGCCACAAGCCACATGTGTCTATTGAGCGCTGAAATGCAGCTGCTCTGCATGTTGTGGGGAGGAGAGAACCAAATGTCTGCTTATCTCTGTTTTTAAGGTCTAGATTCACTAATTCAATTAGCATAGTATAAAATAATGTATCTAAATCCTATAATTTCTCTTCTTTTTTTATGACTTGGAATACATCTATGAGATGCTTTCCCTCACCTACTAATTGGATACAGGTGGCACAGTTCATATTAGAAAGGCAAGATTAATGCTTGATTTCCCCCTCTATTTACCAATTTTCAAAATTAATGACTCGAACTAGTTGTTTTCATTTTTAGAGATAGAGTCTTGCTCTCCTGCCCAGACTAGAGTGCAGTGGCATGATCATGGCTCGCTGTAGCCTCAAGTTCCTGGACTCAAGTGATCCTCCCGCCTCATCCAGGAATACAGGCACACACCACCACACCCAGCTAATTAAAAAAAATTTTTTTTGTAGAGACCAGCTTTATGTTGCCCAGGCTGGTCTCAACCTCTTTTTTTTTTTAAAGGGACTCCCAGTTTAGCCATGGATGGTCTCAAACTCTTGAGGCTCAAGTTATCCTCCTGCCTTGGCCCCCCAAAGTGTTGGCACATACAGTTGTAAGTCATAGCCCCCAGCCCTAACTAGTTTTTTTCTAAAGTGTCACTACAAATGCATGGATTTAAACATATTTGATTTGTTTGAATCCACTGCAATTAGTGTCCAATTCAAGCCGGTCACTGAATCCTTTGAACTTTTCTCCTTGCTTTCTGGCCAAGATACCAAGATCACCTTGCTCTTTCCCTGGCAAACTTAAACTCAAGTGATTTCTCCAAGGAGTTCTAGATCCTTAGTGAAAAAAGATAATCAGATACTACAAATGGTTTTTTTTTTTTTTTTTTTTTTTTTTTGAGACGGAGTCTCACTCTGTCGCCGGGGCTGGAGTGCAGTGGCCGGATCTCAGCTCACTGCAAGCTCCGCCTCCCGGGTTCACGCCATTCTCCTGCCTCAGCCTCCTGAGTAGCTGGGACTACAGGCGCCGGCCACCTCGCCCGGCTAGTTTTTTGTATTTTTTAGTAGAGACGGGGTTTCACCGTGTTAGCCAGGATGGTCTCGATCTCCTGACCTCGTGATCCGCCCGTCTTGGCCTCCCAAAGTGCTGGGATTACAGGCTTGAGCCACCGCACCCGGCCTTTTTTTTTTTTTAAGACGGAGTCTCGCTCTGCTCGCTCTGCCGCCCAGGCTGGAGTGCAGTGGCCGGATCTCAGCTCACTGCAAGCTCCACCTCCCGGGTTCACGCCATTCTCCTGCCTCAGCCTCCCGAGTAGCTGGGACTACAGGCGCCCGCCACCTCGCCCGGCTAGTTTTTTCTATTTTTTGGTAGAGACGGGGTTTCACCATGTTAGCCAGGATGGTCTCGATCTGCTGACCTCGTGATCCGCCCGTCTCGGCCTCCCAAAGTGCTGGGATTACAGGCTTGAGCCACCGCGCCCGGCCTACAAATGGGTTGTTACAGGTGCTTGTTGCTACTAGGTTGGTCAATGTAAAAATGTATGGCTAAGAAAGTAAGTTTTGCAACTTGCTCTTTTCACTTTAACTGTATTCATCCATTAAACAAAAATGTACTGAGTACACAGTGCTAGCCACTGTTTTAAGCCCTGGGTGACTAGAAGAGTAAACAAAACAAAAGTCCCATATATATTAAAGCTTACAGTCTTGGACAGAGAAAGACAATAAAGACGAATAAATACTGACATTTGGTACTATTTTAATATTTATTCATAGATAAGTGCTATGATACCAAATAAAGCAGGTCATTTTCTAGCATGGGAAAGGAGCAGAGGGCCTCAGAGCGGAGGTCATTAAACCAAAGGCCAGGAGAACCGGCAAAGCAGAGGCCAGTGGCTAGGTCAGAAATTCTCAGAACACAAACCTAGACAAGATATTTAACTGTTTAATGGAATGAAAACAAAGAGACCAAAGAAAATAGAATGTAGGGCTACTAAAACTTTATGGGAACTGCACTGCCAAAGATATCCCAGGCTGACTCAGTCAGACTGTGAGTTTTCAATCCATAGGGCAATTTCCAGTAATCAGACCTCCATACTAACAGAAAGCAGGCTGCTAAAGCTGTGCAGTCTCCACAAAGATCATTATCCACTAATTCCATCTCGTATGTGACCATGAAGGCAGAAACACTAGCCAAGGAACACCAGAGAGAAGGCAAATCCTCCCAGAAAATAAAACTGGAGGCTGACAAACAGGCTAAGCATCATTAATCTACATGCTATGGAGCAGTGAATACTGAGGTTGTTTCCAATTTTTCTTCCTCTGAATGGGAGTTTTATATAGTACTTATCCCACTTCATTTTTGTCACTGGATACTGGGTATACTGTGCACTGATAACTGCTTTTAGCCATACACTGCTGGACCCTGAAGAGGCACCTGGACCTGAAGGAGAGGGCTTCGCACCAGCCACAAGTCCTGGATTAGTAGCTGCGTGTACTAAATGGATGCAACTCTGGAGTATAGAACACTTTGAAAAGGAACTGAAAATTTCATAGCAACATGAGCATTTTAGCATATGTATGACGTCAGGTTGACAAATGTGGTACCCGGCAACAGATACTCTTATTCTTCCCCTCCTTCCCTTGCTGGCAACAGGCATGTGCACATGTACACACACATTAAGGGTCTGTCCCTCCCCCATGTGATTCAGGGAAGCGCAGCCCTCTACTCTCAGCAGAGATAATTGTTGGTCTAATCCAACAATTTTAGTTCCATTCCCCTTGCCAGTGATTTAACATAAGAGCATACAATGAATTTTGGCCACTAAGATGAGAAGGAAGTCTGCTGGGGAGAGGATGAGTGATTGGGGAAAGATTTATCAATTAAAAAGAGATACAAATAGATGTCCCTCTTCTTTAACTGAGCATTGACAATTCAAGCTTACCTCATCTGCATGTGATGTCTGGTCTCTCAGCAGCCACACTGTGACACTGTGGCTAACCTGACATTTAGAGATGGCACAGTTGAAAAGACAAAGAAGGTGGGTCTTGATGAGCCACATAATCAACTACAGTCCCCTTATATCCAGACTTCTTGTGTGTTACTACATTCTCCTTATTGTTCAAGTCTTTTTAAAAAAATAAAAATCACCTAACCCAAAATGTCATGTTTAAGCTCTTTTAAATTTTTTAAAATTATTTGTAGAGGAAAAATTCTAATTGATGGAAGAAGTTAAATCTCTCCCAGACCCTTTTTGTTGCCCAATTGATACCTATTTTTCCCCCTTTCCCAGCTAACCAAACTCTGATTTTGTTTGGGGGAACAACACATCCAGCCCTAGGCAATGGATACAGATTAAGCCAATTGTGACAATACTGTTTCTCTGTTTTCCAGTAGCTCTTGCTGTGAGAATGATTAGGACTTACGATAAAATCTGTGATACTTTTGCTTTCCTGGTATCAGGTCTAGTTGAGGCCAACGCTGACCCTTTCCCCGTTTTACCTGCCTCAAATGCAGATAACAGTAGCCACTTGGGAACCACAAGGGAAATGTCAAGAAAATTACAGACATGTCAGCCTTGACACTACTCAATAATTGAATGAACAGCAAACATCTACCACCTATGTTAAAAATAAATCTCTATTGAAGTCATTATTAATTACTTAAAACTAAAATCCATTTCTGAAATTTGTGACAAAATTCAAAAAAGGGACTAAATATCTACCCAATATTAATATATCTTGCTGTAAAATTTGTGACCAAGTCTTAAAAAAAAAAAGAACTAAGTATCTATCAGCTGTTAATATCAGATGACTCATTTTTCTATTCAAACTTTATCTCAATGTAAAGCACTTAAATTTATACCCTAACAGTTGATGGTCAAAACATTCTTGTTTATATCTAGGATAAGCATTATTATTTCTATTTTACATCAAGGAAACCAAGGTACAGATAAGTTTATTTTCCTGAGACACAATTCAAAACAAGATAAAGCTAGAGCTAAAGTCAAAAGTTATTTCCATTAATACCCTTCTACAATCCTTCCTAATGATCTCTAAGAAATAACTTTTCTACGTTGGTTTTAGCTTTAAGAGCAAACATTTTTATGTTATTTGAAGCAACTATCAAAATAATTTTTTTGAAAGGAAATGTAACAAATTTCACTCTTTATCAGAGAAATGTAATTCTTAATAAGATCTTTTGCTTTTACATAGTAACTAATTACCAACTTATTCCATCTAATAAAAGTTTATTATAGAACAACGTGAATTGGGGCAAGGACTGAGAATTTTGTATCATATTGCCTATGTGTGATCTAAACAGAATTTTTAAAAACTTATGCCAAAATGGAGATTACCTGGGAGTGAGGTAGCAAATATAATATTACTATGAATTTAACTCATCTTTAAAACTATAGCAGCTTTGGTTGATGCTGATCAACAAGGCATGTAACAGATATTGAAGTAAAGGTATTGTACTAAATTGGTGTTTCACAAGTAAAAGTGGCTTTTGCTGAAGGCTCTGTATTCCAAGCATGTTAATACTAAGGATATTATTATAGTACTAAGGCAAAATAAAAAGAAGCTATAGATTTCATTCTATGTGCTTTAAGATGAAAATACCAGCTGGGTGCAGTGGCTCATACCTGTAATCCCAGCACTTTGGGAGGCCAAGGAGGGTGGATCACGAGGTCAGGAGATTGAGACCATCCTGGCTAACATGGTGAAACCCTGTCTCTACTAAAAATACAAAAACTTAGATGGGCGTGGTGGTGGGCACCTGTAATCCCAGCTACTTGGGAGGCTGAGGCAGGAGAATGGCGTGAACCCGGGAGGCGGAGCTTGCAGTGAGCTGAGATGGCGCCACTGTACTCCAGCCTGGGCAAGAAAGACTCCGTCTCAAAAAAAAAAAAAAAGGAAAGAAAAAAGAAAATATCAAAAGCTTTATGATGTTAATCATGTTTCTTTTTAACAGCAGATATTAATCCAGATCATTGCGAATAAAACGTTAGGAAAAAGCAACCTGTGAAGTAAAAAACTTGAGTATGAAGACATCCAGTAAGTTTTATCTAAAATCCTCTTGCAAAACAGTACTGTCTTTTCAGCTTAAAATATAATCCTACTTAAACCATACAGGAAAAAGCTTATGTGCAAACACAGGCCATCTGGTCCTAAGAGTCATCACAATAACTTCCTGTTTGGGAGTTCTGAGTTGTGAACACATAGTAGCAAAATTACATTATTGGTCATAAACAAACTGTCAGTGCTCTATGAAGAAATTTTAGTATTCAGCATAGACAAGTGCCAGTTATCTTTCTAAAGTCTTTTGACAACAATAAAATGAAATTTTTCTGGGGGGTGGGGTGGGGACAGAGTCTTGCTCTGTCGCCCAGGCTAGAGTGCAGTGGTACGATCTTGGCTTACTGCAGCCTCCGCCTCCCGGGATTCAAGTGATTCTCCTGCTTCAGCCTCCCTAGTAGCTGGGATTACAGGCACCTGTCATCACACCTAGCTAGTTTTTGTATTTTTTGGTAAAGACGAGGGTTTGCTATGTTGCCCAGGCTGGTCTTGAACTCCTGACCTCATGATCCGCCCACCTCGGCCTCCCAAAGTGCTGGGATTACAGGTGTGGGCCACCGTGCCTAGCCAATAAAATGCTTTTTAAATTATTATTTACACTTGTTCCTTATTGTATTTTAAAGGAAAGAGGAATTTTGAAGCTCAGTCTAGAATATCTATTACCCTGTCTTTCAGCCACTAACTGAGGTGGCTTTACATACTTTATCTCATTTAATCCTCACAAGACCTAATGCTGTGTATCATCACGCCTATGTTGTGAAGGAGAAGATAGACTCAGAAAGAATGAGATTTCAAAAACACTTGACAATGTTTCCATCACAGCCAAGTTAAAAAATTATTTGGCATGTGTTTCATCTTTGTTTCTTTCCTAAAAGCTGTGCTAGTAGGCTGGGCCTAACTATTCAAACAGGGATGAGTAGAAAGAACAGAAGCAAGAAATAATGCTTTTTATATACAGAAATACATTACTAAAACGAACACTGATTTACCTTGAACATGAGAAATGATGAACAGATAGGCTCCCAATAATCTGATGTAAATATACAGCTGAGTCATTGTTCAACTGTAATGTTTCCTGTGTACTGTCACCTTTAATAACTGGTCTTGCTACTTCACCAATTTAAAATGACTATCATTCAGTGAGATTTTCTTGTAAAAGATCGCAAGCACTTGACAATGACTTCAATTCCCACTGCTTTCTTATGACTCCTGAAAGACAAAAACATTTAAAACGTAAGGAATACAACTGAATTCTGGAAAATTTTCAAAAATAAAAGGGAAACAAATGCCCAAACACACCTTTAAACAACGAAATACATTTTAAAAGATTAAAGCTATCTTTGCTTTTTTTTGGGGGGGGGGGCACTATAATTTCAAACTTCAAATAATTTAGTAATAGGCTGCAACCTCTCCTGATCTCAGATAAGCCATATGTACAAGGGAAGTATATTAAACAATCTCAATAGTCTTTTCTGGCTATTCTAAAGTAATTATTTTATTAATAGCATGAAAATTCCCAAATAAGACTTAAACAGGAAAAGTCAAACTTAAAACATAAGGGTAACCATCAACATTCTTGCAAATGCTAGTAGATATAATGAAAATACCCTGTCTTTCTAATAAATAATTTATTCTATAGATAGAAAAAGAAGCTGACCTAGAAAATTACACATATGTATTCATTTTATTTTATTTTATTTGAGATGGAGTTTTGCTCTTGTCACCCAGGCTGGAGTGCAATGGCACCATCTTGACTCACTGCAACCTCCACCTCCCAGGTTCAAGTGATTCTCCTGCCTCAGTCTCCTGAGTAGCTGGGATTACAGGTGTGCACCACCACACTCGGCTAATTTTTGTATTTTCAGTAGAGACAGGATTTCACCATGTTGGCCAGGCTAGTCTCAAACTCCGGACCTCAGGTGATCCACCCACCTCAGCCTCCCAAAATGCTGGGATTATAGGTGTCAGCCACCGTGCCAGGCGAAAATTATACATATTTAAAGAGTATGCTTCATCATTAAAGGAAAAAAAAAAGGGAGCCAGGTGCGGTGGCTCACACCTGTAATCCCAGCACTTTGGGAGGTCAAGGTGGGCGCTTGCTTGAAGTCAGGAGTTCAAGACCAGCCTAGCCAGCATGGTGAAACCCCATCTCTACTAAAAACACAAAAAATCAGCCAGGCATGGTGACGGGCACCTGTAATCCCAGCTACTCAGGAGGCTGCGGCAGGAGAAGCGCTTGAACCCGGGAGGCGGAGGTTGTAGTGAGCTGAGATTGCAGATTGTGCCACTGTACTCCAGCCCGGGCGACAGAGAGAGACTCCATCTCAAAAAAAAAAAAAAAAGGCCAGGCGCAGTGGCTCACGCCTGTAATCCCAATACCCAACACTTTGGGAGGCTGAGGCGGGCAGATCATGAGGTCAGGAGAGCAAGACCATCCTGGCTAACATAGTGAAAAAGTCTCTATTAAAAATACAAAAAAATTAGCCAGGCGTGGTGGCGGGCGCCTGTAGTCTCAGCTACTCAAGAGGCTGAGGCAGGAGTATGGTGTGAACCCAGGAGGCAGAGCTTGCAGTGAGCCAAGATCGTGCCATTGCACTGCAGCCTGGGCAACAGAGCGAGACTCCACCAAAGGGGAGGGAAGGGAAAAGGGAAGGGAAAAGGGAAGGGAAAAGGGAAGGGAAAGGAAGGGAAGGGAAAAGGGAAGGGAAAGGGAAAGGGGAAAGAAAAGGAAGGGAAAAGGAAGGGAAAAGGTGAAGGAAAAGGGAAGTGAAAAGGGAAGGGAAAAAAAAGGGAAGGGAAAAGGGAAGGGAAAAGGGAAGGGAAAAGGGAGGGAAAAGGGGAAGGGGAAAAGGGAAGGGGAAAAGGGAAGGGAAAAGGGAAGGGAAAAGGGAAGGGAAAAGGGAAGGGAAAAGGGAAGGGAAAAGGGAAGGGAAAAGGGAAGGGAAAAGGGAAGGGAAAAGGGAAGGGAAAAGGGAAGGGAAAAGGGAAGGGAAAAGGGAAGGGAAAAGGGAAGGGAAAAGGGAAGGGAAAAGGGAAGGGAAAAGGGAAGGGAAAAGGGAAGGGAAAAGGGAAGGGAAAAGGGAAGGGAAAAGGGAAGGGAAAGGGAAGGGAAAAGGGAAGGGAAAGGGAAGGGAAAAGGGAAGGAAGGGAAAAGGGAAGGGAAAAGGGAGGGAAAAGGGAAGGGAAAAGGGAAGGGAAAAGGGAAGGGAAAAGGGAAGGGAAAAGGGAAGGAAAAGGGAAGGGAAAAGGGAAGGGAAAGGGAAGGGAAAAGGGAAGGGAAGGGAAGGGAAGGGAAGGGAAGGGAAGGGAAGGGAAGGGAAGGGAAGGGAAGGGAAGGGAAGGGAAGGGAAGGGAAGGGAAAAGAAAAAAAAGGAAAAAAGCGGTATCTTAAAAAAATTATTTCCTAAAATATTGCAAATTTGACTTTATTAAGATAAAATTGAACTTCTAATATGGATGACACGAAGCATAACCCCTCCAATTAAGGTTTGGTGATTATTAATATAGACAGTGAACTTTTAAAGGCCTCAAAGTAAAATTGTTAAATAAATAACGGGGGGAAAGGCTAGTTAGTATCAAGATAAATATCATTCTACTTTACCCCCATCCCATTGTTTCAGGTGGTTTGATTTTATTGACTTTCAGCTTGAACCATTCCTGAATGACAAAGATTTTGCTTATCTATGACACAATGACCCTGGTGTTATTTCTACATTAATAACCCGACCTTTCTATTTTATAATATCTGCGCAAGAATTTTCACTCTAATTAGCTCTCCAAAGTTATTTACAGTACTGAGGCAAAGAACGTTTACAGTAAGGTATCATTTATACGTGTATTTTATATGTGGCTTAGTTCTAAAAATCCCTGCAATCTCTTATCTCTCTAATATGAAATTGTTTTCCATCACATAATGCTGAGAGAAAAAGATGTAAAGTCTAAAGTAACTAGAGAATAATGTTTGTCACATGATCTAACAGCATTTCTTTGAAAACTTCTTGAAATAATTCAACTGTCATTCTAAGGATACATGTTCCAGGTTTCAAATTCAAGGGAAGTTTCCAGTGTATTTCCAATCCTAATCTCTCTTCCTCATTTCAATTTTCCCATTAAATATTTCTACTAGAATCACACTCCACCTGTCTAAATCAAACCCACACCTTTCTTGCTTGCTCCTCCTCCTCCACTGGCTACCACTCTCCAGTGACTGTGCCAGAAACCCTGGCTTTGGTCCTGCCTCCCTTGCTAGGTCTCTACCCCTCTCCAAATTTTCACTTATTAATTTACTCACTTATTCACCAACAACATTTTTTTTTTTTAATTTAATAGGGCTGGGGGCAGGGGGTCTCAATATGTTGCCCAGGCTGGTCTCAAACTCCTGGCCTCAAGCAATCCTGTGGCCTTGGCCTCCTCCCAGAGTGCTGAGATTACAGGTGTGAACCACTGCAACCGGCCTGCATCTAGAGTACATATTACCGACCCAGTGTTAGGTACCAGAAATACGAATATGAGTATGGTTGCTCCTGCTGCAAGGAGCTCAGTCTTGGGCAGGAGACTGACCACTATGCCATGTTACATCTTTCATTGTCACTGTTTCATCAGTTTATTTAAAGCTAATATGTGGCCTTGTCTCATTAGAGCTACAACCAAGGCATCCTGCAGAGCTGGCTGGCTTCAAGACTCTAAGTGCTTTCCCTTTCAGAGGAAAGGGCTGTGTGTGATTCCTTCCACAAAAACATCCATGACCCTGCTACCCTGGCACAAGCTCAAATTCTGGATCTGCCTTTAACTTAACCTCTCTGAATAAGTTTCCTCATCTTTAAAACTGGAATGAGGCCAACTGTGGTGGCGACCGCCTGTAATCTCAGCTGTAATCCTGGGCTCAAACAGGATCACTTGAGCCCAGAAATTCCAGGCTAGAATGCACTGTGATCACAACAGTTAAGAGCCACTGCACTCCAGCCTCAGCAATACAGCAAGACCCCATCTTAACAAACAAACAAATCTGGAGTGATATTTATTAACTGACAGTTATTTTGAGAACCAAATGAGATAACAGCAAGCACATATTTAAAACAATTTTTAAAATAAATTAAATAAATGTAAATATTTTTAAAATTAAGGAACTCACATAAAATAATAGCTAACACATATTAACCTCTATGTGCCAGTACTGTCATAAATGCTTTGCATATATTAAGTTATCAAACCATCAACCAACTTATTTAAAGGTTAAATTCTTATTTTAATTTTACAGATGAAGAAACAGGCAGGTCGACTTTAAGGAACTTATCAAAGCTCACACAACAGGTAAGTAGAGTCATAATTAATATCAAGGAGGTCTGATTCCAGATTCTACATGTTAACAACTATCCTATACTTCCCTGCCTGATTTTATATACATTACATAATGTAAATACACATTTTAAACTATTAAGGAGAGCCGGGTACACAGTAGGTGCTAAATAGAAGTTCCCTCCTCTCATCCATGTTTGGAAATGCTGCAGTAATCAAAGAGGACAACCATCTTACTTTATTCCACCTGGCCAGGCCTCCTAAGCACTTGAGAGAAGAATGACAGGAATGCAAAGGACATAGCAACCACTCCACTTGAGATACAACCAAAAGAACCCAGGGATTTTGCTCACAGAGGACATAAGGAATAAAGTTTGAGTGCACCTTTGTCAAAGACATGACCAACGTGATAGAAAGAGAGACTGGACTAAATTTTTTTTTTTTTTTTTTTTTGAGGCAGGGTCTCACTCTGTTGCCAAGTGCTGAAGTGCAGAGGTACAATCTCAGCTCACTGCCTCCTGGGCTCCAGGCAATCCTCCCACCTCAGCCTCCTGAGTAGCTGGGACCACAAGCACGTCTCACCAAGCCTGGCTAATTTTGTGTTTTCTGTAGAGATGGGGTTTTGCCATGTTGCCCAGGCTGGTCTTGAACTCCTGGACTCAAGCAATCCACCCGCCTAAACCTCCCAAAGTGCTGGGATTACAGGCGTAAGCCACTAAGCCTGGCCCTAGACTAAATAATCTATGTTATCCCTTCCAACGTTGGAGTCCTGTGGAAACAGTGTTCTTACCATTGAATTATTAATGTATTCACTAAATGTTTATTAAGTGTCTGTACTATGCATGATTCTGTATTAGATACCAAGAATACACTGTTTAGAGCCGAACAGTCCCAGCCTTCATGGAGTTCAGAGTCATTAAACAAAACAATTAAGATACTCAAGACACCAAACAAGAAAACACAAATGATACACAATCATAACTCGTGGTAAGTGCAAAGGAAGAAAAGTGCCAGGTCCTGAAGGAATAGGGGCAGTGACCCCCCTCTAATCCAGATGGAGGGGAAAGGGAAGCAATGCTGAGAAGTGACCTTTCAGTTGAGATCTGAAAAATAAAGAGTCAGCCAGGCAAAGAAAGAGGGGAAATTCTAAGCACAGGGAACACCCTGGGAGAGAAAAGCAAAGAGAAAACAATGCCTGAAATGTTGAGAATAAGAGATAGTGTGGTGGGAGATGAGGGTGAAGAGGCAGAGAAGACAAAGACCAGATCAGGCAAGGGCATATGAAGGACTTGGGATTTAAGCCTAAGTGGGCATCATCTGACTTCTATGTCATGGACTGGAGGGGATAACGGCAAAAGCAAACAGATCAGTAAGCAGAATATTGTGGAAATTTAGGAGAATGACAATGGTGGTTAAGATTAGGGCAGAATCCGTGTGCAGATGGGTGAATTAAAAAAAAAAAGGATAGGGTGGCAGCGGTCTAGTGGACGGACTCATGCTATACTTCAAAAATAATTTTTGGCTGGCAATGTGGCTCACACCTGTAATCTCAGCACTTTGGAAGACTGAGGCGGGAGAATCACTTGAGGTCTAGAGTTCAACACCAGCCTGGGAAACACAACAAGACCTCATCTGTACAAAAAAACTTAAAAAAAATTAGCTGGGCATGGTAGTACATACCTGTAGTCCCAGACACTAGGGAGGCTGAGGTGGGAGGATCTCTTCAACCCAGGGGTTCAAGGCTGCAGTGAGCTTTGATTATGCCACTGCACTCCAGCCTGGGCAACAGAACGAGGCTTGTCTCAAAAAAAAACTCAGTGGTACTTAGCAATGGATTAAATGTAGAGTAAGGGAAAGTGAGGCGTCAAAGAAGATTCCCACATCTGTGGCATGAACAGTTACTGAAATGGGAATAAGTGATTTTGACAGGAGTGAAGAGATCAAAGGTTCAAATTTAGAGATCTGAGATTACCCAAAGGGAACGTCTAATGGGCATTTGGTTCTGAAACTTACAAGACACATTTGGGGCTGAACATACAAATTGGTTATGCCAAAAGCATGGTGATATTCAGCTACGACTCTGGGTAAGATGGCCATCCAAGAGAGTGACAAGAGGGGAGGGCCCCAGAACACCATTCGTCTAAAAACTGTATTAATAAAGGCATTAACACCACATACATTGATGTGGTATTCACTCATAAAATAATAAAATATAAATAATTTTTAAAAATCAGCTCCAGTATTTATTTGCTGTGTGATTTTGGGGAATTACTGAAGCTATCTAGGTCTCCGTTTCCTGCGCCACAAAACAGAGATATTACTAACTCTTTTGAGTTAGTAATATTACATCTCAGTAAACATTTCAACAAATAGATGTAATTATTAATAACTGAGCACTTCTCCTTTGTCTCATATTAACTGTTTCTATAATCACATAGCAAAATATTAACCTTATTTTTCAACAATTTTTTTTTTTTTTTGAGCCAGAGTTTCGCTTTTGTTGCCCAGGCTGGAATGCAATGGTGTGATCTCGGCTCACCGCAACTTCTACCTCCTGGGTTCAAGCGATTCTCCTGCCTCTACATCCCGAGTAGCTGGGATTACAGGCATGCGCCATCACGCCCGGCTAATTTTTGTATTATTAGTAGAAACGAAGTTTCTCCATGTTGGTCAGGCTGGTCTCAAACTCCCACCCTCAGGTGATCCTCCCGCCTCTGCCTCCCAAAGTGCTGGGATTATAGGCATGAGCCACCGTGCCCAGCCTTTTTTTTTTTTTTTGAGACAAAGTCTTGCTCTGTTGCCCAGGCTGGACTGCAGTGGTGCAACCTCTGCTCACTGCAACCTTCACCTCATGGGTTCAAACGATTCTCCTGCTTCAGCCTCGGAGTAGCTGGGACTACAGGTACACACCACCATGCCCAATTAATTTTTCTATTTTCAGTAGAGACAGGGTTTCACCATGTTGGCCAGGTTGGTCTTGAACTCCTGACCTCAGGCGATCCATCCACCTCAGCCTCCCAAAGTGCTGGGATTACAGGCGTGAGCCACCGTGCCCGGCTGCAATCATTCTTAAAATTATGTAACGTCTAACGATAAAATACATTTTTTAATTCCTAAATGATTCATCGGATTTTTACATTAAATTAAAAATATCTTGCAACGTGAAGAAAATGAGGAGATGCACATATTTGACATGCAGCATAATCAAAAATTTTAAATCATGTTGCCATTTAAAAGCTATTGAATAGTCAGACAAAATAGGCATCTAAATAAATTTACTTCCCCTTGCTATATACACAGACTGGTACCATTTCTTTACAGGAAAGTAACATTAAGGCAGAATTACTCAAATATAAATAATTTCTTTTTTAAGTAAAAGATTTTAAGGCTTCTCAAACACAAGACAACTGAACCAACAGTGCAATTGGAACTTAAAAAAAAAAAAAAAAAAACAGGAAAAGGCTGAAGTCAGCTGAAAAAACATATTCTTTCCTCTTCCCGTTAAGCCCCCCACCCTTGATTTTCACTTTCTAGTAGAGAAGTTTGGGAATTTCCAACAAGCTGGCCAGCAGCCAATTCCATAAAATAGCAAGGAGAAAACTCCCCTTTCCAGGGGTCCCTCCCCCCAGGCAGCTCCAGGCGCCGGGTCTGACAAGCTTTCTGAGAAGTAATAGACTCACTGCAGACTTCCTGGCTCCAAGGCCATTGTTCGCATGGCTGCTCTGCTCCTGATCCAGGGCCTGGATTAGCATAAGAATACCATCTTTTCCCTTAACAAGCAACTCATCCATTCCTTCCCGATCTCTACACTCCTCCCCATCAATCCTTAGAAGAATACACACTTGTACAACCGAAGCAACATCACTCGCAGTTATTTACATCAGTGTAGAAAACAATATCCCCCAAATCTAAACATAAACCCTGAAGAAAATAACTTGCTTAAAGAGTTGTCTGAGTGCATCTGAGGTAATACACAGAAATCTTACTGAAATGCCTGCCTTGGCGTCCACGCTGTCAGATCTTGCTATGGGTAAGATATTCATAACAGGGTCTTTTAGAAAGTTTTACAATAATGCCCGTGGGCCAGGAGCAAAGAGAGCCAACCACGCAACTAAGTGATGACCTAAAACAGGGATGGGGAAGTTCCACTGTGTAACACTTCCACCATCATGTCTCCATCACTCTGAAGTTACCAATTTCATTGCCACCCGAAATTACTTTCCAACTCTACCTTTCCCCCATGCTCAATTATTAATTAATAATCAAAACAAGCCCACATTTAACCTTTGTATTTCTGTTCAACTGTCCCTGCCCCACTCAAATCCTCCACTTTCCTTCTGTGCCAAGATAGTTTCCCCAACACAAGTATAAACTCTTCTAGGACCAGAGAATCAAGACAATCTAGTATAGCATTATATATAGTTGATGTTAGTTGATGCATTTGTGTGTTTTATATCCTTCACCAGGACCTCAATATTAGATGCAAAAGAAATGTTTCCAGGTTTCTGAAACATTCTTCAAATAGATAATCTGTTTTCAAAACATCATTCAACCTTGTACTACAAAAAAACATCATTCAACCTTGTACTACAAATTCCCTAATCTAGTTTCTCCAAAGTTTTTTGTTTGTATAACTGTATTAAACAACAACAAAAATCTCACAATTACAACTAGGTTGTACTATACAGCAATCTTTGGCATATCTGTACTTTGAAGAGATTCGTAATGTTTGTCAGCTGTTTATTTAAGAGGCCTAGGTGTGTTACTCTTCTGTTTCTCCTCTAGAACACGTACACATGACCAAAAACAGGTGAAGTCAATCAGTTATTGCAGAACTGTCTGGAAGGGGAGAAGGTTTGGTCACCCCACAGGCATACTATGGGTACAAGTTGAGTACTCCTTATCAGAAATGCTTGAGACCAGAAGCGTTTTGGATTTTGGATTTTTTTAATTTGTAACATTTGCACTATCTATACTTATTGGTTCAGCAACTTGAATCCAAAACTGTGAAACCCAGAACACCCCAATGAGCATTTCCTTTGAGCGTCATGTCGACACTCAAAAAGCTTCAGGTTTTATATAGCATTTCAGATTTCAGATTTTTGGATTAGGGATGCTCAACCTGTACTGGTAAATTGAATAGGGAGAAAAGAGTTTAATGTGGTGGTAAAGAGTTCAGAGTCTAGCATAAAACAGATGATCTAGGTCTTTTGTGCAGATTAAATCAGAGAAACTGAGGTATGTGATGGTATTTAATGGTACCTGCTTAGCATCCTATCATCACTGTCATTTTTATAACTTACAAATTAGTTTTACGTGCATTATCCCATCTCTGTTATCCTTACAGTAAGTAAAATCATTCCTACTTACAGAGAAAAGATAGGTTGAGGGAGATAAATAACTTGCTGAATTCCACATAGCTAGTATATACGACAAACTAACACCCAGGTTTTCTAATCCAAAGTGCAGCGTTTTGACAGGTATACCATGAGCACATATGTTAAATGGGAAAGTGGAAGTCATTTTTTATTGAACCCTGTAAGATCTTTTTTCATCTTCGTAACTCTGCAAAAAAAAAAAAAAAAAAAAAGTGAAGCACAAAGTTAAGAAACTTGCCCAAGTTGGCTAGGCATGGTGGCTCATGAGGTCAGGCGCTGGAGAGCAGCCTGGCCAACATAGTGAAAACCCTGTCTCTACTAAAAATACAAAGAATTAGCCAGGCGTGGTGGCGGGTGCCTGTAAACCCAGCTACTCGGGAGGCTGAGGCAGGAGAATCGCTTGAACCCGAGAGGTAGAAATTGCGGTGAGTCGAGATCCCACCACTGCACTCTAGCTCAGGTGACAGTGCGAGACTCTATCTCAAAAAAAAAAAAGAAAGAAAGAAAAAGAAAGAAACTTTCCCAAATTAACACAACCAGTAAGTGGCAGGTTTGCTGCTGACAAAGCCCAAATTCCACTTGTTACTACATGTTAAGGCGCTGGCAGGAAAGTAATGAGATTAAAAAACAGAAAGTACTGTGTCCCTTTTTACACTATTGCTTTTCAGCCAAAAAAAAAAAAAAAAAGGCCCCTCTTCTATCTATAGACTCTGCTTTCTGACGCTGGAGCTGGGATGCTGCTGACAGTATGTCCTTCACCAGCTGGCTCCTGGAGAGGCTCTACCAACTGGTGAACTAGAGAAAGCTGGAAGAGGGGAGAAGGGACTTTCTTTTCCCCGATTTGGTTCGCTGTTCCTGTCAATTGCCTGAATGCCACTGGCATTCAACTGGCAACAGCAATCTACACTCTCTGCTTCCTTCCACATTCCCAGAATCAACCCCATGGAATCCTTTTAGGCCCAGTGGTGCCTACTCCTCAGGGTCTCAGTCCCAGCTCCTCAAAAATCCCGCTTTGCACTCCCGTCAGGTATCAGCAGTGGCTGGGTTACCACCCCCTCCTAAGAGGATCTAAAAAATGCAGGTGACTTTTTGATTGGAATAATGTCTAGGATACGACAGGACATACGGTTTGACCAGGGACCAGGATAGAAAACACAATGTGCAGGGACAATCCTTCAAAATAAAGAACTGTCCTAACCAAATGCTAACAGTACTCTCCTTGTTGAGAAACACTGGTTCTTTTTTTGTGGGGGCAGGAAAAGGTAATTTATTTTTCTTTGTCAACTGCTTGGTCAATTTGTAGAGAAACACTAATTCTGGCCTAGTATATATAACTATCATACTTATTATCTAATAATATAACCATTATTATCTAATGGTTCCTTTGTAGTTACAGTTGGTCAAGTGGCAACAATATTAAATCTCTAAGAAGAAAAATTATCTTGATCAAACTAATGTCCGAATACAACTTTTTTTCCCTTCCCACCTGACTGCTTTAAAGAGGAATTGTTTTTGCTGTGTAACCATGGTGCTTGTACAATACAAAAGCAATATGAAAAAAATCAATCATTTATTTCCACTTATGTATCTATTTAAATTTTTTTTTTTTTTTTAATTCAGGATGCAAAGATTTCCCCTAAGATCTCAGGAGTAGAGGCTCCTACACTAGGCATATTCTATCTTCCATGCCACAAAAAGTTCAGGGGTGAGCTGGTCTAACAGTCTCAGGACTTTCACAGGCCCTGCAGTGACAAAGTCACTCTTCTCAGACTCAATATGAATAAGGCAGTCCCAGAAACTGCTGGCAGTTATGTTGGGCCCAGAAGGAGAACCAGAAGGCAGAGCCAGGAGACTGAAAGAGGCCAGATCCCGGGAGACATCGATGAGCTGCTCAAGCAATCTTGTCTGAAGCCTGAATTACTTTGGGACTCTTCAGTTAAGAGCCAATAAATTCCATTTTTAAGGTCAGAGACAGTTAATTTTTCTGTTACAACCAAAAATATTCCAGCTAATATAGCTAATATGAGGATTAAAGAGAAAGGCACACGAGTATTCTGGGTCAGATTAGCATAAAATTAGCAATTCTGAATAAAGGCAAATAAATGTCTTATCAGAAAAAAAACTTGCTAACATCTTAAAAGGAGACACAGGCGGCTATAAGGGCTATTTTTAAGACAACTCGGGCCTGCACAGTGGCTCTCGCCTGTAATCCCAGCACTTTGGGAAGCTGAGGCAGGCAGATCACTTGAGACAGGGAGTTCGAGACCAGCCTGGCCAACATGGTGAAACCCCATCTCCACTAAAAATACAGAAATTAGCTGGGCATGGTGGTGAGTGCCTGTAATCCCAGCTACCTGAGGCCAAGGCAGGAGAATTGCTTGAACCTGGGAGGTGGAGGGTGCAGTAAGCTGAGATTGTGCCACTGCATTCCAGCCTGGGCGACAAAGCGAGACTGTCTCAAAGGGGGGAAAAAAAGTCAGCTCAAATAGTATAAAAATTGACTTAACAATGTTATCAGCAACTATACAATTTGTCACTTATCTTTCCTTGCCTCTTCCCTCCCAAATTTGCTAGATCCTAAGTCTTTCCCACCTCCGTTAACAGCCTCTTTACTTGGTGTAAAATCTTAAAAGTCCCAGGTCTAAAATCTTTTTTTATTTTTAGAATATCACTACATATATGTAACCAGGCCTAAAATCTCAAGTCATTCTTGACAACTTCCTCTTTCCTTCTCGCATTCCATTTCCTATCTGTCATCAAATCCACTGGTTCTACCTGCAGAATCTATCCAGAACCCATCCCCACGCCTAGCACTCCTCTCCTTTCTGGCTGTTTCTTTCTCTTTAGCATTTGTCATGCTATATAATTTGATATAATTTACTCTGTATTTTATTGCCTGCCACCTGCTCCAGAATATATGCTCCATGAGGCCAGGAGGGTTAGTCTGTTTCACTCACTTTATATTTTTAGCACCCAGAACAGTGCTTGGCACATAGTCGATACTAAATAAATATTTGTTGAGGGAATGACTGAATAGAGCAGAAGGAATTAAAACGTTATGCCAATTCCTTTTACTTTTATATGCAAACTAGACTTTCCCAAAAGAGCAGTACAGTGGATAAACTATCCCATTTCCTTATCTCAATACAATTGAAATGATATAAAAACCACAGCACTTCCTTTTGCTCACTTCCATCCCTGATTTGTGTCAAGATCCGGAGAAGAAAAGTTTCCACTGTTTTCATGGATATCCTCAAGTTTGAGATATAAATTAAAAGGGCTTAAGAAAGGCTTGTAAAAGTAAACACCACGTCCCCAAATCTAAAATGTTGCTTAAGGCAAACAATGGCTTGGGTTATGCTTTTACAGTACCACGTTATACCAAGTTAAATAATTATGGAAATAATTACAGACAAAAAGAAAATGCAGTCTTTCTTTGGTACAAACAATGTGGTCTGACAAAGGGAACTTCAAAGCATGATCTAAATTCAACTGCAAACTTTCAGTATGTAAACACCACACTGAAGGTTCAAAGGTAGTATGTGTATGTAAAATTTAAGTCTCTAACTGCCCTGAATAAGGGCAGAAGGTGTTAAAATAGATTTTTAACAATTCTTCCTTGACAAGCATGACCAAAAAAGGACAGCATAGAAAACTAAAATCTTACAAACCCATAGGTTTAAGAAAGAACTCCCTCAAGATGATAGATTCCTGCTGTATGCACGTGAAGTTCATGAACTTGGGAACCTAGGAAGAGTTTCCCTCCTTGGGAACGAAATATCTGTACTTTATTTTCTTTATTCTGCGTTAGAACATCTTTTCAGGTTGAAACGTACTGGTTTAGGGTGTTGTAAGAAGTTCTAGGCCGGGCGTAGTGGCTCATGTCTGTAATCCCAGCATGCTGGGAGGCCGAGGCAGGCAGATCATGAGGTCAGGAGATCGAGAATCCTGGCTAACATAGTGAAACCCCGTCTCTACTAAAAATAGAAAAAATTAGCCGGGCGAGGTGGCAGGCACCTGTAGTCTCAGCTACTCGGGAGGCTGAGGCAGGAGAATGGCATGAATCCAGGAGGCGGAGCTTGCAGTGAGCTGAGATGGTGCCACTGCACTCCAGCCTGGGCGACAGAGCAAGACTCCGACTCAAAAAAAAAAAAAAAAAAAAAGTAGTTCTATGGCATGAGATGGATTTGACATTTACTTGCCCTTGCTTTCCTTTTAGCATCTTTTTTTTTTTTTTTTTTTTTTTTGGATATGGAATCTCACTCTGTTGCCCAGGCTGTAGTGCAACCGCACAATCTCGGCTCACTGCAACCTCTGCCTCCCAGGTTCAAGCAATTCTCCTGCCTCAGCCTCCCAAGTAGCTGGGACTACAGGTGCATGCCACCACATTTGGCTTATTTTTGTATTTTTAGTAGAGACAGGGTTTCGCCATGTTGGCCAGGCTAGTTTCGAACTCTTGATCTCAGGTGATCCACCAGCCTCGGCCTCCCAAAGTGTTGGAATTACAGGCGTGAGCCATGGCGCCCGGCCCCATTTAGCATCTTTCTTTAAGCCCAGGTACCTTTCTGATTTTTTCCTGGGATTTCTAGTTTAAATATACATCAACTCGCCTTTCATTTCAATGAAAGGATTGTAAGTGACATAACAGCATTGCCTTACATATTGTTAAACTTTCAATAGATACATAAAAACTTCACTGTTTTTATATGTATAATGCTTTAATTTTGTTCACATAACACTGTGAAGTATTTCCATGATGGATACTTGTAGTTCTTCTTAATTCATTTTCATTGTTATCTAGTGTTTTATCCTATGAATACCTTATGGCCATATTTGCCCATTCTCTTATTGATGAACATTTTCTTCTTAGAGATGAGGACTTGCCATGCTGGTCCAGGCTGGAGTGCAGGAGCTATTCACAGGTGCAATCAGATTGCACTGCCTCAGTCTCCCAAGTAGTCCCAACTACAGGTGCACATCACGGTGCACAACCATGTTGATGGACATTTTAGATTATTTCCAATTTAGTATAAGCAATGCAGCAATAAATAAACTTGAAGAGATGCTTTTGTTGTTGTTTGGGCAGATAAAACTGTAGGTTAGATTTGCAGAAGTGTGATTCTAGGTCTAACGGCGGTTTTGGTTTTTTTGAATACAGGTTGGAACCGCATGGGTCAACTTATAAGCAAATTCTTTTTTGTTTGTTTGTTTTTTTGAGATGAGTCTCACTCTGTCGTCCAGGCTGGAGTGCAGTGGTGCAATCTTGGCTCATCTCAAACTCCGCCTCCTGGGTTCAAGATATTTTCCTGCCTCAGCCTCCCAAGTAGCTGGGACGACAGGCACATACCAGCAAGTCTGGTTAATTTTTATATTTTTAGTAGAGACGGGGTTGGCCAGGCTGGTCTCGAACTCCTGACCTCAGGTGATCCACCTGCCTCGGCCTCCCAAAGTGCTAGGATTACAGGCATGAGCCACCGCTCCCAGCCTCTTCTTTTCAATAAGTATAGCAATGTCTTCATATTGCAAGCTAACATGGGCTGAAAATACAGTATTTAGCTGGGCACTGGCAGCTCACACCTGTAACCCCAGCACTCTGAGAGGCCAAGGAAGGACGATCACTTGAGCCCAGGAGTTTGAGACCAGCCTGGGCAACGTAGCAAGACCCCATCTCTATATTTTAAAAAATAATAATAAAAGAAAATAGATGATTCACTTTGTCTCTGGTGCCTTTGTCTTACATTTAAGTCTTGAATCCACTTAGAGCTTATTTTTGTATATAGTGAAAGACAGGGGTGCAGTTTCACTCTGCATATGTATATCCAGTTTTCCCAGCACCATTTATTGAAGACTGTCTTTTCCCCAAAGCATGCTCTTGGCACCTTTGCCTGGTGCCAAGCTGGCTATAAATATGTGGATTTATTTCTAGGTTCTCTATTCTGTTCAATTGGTCTATTGTCTGGTTTTACGCTAGTACCATGCTGTTTTGATTACTAGAGCTTTGCAGTATATCTTGAAGTCTGGTAGTGTGATGTCTCTAGCTTTGTCCTTTTGGCTCAGAACTGCTTTGGCATTTGTAGTCCTTTGTGGTCCCATATTAATTTTAGGATTGTTTTTTCTATTTCTGTGAAGACTGTCACTGGTATTTTGATAGGGACTGCATTGAATCTATAGCTTGCTTTTCGTAGTGTGGTCATTTTCACAGTATTAATTCTTCAAATCCTTGAAAATGGATGTCTTTCCATTTTTTGTGCCTGCTTCAATTTCCTTCATCAGTGTTTTACGGTATTCCTTGTAGAGATTTTTCAACTCCTTGGTCAAATGTATTTCATTTTTTGGTAGCTTTTGTATATGGATTACTCTCTTCTTTTTCTGCTAGTTCATTACTGATGTATGGAAACACTACTAATTTTTGTATATTGATTTTGTATTCTGCAATCTTACTAAATTCATTTATCAGTTCTAAGAGTTTTATGGTGAAGCTTTTAGGGTTTTCTACATATATGATTGTGGCGATTCGACGTCCTCCTTTCCAATTTAGATGCCCTTTATTTCTTTTCTCTTGCCTAATTGCTCTAGCGAGGACTTCCAGTCTTCATGTTTCATTATATCATTTTGCAATTCCAAATGTAAAACACTGATATAAGCACAATTTTAAAATACTGAAGAACAAAAGAATATAGTTTAACAAATAGAAAGATGAATCATATTAGGTACAGAAAACCTCAATATTAGGTACGTCAATTGTTCCTAAATTAATTATAAATTTAATGAAAGTCTTTATCACATTAAGGAAGTTCCCTTCTTAGTTTGCTGAGAAGTTTCATCATGGAGTTAAATTTCATCAAGTGCTTTTGCTTCATCTAGTGATATGATCACAGAGTTTTTCTCCTTCAATGTACAAATGAATTAATAAATTAATACTAATTCATATTATGAACTTTCTTGAATAAACCATCTGTGGTGGTTTTTAAACATGTCCACAAATTCTTTCATACTCTTCTTTTTAAGAGGTGGAAACTAATTCCTTTGAGTATGGGTTAAACTGAGTGACTTCCTTCTAACAAACAGGATAAAGAAATACTACAGGCTCCTGCCTGTGGTAACAGCACTTTGGGAGGAATAGGCAGGAGGACTGCTTGAGACCAGGAGTTTGAGACCAGCCTGGTCAACATAGCAAGACCCCATATCTCAATTTAACCCATCTCAATTTAATTTTAAAAAAGAAAAGAAAAGAAAAAGTAATGACTAGGTCCTTAAAAGGCACTGCAGCTTTCTCCTTGCTTTTTCTGGATCACTAGTTCTGGAGAAAGCCAGCTGTCACAGTGTGAGGACACACAAGGAGCCTATGAGAAGGCCCATGGGGTCAAGAACTGAGGCCTCCTGCCAAACACCATGTGAGTGTTCCACCTTGGAAGTGTATTCTCCCCGAGTCAGGCTTTCAGATGACTGTAGCCCCGGCTTACTTCCTGACTGCAACCTTGTGAGACATAAAGATTAGAACCACATCCAGTTAGGCTACTCCTAAATTCTTATAAGTTAAGGTTTCACGCCATTAAGTTTTTGGATAAACTGTTATGAAGCAATGATAATTAACACACTATTCTTAGATTCCTGAGATAATTTCAATTTGTCATTATTGTATAATAAATAATGTATTCAGTCTTTGACCCTAGTTCTTGGGAGAGAACCTCTAATTCATGGAATTTCCTTGGTAGGAGGAGTGCCTTTGTTACTCATGAGCCTCACGGATCATTCCTGAGATTATGCTAACAAGATGACTCAGAAAGGGGTCTGATCACCAGAAAGGCCACCATGTATAGAAGGATGGCGTTTGAGCCAGCTAAGCCTCTAAGGAAGAAAGGAGAGAACACTGAAGGTTTAAGTTCAATCACATGGCAAATTATTCCATTACACCTACATATAAAATCTCCATACACCATAGCTCAGGTAGGCTTCCTGATTGGTGAGCATACTGATGTGTCAAGAGGGTGACACACCATGATTCCAGGAGAAGAGAGCACAGAAGCTCCGTGTTAGGAACCCTCCCAGTTCCCTGTATCTCATTTGGCTGGTCCTGATCTGTATTCTTCATAATTAAAGTGTAACTTACCGCTTTCCCAAGTTCAGTCACTCACTTCATAAATTATCAAACTTGAGGGGATTCATGGGAACCCCCAGATTTGCAGCCAGTTCACTGGAAGCACAGGTGGTCTGGGGACCACCAAACTTTTAACTGGTACTTGCAGCAAGGGCAGTCTCGTTGGGAACTGTGCCCTTAAACCTGTGGAGTCTCAGGCAGACTGTGGAGTCTCAGTCAGAACTGTACTACAGTCAGCATTGTAGACATGAGATATATACACATAAAATATTTAAACATACTACTAGACTTGTTTTGCTCCTATCTTGTTAGATTTTACATAAGCAAGATTGGCCAATAATTTATTTCATATTAGCTATGCTTGGTTTTGGTATCAAGGTTATACTAGTCACAATAAACTGAGGAACTTTCCTTAATTTGCTATTCTCTGGAACAGCGTGTGTAAATGTGGACATACCTACGACCTGGATAGCCGAAAAGAATTCACCCTTAAGATAATCTGGGCCAGGGAGGGAGATGGGGCCTCGGGGAGAGACTCTGGAGCTGGTCCCGACCCGCAGACTACTCTCCCCTATGGCTGACTGTGCTGGGCTGCGCAAGGCCGGGGCTCCCACCATTCTCGAAATGCCACAGGTACTAAACAGACAAGCACTTTGAAACAAGAAGATGCTTCTAAAAGGGGAAGTTCATTACACTTGCTCACTACAACGATGTAGTGAATGAACGTTCTATTTGTCAAACTCTGTGGTTATCCTTTATGTCACAAGAAGCTGGGAATTAAATATAAAATTTCAAAACCAATAAAGTCTATGATATTACTGAAAGAAAGTCTTTTTGCAGCAATTTTTGTTATTAAGCATCTGAGTTTTTTGAAGCACAAATTCCCAGAACTCCAGTATGGGGAGAGGCATCCTGATTTTCAACTATTAAAGGAAAGGCAAAGTGGCCATTCTGGAAAAGAAGTACAGTTATGCAGTAAAGCCATTAAAACATCAGATATTGACAATCCTAGCCACTTTGAAAAGCAATATGAATCTAGCTCTTCTAGCACTCATAATGACAGCAGCAGTGATAATGAGCAGACTTTGTTTCCTCCATTCTACCAGGAAACAGACCAAATTCAACAAGTATTAGAGCACAGCTACACCAAAAAAGCATAATGAAAAAGAAAGCTGATCTCAAAGCTAATGCCAAACACAAAGAACAGACAGCAGTGGATGTCACTGAGCAGTTAGGCAATTGCAAATTAGATACTCAGGAGAAAGCTGCTACATGTGAACTTCCTTTACAGAAAGTAAATACTCAAGAGTTCTTCAAATAGTACTTTGCCTGAAAGATTAAAGCTTCAGAAAATTCTGAAAGTAAATACAGTAGGTCAGAAATAACTCTAGTAGGAGTTATTAAGTGCGGAGTTAATACGTTATTAATAACTTAAGGAGTTATTAAGTTATTAATAAGAAAAGTGTGGGGCATTTTAACAGAAAATTTGCCAAATCAAACCACGTTTCTAGGTCAGTCTCTAGTGTAGGGGTGTCCTGAAGTGGCAGAGAAACTTACTCAAAGTTTTGAAGGAGACTTTGACTGGGTGGAAGACAGAAGAAACTTTGAGGTTTTTGTATGGTCAGAATTATGCTTCTGTGTGTCTGAAACCTGAAGCCTCTCTGGTTAAAGAATTTAGTGATGCCGGGTGTAGTGGCTCATGCCTGTAATCCTAGCACTCTGGGAGGCCAAGACAGGTGGAGCACCTGATGTCAGGAGTTCCAGACCAGCCTGGCCAACATCGTGAAACCCTGTCTCTACTAAAAATACAATAATTAGCTGGGTGTGGTGGCAGGTGCCTATAATCCCAGCTACTTGGGAGGCTGAGGCAGAAGAATTGCTTGAATCCAAGAGGTGGAGGTTGCAGTGAGTGGAGGTCACACCACTGCACTCCAGCCTGGGCGACAGAGCGAAACTCTAGGTCTCCCCCCCCCCCCCCCCCCCCAAAAAAAAAAAAAAGAACTTAATGACATAATCTCAGACCCAGATAGTCTCATTGCCCCTGCCTGGAGGGAGTCTCAACAGCTTGGATGAGTCTTCACCTTTTAGGGGCTCAGCCTACAGCCTAGGGCCTAGGGCCTACAGCCATTAAACCACTGATGAGTACTTGGAAAAAGAAACTGAAAAGTTAAATCTGAGGATCAGGGAGTTTTATAGAGGATGATATGTTTTGGATAAAGAAACCACCAAATCACAAGACTCAGAAGGGATACGTCTTAAAGACAATGAGCTTTTCCAGGTCGTTAACGTTTGGAAAACTCACCATAGCAAATCTTGGATCAGGAAGGATACCGAAGAGATAATTGTTAAATTTTCAAGAATTTCTTTAGTCATTCTGCCTTCTGGTTTACAGTGCCATCTCCACGGCTGGCATTACTATTTTACAGGTAAGTTGAAATTTGTCCCTAGTAAACTTTCATAAATGTGCAATATTTTTTCTACTGTAAAAATAGCCTAAAATCGTGGGACCAAGTTTTCCCTAATTCTTCATATAATAAATGAAGTCTCTGAAGTGGCTTTTTTTTTTCTTAAAAAAAGAAAAAGAAAAAAAGATCATCTGGGCCCAAGGCTTATCTCTAAGTGTATCAAAGTGGGTGGCTCTTTTAATTACAAATCTAATTTCTCTAACAGTTATAGAAATATCCAAGTTTTCTATTTACTCTCAATTTTTGTTGTTATAATTTTCTAGAAAATTGACATTTAAATTGTAAAATTTATTGGTATAAAGTGATTCAAGATATTTTATTTTTAAGACTTTCTTCTGTATCTTCCTTTTACATCTTCAGTATTATTTGTACTTTATATTTTTTCTTGATCAATCTTTCAAACAGTTTATTAGCCTTTTCATAAAAAACAACTTTCAGCTTTGTTAATCTTCTTCAATGTATCTTTAAAAAAAAAATCATCATTTCAAACCCCAATTCTATCATATTTATTATATAGAGGCTTGGATAAGTTTCTCTCTGTGCTTAAGTTTCCTCATCTGTAAAGTGCACATAATAACAATACCCCCCCCCCCCATATGGCTTTGGGAAGATTAAATGAGATAATCTTTGTGATGAACATGGAACAGTGCTTGGAATAGAGTAAGAACTCTAGAAGTGTTAGCTTTTATCTGTATCATCTATTTTACTTCACTTGAATTTACTGCCTTGTTCTTTCCCTTAGGTTAGCTTATTAGTATTCAAATCTTCTTTTAAAATATGAATATTTAAGACTTCAGGGTTTCACACAAGTTTTAGTATGTCCTAAGTTTCTTTTTTTTTTTTTGGAAATAAGGTCTTGTGCTCTGTAGCCCAGGTTAGAAAGTAATGATGTGATCATGGCTCACTGTAGCCTCAACTTTCTAAGCTCAAGCAATCCTCCCACCTCAGCTTTCTGAGTAGGGGCTACAGGGGGACACCACAGTGCTGGGCTAATTTTTAATTTTTTCCGTAGAGGCGGGATCTCACTATGTTGCTCAGGCTGTTATTTTCTCTATTATTTTGTTCAAGGTGTTCACTAAATTGATTATTTTATATTTAATCTGTGGGATTTACCGAAGTGTGTTTTTAAATTTCTAAATGTGTATAGTTTGTTATTCATTTCCAACATCCACGCTTTCTTGCTAGAAAATATGGTTGATTTTATTTGAAATGTATAAGAACTTGCTGAATAGCCTAGTAAACAGTCACTTTCATAAAATACTCCATGTGTGCTTGAAAGAACTTTTTTTTTTTTTTAAAGAGTTGTAAGAGGTATTTCAGACTTTTCTTTTTTAAAGACAAGGTCTTGCTCTGTTGCCCAGGCTGGACTGCAGTGATGTGACCACTGCTTATTGCAGCTTCCAACTCCTGGGCTTAAGCCATCCTCCCTCCTCAGCTTGCCCAGTACAGGCATCTGTCATCATGCCTAGCCCAGACTAACTTCTAAAACCAAATGACCTTGCCATTCTCTCTGCTTAAAAACCTAAAAAATATCCTCATTTCATAGGATAAAATTAGTAACACAAGACTTTTTGTGATCTGACATCTGCTGAGGCCTCTACTACTGTCCTCCCCTCTCCTCCATACCCTTACGATGCTCCAACTCGACCAAAGTCAGTGCAGTCGCTCTCCCTTCACAGGCATTCCTTCCAGGCTTCCATTCCTCTGCGCAGCCTTTGTGTCCTCGTTGTTCTTTGCCAGAGTAACTACAGTGTTCTCTTCAGGACTTGATCTGTGAGTTACCTTGTGTATGCAATCCTCGATCCCAACTCATCAGGCTGCGTGAGGAGTCCCATTCAACTTCTAGTACACCCAGCACAGACCACAGCTGCTTCGCAGATCTTGAGCAATGTTCACTCAAAAATGACTTAATGATGACTTGGTCATGTGCAATGCACTGACTATCCAACAGTAAATAAAACAGACATGATTCCTCCTCTTATAAAGCTTAGTCAGCTGATTTTTTTACTTATCTTGCAGCAATGTAATTGCCACTGTCTAGCACATTTCTAAGCAAAGGAATAAAAATGTTCAATAAATAAATTTAAGCAATAAAAAATAGTAATATATTGCTAAGGGCAATATATTTGGGGAATTAAACCAACCATAAAACCACATAATGCACACTAACAGTTCTTTATAAGTATACTGGCATCTAAAAATGTATCTCTAGATCTTACAGTAACAGCCACTTACTACTGACAGTGCTAGCTCAAGAACTTTGTTCCCAAAAATCACCATCCTTTTGTGATTTCTAGACATCAGAGAACAGAAATTTAGATTCACACTATAAAATGGAGGACCTTAATATACTTAAAACCTCTCTTTCCAAAATATTTCTGGTTTGTTTCATATTTTGAATTAGCTTAAAACTTTCAACTATCATGAATAGTTGAGCACTAAGTTTACTGTTTTTTATATTATGACATAAGAAATCTGATAATAAAAAGCTGTATTCACAATTAAGTCTTTCTCATATTGGTACTAAACAATGTACCCACTTTATGCAAAAAACATGAAAAAGAAGTTTTTATGCCAAAACTTTTCCTGAACATATAAGGGCTGTCTTTAAAAATTATGACCTCAAAAAGGAGAACTTTGGGCCAGGTGTGGTGGCTCATGCCTGCAATCCGTCTCAGCACTTTGGTAGGCTGAAGTAGGAGGATCACTTGAGCCCAGGAGTTCAAGGCTGTGGTGAGCCATGATCTGCCACTGCACTCCAGCCTGGGCAACAGAGCAAGACCCTGTCTCAAAACAACAACAACAACAACAACAAAACTTTGAGCTAAATTAAAGGACTAGTTAGTTCTAAAGACTAGGAAATGTTAAAATGGGTATAAGTAGACAACCTAATGAATTACACCCTCACTGGGCAGAGCTGGCTAGCTTGCAAGCTGGCTAGAAATGCAGAATCCCAGACTGTGCTGAATCAGAATCTTTTAACAAGACCCCCAGGTGACATGCACGTACACTAAATTTGAAAAGCACTAGATAAGACCACCTTTATTTAGCTGCTTAGTCTACCCTATTTAATTTAAGCTTGCTGGAAATATTTACTAATTGAATAATTAACTTTTTTTTTTCTGAAATGGAGTCTTGCTCTGTCACCCAGGCTGGAGTGCGGTGGTGCTGAGTCAGCTCACCGCAACCTCCACTTCCCAGATTCAAGCCATTCTCCTGCCTCAGCCTCCCAAGGAGCTGGAATTACTGGTGTGCACCAGTATGCCTGGCTAATTTTTGTATTTTCAGTAGAGATGGGATTTCACCATGTTAGGCAGGCTGATCTCAAACTCCTGACCTTAAGTGATCCACCCGCCTCGGCCTCCCAAAGTGCTGGGATTACAGGCATGAGCCACTGCACGCGGCCTGAGTAATGAATTTTTTTTAACTTCCTCTCCCCTACTCTCCCCACCCTAAAAGAGAGCAAGATGCTTTCTGGATGCTTCGTAGTATTTACTTACTTACCCAACATATATTTATTGTTCATGCACTGCATTAGCTGCCATAAAGATAAACTATTACTTTTTAAATGGCACAGGAAAACTAATAAAATTCAGATGAGGAAAGGAAAGTTAAACTAATATTTACTGATATAAACTAATATTACTATGAGGATGTGATACATAGGAGCAACATTCCCTGGTGTCTATTATTTGCCAGGCATTGTTCTAGATGCTGCTCAAAATAACTTCCTGCAATCATGAAAGTCTCTATGTTATTCAATAAAGTGGACACTAACCATATGTGACTACTTGGTAGCCAAAATACATGTGGCTAATGACAACCATATTGGATAGTGCAGTTCTAGAAGCTTATACTTACTACCTATTTGATTCACTGACCAATCCTGACAAGCCAGTGTAAATGTGGATCTAAGGCACAGAAGTCACTAGTAGACTATCAAAAATGGTATGACTAGTAACAGAGCACAGAAGCTACAGTTCAAATCCAAAGACATGGGAAAAGAAGATTAATTCCAGGCAATGGGATCAGATAAGCCTTCATCAAAGCGTTGGCATCTAAGCTCACACTTGAATAATGGAAAGATTTCAACATACGAGGACATGAGAGAGGCATTCCAGACTGGGAAATCCAGAGGCAAAAGCACAAAGTCAGAAAAGCATGGTAAAGATAAGGAATAGAGTGAGATCAGTAAGACTGAAAAACAGCTTTACTATATAGTTTTATATTTGGTTTATCTTACCAATTACGATTTTTTCCTAAAGAACAAAGGAATAAAGAATGATTAAGTGTAGGCAGGAATTAATTCATAAGATTCTCAAATACTAGTGTAAAGTAGCCTGAACTTAACAGACAAGTAGAAATCACTGGAGGTTTCAGAGCAAAGAAGTGAGTGCACCATGGTTTAGAAAAATCACTCTTGAAGCGTTACATGGGATGAAAGGGACAGGGTGAGGTAGATAAGCCAAAGGGTAATTACAGTAGTTCACACGAGAAGTAACCATCCCAACCAAGAGGCAATGAGAATAGAGAAGCGGAAGAAAACTATTATAGAGGTGGAGCTGACAGAATTTAGCAACTTCTAGATCTGATAGAAAGTAGAGATGCAGTTGTCATAGGTGGTTCCCAAATTTAAATCCTGGGTTGCTGGAAAGATTACAGACCATCAGGAGACAGAGGTGCAAGAAGCTTTTGAAAATATACAAGTAGCTCTAACTAAGGCTGAGAAAATAGACAAATGTGTTCCTACTGTTTCTAAAACCTCAGAAACAACAGAAAAATGTTTAAAAATAGAAGAATATTATGTGTAACCAAGATGGAAGACTGGCATGGGCACCAAAGGCAGGAAGAAAAGGTAGTATGTTAAAAGCAAAAATTATTAAATATATAACAAAAAAGTGGAGTTAATTTATAAAACTAAAATGCTGCCTCTTTGAAAAGACCCATGAAATATATCTAGAAAGGTCAATATCCCTAGGAAGTCTAAGCACAAAAATAAAGAAGAAACAAATAATATAAAGTACGAGGAGGCCTACCAAAAATAATTACAAATATTCAAGTATAATAATACTAAATAATAATTAACACTTAGAGCTCTATAGGCCAGGCACTGTTCTACATACTTCATATGTTAAATTCTTTAATCTTCACACTAACTTTATGAGACGGATATTCTCATTAGGCATAATTTTATAAGAATAAATCTGAAAATTAAGAATGACTGTATGGACTGGGCGTGGTGGCTCACACCTGTAATCCCAGTACTTTGGGAGGTCAAGGCAGGTGGATCATTGAGGTCGGGAGTTTGAGATCAGCCTGACCAACATGGTGAAACCCCATCTCTACTAAAACTACAAAAATTTAGCCAGGTGTGGTGGCAGGCACCGGTAGTCCCAGCTACTCAGGAGGCTGAGGCAGAATTGCTTGAACCCAGGAGGTGGAGGTTGCAGTGAGCCAAGATGGCACCACTGTACTCCAACTTGGGCAACAGATGGAGACTCTATCTCAAAAAAAAAAAAAAAAAAAAAAAGGTATTACTTTCTAGAAAGATATTAATACCAAAATTAACTCAACAGGGAATGTAATATGCAAACAGACCAATAACCTAAGAAACAGAGGGCCCCAAGATGGCAGTGGGATAGAGGTGAAGGAGGGTGGTAAGGAGGGCAATGGGGTGAAAGGCGGGGAAGAGGGACTGAAAGACTTTGGGGCATGGCGTTTAAAA
This sequence comes from Rhinopithecus roxellana, assembly GCF_007565055.1. Taxonomy (NCBI): domain Eukaryota; kingdom Metazoa; phylum Chordata; class Mammalia; order Primates; family Cercopithecidae; genus Rhinopithecus; species Rhinopithecus roxellana. The sequence continues at coordinate 5,059,627 of NC_044559.1, forward strand.
TTTTATATAGGAACTTATTAATAGGCTGCTTACATAATCTTTATACACACACACATACACACGTGTGTGTGTGTGCCTATTTTTAAATAGAGATGGGGTCTCGAACTCCTGGCCTCAAGCAGTTCTCCCACCTTAGCCTCCCAGAGTGTTGGCATTACAGGCATGAGCTGCCGTGCTTGGCCAATATATAATCTTATAAAAATAAAATAATCATTTTAAAAAGAGGCAATGAGGAAAAAGAAAAACAAAAGGGGCAATGAGATGTTCCCTAAACCCTGCCCTATAAAAGACAGAGCAGGGAAGGGAGAAAGAAAAGGAAGGAAGGAAGAATACGTAAGATATAATCAGAGGTTAAACTGGAGTATCTGTGACACCGAGACTGGAAATTACCTTTCACAGTTGAAACTATCAGACAGTAGTGCAAGAGAGAAATTATTAGGCTGGAAGATAAAGTTAGGAATTGAAATGTAGTAACAGAATATGAGGAGATGCTACTGAAAACCTTGTAGCATGCTCTCCCCACTATATCATATGGAGCTGCAAATTCACAAACCATGGTCTGCATCTAAAAGCACCCAAAATGGGCCAGGCGCAGTGGTTCATGTCTATAATCCCATCGCTTTGGAGGCCAAGGCAGGCGGATCACTTGAGGTCAGGAGTTCAAGACCAGCCTGGACAACATTGCGAAACCCCATCTCTACTAAAAACACAAAAATCAGCAGAGAGACAGAGTGAGACTCCACCTCTAAATAAATAAATAAATAAAATTAAAGCACCCAAACTGGAGAGGAATCAAATAAGTAAACTGGAAGTAAATTCACTAAACTTAAATTAAGAAAAAATTAAACTTAAGAGAAGGAAGTCTGAATGGAAGAGAGTGGGACTAAACAGCCTCTTTTTCTGGAGTTGCAGAATAACCCAAAAGCCTGAAAGTGAGGCCCGGATGACATTTCTGAGACCAGGAGTTCTAGGTTTCTCTACAGAAGCAAGTGGGTGTGTGGCTAATTTTTTTGGTGGGGGGGGAAGGGGGGGACAAAGTCTTGCTTTGTCACCCAGGCTGAAGTGCAGTGGCGCAATCTCGGCTCACTGCAACCTCCACCTCCCGGGTTCATGCCATTCTCCTACCTCAGCCTCCCAAGTAGCTGGGATTACAGGTGTGCACCACCACGCCCAGCTGATTTTTGTATTAAAAGGGGCCAAAAAGGAAATAAGAGACCAGAAGCCTGGAGAAGAGGCACGCTGACAGCCCTAAGGAAGGGAATACAGAGTGCCAATCTTTATCTTATATGAATGCCCAACACAAGGCACCTCCCACAGAAGAGGCATTCAACTACACCCCAAGGACAGACAGGATGGCTCGTCAGTGCTGTCAGCCAGCTTCTTCCCAAGGCAGGAGTACCAGGCCCGTCAATGGAGCCTGTGGAGTGGCAGAGAGGAAGGCTCTACGTAGGCCCAACAGCATGGGCTCCTTCTTATGACAGGTGACCTAACTACTGCCACTGCCAAATGCCAACTAACAAGGAGGGTGCAGAACCAACACTCCAGATGCGGGCTTGCCTTCCCTGCCCAGAGAACACCCTACTGCCAGCACAACTGAGGGCTCTTAGAGCATTCTCATGTGAATGTCAAGGATGGAAATAAGAGCTCAGGACCAGCTGTAGTGGTGGAGATTTTAACCCTCTTGTTTTAGATATTTCTTTTAGTGATTATAATCAGTCACCACTCTGCAGGGTCAGTGACAGAGCAGATCTAATGGGGCATGATGGAATCTCACTGGTAAAAGGGGCAGACCACAGCAGGCCCTCATGGTGCTCTGCAGCTCACCCCTCTCCGCACTGTGGCTCTGGTGGGCAGTTCTATGTGACACGCACAGCGTCTGACTCAAGTGGGAGTGGAGGCACTGTTCTGTTTTGTTCCTTGGAGACTTTGCAAACCTAAGGGAGACTGCTCAACAGCATGGAGGTGCAAGCACAGACCTGCCCGAGTTAAAGCTCACAGAGCAACCTTCAATTACCAACAGGTGAAAGTTGGTGCATGCATGTCTCAGGCTCCCTGTCCTTTGGTGGGACAACAGTGAGGAACATTCAGAAGATACCCACAGGGCTGAAGCCCAGTTGCCCACAGTGGGAACTGGATCACCCACTTAATGAAACTTCACTCCCTTCTCTGTCTCACTTTTCCCATTCTCTCACCTCTGCTTTTTGGTTCATCTCCCAAATAACCTATCAGCCGGTAAGTCTTTTTCTCAGGGTCTTCTTTCAAGGGAACACAAACTAAGTGGTAAAGTCAAGATTCAAACTGAAGTCCTCTGGCTACACTGCTGTGCTTTTAAACAGAGTATGCTGCGTCAGGCACTTCGGCTCACTTTGTCAGGCCAAGGTGAGCAGATAACCTAAGGTCAGGTGTTCAAGACCAGCCTGGCTAACATGGCGAAACCCTGTCTCTAGTAAAAATACAAAATTGGTTGAGCATGGTGGCGGGTGCCTGTAATCCCAGCTACTCAGGAGGCTGAGGCAGGAGAATCACTTGAACCCGGGAGACAGCAGTTGCAGTGAGCCAAGATCGTGCCATTGCACTCCAGCCTGGGCAACAAGAGCAAAACTCCGTCTCAAAAAAAAAAAAAAGAAAAGAAAAGAAAAAAGATAATAGTTCAACACAAAGCCTGACTTAAAAAACAAAACACAAATGCCTTCCTTCCTCAATAATGTAATGGCTTCCAGTTTTACACATGTATAATTATAAAACAATTAGTGACTACTTTCAATAGAGAGAGACTGTTTCTAAATATGGCTAAGTTCTAAATCAGTCATCAGTTAAGAGTTGGTAAGAATTTTAATAAATGCATTTTAAAAGCCAGTTTTCTATAATTAACTTACTGCCTTACTACACAATATTTCTCTAATGGACAGTACCATAATAATGTTTATCTGTTAATATGGAACCATCGGATTCTACTTAATGAATTTTTCATAGGTCCCCATTCCTCAAGCAGTACTTCTTTTTTTTTTTTTGAGACGGAGTCTTGCTCTGTGGCCCGGGCTGGAATGCAGTGGCCGGATCTCAGCTCACTGCAAGCTCCACCTGCCGGGTTCATGCCATTCTCCTGCCTCAGCCTCCCGAGTAGCTGGGACTACAGGCGCCCGCCACCTCGCCCGACTAGTTTTTTGTATTTTTTTAGTAGAGACGGGGTTTCACCATGTTAGCCAGGATGGTCTCGATCTCCTGACCTCGTGATCTGCCCGCCTCGGCCTCCCAAAGTGCTGGGATTACAGGCTTGAGCCACCGCGCTCGGCCGCAGTACTTCTATTAAAACGAGATACCATCCTTTGGTAATGGTATCAGAATTATACCTGTAGAAATACTTTAAACATTCTTAAATTTTACTGAATCTTACATAGCATTTAACATGATAGCAAAAGAGATAGAACTATGAACAGACTACTGTTTATTTCCTTAAAAACTGCTTTTGTAAAAGAGGTAATACTTTGCTTTTTTCATAAAATCTCCCTTTGAATATGTTAAGCTGGAAAAAGAATGCGAAAAAAAACTTGTTGCATATAAGCAAATTAAGAGACCAACGGTACAGTAAAACATAAATTTTAACATTTCTCTTCATTTAGAAAAGTAGGATCCAACTTACGTTAGCTATTAATGAGGCCAACATCATCCCCACCATTCAGGCTCAAAACTCGGGTAGCATCATCTCTTTCCAACATCTAGTCACACATCAGTGTCCCTTCTTCTGCCGCAATACCTTTACCATTAAGTCTTTCTTTTCTATTTCCACAATCACCACCCTGATTGAATTCTGATCAACTCAAGCCTAACTATTGCCACTATCTCCTCACTCAGCTCCCTACCTCCTCACTTCATTTCTCTAACGATGTATAGTTTATATATCACTGCTACAGTAATTTCCCTAAAAGAGCTTTCTTCACATCATACTTCCTACCCTTTCTAAGACCTTCACCACATTCCTACAAAAACATTCACTTTCTATCCATCCACTTTTCCAGAAATATCCTTTATCCATGTAAATTTAACTCATCTTTCAAAGCTCAGCTCACATAACCTCCTATGTTCTACCGGTGCTTCTCAGTTACAGGACCCTGAGTAGAAGCAACAATTTACTCCTGTGGCATTCCTCACTTTTGCATGGCAACATTGGTTATCGTTACTTATATTACTTATATACATACCTCGCTAACTGGACTATACACTACCAAGGGTGGGGAGCAGGTTACTTTCTGATTCCTCCTTTGTGACTTGCTGCCACCTAGTTTAATAGGGACCAAAAAAGTAATATCCTGTAGAATAAAAATAAGTGCTTTGGGGGCTTTAGACTAAGAAAAGACATATATTTAGAGTCAAAGCAATACAGATTAGAAAGAACTTTAGGGATGAACTGGCATTTGAGACGTGGTTTTTAAGGTTCATAGGCACTCCACAAGAGAGAGGAAGGGCCAAAAATACGCCGAGAGAAGAGAAAATGCAGGACAATTTCAAAGCACTAGCTGAAGAGTACAGTACATAGGGGAAGAGAAGAAAATTAAACATTTTCTAAACAACCAATGCTTAAACGGGTAAGTTGACCCCCATCTTAAGTTGACAGCTTCATTATTTCTTGCTTGAAACAGTTAAGAATATCCTAACTTGTCTCTCCAGTTTTGGTTTTTCCTTTTTCCAAACTACCATTCATATCACCAATGATATAGTTTGACTGTGTCCCCACCCAAATCTCATCTTGAACTGTAGCTCCCATTATTCCCACATGTTGTGGGAGGGACCCAGTGGGAAATAATTGAATCATGGGGGCAGTTTCCCCTATACTCTTCTCTTGGTAGTGAATACGTCTCACAAGATCTGATGATTTTGTAAGAGGTTTCTCCTTTCACTTGGCTCTCATTCTCTCTGCCTGCTGCCATGTAAGACGTGCCTTTCACCTTCTGCCATGATTGTGAGGCCTCTCTAGCCACGTGGAACTGTAAGTCCATTAAACCTCTTTACTTTATAAATTACCCAGTCTTGGGTATGTCTTTGTCAGCAGCATGAAAACTGACTAATACAACCATCATATTAATTTTAACAAAAAATTATGATCCAAAATATCTTTAAATGTTAAAATTTTTCAATGACTGCCCATTTTTCACAAAATAAAAGTCTAGACTCCTTACCAGGGCATTCAAAATTCTTCATAAGGTCCTTTCCAGCCTTGTCCCTCAAACTCTCTCTCCTATTCTAAATTCAAGCCATACAAAAATTATTCTATCTTCCGTACATTCTATACACTTTCAAGCTCTGCCTCCACCCCGTTCTGGGTTCTGTGCATGAAATTAATTCCCTTGCCTTCTGTGAGTATGGAAAACACTCAAACTATTTTTCCTCTGCCCTCTCACCAAAACAATCAACAGGGAAGACTTTTCTTACCAAATGTGTGAGGGTTTCTCCCCACCAACAAGCAAGCAGACAATTCTGCATCAGACACCAGCTGGAACCTCCAATTCAATTCCGACACTATCCACCTGGAGACAGCACCAGATCCCACAGGTTGAGGGATCAATCCTCAAGGTGGCCCCCACTTCCAATGCCAATGGCAAGCCCAGGTTATTTTACCTGTGCTTCTGACCAACCAGCCATAAATCCAGGTATCCACAAGCCCTTTTTCTCAGGTTCTATTAGTTTGCTAGAGCGACTGACAGAACTCAAGGAAACATTTATGTTTACAGGTTTATTATAGAGGATGTTACAAACAATAGATAAAGAGATGTACAGGGCACCAGAGCCTGCACATGTTCAGCTATCCAGAAGCTCTCTGAACCCAGTTCTTTTGGATTTTTATGGAACGTTCATTCTGTAGGCATGACTAACTAAACTACGGGTCACTGGTGATCAGCTCAACCCTCTGCCCTTCTCCCCTCCCTAAATGTTGGGGGTTGGGGGCGTGGGAACTGAAAGTTCTGATTCTAATCCTGCCTTAGTCTTTCTGCTGACCAGCCCCCAACCTAAAGCTAACCAGCGGGCTGCCATCTACTAGTTAACTCATTAGCATACAAAAAGACATCACTTCAGAGGTTTCAAGGATTTTAAGACTTGAATGCCAGGAAATGGCATCAAAAACCAAATATGTATTTTACAATATTACACTTTCCAGTTTCCATTCGGCAATCTTCTATTCGTCCATCAAGACTCTGCTCAAATATTATCTCTTCTCTGAAGCCTGCCTGACAATTCTCTCCTCTCACAACATTTGTGTAGTCTTTCTAGGTGATGCCAATACACTTTTTTTTTTGACATGGTCACTCGTATTTTTAAATTCTTTTGAAAAATTATAGCTGTATGCAATTATGGGTGTACCATGATGTTATAATTATAATCTATGTATACAGTGTGGAATAATCAAATAAATCTTTTCAATTATAATATAGCACTTCTCAGATTGCACTTAAATAACTGTTTTCATGCTCATCCATCTCTAGACAGACTATTTTTTCAGTATGGCCAGGAACCTGTTTTTATTTAATGTTTTGCATTCTGACCTAACACAATGCCTGGCATACAGTAGGTATTTAATAAATGTTTAAAGGGTGAAAGGAATGGACAGATGAAGGCAAAGCTATGCTATCTTTAAAATTAGAGGAATTTGTCCTTACTCTGGCAGACAGGCAAACTGTCACCGACAATATAAGCAAAATTATCTCTTAAGATAATTTAAGCTGGCAGCAACATGTAAAGTGAAGTACGAGTGAGAAGAAGCACAAGTTGGGAGATCCCTGCAATATTTTCAGTGAAATGTAATGTAAGGACCTAAACTTGGATGGTGAATGGGGATTCGGAAGGAGAGGATTCAAATATTTGTGATACATTAGAGAAGTAAAACTGATAGGACTTCACTTGTGCCTAAGGGTAGGAAGCAAATGATGAGGAATCTGATACAGCACTAAGACTCTGAGCCTGGGTGACAAAGAGGTCCGTTAACAGAAGGAGAAACAGCAGGTGCAGAGCTCATGATGAATGATGCGCTAGATAATAGGAAGTCTGAGGCACTAACCTGAGCCCCCTGTAAACAGCTGAAAATATGGGCTTGAAGCTTAGAGAAAATGCCACAACTGAGATAGGAAGTTGAGAGAGATCATTTTAGAGACAACTGTGGAAATCATGAGACTAGGAAAGACATAAGAAAAAAGATAGAAGAATTTCAAAGATAAAACCTTGGGGAAGGTCATTATTATTTAAAAGTAGGAGGGAAAGGAAAAAAGGTGAAGGAGTAATTAAATAAGTAGAATCAGAAGAGCATACAGTCATGGAAACCAAAAGAACTCAGAAAGAAAAAAATGACCACAGTTCTACCAATCAAACAATATGAAACCTCATAAAAGAATTTGACAGTCACAGTATTTTTCAGAAGAGCTAATCCAGCGGTTTGGCACGGGCAGGAGAAGGGCAAGTGAATGCTGCAAGTATTAACAGAAGCAGCGAGCAAAGCCTGCCACCTCCAGAAGTGTAAGCGTAGACTGCTTCACAAAACTATACACCCTATCTATTTCTTAAAATGTAGATCCCTAATGAATTCAAACCTTTTACCTGATCATTAGTCTCTAAATGGATTTTAAAACAGTAAGCCTGATTTCCCTGTACATACTGTCTTAGGATGGCTTCTTTCCTCCTATTTCTGGCAGCTCCTACCTCTTTAAATTCTATTTCCAAAGATCTATTATTCTAACATGTTAAAAATATTATCCTGGGCTAGGCGTGGTAGCTTATGCCTGTAATCCCAGTACTTTGGGAGGCTGAGGTGGGAGGGTCACTTGAGTCCAGGTGTTCAAGACCAGCCTGAGCAACACAGATGGATAATGAGACCCTGTTTCTATAAAAAAATAAATTAGCTGAGCATGGTGATGTGTGCCTGTAGTCCCAGCTATGTGGGAGACTGCGGCAGGAGGATCGCTTGAGCCCAGGGGGTTGAAACTATGCTCACACCATTGCAGTCCAGCCTGGGTGACAAAACCAAGATCCTGTCTCCAAAAAAAAAATTAAAAAAAAAAAAAAAAAAATCCTGAATTCTAAAAAGCATAAAAACTTCAGAATAACATAAACATTCATTTTTCAATATAATCTCTTCTTTTTTTTTTTTTTTTTTTTTTGAGACAGAGTCTTGCTCTGTTGCCCAGAATGGAGTACAGTGGCGCGATCTCAGCTCACTGCAACCTCTGCATCCTGGGTTCAAGCAACTCACACCTCAGCCTCCCAGGTGGCTGGGATCACGCTTACGTCATCATGACCAGCTAATTTCTGCATTTTTAGTAGAGACAAGGTTTTGCCGTGTTGGCCAGGCTAGTCTCGAACTCCTGGCCTTAAGTGATCCACCTGCCTCAGCCTCCCAAAGTGCTGGGATTACAGGTACATCTGGCCTAATCTTGCATTCTGAACTCTGCCTTGCAAACTTGGGGGGGGGAAAAACATATAAACCATTTAATGCTTATCTTCCAAAAGGAGATTTATAAAAGTAATTAGTAAGAAATAAATACCTTTCACTCCTGAAGAGGTTCAACATTTATGAGGAATATATATTAGAATTATTTATGAACTCATCAGGAAGATGATTAATGAAACTAAAGAAGCTACTATAAAGTGGTGTTACAAAGAAACTGAAGAACGCTCAAATAAAGTTGCAATGTAGAAGGATTATTTTCAACTACTAAAAAATGAGAAATTTCGTATTATTCTAATTATGTTCTTTTCCTTACCTCCAAGATGTGGCTAGATAAAACTGTACTTCCGATTTTCTCCAAACAGCTTTGACCTATGCTTCCATCTCATGAATTCCAAGACAGTATTAAACTGATGCATATTTTCATAAGTCTGTTTAGAAAAAAAAGAACTTATTTAAGACTTAAGGAACACTGTCAGAATAATATATGTAGAAGCAATATTAGAAGTGTTTCACATGTACAACTATACATTTTCAAAGTAAAGTCAACGAAAATTTCTACAGTTTTTAAGAAATCTATCACTTTACCATGTTCCTCAACCTCTGCCCAAGCTTTACATTTGTAAAGTTAGTTCTGTGGGAACAGTACTTCCATATAAATTCCTATCTTAGCTTAAGCTTTACAGGAAAAAAAAAAAAAAAAAATCTCATCTCAATTTGAAAAGAAAAAGAACAGGAACAGCTAGAAGCAGCACCAAAATGTACATTTCTACAATATTCAGATTCCTACTTAGACAAAAATATATTGGACCATCTAGCTAATATCACTTTTTTCTACTTTTTTATTATAAAGTCTCATAACCAGTTTTAATTTCAGCCACAATTCTACCTAGAACATTAACTAGGACTTGTGAGGGTGAAGAATTAATTGCACTGGTTAAGCTAAGTCTGTGGAATAGGTCTAAACTACCGTATATTAGTACTGCCATTAACACCTTACCCTTTAAGGGGCAAGCATTCATAAATCTAAAAGATAGAAACTATTAAATTTAACTCTTTTTTTTTTTTTGAGACAGGGTCTCGTTCTGTCACCCCCGCTGGAGTGCAGTGGCACAATCTTAGCTCACTGCGACCTCCGCCTCCTGGGTTCAAGTGATTAAAAAGATTTTTAAAGATATGTCTGCTATTTACTTAGCGATCTTAAAAATAATCTCATTCAATCTTTTAACAGAAACTTCAAATAGCAAAGTATTCTGTTTCGTATTTTAAAAGCTGTATGAACATTGCCTATGCCCCACTGCAAGGTCAAATACCTTGTCTTCAAGTCCATTTAGAAGTATCACTTGTGTCACACTGAGGTTTAGCAGTCTTGGCAATAATGACTAAATTCATGTAAACGACGGCAACCTGAAACGGTCTAGCATATCAGGTAGCAGTCTTTCTTAAAGACAAGAGTCTCCACTCAGCAGACAGGCTGCTGTATCTTTCATGGTCTGGCTAAAGACAGCCTGACCCTGAATGCAATTAGCAATGCTTTGTCTGCATTCAGGAGCCTTTAAGTCTTCTCAATGCACTAGTTACCCACAACTTAGCCAGGTCTCTAACATTTTTCAGAGTCCTCATATGACTATAAAACACTCAGGCTGTCCCTCAGAGAAATGAGGGAAGGCAAAAATAAAGAGTTGGTGTTTCGTGTTCTTCTGAAATGCTCATAATCTTTAATTTCCCTTTTACTAATCAATCAAGAAAAGAAATGCTGGCCAGGCACAGCAGCTCATGCCTGTAATCCCAGCACTTTGGGAGGCTGAGACGGGCAGATCACCTGAGGTCAGGAGTTTGAGACCAGCCTGACCAACGTGGAGAAACCCTGTCTCTACTAAAAATACAAAAATTAGGCACATGTGGTGGCACATGCCTGTAATCCCAGCTACTCTGGAGGCTGAGACAGAAGAATCACTTGAACCGGGGAGGCAGAGGTTGCAGTGAGCTGAGATAGCGCCACTGCACTCCAGCCTGGGCAACAAGAGTGAAAAACTCCCTCTCAAAAAAAAAAAAAAAAAGAAGAAGAAGAAGAAATGCACTGTTTCCATTTTAGAAATGGCATAGGGAGATTTTCCCCCAAAGCCATTCTTTGGCAACTGCTCCATTCCTCCCTAAGGGTATGGAAGAGAGAGGAGGCAATCACTGTATTAAACAAAGTTCAAACTAATTTATCCCCAAAAAGTAAAAACAGTCCATCAAAGTGTCTGTTTTAAAAATATATGGCCTGGCCGGGTACGGTGGCTCATGCCTATAATCCCAGCACTTTGGGAGGCCAAGGTGAGTGGAACACTTGAGGTCAGGAGTTCAAGACCAGCCTGACCACACAAACACACACACAACATATATATACATACATATATTCATATATATATAGCCTGATTCTAATTCTACCAGATATTTCCAATGTATCAAATTATAAAATTAACATGTAAACTTACCAACTATTGTTTATTACAGCACTATTTACTAAAACATTGTTTCCTTGGCTAAAAAGTTTTAGGTTTCAGGCTGAATCTAAAGTTTAAAAAATAGAGAATAACATAACCAAAAGAGCTTTCAAACACCCCATCTTCAAAGTCCAGACCCCAGATGATCTGTTCTTCCCTGTTTTCTCACATGTACAAACACTCAACATAAACTTCAGAAAATCTTTTCTTCTTTTTCTTTTTGAGACGGAGTCTGGCTCCGTTGCCCAGGCTGGAGTGTGGTGGCACAATCACAGCTCACTGCAGCCTCCACCACCTGGGCTCAAAGAATCCTCCCACCTCAGCCTCCCGAGTAGCTGGGACTACAGGTACGTACCACCATGCCCAACTAATTTTTATATTTTTTGTAGAGATGGGGTTTCGCCATGTTGTCCAGGCTGGTGTCAAACTCCTTAAGGAATCCTCCCACCTCAGTCCCCCGAGTAGCTGGGGCTACAGGCGAACACTACCACACCCGGCTTATTTTTATATTTTTTGTAGAGACGGGGTCTCGTCATGTCAGCCAGCCTGGTTTCGAACTCCTGACCTCAAGTGATCCACCTGTCTCAGCCTCCCAAAGTGCTTAGATTACAGGCGTGAGCCACTGTGCCCGGCCTAGAAAACCTTTCCTAAAGACTGAATTTAAGTCCCGCATATGTATCCCAGAACTAATAACATAACATAACATAACATAACATAACATAACATAACATAACATAACATAACATTAGACTAGCTCAGGAAAATCAAGTAAGATTTGACTTCATTACTCAGAGGTAAACAAAAGACACAGGAAAGGATATGCTCCACAGTACAGATCTGCAAGTCACTTTGTACACAATGGAAGTTGTGTGAATAAAGTAAAGGTTAGGACCTTTGCAATATAGTGCTATAGTCCTATAAGCACAAATCTATAAATATGTATACACATAAAAATAGGACGTACATGGGCAAAATGTTCCAAACAACTTTAATCACTTAGCTTACTGGGTAATTTACCACAGCCTTTTAACACTATGAACTTGTGGTTCAACAACCACCAGGGGTGTTAGTCAAAACAAAACGCAAGTCATTTTTTCAAAGATTTTGTGTCTGAAATTTCTAAGACTATTAGTTGTAGAAAACACATTAAGAAGAAGGTAATTCTTTAGAAAAAACATATCCAAGCTTCTTAATGACATGGAAAAAATGAAAATCAAACATTTCTAAATATATTCTAACATTCATAATTCAGAGCTAACATCAAAAATTTCCTGAACATTAATAATTATTTGTAAACAAACACAAAAAGTTCATTTTAATCCCACATTTCCCTTATAAAACATCTTTTCTTGTCATCAGAATGCACATATCCATCTTGGTTTTCAAAATTATTAAAATGGTTCAGTCTTAAACCAACAAGATACTTTATTTAAAGCTCACTACCCATGCAGAATCCAAGGACAAGCACTGATTATGGATATCATAACAGTTATCTATAAGGTTTCAGAATGTCACTCACTAATTTCTATTATTAGTATGATTTGCTTTATAGAAAATAATAGTTTAAATATTCTTTTAGTCAATCTAGGCCAAAACACTTTTTTGTTTTGTTTTGTTTTTTGATACAGAGTCTTGCTTGTCACCCAGACTAGAGTGGCACGATCTCGGCTCACTGTAACCTCTGCCTCCTGGGTTCAGGCCATTCTCCTGCCTCAGTCTCCCCAGTAGCTGGGATTACAAGCGCGCGCCACCATGCCCAGCTAATTTTTGTATTTTAGTAGAGATGGGGTTTCACCATGTTGGACAGGCTGGTCTTGAACTCCTGACCTCATGATCCGCTCGCCTCAGCCTCCCAAAGTGCTGGGATTACAGGCATGAGCCACCATGCCTGGACACTTGTGTTTTTTTGTTTGTTTTCTTTTTAAAGACAGGGTCTCACTCTGTCACTCAGGCTAGAGTGCAGTGGCACGATCATGCCTCTCAAGTAGCCAGCACGTACGGCCATGCCCTAAGCCAAAATTTAAGATTAACTTTGAGCTTGTACCAGATATCAAGATGTAATGGAATTCTTAGAATTCGGTGGAATCAACAACACTGATTGCACATTTTTTCCTTTGGCTACTCCAAATCCCCTCTTCCCTATCATTTCTCCTCCCTTCTCAGCACCCAGAAAAAGTACCCCATGCACTGTACAAATACTGCAAACATGATAGCTGCATTCATATGACCATTAAAAACAAAAAGCCAAATTACAAAACAATCTACATTTTACAAACATTTCAGTCAGGTTCTTAAACTAAAGATATTACTGTTACTTTGGTATGTTAACCAGAAAACGCAAACATTATGCTCCAGAAAAACATAATGTGGTTTCAGCTTTAAATAACTCAAATGAACAGTTAATTTAGGCTAGTATACCATGCACTCCTATAATAAACATGTAACCATCTAACTAGAAAGGGAGGATCAACTCATGAATGGGTTGTGTTCTAAATTTCCAAAAGTTCATTTATAAATTGAATATAAGTCTGACTTTGAAACTCGCGATGCCTTTACTCATAAAAAGCAGTTGTGCTAAATTCATAGTCCAAAGGAACTTTAGTGTACAAATCTATCATAGCACTCTTCTGTTTAAGCTTATATCTATGTCAAACTACAAGTTTCTTATTCACTTCTGTATCCTAGAATCTGGCACAGTGAATGACAGAGTGTAGGATTTTGGCAAGTATTTGCTGTTGTGAAGTATTGAATAGTAACAACTAAGTGATATAAAACTGGGTTGCATGGAAAATCTAACCTATCTCAACTACAGAAGAGAATCAAAAGGCAAGAGGAAAAGGATTCTTCCAGAAGAGACAACAGTAAAAGATACTTGGGCTAGAAAGCTGCAGTCTGAACCAGCTGTGACAATTTCCATTCCCCTTGCCAGTGGGTAGTCTGGTAATACATATCTAATGCAATTCTGGCCAAGAAGACAAGAAAGTAAGTTTGCTAGGGAGCTTTTAGGAAAGGTTTTCTTGGCTGATGAAAAAAGACCCAGGCAAAAACACATGCTCCCAGTCTTTTCGCATACAATTCTGGGTTTGAATGTGTAAACAAGAACTGGACCATGAGGACAACCCAACAGATCAAGAACAGTGTCAGCATTAAAAGATAGAAAGAACCTGAGGTCCTTGGTGATGCTGTCATGCCTGAATGAATTAATCCTAGAATCATCTTAACGTGGATCTTTTCATATTAAATTATTTTACTGTTTAAACAACTTGCCACAAGTAACTCAGCAGATAGGGTGACTTAGGAACAGATACATCATTTACTTTCATGAATTTAGTTGTTCCCTACACAATGTAAACTCCCCTAAATTTATACCTCAGGCCAGATCCTTCTTTTGAACTAGATACATGTTTCCAAACACTCTATTAAATGTTTATTCCAGTGGCACACCAAGAGAACAAGATCAATATAAAAGCCATCATCCACCAACACAAAATCTGTTCATGTACCTGTAGTCACTTTTTGGCTAATGGCAGCACCATTAGTCAAGAAGAACCCAATTGCCAAAGTTTAAAATCCTGGGATCACAAGCCCCACTTCCCTCTGCTTCATCTATTATACTCAGGAGTTACTAAATGCTGCTCATTCTAACGCTGATACACGTACCTTTAAAATGTCTCCCCATCTCTATACATGCTGTCTGACATAGGCTCTCATCTTTCATGTAGTTCACCTCCATTCTTACCTCTATCTACTGGACTCATGTTTCTAAAATATAACTGCTTCATGAAAAGATTATAAACATCCTGTCATTAGGAAGATGCAAGTTAAAACTACAAAGAGACACACTATATACCCATTAGAATGGCCATAATCAAAAAGACAATACCAAGCGGTGATGAGCATCTGGAGAAGCTGGAACCCTCATACATTGCTGACGGGACTGTAAAATGATGCAGTCACTTTGGAGAATAGTCTGTAAATTTTTTTTTCTTTGTTGTTTTAGAGGTGAGGTCTCACTCTGTTGTCCAGGCTAGAGTGCAGTAGCGCAATCATGGCTCACTTCAGCCTTGACCTCTTGACTCTCGAGCTCAAGCAATCCTCCCGCCTCAGCCTCCCAAGTCACTGGAATTATAAGCGTGAGCTACCGTGCCCTAATTTCTTAGTTATATATAAACATAAACTAATCACAAGATCCAAAATTTCCTCTTCCCGAGAGAAATATGTGCCCACACAAAGATTTATCTACAAATGTTCACAGCGGCTTTGTTAATAATAACCAAACACTGGAAACAATCCAAACATCCATCAACTGCTGAGCATATAAGGTGTGGCATCACCACAGAATGGAATGCCATCAGGCAATAAAAAGGCAGAAAATACTGATACACATTACAGCATACATGAGCCTCAAAGACACGCTAGGTGAAAGAAGCCAATGTAAAAGTACTGCATACTACGTTTCCAATGCATATGAAATGTTGGGGAAAAGCAAATTTAGAGACAGAAAACAAGCAGTGGTTGCCTAGGTGAGGAGGTAGAAGAGGGTAATTGTGGGAGGTGATAAAGTGTCACAGCACAAAAATTTACTGAACTTAAAAAATTTAAGTGTGCCTACATTTTTTTCAATTATTTCTAATTATGTACAAAATGAAGTCCAAATTCTTTAGGACATTCACAGACTGCTATAATCTGCTTTCAATCTATTTAACCTAACATGCCTTACCCTTCTGCTACAATCTCTACCCAGCAGCTTCCTGATGACTGTATTAAACTATGGATTTGCTATTTCCTAAATATGCCACCCTATGCAGTGCTGGTCCCTTTCTTCACACTTGCAATTCTATTTCAAAACTCAGTGTTCTTATATTTTCCCAAGTGAACTTCCATTTGTCCTCACGAAGACCCACCTCAAGTATCCCTTCCCTTGTTTTAATCCTCCACACTCCTTTGTTACTTGTTCCACAGGATTTTAGTAATAACACACTGTGTGCTTATCACAGTGAACCATGATTACCTACTTATAGGTATATCATGTTTACAAAAAACTCGAGTATAGTATTTTACCAGTGCTTGCGTCCCTAGTGTCTGATACACAGTACAGTGCCTGGTCTATAGGAGGTGATCAATACACTTCTAAATAAGTTAATGATGAATGGCATTGAAGAGAAAAATCCAAAAGTAGGTAAAATGAGCTATGCACCAAAAAGACACTTGTACAAGGATGATTAGTGTCACTATTTTTTTGTTTGAGTCAGGGTCTTGCTCTGTCACCTAAGCTGGAGTGCAGTGGTGTGATCCTAATTCCCTGCAACCTCAACCTACTGGGCTCAAGTGATCCTCCCACCTCAGCCTCCAAAGTAGCTGGGACTACAGGCAAGTGCCACCAAGCCTGGATAATTTTTTGTTTGTTTGTAGAAATGAGGTCTCTGTATGTTGCCCAGGCGGGTCTCGAACTCCTGGGCTCAAGTGATCCTTCTGCCTTGGCTTCCCAGAGTGCTGGGATTACAGGCCTAAGCCACTGTACCTGGTGCCACTGTTATATAAGAAAGAGAAACAGGAATTTACCCAATGTCAAATAAATGTTTATTAGAATAGGATCAATTAAGCAGCCACAGTAAACACTATATAGTGTTTTAAAAGAATGAGATATATATCTATTTGTATAGACATAAAAAGGCATCCCAATATCGAAGAAAAAACACAACTATAAAATAAGTTAATCCTCCACTATTTAGAAAAGAAAACAAAACTGTACACACAGGTGCTCGCATGCGTACATCTGTGCATCCTGTATAAGGAAGGTGCAGGGCTGAAGGGTACACACGCAGCTGTACTGGTGTAAGGCGAAAACAACCTTAATTGCCAATCAACTGACAAATGGCTAAACAAAATGTGGTCTTATCCATGCAGTGGAACATTATTCAACCATAAAAATAAATGAAGCCATTAAAAAAAAACTGGTTCATGATACAACACGGATAAGGCCTGAATATACGGTAAGTGAAAGAAGCCACACATATGATTCCATTTATGGGAAATATTCAGAATAGGCAACTCCACAGAGACCGAGAGTAAATTCATGGCCATCTGGGGCTGGAGAGTGGGGAATGGGGAATGGGGAATGACACCAAAAATATGATCCATGAAAGAAAAAAAAACACGATAAACTGAACTTCAACAAAATTAAAAATGTTTGTACAATATATCTGACAAAAGCCTCATCTAGGATATATAAAGAAATCTCAAAGCTCAACAACTGAAAAAAATTTCAACTAGAAAATGGGCAAAAAATATAAAGAGACATTTTATTGAAGAGGATACACAGCCGGCAAATACGCACATGAAAAGATATGGTCAACATTACTAGACATCAGGGAAATGCAAACCAAACTATGCTGCAACCATCGCTGCACACCTATTGGCACAGCTAAAATATAAAAATAGTGACAATACCAAATGTGGACACGAATGTGAAGAAACTGGATCTCTCATATATTGCCAGCGAGCATGTAAAATGGCACAGCTACTTACATGGTAAGCCACCAACTGTACAGCCTTGGGCTCTGGCAAAGATTCTTTGCTTGGTCAAATCAGCCAGACTCCTGAACTTTCTCCCAGGCCTATCTGTGTACTTCCTTGTAAATTCCTGTTTTAGCAAAGAACCCTCCTAAGCCAGATTAGCAAACCTCCCATCATTTTATCTGATTACCCTCTTCATCTTCTGCCACCCTCCAGCTGATGTCTGATCACCTTGACCTGTCTTTAGCAAGAAAGAATCCTGTTAAGGTCAGTTTAGGCAGAAAACCCTTACACCTGACGTTTCCTCTTCAGAATTTTTCCATCCACTGGCCCTCACCCAGCTCCTTGGCTACAAATTCCCACTTGCCCATGCTACATCCAGCACTGAGGCCACACTCTCTACCCACCCATTGTAAGACACTCTTGCAGTGGTTCCTACACTTACAGGGATGATCCTGAATAACGCCTTCCTTACCATGCTTTAACAAGTGTCACTGAATAATTTCTTTTCTTCAACAGCACCTCTCCCAAAGAAATAAAAATTTATATCCACACAAAAAACTGAACATGAATGTTCATAGCTGCTTTACTGTTAAAAGCCAAAAACTAGGGGAAAAGATTATCCTTCAAAAGGTGAACGGTTAAACAAACCATGGAATCCTACTCAGCAATAAAAAGGAAAGAACTGTTGATTCACACAACTTGGATAGATCTCAAGGAATTGGGCCAAGTGAAAATAAGCTAATTTAAAAAGGTCACATACTATGTGATTCCATTTATTAACATCCTCGAAATGTCAACATCATAGAGATGAAAAGCAGATTACTGGCTGCCATGGGGCAGGTGTGTGCAGCATAAGGGAGATCTTGGTGGTGGTAGCATTTGTGTCTTGATGCCATGGTGGTTCACAAATCAACTACATATATGTTTAAACAGCACAGCACTAAACACACAAAATGTACCAATGTCAATTTCTAGTTTAATGTTGTGCTCTGGGTACCAAGAAGTAACCACTAAGGGAAAGGTGAAGGGCACAAGGGACCTCTCCTTACTGTTTTTTTGCAATTTCCTATAAATCTATACTTATTTCAAATTTAAAATTTTAAAGAACCTACTTTGAATAGTAAAATAACTGTTCAAGGACTATACGAGATACAATATTTCTTTGAAATTATCTTTCTTTTATGTAGGTGTGAGTGTATATATATATATGTGTGTGTACATACAAGTTTATTTTTTGGAAAGCAAAGAAGAAAAAAATCACCTAGGAAATTTCAATTCTGCCAAGGTTTCCAGTTTCCTAGAAACAAAACAGCAGTCCCGGGTCGACTTCTGGGTGCTCAGTCTGAAGTTGGGAAAGGGCCCTTTCCCTCCGTATCCCTCCTGCTCTGGCTCAGTGAAGGGGTGACTATTCCGAGAGGAGTGCCAATCTGTTCTAGGGGTGGCACCTGCAACAGAATGAACCCCAGATAATCACCCAGCTCTATGTTCTTTTGCAATTTATCCTTCCCAACAATGAAGCATAAAAACACTTCCACATTCTCATTTTTGCTCTACAACTTATGAACCTAATAAGACATTTATTTTTTGATAACACCCTCTTTCCTTTTCCAAGTAAATCCAATTCAGCCAGTAGAGAAATATATTGTATATCAACTGTTTTTTTTTTCTACAGAGCTTTTGAGAAAGTATCAATAGACCATTTGTTTTATTAGCTAATAGGTAAATGTCCCATGGAACAAGCTTCCCAGAATAATTTCACCACATAAAACAGTTAAATTTCTACTGTTAAGTCAGGAATTATCAGGGAGTGATTCTAGATTTAGCAGTTCACCAGATCTGCTAAAATGTGCATGATTAGACTCTCTCAACATATAAAGAAATTCAGAATTGACATTATGAATGCCAGAGTTATGCTACAATACAGTGAAATCATCAGGGACTATTAATACATGCTGCTATTTGTTTCAGATCTAAATAATCACGAAAGAGTGTTGTGTTTTTTTACTTACTTACTGGTTTATTTGTTTTAGCTTGCACCCATCTTTCTGTTACGTTTTCTCCCCTTTGCGAACCACTACCTGGAATGCATACTTGCTAAGAGCATCACCCTCTACCCACTTCTTTATGTCATCCCTGGAAAACAGCAAACTAGCTTAATGTAGTTCTGTGGTTCAAGGTCCAGAAAAATAAAAAGGTTGCATATGATGGATGGCCTGAGACTGAAGATATAAAAACTGAACACATCTTCTATTACGATCAAGTAATTGTTGTCCCATGATATTTCAATTTTTTTCTTTAAAGGCCACTTTAAGGAGAAGGGAAAGATGACACACCTGAATGAGTAAACCCACAAATAAACAAAGATGGGTGGAGCTAAAAAAGTAAACACATCTCAAATGCCTACTTAACATTTCTAACTAAATAGGCTAAAACTCAAAACACAAGAAATGTAACTCACTATCTCACTTGTCCATCCTCTCACAAACTTGCTCCTCTTGAACTCATTTGGTTTATTCCACAACTGTGTAAAAGAAGACATTCTGCCATACCTAGTAAAGCTGATGGTGTACACACCCAAGACTCAACCATTCCAGGTCTATGTATATAACCTAGAGAACCTTTTGTACTTAGCTACCACGAACCACGCAAAAGAATATTTAAAGCAGTTTTTTCCATACCAAAAACTAGGTGAAACCCAAGTGTAAAGCAACAGTAAAATGGATTGTGGTATATTCATGAAATATTCCATATTCCAATAATTTGGATTATATCACCTAATAATGAAAATTAATGAACCTCAGCTAAGAATGTCAACATAAATGACATCTCAAAATTGTAATGTTAAATAAAAAAATCAAGTCCAAGAAGAATACATACAGAATAATTCCATTCGTATAAAGCTCAAAAACAAGAAAATTAAAAAAAAAAAAAAAAAAGTATGTTAAAGAGACAACACAAATGTGGTAAAACTTAAGAAAAAACTAAGGGAATGGCATCAAACTTAGAAGGATGGTTACCTCTGGGAAGGGAGGAGTAACTGTCTTAAGGGATGAAGGAGTTCAAAGTTGCTGTTACATTTCTTAAGACAGAAGGTTGGGCCAGAGTTATTCATGTATTATTATTATTGTTGTTTAAAATGGATATATACATTACAGATAGATAGAAAGATAGGTAGATAGATCCTTGTAAAATTAAACCTATCTGGAGCAGATACGGTTAAATGTTAATATTTTAACAATTTAAAAGATTTTTTAAAATTTAAATGTATGCCCACATTACATAAATGTCTATTACAGCACTTTCTATAATTTTGGAATATAACATACTAACAAAATTAAGAGTAAACTACAAAATTCTATTTTGAAATTTAAGGACACAGTATCACAAATCTTTAACAGCAGTATATTAAAACAAATACTGAACTATTATACAGCAGAAAAAACAACATGTAAAAAAAGTTACTTCTCCTCCTAATGTAATATAATGGAAAATTAATGCCATCTATATAGTATATTCATTCCAAAATATTTTTATTTTAATCTAGGCAAGAAATATAATCAGCAAATTGTGGGATCGCTTATATAAGAAAAGAAAAAACATCATGAGATTTCATAAAAGACCACTGCCGAGTGGTGGCTTATCCTAAAGTAAAGGAAACTAAAGAACTATGACAGCCAAAAGGGTGTGTGTGTGTGTGTGTATTTCCTTGATTGGTTTCTGGATCAAATATAGATATATTTAGCTCTCTATAGATATAGATACATTTTTTCCCTCAGTTCTGGATCAAAAATTAAAACATCTATAAAGAACTGTTCTGGGGGAGAAAATAAATGAAATTTAAATAGGGATCATATGTTAGATAATACTGCATTAATACCGAATCTCTTAAGCATGATAATGTAACTCCTCAGCAAGACAACCCTGTTCTTAGGATACATGTGCTAAAATGTTTAGGAGTTAAATGTCAAGATGTTTGCAGGTTACTTTCAAATGGCTCAGGGGAATTAAAAAAGTATGTATGTCTTCATAAACAGAGAGAAAGAGAAAGCAAATGAGCCAAATGTTAGCAAGTGAGCAGCTGAGTTAGTGAAAGACCCAACGGTGTTCACTATTCATTCAATTTTTCTATCAATTTATAAATTTTTAACAATTTGCAGAAAATAAATATTTCATTCTTTAGTTATGGGTAGTAATTTTACCACAAAGCTTAATAAACAGTGTTAGTATGACAGAGCTTATTAAAATCAAATATTAACACATTTACAAGCAAGTCTCAAAGATCTTTCCTCCATCAGTAATTTCAAAGCTTTTTTCTGGAAATTGTGAATTACAAGTTGAATGAAAGGCCAGGCACGATGGCTCACACCTGTGATCCCAGTACTTCGGGCAACTGAAGCAGGAGGATCACTTGAGACCGTGAGTTCAAGACCAGTCTGGGCAACATAGCAAGACCACATCTCCACAAAAAAATGTTAAGTTTAGCCAAGTATGGTGGCACGTGCCTGTAGCCCCAATTACTCAGGAGGCTGAGGTGCAAGGATCACTTGAGCCTGGGAAGTTGAGGCTGCAGTAAGCCATGACTGCATCACTACACTCCAGCCTGGGCAACAGGGCAAGACCCTGTCTCAAAAAAAAAAAAGTTGAATGAAAAATAATTTTTGCTTAAAAGGTCAAAAGATTATGTCTGTGCTTCAGAAACAATATCATAAGCAATTTGAGGGCAAGGACGTTTATTTTGGCAATTCAATTATACTATATACAATTCACAAAGATTTTTACACTGCTAAAATAGATAAAACCATACTAATACATTAGAATGGGATTTCTTGGCTGGATGCTGGTGGCTAACCCTGTAATCCTAGCACTTTCAGAGGCTGAGGTGGGAAGATCGCTTGAGCCCAGGAGGTTGAGGCTACAGTGAACTATGATCGTGCCATTGCACTCCAGCCTAGGAAACAGAATGAGCCCCTGTCTCAAAACAAACAAACAAAAAGCAAGGGAAAAAATGTCATTTCTAAATGTCCTATTATTTCTAATATATTTAGAAAATAACATTTCTAAATGTCCTATTATTAATAGTGTATGTTAAAATTTATTTCTCAAAATAGATTTATTTCCTAATGATGCATACTCTAAGATTGTATTTACAATATTTTTCAGGATTGCTAAGCAGGTAGTAAGGGTGGAATCAATTCCTTTATGTGGACAAAGTTTCCTGAAAAACTAATTACATTTCATAGAAAACGATAACCATCTGTTCCCTTAAGGATGTACGGGTCATGTCAGAATGGAGTCCAATTAAACAGTCAAGTAATACTTAATTGTTATTTACTAAAAACTTAAAAGTTATCTTCACAAAAAACCCAGTTGTCACCCACCCAAGATGTGTGCATCAATAAACTAACAAAACTCTAGAAGTTACAGAAAATGAAATTATTTTCAATTAACAGCACCCATGTAAAATCCATCACTTGTACAGGAATATGTCAACTAGCGATTTCAAACAAGAGAAGTAAGTCTAGCAATATTTCCTCCAAAAGGCCAGGTGTGAGACAGCGTTGCTACATGTCCGTGGGTGGATAAACACACAGGGAAGAAAGTTTTAGCTGGGAAGCCTACATTTAAGTTCTCATCTCTATGTGATGAGAGGTAGGTAGTTAATTACCACACAGCACTGTCTTTTAAATCCGTGAGTCACATGCCTAAGGGAGGGGCCTGGATGCAGGATGAGCAGCAACTCAGGCAATCAAGGAAGGTTTCAAAAGGAAGCAACAACAGGTTCTGAGGAGCTGCAGACAGGCAATTAGCAGCAACTACTACCCCAACACAATGCACATAATCCAACAGCCGCCTAGGGACTACCCACCTTCTTGCAAAAACATAGCATGTACCTTTGCGACTAAGTTTGTGAGGCTAGGTATGTTTGCATTTCAGAGATATTCTATTATCGACAGACATGTGAGACTGAAAGAAACATACATACATACAAATACACACACACACACACACAAACAACTTGGTAATATTTCCAAGAGCCATTAAAGCAAATTTTAAAACATTTAAGGCCGGGCGCGGTGGCTCACGCCTGTAATCCCAGCACTTTGGGAGCCCAAGGTGGGCGGATCACAAGGTCAGGAGATCGAGACCATCCTGGCTAACACGGTAACACCCCATCTCTACTAAAAATACAAAAAATTAGCCGGGCATGGTGGTGCGTGCCTGTAGTCCCAGCTACTCAGAGGCTGAGGCAGGAGAATGGTGTGAACCCGGGAGGTGGAGCTTGCAGTGAGCCGAGATCATGCCACTGCACTCCAGCCTGGGCAACAAAGCAACACTTCATCTCAAAAAAAAAAAAAAAAAAAATTAAGATATAGTTCCCTGCCTGCAAGAAACATGTAATCAACATGAGGAGCCAAGACATAAAGATATTCAAATTTAAATAATGGTAAGAGATGATACTGCAAATGTCATATCACCACACATGATGACTAATCAAAAAGCACTGAAGTTTACTGCTTCACAGGTGGGAAGTAATTTAAGGTGGCCTTCCAAGGATCCGCAGGATTTGATACTATGCAAGGAGGGAGTAGTTCAAGTTCAAATAGGCATTCCACAGGGAGGGTCAGGGAGGGTACTTTGTGGCTGGTCATGGCCCTACGGGGGGTCTGGATTCTATGGTGGTGAAGCAGGATCATCAATGTACAGTCTGACCCAGATGATAAATACACAGCTGCCCTAAGGCCCATGCCTACAGCACACACAACTGTTCATTTTAGTTCTCCTTCCAACTAAGCATTAAAGACCTCATAGTGCTTTTCCATACAGAATCCTCAGCAGCCAAGATGTCAGGATGTTTGAAATGCATCTACCATTCTTTAGGAAGTAAAGAGAAGAATACAAAGATTAAGAAAGAGCATGGGCTCTGTAGCCAGACTGAGTACCAAGGTTAGAATCCTGGCTCCACCACTTACCTGTTGTAATCCTTTGACCAAGTTGTTTAACCTCCTCCATACTCAATCTGTAAAATGAGGATCAAAGGAGTTAATATAGGTATGGCACTTAGAACAGTGCCAGGCAGACAGTAAGCACTAAGTGTAAGCTACTATTATTGTTCTCCATCAATAGGAAACCAACTGTATTTTCAGAGAGTAATTAGAAGTTTATACGGGAGAATAATACAAGAAGCTATATTAAAAGCTTGCTGGATACAGAAAACCCTCTGAATCACTGGTAGAAACACCCTTCCAGTATTTAATAACAATGCCTAATAGCATCAAACACTTGCTGGTTGATTTAAGAACAAAATTATGGCAACAATATTTACTGAGTTCCATTTATCAAACATTTACTATGTGCCAGTTACTGTGCTAAATTCTATACATTTATTATCTGGCTTAATCCTTAAAATAAGACTATGGGCCAGATACCACTAGTAATCCCATATTACAGATAAGAAAACTGAAGCCCAGGCCGGGCACGGTGGCTCACACCTATAATCCCAGCACTCTGGGAGGCTGAGGAGGGCAGATCACCTGAGGTCAGGAGTTTGAGACCAGCCTGGCCAATATGGTGAAACTCCATCTCTACTAAAAATACAAAAATTAGGCAGGCATGCCGGCCTGTAATCCCAGTTACTTGGGAGGCTGAGACAAAGGATTGCTTGAACCCAGGAGGCAGAGGTTGCAGTGAGCTGAGATTGTACCATAGCACTTCAGCCTGGGTGACAGAGTGAGACTCTGCCTTAAAAAAAAAGGGGGCGGGGGGGAAGAAAACTGAAGCTCATAGTGATTAAGCAACTTTCTCAAAGTCACACAGTTAATATATGGTAGATTTGGGATTCAAACCCAGACTCTAAACACTGTACTGTTAATCCTAATGCCATACATTTTCTTCCCAAATCCTGAACCAATTGCACATGACTGTGATAATGGTTGTACAGATCTGTGAGTATACTAAAAACCACTGAAGTGTGCCCTTTAAATAATTGTATGGTATGTGAATTATATCTTAATAAAGCTGTTTCAAACCACTAACAAAAAATAGTAAAATCAGGATATAGGGTCCTTGGGGTTTTACTCATGCACAGACTGGGACTAGAATAAAAAGAAAAACTGAATTCATTTTGGATAGAAAAATGAGTATTTTTCAAATGGAAAGATTTAGAACCTGTATATAAATACATGATACATGCTGAAGTTGAACCTAAATAATGAATAAAATGTAGATCAAGAAATATCTGTGAGGGCAGGCATGCTGGCTCAGGTCTGTAATCCCAGCATTTTGGGAAGCCGAGGTGGGTGGATCGCTTGAGCCCACGAGTTTGAGACCAGCCTGGGAACATGTAGTTAGAGACCAGTCTAGGAACATGGTAAAAACCCCTCTCTACAAAAAACACAAAAATTAGCTGGATGTGGTGGTCCATGCCTGCTGTCCCAGCTACTCAGGAGGCTGAAGTGGGAGGACCACTTGAGCCTGGGAGGTCCAGACTGCAGTGAGCCATGATTGTGTCACTGCACTCCAGCCTGGACAGAGCCAAGAACCCCTCTCAAGAAACAAAAGGAGGGAGGAAAGAGGAGGGGAGGAGGGGGTAGAAAAAAGAAACATCTGTGGGTAATGATGATGTCACAGTGATCCCCTTACCATCAAGTCCAACATTTTGGCAAGAGAGAGGTAACAACATGATCACATTGTCATTCACTTTTAGCAAGGGAGCAGCATAAAATGTGGGCAATAGCATCAAGTTTCTTGGAAAAATGTAATGAAGCTAATGGTCTCCTGTACAGCCTTGGGAGGTATAAATGCAGCCTCTCTAGAGAGCAACTTAGCAGTGTGCATGATGTACCCACTAGCCCAGCAATCCTACTAATAAAAATCCACATTTAAAAAAAATCATGCTGCCGGGCGTGGCGGCTCACGCCTGTAATCCCAGCACTTTGGGAGGCCGAGGCGGGCGGATCACAAGGCCAGGAGATCGAGACCATCCTGGCTAACACAGTGAAACCCCATCTCTACTAAAAATACAAAAAATTAGCCGGGCGTGGTGGTATGCGCCTGTAGTCCTAGCCACTTGGAGGCTGAGGCAGGAGAATGGCGTGAACCCGGGAGGTGGAGCTTGCAGTGAGCCGAGATCGTGCCACTGCACTCCAGCCTGGGCAACAAAGCGAGACTCCGTCTCAAAAAAAAAAAAAAAAAAATCATGTTGTACACCCAGATTTAGTGACACATACGGTCTTACAACACGCTTAATGATGGCAGAACAAGCAAAAACAAAAATAACGTAAATTATAGTACAGTCAGACAATATTGTAACAACAGCTGATGTTTATTAAGTGCGAAGAATTATTTCTATGTGTTAGCTCACTTAATACTTACAGCAACCCCAGAAGTTAGTTAAGAATGTTATCACTATTTTCAAGATGAGGAAACTAAAACTCAGAGCAGTAACTTTCTTCAGGTCACACTGCAGCAGTAACTGAAGCCAGGATTTGAACCAGGGCAGTCTCAACACCGCCACTTTGTGTAACTACAAACGTTATGCCACACGAAAATAAGTACTTGGAAATATACTCACAATATATTAAGACAGAAAAAATCAGATCACAAAATAACCTTGTGATCCTTCTCTGTTTAATGCATTTAAAAAGAGAGCGATGGAAACGACATGCCCTAAGTTTAACAATAGGTACTGCTGGTATTACAGTTGATAAATGTCGTCTATACTTTCCGTATTTTCCAAATTTTCTACTGCTGGATGCTTTTTTTAAATGACCTTCTTTAAAAAAATAAGTGAAAAGATGATTATAATTTAAAACACTGCAAAAAAGGACAAGTAACAAAAAACATGGAATCAGCAGTTAAATCTGCTATTAGGGTTGCTGATTCCAGAGAAGTGGTAGATGACAACCAGGCAGTGGCCAGGAAGAAGTATATGAAACAGTGACAGGTGCTACATAGGCATCAACTAGCATCCCGAGAAGTCCAGCGGGGAGGGCAAGGAGCACGGTACATAGCTCTGAGATAATGGCAATATCAAGGGAAGGTTTTACTGGATTAGTTTTGAACTTGAAGGAGATTTGATCAGCGTTGCAATCGAACTAGAAACAGCCAAGGATGGAGAGACAGATAATGAGAGGGAGGTCTCAGATGATAAGGACTGAGCCTTAGAAAAAGCGAAAACTTCGTGTGAAACAGCCGAGAAGGAAGAAAAGAAGTCATACAGTGATCTTTGAGGTAGAGACAGAAGAAACTGACAGAACTTAATTTGGTACCCTCAAGCTTCTCTAAGAAAAAAAAAAAAAAAAAAAGATGTCATCTTCCAAACTAAAAAGGTGATTCTGGGTGCAGTGGCTCATGCCTATAATCCCAACATTTTGGGAGGCCAAGGCAAGAGGATTGCTTAAACCCAGTAGTTTGAGACCAGCCACGGCAACGTGGCAAAACCTCATCTCTATCCAAAAATTTTTAAAAAGTTAGCTGGGAATGGGGGCATAATCCTGTAGTCCCAGCTACTCAGGAGGCTGAGGTGAGAGGACCACTTGAGCCTGGGAGGTCGAGGCTACAGACAAGCTATGATCACACCACTGCACTCCAGTCTGGGTGTCAGAAAGTTAAACTCTGTCTCAAACAAAACAAAACAAAAACTAAACTAAAAATGTGGTATTAGGTACAGGGTGAGAAGCAGGGTTAGTAGGAAAAGTGCTAGAAAGCAACTAGATTCACCTTTTGCCAGAGCTAGCAGAAACCATCAGTCTAATCATCAATTGACCACAAATTCTCCTCTGGACAATTCACATTACAGGCATAAATGAGAGTATTACAGGAAGTTGGAAAAACCGTTTATTCTTCAGTTAACATGTACATAAGCTATGCCACTCGTAACTGAAGAATCCATGGTATGCCTGGAGACTGCTACCCTACCAGTAATTTCAAGGATAACAATCACTACCATAATCCGTGAGGCAGACGTGGTAAGTGTCATTACTTTTAAGAGATGAGATGCATAGGCAAAAGAAGCACTAGGTTTCGAGCATAAATTTCTAATTTGACCAAAAAAAATAGTTTGCTATGAAAATTCAAGTTGTGGCTGGGCGCAGAGGCTCACACCTGTAATCCCAGCACTTGGGGATTAGAGGTGGGTGGATCACGAAGTCAGGAGATCGAGACCATCCTGGCCAAAATGATGAAACCCTGTCTCTACTAAAAATACAAAAATTAGCTGGACGTGGCAGTGCATCCTGTAATCCCAGCTACTCAGGAGGCTGAGGCAGGAGAATTGCGTGAGCCCAGGAGGCAGAGACTGCAGTGATCTGAGATCGCGCCACTGCACTCCAGCCTGGGAGACAGAGCGAGACTCAAAGAAAAAGAAAGTTGTAAAGATCTCAAATTCTGTATAATTGAAAAGTTTTCTAAGACAGGCCAATTGTTACAAAACATAGTATTTTTAACACACATACAGAGATCTCCAGAGATGTAGGTGGCTTTAAAAAATAAGTAGCAATAATAATAAGTAGCCATTCCTTCATGTGTGAGAATACAGTCAGGGAAATAAGAACGTAAGATATGGAGGTAAGAGCTGAGTACTGTTTAATATGTGGTTGGCTTCACTTGCAGGCCCAATGCTTTACATGCATTACCGCATTTCATCCCCAAAACAATTCGGAGGCAGGAATTCTTCGTTTTCATTTAACATATTTACTGAGTGCTAGTTCTGTGTCCCAGAAACTAATCTAAACCTCAGCATACAGTAATGAACAACAACAAAAAAAAAAAAAATCCAAAAATTTGCCTTCTTGGAAACTGTATCCTATTTCAGTGTCTGTCTTAAGAGGCTTGAGTAATTTCTCTATGGAGTCAAATAAAGTGGGTAGCAGAGATGGAACTCCAATTCAGGTGTGTCAGATCACAGGTACAAAGTCTGAATCATTCAAACTATGATTCTAGCATACGTTACGTATGCTGCTCAATAGAGGCAAAAAATAACTTCTACATTTATCTTGAGTGTTTCAATAATAAACAGTACTTACTTGAGAATTTTGAATATTTTGTTGTTTCGCTTATACTACTGCTCTCCCTATAGGAAATGACCTGTCAATAAAAACTAGCACCGATCCTCAGTTAACATGTTTCTTTCCATCTACTTTATAAATTTTAAAGCAAAAAATCCTGAGACAAAAGCAATCTGAAAGCCTCTTCATCTGCTCCCTAAAATTATTAACCAAAGAACTATTCATACTTCAGCCAACTTCAATCTTCAGTTAACATGTTTCTTTCCATCCACTTAATAAATTTTAAAACAAAAAAACCTGAGCTAAAAGCAAACTGAAGACCTCTTCATCTGCTCCCTAAAATTATTAGCTGGCCAGACACGGTGGCTCACGCCTGTAATCCCAGCACTTTGGGAGCCAAGGAGGGCGGATGACAAGGTCAGGAGCTCGAGACCAGCCTGGCCAACATGGTGAAACCCCGACTCTACTAAAAGTACAAAAATTAGCCAGGCATGGTGGCAGGCACCTGTAATTCTAGATACTCGGAAGGCTGAAGCAGGAGAATCATTTGAACCTGGGAGGCAGAGGTTGCAGTGAGCTGAGATCATGCCATTACACTCCAGCCTGGGCGACAGTGCGAGACTCCATCTCAAAAAAATATTAACCAAAGAACTATTCATACTTCAGCAAACTTCTTAAAATATCAGAGGAAATTTTGCTAGTACTTTGTTGAAGATTTTGGCATCAATGTTCCAAAGGGGTATTATCTGTAGTTTCCTTGTAGTATCTTTGTCTAACTTTGGTGTCAGTGTAATATGTTGGCCTCATAGAATGAGTTGGAAAGTTTTCTCTTTCTCCAGTTTGTTTTTTTTTTTTTTTTTTTTTTTTCACTTGAAGAATGGTATTAGTTTTTCCTTAAATGTATGGCAGAATTCACCAGTGAAGCCATCAGGACCAGGGTTTTTCTTTGTCAGATTTTTGATAACTCATTCAATCTCCTCACTAGTTAAAGGTCTATTCAAATATTCTATTTCTTCATGATTTAGTCGATTTTGTGTTTCTAGGAATCTGTCCATTTCATTTAGGTTATCCAATTTGTTGGCATTTGTTTACAATACTCTTTTATTTGCATATCCACGTTAATGGCAGCATTATTCACAACAGCTAAAATGTGAAAGTAACCCAAGTATGTGGGTGAATGAATGGATAAGCAAAATGTGGTATATGCATAAAATGGAATATTATTCAGCCTTAAAAATGAAGGAAATTCCGAGACATGCCACAACATAAACCTTGAAGACATTATGCTAAGTGAAATAAGCCAGCCACGAAAAAGAAAAATACTAAATGCAACTTATACGAGGTACTTATAAGTCAAGACCAGAGAGACATTAGTAGAATCATGGTTGCCAAGGATGGGGGAAGGAAGAAGGGAGAGTTGTTGTTTTACAAGTACAGTTTCAGCTTTACAAGATGAAAAGAGTATAGGAGATGGATGGTGGTGATGGATGTACAATGTTATGAATGTATTTAATACCACTGAACTGTATACTTAAAAATGGTTAAAATGATAAATTTTGGGTATGTATATTTTACCTTGATTTTTAAAATTGGAAAAAAATTATTGTAGAAATGGGGATGTCTGGAGAAGAGCTTTATCACAGACTCATTTTTTCACTTGTACTTTCGTTATCTGAATTATCTTAATATACAAACAGATCCCTGATGATATGCAAACAGACTCACATTATTATTCTCCTTCCCTTAACGAGTTAATTCCTGTTAGAAGTTTTCCACCGGTGTCTGGTATATCTTGGGTGCTGTTCACATAATGGGTGGTTCGTCAACCCCAACTAGACCCTCTCTGCATGTAGGTGGGGCTTGTGAACTAGCAGGCTTCACTGCAGGATAACTCCTGCTTGTGCAGATACAGACAGTCTTAAGTATCAGGCTCTGTTGATCTCTTCCCTGAAGCCATTCAGTTTCTTAGAAAAGAGTACTTCAGTCTCCTAGGTGAAGTGTATAACTCTCAATTGTCAGTGCTCTGAAAACAAGTGGAAAAAGGACATGGACAGAAATTAAAGGCAAGGAGGTGTATCTCCTGATCCAGTAGGTCGACTTCCGCTTAATCCCCATCTGCAGTGTACTCCTCTTCTGTACTCTCTTCAAATCTGGAATTTAACTGATTCAGTTTCTTTACACAATCAACTGCCCATCTTTTGTCAAAATGAGGGAGGGGTACAGAATTACTAAGGTAGGGGTCAGTGTTGTGGATAATGCCACAAATGTGACCACGTGTATAATTTTAAATTTTCTAAGCAGCTTCATGAAAAAAACTAAAGAGAAAGCTGAAAATAATTTTAATGCATCTTATTTAACCCAATGAATACAAGATGTTATCTAATAATGTAATTAATATAAAAATTTAGATATTTTACACCTTTTTTCCAAATATAGTATTACTTTAAACTTACAGCACCTCTTAACTAGGACTAGCCACATTTCAAGTGCTCAATGGCCACGTGTAGCCAGTAGCTGCCATATTAGATAGCATAGGTCTAAGTGAGGCTGTGGTAACAACCCCAAAATTTCAATGGCTTAGTACAACAGAAATTTACTTCTGTCTCATGTAATATGTCCAACACGGGTATGCAGGGGTTATTTCCAGTTACTCAAAGAGCCAGGCTGACCACCTTGTTCCCGCATCAAATGAATCCTATGACCAGGGATATCCTAGGCAAGAAAGAGACCAGAGTATCTTCATGGGTTTTTCACTATGCCAACTCAGAAGTAACACAACCTCCCTCAAAGTCTACTGGCCAGCATCAGTCACCTGATCCCACCAAACATCGAGGAGCAAAGGAATTAAATGCTCCCAACAGTCTGGGACTAAAGAAGATCTAGATGTAGACGAGCACTAAGAAGTCACTGCCACAGGCAGGCACTTGGGTTGTGGGCAGGTGCGAGGCACAGAATCTCAGCCCTAGATTCCAGGGTATCGCTATTCCATATACAGATTTTTAAACTAGTGTTCAGCCTCAACTCTAATCTCCAGTTACAGATAAAACCAGTGCCTGCAAATCTCCAGGCTTGAGAGAGGTAAAGACTGATCTGCTTCTTCCATGTCCCTCTACAAGCCAAATAACAAACTAGTCTTCATTGGAATGAACAGTGGGCACATTTGAAGATACAGATGGTGCAAAGGGCCTATAGCATAAGGGTTGAAGTGGACACAGGAGTCAAGTCAACTTGAAAATGACCAACCAGACTTCCCTTCTAGGACACAGCCTCACTCGCACAAGAAAAAAACTGCTGAAAATTAAAACGAAATTGAACAGGAAAAGGTTCTCCAGAAACAAAGGAAAGAGGAGGCCCACATAAAAGTGAGGGGCAGTAATGGAAACAGGAGACCTCAAAAGCAATCTGTATTTCATAACGGAAAATAACTCTGTGAAATTAGAAATGCTATCCTGAGTCACTATGTCTTCTTCCAAACATTCAGGAAAATGAACTTCCAATAAAACTGACCCATGGCAAAGTTTTCAGATCCAAATCTCATAGAAGTTATAACAAAATGGGGAAGGGGCCAGGCATGGTGGCTCACGCCTATAATCCCAGTACTTTGGGAGGCTGAGGTGGTGGATCACGAGGTCAGGAATTCTAGACCAGCCTGGCCAATATGGTGAAACCCTGTCTCTACTAAAAATACAAAAAAATTAGCTAGGCATGGTGGCGCGTGGCTATAGTACCAGCTACTCGGGAGGCTGAGGCAGAAGAATTGCCTGAACCCAGGAGGCAGAGGTTGTACAGAGCCAAGATCGTGCCACTGCGCTCCAGCCTGGGCGACAGAGTAAGACTCCGTCTCAAAAGAAAAAAGAAAAAAAAATAAAACAGGGAAGGAATAGGGAGCAAAACAACATCCTCCTTACAGACAAATACATCATGCTAGAAGGCCAGAAACACAAGAGATTAAAATTAAAACCACTATTAGTATTTCAAAATGAGCTAAAAACATTAAGAAAATTATATAAAGCATGAGAAACAACATCAGAACAGAAGAAACTCAGAAATGTGAGAACACGACTCAGTAAATAATTATAAATTTAAAAATGTATTTGAGAAATGAAGAATAAAACCCAAGGAACACAAGAATGAATATTACAGATAATGCCTTCAAGAATTTGAAAGTGAGAAGGAAGATAATTCTAAAACCAAAAAAGAAATGATGAAATAATAGGATTCTAAAGAAAGTAACAAAAATTGCTCCATTTTTTACATATTAGGAATCCCTGGAAAAAGCAAAAGCAGGGGAACAAGCAATATTAAAAACTGTAATCCAAGAAATTTTTGCCAAAATTAAGACAAAAGAGCAAATGGGGCCTGTACTCTCAGCGTTGGGGAAGCTGAGGTGAGAGGATCACTTGAGTCCAGGAATTACAGGCCAGCCTGGACAACATGCCAGGACACCAGAAAAAAATTAGAAACTACATATTTAAGGCACACATTGCATACTGGAGAATACTGGGCCAAAATAATTGATACCAAGATATAGTAAAATTGCAGGATTTTTAAGGAAAAAATAAATTTGAGCATCTAGGCAAAAACATCAAGTAACTTATAAGGGAAAAAAACTACATTAACAACAAACTTTCCAAAAGTAACATATTATACCAGAAAATAAAATACTCAAGGAAGGAAAACAAAAGCCAAGAATTTTATGGCGGCCAGTAGAACTAACTTTCAAGTACAAACATTCACATATTATCAAAATACAAAAACTCAGGGAATATTGTTCCCATAAGCCTTTCTAGAGATATTTACTAGAAAATGAGTTTAAGAGAACCAATGTAGGTAAAGGGATACTGACATAGGAATAGAGGTGAGCACTAAATAGTTACCTGTCGACTACACAGGGACAAAGACAAACAGACTACAAGGGCGCATAATGGGTGTGCGCTCTAATGGCGACATGACCTAGTGATACATGGAAGACAACTGCACAGGGAATGGGGGGAAATGGAGAGCGCATGCAAAGAATGGTTTTAACTGGTTTCAACCCGTGGTGAATATATTAGTATTGTTGTTTTGTAACTGTCAGAGACATATGTGACAACATAAATGAATAATTATCAAATATTCTACCACACCTATGTCCTTGAAAACCAGGATTTCAAGGGTAGTACCTCCCAGCACTATCCACTGAAAAGAATTAGAAACGAAGACTAACTCGTAGCAATGAGCATTAGAACACCCCAACAGTCCTGGCGGTGGTTTTGAAATACCATTTCCCACTGAAAAAAATTCAAGGCTTCTTGGAGATATTCCAGGTGTGAGGCAGAAATTGTAAAAGATATTCCTGGAATGTTTCATTTTATAAGGTAGTGAGGAGACTAATCACAGACTATGAGTCACTTTAGAAGGACTCAGGAACCTACCAGAAGAGGCTCCCTTTGGTCAAAAAAGAACAATTTGAGCTTTAACAGGTATAAGAATTACAATGGACTGAACCCCAACAAATGAGTTCATAACAATTCAAAAAACAAAAAGGAAAGAAAATCACCTTCAGAGAAGATAGGGAACCAATTCATTATTTTTAAAATTGTTACAATTCCAACTATATGACATGTCTGGAAACAGCAAAACTACGAACACAGTAAAAAGATCAATGCCAGGGGTTGAGAGGAAGGAGAGATAAACAGGCAGAAAGCACAGAGGATTTATAGGGCAGTGGAACTATTCTGTATGATACCATAATGGTGAATAGATATCACTCTGCATTTAATATATAACCCATATAATGTACAACACCAAGAGTGAACCCTAATGAAACCTACAGACTTTGGGTAATAAGGACATGTCAACATAGGTTCATCAATAGGAAAAAACCTGCCACTCTAGTGGGGGATGTTGACAGTGGAGCAGGCTATGTACGTGTGGATCGGGGAGATATGGGAACTCTTCGTACTTCTTCAATTTTGCTGTGAACCTGAAACTGTTCTAAGAAACAGTCTACTTTTAAAAACTGCTAAGCAAAAGGACAGAATAAGCATGTATCTTGTCTTTCCTATTCCCTGGAAAACTAAAAAAGGAATACAGCTCTGTAGGAATACGCTGGCAATCCCATTTCTAGGTACTTAACTGGTGAAATATAACCTATGTGCAAGCAAGAAATCTATACATGAATGTATAGAGCAGCTCTATTCATCATCGCCAAAAACTGGACATAACACAAAAGTCCTTCTAAAAGTGAACAAATAAAAAACTGGCACATCCACCAATGGAATGATAATCATCCACAGACAGGGACGACCCTCAAAAGGCATAATGCTAAATAACACAGTCTCAAGAGGGTACTTCAAAAAGACAAAACTAGAGTGACAGAAAACAGGCTGGTGGTTTCCAGAGTTAGGGGTGAAGTAAGGTGTGACTGCAAAGCAACAGCAGGAGGGAGATTTTCCGGTGGCTGAACTGCTCTGTATAGTGACTATTGTAGTTTGTTGTATCTATAGATGTGTTAAAATTCATAGAATTGTATATCCCCAAAAGTTCTATTTTTAGGGTTTTTAAATTTCTTTTTTGCACTGGAGAGCAGTGGCATGCTCAGAGCTTACCATAATCTCAAATTCCTGGGCTTAAACAATCCTCTCATCTCAGCCTCCCGAACAGTGAGGACTACAAGTTGACACCACCATGCCTGGCTAATTTTTCTAATTTTTTGTAGAGATGATGTCTTACTATGTTGACCAGGGTGGTCTTCAACTCCTGGGCTCAAGCAATCCTCCTGTCTCTGCTTATATTAATTTTTAAAATAAAATTTAAACAAAGTATGTCAGCTAACAAATGATAACAGAATTAGACTATCACACATTTGCAAACCCCAATGAAGACCTAATCAGCATTCAGCATCAAAGCTACTACAATAATACAAGAGACACAACCACACATTGTGTGTCTCCTAATGTAACAACATACTGACTGCCTACAAGATACACAAAAGCCCTTGAACAGAATCTGATTATATCTCTTGATGCACCTGCCAATTTGTAGGAAATAGAGAGACAGAGAGAAGCTGAACTGTACCATGGGAACATAACTAGAAAAATCCAGAGCATCAAAAATCCACACTGTCATAGGAAACTCTACAGGTCAAATAGGAAAATTCTTCAACAGATAAATGAGAGGGAGGAAGGGGAGAATCCATCAATTGTAACAGACTTAAAAGACATGTTAAGACAAAAAAAAAAAAATACAAGCAACAAAGGAAAAAACAAATATAAACTGAACATCATAAAAATTAAAAATTGTTGTGCTTCTGGCCGGGAGTGGTGGCTCACGCCTGTAATCCCAGCACTTTGGGAGGCCGAGGCAGGTGGATCACTTGAGTTCAGGAGTTCCAGACCAGCCTCAGGAACATGGCAAAACCCTGTCTCTACTAAAAATACAAAAATTAGCAGGGTGTGGTGGTGTGCACTTGTAATCCCAGTTACTTGGGAGGCTGAGGGAGAAGAATCACTTGAACCCGGGAGCCAGAGGTTGCCGTGAGCCAAGATGGCACCACGGCACTCCAGCCTGGGCGACAGAGCAAGACTCTGGCTAAATAAATAAATAAATGGGCCGGATGCGTTGGTGGCTCACCGGCAAGGTGGGTGGATCACCTGAGATCAGGAGTTCAAGACCAGCCTGGCCAACATATTGAAACCCCATCTCTACTAAAAATACACACACACACACACACACACACACACACACACACACACACACACACACAAATGTTGTGCTTCAAAGGGCACCATCAAGAAAGTGAAAAGACAACTCACAGAATGGGAATGGTAGAAAATTTTTGTAAATCATGTAACTATAAGGACTTGTATCTGGAATATATAAAGAACCATTAAAATTCAACAGTAAAAAGACAACCCAATTAAAAATGAGCAAAGAATTGCCGGGCATGGTGGCTCACGCCTATAATCCCAGCACTCTGGGAGGCCGAGGCAGGCGGATCACAAGGTAAGGAGATTAAGACCACCCTGGCTAACACGGTGAAACCCCGTCTCTACTAAAAATACAAAAAATTAGCCAGGCGTGGCAGCATGCACCTGTAGTCCCAGCTACTTGGGAGTCTGAGGCAGGAGAATGGCATGAACCCGGGAGGCAGAGCTTGCAGCGAGCCACGATCACGCCACTGCACTCCAACCTGGGCAACAGAGTGAGACTCCGTCACAAAAAAAAAAATGAGCAAAGAGTCTCACTTATCCAAAGAACGTATGCAAATGAGCAACAAGCACATGGAAATATGCTGAACGATATCAGTAATCAAGGAAACACAAATAAAAAACACAACAAAATACTTTAGACTCACTTGAGTGGCAATAAAAAAATAATAACAAATGTTGCCAAGGATGCAGAGAAACTGGAACTTTTAAAACCTGCTGGCACAGCTGTAAATAGTGCAGCCATTTTGGAAAAGAAAACCAGTTCTTCAAATGGTTAAGCACAGAGCTGATTCTGTAATTCTTCTCCTATAGACCTAAGAGAAACAAAAACGTATTTCCACACAAAAACTTGTACAAATATGTTCATAGCAGCATTATCTGGAACAATAGCCAAAAGGTGAAAATAACCCAAATGTCTATCAACCAATGAATGAATAAATTACTCTATACAATAAAATAATATTCAGCAGCCGGGCATGTTGGTTCACTCCTATAATCCCAGCACTTTGCGAGGCTGAGGCGGGTGGATCACCTTAAGTCAGTAGTTCAAGACCAGCCTGGCCAACATGGTGAAATCCTGTCTCTACTAAAAAAAAAAAAAAAAAAAAAAAAAAAATTAATCGGACGTGGGGGTGGGCGCCTGTAATCCCACCTACTTGGGAGGCTGAGGCACAAGAATCCTTTGAACCCGGGAGGCAGAGGTTGCAGGAGGCTGCAGTGAGCTGAGATCATGCCACTGCACTCCAGCCGGAGGGACAGAGTGAGACTCTGTCTCAAAAATAATATTAATAATAGTAATATTCAGCAACTAAAAGAAATGAAGTACTGATACATGCTACATGGATAAGCCTTGAAAAAATGTGCTAAATAAAATATGCCAGGCACAAATATGCAATTCCACCTACATGAGGTACCTAGAACAGGCAAATTCATATTAGACAGAAAGTACCACAGTGGTTACCAGGGGCAGGAAGGAAGGAATAACACAGAGTTATTGTTTAATGGGTAAAAAGTTTCTGTTTGGGGGTGGGTGTCCTGGCTCACACCTGCAATTCCAATAATTGGGGAGGCTGACGGGAGAGGATCATTTGAGGCCAGGAGTTGAGACCTAGATGACAAAACAAGACCCTGTCTCTTAAAAAAAAAAAAAAAAGAGGCCAGGTGTGGTGGCTCAACCCTGTAATCCCAGGACTTTGGGAGGCTGAGGCAGGAAGATCACTTGAGCTCAGGAATTCAAGACCAGACTGGGCAAAATGGCAAAACCCCATCTCTGCAAAATAAAAATACAAAAACTAGCCAGGTGTGACGGCACACACCTGTAGTCCCAGCTACCTGAGAGGCTGAGGTGGGAGAATCACTTGAGCCTGGGAAGTGGAGGTTGCAGTGAGCTATTATCATGCCACTGCACTCCAGCCTGTGTGACAGAGTGAGACGCTGTCTCAAAAAAAAAGGGGGGGGGGGTCCTGTTTGGGATGTTGAAAAAGTTCTGAAAATACATAGTAGTGATAATTGCATGCCACTATAAATATACTTAATGCAACTGGAATTATATACTTTAAAATGGTAAATTTTATGTTATGCATATTTTACAAATTTAATAAAACAAGGGGAAAAGGTCAGGAGACTATTTTTTTTGCCTTCTCTGTCACTGAAATGAGATTTTTCACAATGAATGAATGACTCATAATAAGAGAAGATCAAAACAGACAGGTGAGCACAGGACTCAATATGATCAATTTCTGTTGTTCCAAGACAGGATTATAATTTACAATTCAAATATTGAGAAACATTCAGGGAAGATAACCAGATCCCTAAGGAAACCTGTATCAGAGAAACGAAAGACTATAGAAGATGGGCATATAATGTTCTGATTTGGATAGAGAGGGGGAGATGGGAATTCTGGAAATTGAAAACCAGACAAAGTTTGACCATAAACTGAGGCAAAATTTCAATGGTGATTGTAAAGGAATAATCTTTGTACATTTAAGGGAAGCGATAATATCAAAACTGTAGCACTTTACAGTTTAAAATCAATTTTCACCCACATTCTAACTGAATTTCACAGCAACCTCATAAGTAATATTCTTCTTCAATTTTGTGGGAGATAGGGTTCAGACAGGACAAGGGTTTGTCAATTGAGTGGAGAACTAGGATTCAAACTCAGGCCATTGCTTCAAATCTCTAAACTCTTTCAGTAAATTGACGTTACATGAAATAAGTTGAATGGACCAAAGCTCATAGTTCCACCTTTGGAAACTAGAAAACGAAGAGCAAATTAAATCCAAAGTAAGTGGAATAAAAGAAACAAAAATATAATAGTATCAATGATACTGAAAATAGGAAATCAATACGAAAAAACTAAAAGCTGGTTCTTTGAAAAGATCATAAAATTGATAAGCCTTTAGCTAAGTTAACTAATTAAAAAAAGATGACACAGGACGGGCGCGGTGGCTCACACCTGTAATCCCAGTACTTTGGGAGGCTGAGGTGGGCGGATCACGAGGTCAGGAGATGGAGACCATCCTGGCGAACATGGTGAAATCCAGTCTCTACTAAAAATACAAAAAAATTAGCCGGGCATGGTGGTGGGCACCTATAGTCCCAACTACTCAGGAGGCTGAGGTAGGAGAATGGCGTGAACCCGGGAGGCGGAGCTTGCGGTAAGCCGAGATCATGCCACTGCACTCCAGCCTGGGAGACAGTGAGACCCCCGTCTCAAAAAAAAAAAACAAAAAAAAAAAAACACACAAGACACAAATAGCTAATATCGGAAACGAAAAAAAAAGATCGGCCGGGCGCGGTGGCTCAAGCCTGTAATCCCAGCACTTTGGGAGGCCGAGACGGGCGGATCACGAGGTCAGGAGATCGAGACCATCCTGGCTAACACGGTGAAACCCCGTCTCTACTAAAAATACAAAAACTAGCCGGGCGAGGTGGCGGGCGCCTGTAGTCCCAGCTACTCGGGAGGCTGAGGCAGGAGAATGGCGTAAACCCGGGAGGCGGAGCTTGCAGTGAGCTGAGATCTGGCCATTGCACTCCAGTCCGGGCGACAGAGCGAGACTCCGCCTCAAAAAAAAAAAAAAAAAAAAAAAAAAAAAAAAAAAAAAAAAAAAAAAAAAAAAAAAGAAAAAAAAAGATCACTACAAAGCCCCTTTAAATGTACATTAAAAGGATAATAAAGGAATACTATGAACAAACCTACGATCACAAATTTGATAATTTAGACGACATGGACCAATTCCTTAAAAGACACAATATGCCAAAACTTACACAAGAAGATACAGATAATCCAAATAGGCCTATATCTATTAAAGATATTGGATCAGTAAGCAGTAACCTTCCAAAACAGAAAGCAATAGGCCCAAATGAGTTCTGCCAAGGTGGATGGATTGCCTGAGGTCAAGAATTCAAGACCAGCCTGACCAACATGGTGAAACCCCATCTCTACTAAAAATACAAAAATTAGCCAGGTGTGGTGGTGTGCGCCTGTAAACCCAGCTTCTAGGGAGGCTAAGGCAGGAAAACTGCTTGAACCTGGAGGCAGAGGTTGCAGTGAGCCAAGATTGTGCCACTGCACTCCAGCCTGAGCAACAGAGTGTGACTCCGTCTCAAAAGGAAAAGAACAACAACTCTAGAACAGTATCTTGATAGAGATTACAGAAGTGTATGCACTGTCACAACCGATTAAATGGAATACATGAGAACGATAGGGACTGGGCATGGTGGTATACGCCTGTAATCCCAGCACTTTAGGAGACCGAGGTGAGAGGACTGCTTGAGGCCAGAAATTCAAGACCAGCCTAGCCAACATAGCAAGACTGTTTCTACACAAAAAAATTTAAAAATCTGCCAGGCATGGTGGCATACATCTGTAACCCCAGCTACTCAGGAGGCTGAGGCAGGAGGACCACTTGAGTCTAGAAGTTCAAGGCTACAATGAGCTATGATCACATCACTGCACTCCAGCCTGGATGACAGAGAGAGCCTGTGTCAGATAAACAAGTCAGTCAAAAAAGAACTATGCATTTCACTAAATATACAGATCTATAAATTATACTTTGATTTTTTTAATTAAAAATAAATTGGAAATGAAATTAGAATGAAATGGACTGGGGAAAGGCCAAAAAAAATCCTGAGGCATTGGTTTAGAAGTATTAGTATAAACTAAAAATGATTTTAAATATAATATGTTAAAAAATAATAGTCTATTTCCTAGATACATTTGTTGAAAGAGGCTAAAACCAATTAACACCTCTATCAGTGAGAACACCTAAGACCCAGATCTTGGTTTCTAGATATTGAATCCCACTAAGAGAACCCAAGGTTCCTTAGAGACATGACTGATTCTGGGGATGGGGCAAAGAAGGTTCTAAAGAAGCCTGGAACATCACTATGGCATAAATAAGTGCTCTTTATTTTTTTAAAAAAGGAAGAAAAAATGGCAAGGCCATATCCAAAGGACAAGAGAGCCAGAATGAAGAGACTCCCACTATCAAAATCTGGGACAACATTAACCTCAGAAAACATAAGGGCTGGTCAGGTACAGTGGCTCATGCCTGTAATCCCAGTACTTTGGGAGGCCAAGGCAGGAAGATCATTTGAGCCCAGGAGTATCAAGCCTGGGCAACATGGTGAAACCCCCATTTATATTAAAAAATTTTTTTTAAAAATTCGTCAGGTTTGGTGATGTGCACCTGTAGTCCCAGCTACTTGGGAGGCTGAGATGGGAGGATCAACTGAGTCTGGGAGGTCAAGGCTGCAGACAGCCGTGATCGCACCACTGCGCTCTAGCCTGGGCAACAGGAGTGAGACCCTGATGAAAAAATCCATAAGGGCTATAACTCATTGAACGAAATGGACTCTATCAGTCCACAGCGATGACAACTAAATAGATAAATCAATTAAATACATAAGGGAGTTAGAAGGGTTCTTACATAATTCAGAATAATAAATGTAGAACTAGTGATGAAAGTGGAAAAATCA
Source organism: Rhinopithecus roxellana (assembly GCF_007565055.1). NCBI lineage: Eukaryota > Metazoa > Chordata > Mammalia > Primates > Cercopithecidae > Rhinopithecus > Rhinopithecus roxellana. Next base: position 5,102,243 of record NC_044559.1, read on the forward strand.
CCATTCTACAACTATAAATAGTAAAGACCAATTAAATCTGCGGGGGAGTAGTGACTTTTATGAGGAATAAGAAATTTGTATGGTGTTGAAGTTTCTCCCCACAGACTGCTTACTAGTTACAAGGGGGAAAACAGTAATTATAGAGAGGAGAAACTGGAAAACACCTTGACCAGGTGATCAAAATTAACATGACCAATGACAGGTAGGACAGACATAGTATGCTTCTGAGTCTGATATCTTGAGAAGGACACATCCGTCATTTTATGTAGACTTCTGGCCAGAGATGCATCACCTGAATCTAATAATGAGAAAACACCAAGCCCAAAGCGAAGAATATTCTATAAAATAACTGGCCTGGTGTTCGTCAAAAATGTTGATGTCATGAAACACAACAGGTGGCTAAGGAACTGCTTCAGAGAGAAGGAGATTAAAGAGGGAGGACAACCAAATGCAATATGTGACTCCAGACTGAATCCTCCACTGGAGGGGAAAAATGCTAAAAACAAAAACAAACAAACAAGAAAAAAAAAAAACCTCAGTTGGGCCAACTGACAAAACTGGAATATAGACTGCAGATCAAAGTGCCGCCTCAATGTTAAACTCCCTGAATTTGATAACTGAATAATGATTACACAGAATATCCATGTCCTTAGAAAATGGAAACTGAGGGCTGGGCATGGCGGCTCAAGCCTGTAATCCCAGCACTTTGGGAGGCCAAGGTGGGTGGATCACAAGGTCAGGAGACCAAGACCATCCTGGCTAACATGGCAAAGCCCCATCTCTACTAAAACTACAAAAAACTAGCCAGGCATGGTGGCACACGCCTGTAGTCCTAGCTACTCGGGAGGCTGAGGCAGGAGAATCACTTGAACCTGGGAGGCAGAGGTTGCAGTGACCCAAGATCCTGCCACTGCACTCCAGCCTGGGTGACAGAGCGAGACTCTGTCTCAAAAAGAAAATAGAAACTGAAATAGTAAAGGTAAAGGGGCATAATATATACAATTTCACTCTTAAGTGTGTGTGTGTGTGTGTGTGTGTGTGTGTGTGTGTACAGGTAGGAGGGAAGAGACAGAAGCAGAGAATTATAATGCAAATATGGGAAAATGTTAAAAACTGGTGAATGTGGGTATGAAGAGTATCGGCATTCACAAAGGTATTCCTGCATCTTTTCTAAGTATGAAATGATTTCAAAATAATAAAAATAAAAATGAATTAAATTCATATATTAAAGCTCTAACCCCCAGTACTTCAGACCATAAATTTGTAAATAGGGTCTTTACAGAGGTAATCAAATTAAAATGAGGTTATCAGGGTGGGGCCTAATCCAGTATGACTATAGCATCCTTATAAAAAGGAGACATCTGGATGTGACACCACAGATATGTGTGGAGAGACAGGGATAAAACTGCCATCTGAAACCCAAGAACGCCTGAGGCTACCAGGAGTCAGGAAGGAGGCCAGAAGCAGATCCTTCCCTGGTACCTTTAGAGGGAGCATGGCTCTGCGAACACTCCTATTTTGGACCCCTTGATTTTGGAAGTTTAGCCTCTAGAATTGGGAGCCAATACATTTCTGCTATTCTAAACCCAAACAAACAAATAAAATAACTAGAATAGCAAAAAAAAAAAACAAAAAAAACAAAAAAACAAAAAAAAAAAAACCCTACAAACATTAAGTTAAAATAAATTCAAAACTTTTCATAGATATGAGACACACTTGATCAAATAAAGGTGTTTAAAAGCACAAATACATGGGTTATTCACTGGTGGTCACAAAATAAAGACTGAGGAAATCATCAAACACCAACCTTGCACCAACCTTGCATTTAATACATGAATTAAATTCATACATTAAAGTTCTAATCCCCAGTACCTCAGACCATAAGTTTGTAAATAGGGTCTATACAGAAAATCGTGTGGCAGGGCACAGTCACTCATACCTGTAATCCCAGCACTTTGGGAGGGCTATGCAGGTGGATCACTTGAGGTCAGGAGTTCGAGGCCAGCCTGGCAAACAATGGCGAAACCCCATCTCTGCTAAAAATATAAAAATCAGCCAGGTGTGGTGGTGGGTGCCTGTAGTCCCAGCTACTGTACTGGGGAGACTGAGGCAGGAGAATCACTTGAACCCATGAGGTGGGGTTGCAGTGAGCCAGGATCATGCCACTGCACTCCAGCCTGGGTGACAGAGCAAGACTGTCTCAAAAAAAAAAAAAAGAAAACTATGTGATATAAACCACTAACCAAACCCATACATTACTAAGTCCCAATTGCGAATATATTAAAACTGATCTAGTAAAGTTATTATTATTTAAAGATATTTTAAATCCTCTATGAGAATAAACTGGAAAGTTATTAGAAAAAGAAAATTAAACATGTTGAATGATTTAATAAAAATTAGTAAGTTGTCTATGTATTAACAAAACTGGTTAGAAAATGTAGTGGAAAAATAGTATCATTCACAATAGCACCCAAAAATATAACACATGAGAAAAGCTACAAAACTTTACTGAAAGTCAAAAAAGAAGACTTGTGAAAGATGACCCACGATTTTATGAATGAGTCAACTATATACTGTAAAGATGGTAATCCTGTCCAAATCAAATCAATCAATCAGTCAATATTAGCAGGCTTTTAAGTAAAGTCAGATGAAAAATTTCTAAAGACAATTGGAAAAATAAACAAATATCCTCAACTTTTGAAAAAGTCACAAAAATTTGCTTTACCAAGAATTAAAATGTACCCAAAGCTATACTGATATAAACAGTGTGATTCCACTGTCAAGAGACAGGTCAGAAGAGACCAAAAGTAGATCCAAATATATACGAGAATACAATAAAAGTAACATCTCAAATCAACAAAAGGTGATAAAAGAATTTGCTAACCATTTGGGAAAAAATTAAGTCGGATCCTTACCTCATGCCACAAAACTAATTCCAGATAAATAAAACGTTCAATATAAAACGTAAAACTAAAAAAGAACTGGAAAACACTACTGTAATGGGGAAAGAAATGTCTAACATCAAAAGTAAAAACCATAAAGAAAAATGTGGCTGATGTAAATTGTCATTAAAGATAATAATGGCTAGTCAGGGTGGCTCATGCCTGGAATCCCAACACTGTGGAAGCCAAGGACTGCTTGAAGCCAGAGTTTGAGATCAGCCTGGGCAATAAAGCGAGATGCTCTTTAAAAAAATAAGTAACATCAAATTTAATTTTCTTCTGTTTCATGTGGCAACCTTAGTAAGCTTGTGACATTATTATAATTATGTTGTGCTTTAGAATTGTGACTATGGCAGTAACATCAGTATATTTTATTCTACCCATCCGACTTTACTTTAAAGAAAACACTTTTTCACTTTGATTTGACAACTGACTTTTCCTAGAATGATTAGGAAGTTATGCAGTAAGTCCTTTTTTTTTGAGACCAGGTCTTGCTCTGTCGCCCAGGCTAGAGTGCAGATCCCTAGATAGGGCCTCAGCCATGTACCACAACGCCTGGCTAATCTTATCCTTTTTTGGAGACATGGAGTCTCACTATGTTGTCCACGCAGGTCTCCAACTCCTGGGCTCAAGCAATCCTCCTGCCTCAGCCTCCCAATTAAAGCCCCCCTCCCTTTTTTTTTTTTTTTAAACATGTCTGTGATTATCATCTTTGGCTGTAATGAAAGAAATTATCTAAAATTCAGCTAACTTCTGACAAGTTGTTGTTGAGTTATTAAAATGCGTACAAATTCCTAAACTGATTAAAGCTAATATTCTAGGTTGATGAATGAGAAGTATCTGTAAGGATATTTTTTTTCTCTCCCTCAAGCTTGTACCAGCCGATCTGAGAGCTACTTGAACCTCAACTGGTTAAATGACCTACGTTATAAGCAAATGTTCTAAAGGGGAAAAAAATTGCCTATTTGAATGTGACATCCCCCGTTAAATCCTTACTTTCTTTTCCCTTTCCTTTATCTCACAGTCATTCAAGCATTTGTATCTGCAATACAGAGGCAAAAAGTACACCTAATGCAATTCAGATTCTTTAACATGGGTTATTTTTACTTTCCAAGTCCTATTTTTTATCCTTTCATAAATTAGCCCAAAATGTAGGGCATAGTATACAAGGCCAGAATTATGATACTCACGGTACACAGGGCTTAAGAGATTCAGGGTAAGGGCCTAAGCCAACAAGACACCACCCTCAGCCCTGATCTGAAGCATCCCTCACCACCATCTGGACTGTGCTGAAAGATGTGGAAGGCTATATGCAGAGTTGTGTCACAGCAGCTAAGAGTTTGGCACAGAAGAGCCAGCTGTGTCAAATGCTACTGAGAGTTGGGGCGGGACCATGGAGGCCCTCAATGACGCAGACAAGAATGGCCTGAGAAATGCAAACTGTGATGGACAGGAGAATAAGAATCAGGCAAGGGCTGGGCACGGTGGCTCATGCCTGTAATCACCACACTTTGGGAGGCCAAGGCAAGCGGATCACAAGGTCAGGAGAGTGAGACCATCCTGGCTAACATGGTTAAACCCCATCTTTACTAAAAACATACAAAAAATAAGCCGGGTGTGGTGGCAGGCACCTGTACTCCCAGCTACTCGGGAGTCTGAGGCAGGAGGATGGTGTGAACCCGGGAGGCGGAGCTTGCAGGCAGCCGAGATGCGCCACTGCACTCCAGCCTGGGCGACACAGAAAGACTCCGTCTCACAAAAAAAATGAATCAGGCAGGTTAAACAGTTGAAGGAAGGTGAAGGAGAGGAGGTGTTGCAGCAAGCAGACCATCCCTGAAACATCTGGCTAAGGAAGGGGGTGGAGGCTGACTTTTTTTTTTTTTTTTTTTTTTTTTTTTGAGACGGAGTCTAGCTTTGTCGCCCAGGCTGGAGTGCAGTGGCGCGATTTCGGCTCACTGCAAGCTCCACCTACCAGGTTTACACCATTCTCCTGCCTCAGCCTCCCGAGTAGCTAGGACTACAGGCGCCCGCCACCTCCCCCGACTAGTTTTTTGTATTTTTTAGTAGAGACGGGGTTTCACTGTGTTAGCCAGGATGGTCTCGATCTCCTGACCTCGTGATCCGCCTGTCTCAGCCGCTCAAAGTGCTGGGATTACAGGCTTGAGCCACTGCGCCCGGCCAAGGCTGACTTTTTTTAAGGTAATGGTTGGGTTTTCTTACCCAGTCTCTGCCAGAGATTCTTTGCTGATAGGAATGAACCCAAAAAAGGGGGTAATGACTAAAGAGAGGGGAGAAACAAGTCAAAATTCACATGGATACCATATACAAACAGAACTAACTAGGTGATATTAATCTATAAGCTTCTATCAGGCTGGGCACAGTGGCTCACACCCGTAATCCCAGAATTTTGGGAGGCCAAGGTGGGTGAATGACTTGAGCCCAGGAGTTCAAGACCAGCCCGAGCAACATGGCAAAACCTCATCTTTACAAAAAATACAAACTATCAGTCAGGCATGGTGGTGCACGCCACCAACTACTCAGAAGGCTGAGGTGGAAGATCACCTAAGCATGGGGAGGTCAAGGCTCCAATGAGCCGTGATAGCACCACTGCACTCCAGCCTGGGTGACAGAATGAGACCCTGTCTCAAAAAATATACAAAAACAAAAATTAAAGAATTTTAAAAATAAGCTTATGTCAGCCTCGCTAGAAATTATTTAGTATTTTGGTATATATTGTTCTGCCCAGATTTTTAGTATCTATGCAAACAATATTTCCAGATAAGCTCATACTTGCAATTACTGCCATGCAAAACATACAAATTTTCTTGCCATCTCTAGACACTTAGGAATTTTCTCATCATACATATGTACATGAAGGTTCTTTTCCTCACAGCAGCATTACTAATTTTATTCTCATTTTAAAATAATCCCTTTCTATGTCTGAATTCCTCTTCTAGTTTTTCATCACGTATTTTCTCCATATATATTAATTGCTATGAATTATGTCTTAACTCCTAAGAAACAGGACTTTTGACAGATATAAATAGAAATGTTCATTATTTTCACAAAGAATTACATGCTTTCCTGTTTTTCTTAAAACACAAATGGCCTGGCCAGGTGTAGTGGCTCATGCCTGTAATCCCAGCACTTTGGGAGGCCAAGGCGGGTGGATCACTCAAGGTCAGGAGTTCAAAACCAACATGGCCAACATGGTGAAACCCTGTCTCTACTAAAAAATACAAAAATTAGCTAGGCATGGTGGTGGGCACCTGTAATCCCAGCTACTTGCGAGACTGAGGCAGGAGAATTGCTTGAACCTGGGAGGTGGAGGTTGCAGGTGAGCCGAGATCGCATTGCACAGCCTGGGCAACAAGAGTGAAACTCCGTCTCACCAAAAAAAAAAAAAAAAAAAAAACACAAACGGCCTTATTCTAGGTTTCCGTCTTTTGATAGGGACATGACAACTGTTACTCCCCCATTGGCTCACTATATGAAAAAGAGTCCAAATGCAGTGAGTGGTGGCAACTGAGAGCTGAGGAGACGGCAGGGAGGACAGCCTGCTTAGCTCCACTGAGGGCTGCAATTGGGAATACAGGCCCTGTGCTGCTCATCTTACCATTTTTCAAGATGAGTCAGAAATCTGCATTTTATTTTGAAAACTCTCCCAATTTTTAATTGTTGGCCACTAATTTTTTAAAAATTACATTATAAGCCAAATACACGCCTAGAGGCCAAATCCAACTGACAGGTCACTAGTTTGCAACCTGTATGTTAAAGAATCATGGCTCATCTACTATTCTTTTTCTTGTTTTTAGTTAAATCTTCCCTCCAAGCAGATACGTTGTTTTTCTATAATATACCCACTTAAAGACTCAAAGTAAAGTTAAAAGACTACCAACAACAACTATCATTAAACATCTCTCTTTTAAAAAGTAATTTACTGTATTTGCATTTTGATACTGGTTTGGGAAGGGAAAGAAATTCACTTTAAATTTACAACTACTCTTGTAATCCTAGCACTTTGGGAGGCCGAAGTGGGTGGATTGCTTGAGGCCAGGAATTCAAGACAGCCTGGGCAACCAGGTAAAGCCCCATCTCTACAAAAATACAAAAATTAGCTGGGTGTGATGATGTGCACCTGTAGTCCCAGCTACTCAGCAGGATGAGGTGGGAGGATCACCTGAGCCCAAGAGGCAGAGGTTGCAGTGATCCAAGGTCACACCACTTTACTCCAGCCTGCGCAACAGAGCAAGATCTTGTCTCAAAACAAAACAAAAACAAAACAAAACAAAAAAAAAAAAGAAAAGAAAATTTACAATTACTCATGAAAAAAAGTAGTTATCTTATATCCAGAGAAGTACAATAATTGACATTTGTAGAGCACCTGCAATGTGCCCAGCACATTATTAAGCATTTTCACACTCTGGTTTTCACAAAAGCCTAAATTACCTTGTAAAGTTGATTTTTTTTTTTTTTTTTTTTTTTTTGAGGCGGAGTCTTGCTCTGTCGCCCAGGCTGGAGTGCAGTGGCCAGATCTCAGCTCGCTACAAGCTCCGCCTCCCGGGTTCCCGCCATTCTCCTGCCTCAGCCTCCCAAGTAGCTGGGACTACAGGCGCCCGCCACCTCGCCCGGCTAGTTTTTTGTATTTTTAGTAGAGACGGGGTTTCACTGTGTTCGCCAGGATGGTCTCGATCTCCTGACCTTGTGATCCACCCGTCTCGGCCTCCCAAAGTGCTGGGATTACAGGCTTGAGCCACTGTGCCTGGCCAGTAAAGTTGATATTATTATCTCATTTTACAGACAACTTCTAATAGTTCACAAAGTTCTCAGTTTTTCTTTCTCGTCATTCAGAATCCAGCAGAAATGGCTGGTTAGAGTTGCCTTTTGACGGGTATCATCAATCAACGATAATTAAAACCATCTTAAATCACAGTAATAAAAATGCAAGGTAAAGATTTTGAAGGACAAGATCCTTTGAAAAAAATAGCTAAAACTTTAACTCCTTAAGTTCTCCAATTTCACTAATGCTCCCTAATCTCCCTTTAGTAGTCAGTTATTTTCAAAACAAGTAAAACTGAAGTCAGCTCTTCTTTTTGGTTAATATGTTCCTTTCCAGAACCTCTAAAAACAAAGCCTTGCAAAAACCAAAGCTTTTTTATTAACATAACAAGGACTGAAGGAACACCACTGACTACTGACACGATGTGGTAGGCAAGGCACAGTGCTCGGCTCACATGCAATACAATTCAGATTCCCCACTCACTTGAGCTTACAGTTTCAGTTTCTGAGAATGGAAACAGATCTGAAAGTAATCATGATAAGTGCCACAAAGGAGATTTAAAACAGGATGCTGGATAGCTTTCACTAAGGTATTTAAGTAAAAAGACATACTGGGCAAAATCTCAATATAATTGGAAAGGTAGAAAGACAAACTGCTCCCTTACAGTGAAGTGGTTCCTTTAAGATATTACAAGGCCTGAAGGCTTACATTAGTATCTTATAAATACACAGTTCTACTCATATTTTATATGTCCTAGAGATTCCATGTCTTTAATTTTTATCTTTTAAAAGCCACTTATTTTTCTGTAAGACATGCACAAATAACAAACTTAAGTATTTTAAAAAGTAAAACCTTTATCAGGATTTAAGTTTCTAAGGCTCAAGGAACATCTAAGTAATTAAAGCAAATTATGTATTTACAAAAATAACAGACAAAACCAACAGCATGTATCAAATAATGTGGAAAGGATAATCGTTAAAATGCTACTTTTACTGTTAACATGTTAAAAACTTAATATTGGTTTTTTAAGTATGGAAATTGTGATGAATGGTCTAATTACTTGGTTTTTGCAAAGATATCAAATGTCATATGGTAGTAAGCTACAAAAGCAAAGTGCCAAAATGAGTCATAATCCCCTAGTAAAAAAAACTGGACTAGAAAAGGAATACATATAGTATCTTACAAATATGCTTATATAAGAATGATATAAAACATCCATGACCTTAAATGAAGAGGATGTGTCAAAAATATCTTAATCTCACTAGCAATTAATATATCAAAATAATAATGAATAGCAAATAGACGAAGTTTTGAACACAGTCTTAAGTAAAAGATTCAAAAATCTCTCCTAAGATTTATCTCCATTTTCCCATTTCTGAGGTTTACCTACATCTAATTTTTAAATATATAAATATATTCACTTAATAATTTAAATGACAATATCCTACAGCAACCAACTCAATTCTCACTAGTCACTTTCAAACATCTTCCGTGTCTCGTGCATTAACAGATTTCTTGACATTACAGGGAACCACAACACAATCTTTTTGGAACAAGGTCCATATTTGAACACATAGAAGTACAGAAGAAAAGCCCTCGATGGTACCTGAAAATGCCATACAATTTGAAGAATTAAAGTTCAAATTCTGGCCGGGTGCGGTGGCTCACGCCTGTAATCCCAGCACTTTGGGAGGCTGAGGCGGGCGGATCACTTGAGATGAGGAGTTCAAGACCAGCCTGGCCAACATGGTGAAATTTCATCTCTACTAAAAATACAAAAATTGGCTAGGCGCAGTGGCTCACGCCTGTAATCCTAGCACTGAGGGAGACCAAGGTGGGCGGATCACGAGGCCAGGAGTTCCAAGACCAGCCCGACCAACATGGCAAAACCCCCTCTCTACTAAAAATACAAAAAATTAGCTGGACGTAGTGATGGGCGCCTGTGATCCCAGCTACTCAGGAGGCTGAGGCAGGAGAATCACTTGAACCCAGGAGGCAGAGGTTGCAGTGAGCCGAGACTGCGCCACTGCACTCCAGCCCAGACTACAGAGCGAGACGCTGTCTCCAAAAAAAAAAAGAAAAGAAAAGAAAAAATTAGCCAGGCATGGTGGTGGGTGCCTGTAATCCCAGCTACTCTGGAGGCTGAGGCAGGAGAATCACTTGAACTTGAACTTGGGAGGCAGAGGTTGCAGTGAGCAGAGATCGCGCCACTGCACTTCAGCCTGGGCGACAGAGTGAGACTGTCTCAAAAAAAAAGGAAAAATAAGAGTATAAACTGGGAAGAAAAATTGGAGCCACAATATAGAAAGCCAACTATAAAATCAAGTTACTGAGCAAAAATCTGTAAATAAATTAGAACTAAAGTATGAGAGCTACAGAGAATAAAACGTTTATGAACAGGACAAAACAGAACACCAACTCCCAATACCCAAACACAAACTATGATTGGCTGTACCTTTTCTCTTTTGGAAAAAGCGCACTGGGACAATATTCTGCTAAGAAAACAGAGTAACTCAGTCTCGGTGACATGGCAAAACCCTGTCTCTACAAAAAAATACAAAAATTAGCCAGGAGTGGTGGTGTGAGCTGGTCCCAGCTACTTCAGAGGCTGAGGTGGGAGCACTGCTAGAGCCTAAGAGGTGGAGGTTGCAGTGAGCTGAGCTCATGCCACTGTACTCCAGCCTGGGCAAAAGAGAGAGATTCTGTCTCAAAAAACAAAATAGAAAAAACAAGGCAAGAAAAGAAAATACAGCACCTACTCTCAAAATTCTAAAAGAAAAAAGATATAAATGTGCCTAAATTTATGTGATATAATTCTGATTACTAATTGTAGTGACATTCTTAAGAAGGGTAGTAAGCAAATTGATGAACATTATTAATACTTAAAATGACCTAAAAGTGAGGACAAAAATGGTATTTCTTAATGGATGAATAATGTTTGACAGGGATTTACAAATAGCTTATAAATAATACTTAAACTTCCTAACCCCTCAGAAAAGGGACCAGTCACATATTTATAAACACATATTTATGAAATACATTTAAACTTTAATAACCAAAATTGTTTAAATGATTCCTTAAAGGCTAAAAAAAAAAAAGCTTATATTCTAACTAAAACCAACTGGAAAAAAATTACAACATAAAACAGTCAAATTAACATCCAGAATATGGCATTGGGATTTTATGACCATTTTTATGTGAAAATTCTTTTTAAATTCTTCATTTATCTAAGAGAAGCAAGGAAACAGAACAAAAATATTGTAACTGCTTTGGGGACTTTTTACCACTACCTTTCTGAAACACACAATCTAATTCACAGCCATTTTGTGCCAAGAAAGTTATTTTTTTCCCTCAAAATATAATGTAAAATACTCTTTAAATTTAACTCAGTATCAATTTGAGATAAACTGATGTTTAATTGCATTATTAAACTATAACCTTTAAGCTCTCAAAGAAAATATTTTTAAATACCTCTGAATATACAAAGAAATAATTACTTGGATTACTTGAAATGCTAAATTATAAAAAAGTAAAGAAAGCCTTACAAAAAAAATAAGTAGCAACTTTTAAGAGTATTTAAGTTAAAATGGTACTCTTTGGGGGCCCGTTAAGAAAACTTCCTAATTCCCTCCCTCCCTACTCTGAGGAAGGGTTGAAGACATAGTTGCAAATGCATACTCTAGCCTCACTATTGCTTCTCTGAACTGTGCAGTGGTAGGCTCAGGAACAAAGAATGTGTAACCTGATCTCTTTTCCTTCTCTCCTTCACAGCAACTTTTAGAAAGTAATTTAACCTCCCAAAATGGCATCTTTGTGCTGCTTAGCGGAAAAAGATCTATACACTATTATAGCATAAGAAAAAAAAAATCAAATCACTTTTTAAATATGGTGTTTGCTTAACATAGTGTTTTTTTTGTCAAACATTGAGTACTCAGACCAGCCAATTAAATGAATTACCATCTGAGTAAAATGTCTACTAACCAAGATTTTAAATGTAGTTCAGGATTTAAGAAAAATCAGTCGTAATTACTAATGCAAGGTGGACTTAGTATTTATTTTGCTTCTACAACAAATATAGTATAGCTCCAAAGAAGTCTACAGAAAATAAAAATGAAGATTAAAAATTGTCTAGATAGACCAGGATCAGTGGCTCACCCCCCTATAATCCCAGCATTTTGGGAGGCAGAAGCAGGCAGATCACCTGAGGTCGGGAGTTCAAGACCAGCCTGACCAACATGGTGAAACCCCATCTCTACTAAAAATACAAAATTAGTTAGGCGTGGGGGTGCATGCCTGTAATCCCAGCTACTTGGGAGGCTGAGGCAGGAGAATTGCTTGAACCGAGGAGGTGGAGTGTGTGGTGAGTCGAGACGGCGCCATTGCACTCCAGCCCGGGCAACAAGAGCGAAACTCCGTCTCAATCAATCAATCAATCAATCAATCAACAGATAAAATATATATATATATAAAAATTTGAATTTTAAATCCTAGTGACTATACGAATCACGGAAGTCATTACTTTTAATTCTCATATTATCTTTTCATTTACCTTAATTTAATAAAGGAAATATATGAATCTGAATATCTGGAAAGGAACAGAAACCTAAAAATATTTGCTAGGCAGGTATCAAAGAATGTAGTGAAAATTCCAACCTTTGACAGAAATCTGAAAAGCCATTCTAAAATTAATACCAACAAAATTTTATATACTTTTTACACATTTTAAAAGGCACTCTAACTTGATGACTTAATTTGATCTTCATAACAACCTTGTGAGGTAGGTGTTCACATATTTGCTTATTTGAGACAGACACAAAGAGACTGGTAGAAATCTCTTGCCTCCCGTCTAGAACTCTAAACTATTACTTTATTTCGGTACATACAGACAAGCATTACTATCTTGATTTCACCAAAGAAGAAACAAGTCCAGAGAAGAAACTTGCCTAACATCACAGTGCTGCTACGTACAGCAGAATAAGACTCAGGCCAGGACCAATCCAAGCCTCACCTCTAACCACAACCATCATCAAAAAAAAAAAAAAAACAGATAAAAGTAACAGTTTAAAGTTACGTAGCTGACTAAAAACCAACTGTGGTAGCAGGATAATGGCCCCTGCAGACATTCACACCCTAATCCCTGTAACCTATGAATATGTTATTTAGATGGAAAAAGGGACTTTGCAGATGTGTGACTAAGGGTACAAAACCTGAGATGGGGCAATTATCCTGGATGAGCTTGTTGGGACTAATCTACTCACATAGTCCTTAAAAGCAGAAAACTTCTCCCAAGTATGGTGGGAAAGAGATGACAGGAGGTCAGAGCCATGTGACCTTGCTGACTGTGAAGGTGAACGGGAAGGGAAGCCTGATCCAGGAATGCAGTCGGCCTCTAGAGGCTGTAAGGGGCACAGAATCCATACTTCATTAGAGCTTCCCAAATGGAACACAGCCTTGTAGACACCTGCATCTTAGCCTGTTGAGACCTGTGTTGGACTTCTGACCTGCAGAACCATAAGATAACAAATTTGTGCTCTATAAACCACTGAAGGTATGGTAATTTGTTACAGTAACAACAGAAAATATGCCAACTACACCACATAATTGACACTGTCTCACACTATCTAAAAAAAACTATCTGTCAGATCAGACGTGGTGGCTCACCTGTAATCCCAGCACTTTGGGAGGCCGAGGCAGGCAGATCACCTGAGACCAGCCTGATCAATATGATGAAACCCTGTCTCTACTATGAATACAAAAATTAGCTGGGCATGGTGGCACGCGCCTGTAATCCCAGCTACTAGGGAGGCTGTGACAGGAGAATCGCTTGAACCCAGGAGGCAGAAGTTGCAGAGATCACGCCATTGCATGCCAGTCTGGGCAACAACAGCGAAACTCCGTCTCAAAAAAAAAAAACAAAACAAACTGTCAGTGAGCATGCATGTCATCAGAAATCCTGTCTCCAGTACAGATGAAATAAAAATACAGGTACCCTTCCCTATACAACTCAATGTGATCTTATTGCTTAATGATATTCTGGCCCAATGCCATACTTTCTAACTCTTCTTCCTCTTCTCCTAACAAATCAACTGTAAATACAAAGCCTTGAAATTCCCAAACATAAATCCAGCTAACTTTCTTTTGCCTTGTCCACACCACCATGTGTGAGGGGTGGCAGGGTATAGATCAGGAGGATGAAAAAAGGACACACAGTAGCTAGAGGAGACTGCATTAAGGCAGAAGACTTACCAGAAAGAAACAAAGCAGTGGGCTATTAAACAGAATGTGAAACACTGAACACGGTTGAAAGAGCATTTGCCAAGAAGCCGCACTAGACATAATAATAAATTATTCCTTGATATGCTATTATTATCCAATTTATATATAGGGAAACAGAGCACAAAACAGCAATATAATTTAGCAAGGTCAATGTAATATCAACCTTAAATCTCTTCAACAGAATCCAGATACAATTGTGATCTGATACCCACCATGATCCATTTTAAAATGAAATTTTCACTGCATATTTTCCTCCTCGAACTCCTATTTCCATACATTTGCCCTGCATATAGTAATTGCTAATGCTTGAAAGTCTTATTAGTCGCTCAGTTATACATGTCTGAAGTTCTGTTTGTTTGTTCGTATTATAGAGACGGAGTCTCCCTATGTTGCCCTAGCTGGTTTCAAACTCCTGGGCTCAAGCAATCCTCCTGTCTTGGCCTCCCAAAGTGATGGGATTACAGCCTTGAGCCACTGCACCCAGCCTGTCTGATGTTTAAATGAAAAAATTTTTAAATTTCCTGATCATAAAGAAGCTTCTAAGTGTTTAAAAAATTTTGAATTCAATTACAATTTTTAGCAGTATACAATTGATTTAAATGGCAAACATTAAATATCTGACAGTAGGCCAGGCACGGTGGTTCACACCTGTAAACCCAGCACTCTGGGAAGCTGAGGCAGGCAGACCACGATGTCAGGAGATTGAGACTAGCCTGGCCAACATGGTGAAACCCGTCTCTACTAAAAATACAAAAATTAGCTGGGCGTGGTGGTGTGTGCCTGTAATCCCAGCTACTCAGGAGGCTGAGGCAGGAGAATCGCTTGAACCAGGGAGTTGGGAGTTGGAGGTTGCAGTGAGCCGAGATGACACCTCAGCACTCCATCCTGGCGACAGAGCAAGACTCCATATCAAAAAAAAAAAAAAAAAAAAAAGATCTGACAGTAATTAACAACATTAAAGGTAAAAATTTTACTGGAGGCTGGGCACAGTGGCTCACACCTATAATCCCAGCACTTCTGGGAGGCCAAGGCGGGTGGATCACTTGAAGTCAGGAGTTCGAGACCAGCCTGGCCAACGTGGTGAAACCCTGTCTCTAGCAAAAAATTTGAAAAAAAAGAAAAAAAAACCCCCAGGCATGGTGGTGCACACCTATAGTCCCAGCTACTCGGGAAGGCTGAGGTAGGAGAAATGCTTGAACTTAGGGGTGGTGGTTGCAGCGAGCCAAAATACTGCACCACTGCACTCCAGCCTGGGCAACAGAGCTAGACTGTCTCAAAAAAAAAGGAAGGAAGGAAGGAAGGGAGGGAGGGAGGGAGGGAGGGAGGGAGGGAGGGAGGGAGGGAGGGATTACTGGAAATGTACCTCTCTTAAAGAGACGGCCAGGGCTTTATTTTTTTCCTCATTAGTTCATGTATCTCTTTGAATAATTATTGCTAAAATGAGACATCAACTTAGTGAATTTCTACTTTTCTGTGCGTGTGTTTTAAGAAAGCATTGAGAAGTCTCGTTCATATAAACAGGTGATGGGAATAAAATAAATTTTGTCAGTTGAGTCACAAGACTTTTAAAATTCCTTCTGAGTTATCTGTTGAAAATTATGTACTGGTTTTCCACCAGAAATATTTTAAATGATTTAGTAGCTAACACATTTATTATTTGTAAATATTGGAATTGATCCTTCAATTTTGTTAGAAGTGGAAAACTGAAAACCATGAAAGGATTTGTTCTCCAAAGGCTGTGGCCATTTATTTTCTTAACACTAAAACCAATATTTGGAATCACCACTTTGGGGGCCCCTGAGGCTTTATTTCATTTTTTGGAGATACAATTGACGTACCATAAAATTCCCTCTTTTAAAATCTGCAATTCAGTAGCTATCAGCATATTCACAAAGTTGTGCAACCATCAACACTAATTCCAGCACATTTTTATCACTAATCTACTTTCTCTGTGGACTTGCCTTTTCTGGACATTTCGTAAAGATAGAATAATACAGTATGTGATATTTTGTGACTGACTTCTTTCAATCTGCATAATGTTTTCAAAATTCATCTATGTTGTAAAATGAGTGAGTACTTCATTTCTTTTCATGGGTGAATAATATTCCATTGCTTAGACAGACCACATTTTGTTTATCTATTTATCGGTTGGACATTTGGGTTGTTTCCTCCTATTATGAATACTGCTACTCTAGACTTTCATGCACAAATTTTTGTGTGAACATGTTTTAAATTCTTTTGGATATGTATCTAGGAGTGGAACCGCTGGATCATATGGAAACTCAACATTTAGCTATTTGAGGAACTGCTGTTTCCAAACCAGCTGCACAATTTTACATTCCCACAAATAGTGTACGGAGGTTCCCATTTCTCCATATCCTTACCAGCATTTGTTATTATATATCTTTTCCATTATAGATATCCTAGTGGGTAAGAAGCAGAATCTCATTGTGGTTTTGATTTACATTTCTAATGACTAACGACATTCTTTTCATGAGCTTATGAAGCTATTTATACATCTTCTTTGGAGAAATGTCTATCTGAATCCTTTGCCTGTTTTTAAATTAGATTTTTGGTTTTTTAAGTTAGTTACATGGGTTTTTTTTGTTTTGTTTTGTTTTGTTTTTTTTGAGACAGAGTTTTCACTTCTCGCCCAGGCTGGAGTGCAGTGGCACAATCTCGGCTCACTGCAACCTCTGCCTTCTAGGTTCAAGCGATTCTCCTGCCTCAGCCTCCCAAGCAGCTGGGATTACATTAAAAAAAAATGGCATAACTCTTCCCCCGACCCTTCTCTTACCATGATGCACTTGCCTTATAGCGGGAAAACCTCAGGGATGAAAAGGGTGTCAGGACAATTCTAAGACACCAATGGAATAGTGCTGGAACAATCAGATATTCAATTGCAAAAGAATGCAATTGGACCTTTACCTCATACCATAAGCAAAAATCAACTCAAAATGAATCAAAGACCTAAATGTAAGAGCTAAAACCATAAAAATCTTAGAAGAAAATATAGGTATAAATCTTTGTGACCTTGAATTAGGCAGTGATTTCTTCAATATGACAACAAAGCACAAGTAATCAGAAAAAAGTAAGTAAATTAAACTTTATCAAAATTAAAAACCTGTGTGCATCAAAGGACACTGCTGAGTGAGAAGACAACCCACAGAATGGGAGAAAATATTGTAAAATGTATTTGACAAGCATATTGTGCCTAGAATACATAAAGAACATATAACTGGCTGGGTGCCACGGCTCACGCCTGCAATCCCAGCACTTAGGGATGCTGAGGTGGGCGGATCACTTGAGGTCAGGAGTTCAAGACCAGCCTGGCCAATATGGTGAAACCCTGTCTCTATTAAATATACAAAAATAAGCCAGGCATGGTGGCACACACCTGTAATCCCAGCTACTCGGGAGGCTGAGGCAGGAGAATCACTTGAACCCAGGAGGTGGAGGTTGCAGTGAGCCGAGACCGTGCTATTGCACTCCAACCTGGGTGACAAAAGTCAAACTCCATATCAAAAAATGAAAAGGGAAGAACCACTTGAACACTAGTTCAAAGGAAGAAATGCTTTAGAAAACAGACATGTTAAAGTTTAGGATTTGGAAATTGATTCAGATAAAATTATCCATGTGCTTGTGCACCTCCAAGATTCTGTTTCCACTCCAGCCCTAAGACCAATGTCTGGACCCTACACTACTGCCTCCTAAACTCAGGGTATGGGGGGGGGGCATTATTTGGGAACAATTTTTTATATTTCAATTGTGTAAATAATAAAATGAAACAGGACTCAGCATGAAGTTGATGAAAGCCTACAGGTTTTTCAGCCTATACCACTTAGCCAAATAGAAAATTCATTTCCATCCTGTTTTACATGAAACATTTAATTCAATGTATGCTCTAACGGAATGGACGTCTTTTTTAAATTTTAAAAAGCATTAAGAAATTCTGCCTTGGGTTTACTAGTTTACTCACCTTATCCCTAATTCCCTTGAAACAAACCCTAGTTAGATTAGGGATATAGTATGCCATCACTGCGTAGAAATTTTAAAATCAAACCGCTGCGTCCCATAGCACTTCACTTTCCTTTTCCTTAAAATATGTATTTAGTTAAATTCTCTTCCTCTGTGGTTGAACCAATTTATGATAATGACTGACATGGCTTGGCTCTGTGTTCCCACCCAAATCTCATGTTGAACTGTGATTCTCAGTATGAGGGGTGGGGCCTGCTGGGAGGTGATTGGATCATGGGTGTAAATGTCCCCCTTGCTGTTCTCATGACAGTGAGTTCTCACGAGATCTGGAAGTGTGTAGCACTCCCCCTTTTGCTGTCTCTCCTACTGTCATGTGAAGATAGGCCTGCTTCCCCTTCCCCTTCTGCCATGATTGTAAGTTTCCTGAGGCCTCTCCAGCCATGCCTCCCGTATAGCCTGCATTACTGTGGGTCAATTAATTCTCTTTTCTTTATAAACTACCCAGCCTTTGGTATTTCTTTATATCAATGTGAGAATGGACTAATACACTGACCAAACAAAGACACGCTATTTCCTCCTATTACATACTTCTGTTTAATAGGTGAGTAGTACAGCCTTAGGGTTATCTTATTTCCCATGTCTTTAACTGGGATTAAATACAGACAGCATTTGTGCATATAATGATTTTACTATTTCTTTTACTCCTAACCTAATTACCCTACAAATCGATCTTTTATTTTAAACAGAAACTTCCATTAGTTTGGTCATATATTTCATACTCCATTGTTATGTTAAATTTACTTTATTGCTTTTTACTATGTAAAATTTACTTATTTTTCAAACTAAACTCCAAGTATCCAAACAGTCTTTACTGGTGTGTTGTTCCTGGTCTATTAAATGCTAAATTTAAAGTTTGACTGTTTCTGTGCTCTTATTCAACTTATTTAGTTCTTTTTTTAAAATTCCATTATCATTGATTCTACTTTAGAAGAGTGTGCTCTGAATTGAGATAACACGTTTTAAAGGAGCGTGAAATCTATAATGCAAACATTAAATGGCAATTTCACTTAAATCCTTGATATTATTCTCAGAACAATAAAGATGACAATTCAAACAATTAAAGATGTATTATTCAATAGTGTTAAGAGAAACTAGCTAGCCGCCTGATTAAAAATAAATAAAAAGCCCTATCTCATGCTTTAGACCAAAAATAATCTGTAGATTGATGTTAAAGCAGAAGCAAATAGATTTGCTTTTGGTTTTGAATTTTCCTGGACAAGCAGAGCCATTCTAAGCATGGCCCATTAAGTTACTGGAGGAAGAATAAATTCCCTTTAGAGAAAGCTGCATTTCATTTGCCTAGTAGACATCCAGGTGGAACATAAGTCTGCATTTCAAAGGAAGGGCTCAGGCTGGAGATTTAAAATTTGGACTTCCGTCAAACTTTAAGACAAAGATGGTTTCAAAGCCAGTGGGTCAAATAAGATCAACAAGGAAACGAGCATAGTTAAAACAGAGGTCTAAGGACTGAGCCCTGGAGGGACTCCGTGACAAAAGACTGAGATGGGGAGATTCTTTGTATGCTGTCCTGGAAGCCAAGTGCACCAAGTGTTTCAACGAGGAGGAAATAAGTAATTACCAGTGTCAAATACTGTTACTAGGTCAAATAATTCAAGGATGAGAAAGGCAGAGACAGAGCTGACCTCACAAGAGCAGTGCAAGAAGCAGGGTGCTGGGAGGGAAAGCCTCCTGAAATACCCGGAGGAGAAAAATTGGAAACAAAGTGCAGATACTTCTTTTGGGAAAAAAGGCGTGGGGGTGGGAAATGGAACAATGGTTAGAAGGAAAAATGGAGTTCAGAGAAGTTTTGTTGTGTCTTAAGATGAGAGAAACAACAGTATGTTGCTGTGGAGAATGATCCTGCAGAGTGTAGAGCAAGGGCTGAGTTAGCACAGTGCAGATTTTGGCCCTGGCTAGAAGCACGGTCAGTTCATTCCATAATAATTGAAGGACATGAGAATACAAGAAGCACAGACACAGGCAGGAGTGGCAGGAGCTTTGCAGATATTTTTCTTATGGTACCTGTTTTCTCAACAAAATGAAAAGCGAAGTTGTGTGTTGAAGATGGTAAACGTGATGTTGAAGGATTGAGGAGGAGCAGGTCTAAATGATCATTTAGATCATTTCGATCACTAGGAGAATAAATGACCTATCGCTGTGCAGTTTTAAGGACTCTCCTAAAGTTAGTGGTAATTAGTGTTAAGGCCAATCAGCCAAGTTAATTCCCCAACCACATGTAGCTGTAAAGGTACAAGTGCAGAACAGAGCACCCAAATAAAACAAGGCAAACACTGACAGAATTGAAAGAAAAAATAGACAGTAACCCAGTAATAGCAGGAGATTTCAATATCCCCACTTTCAATAATGGACAGAACCACCAGAGAGAGGATCAATAAGGACACACAGAATTTGAACATTGGAGAGTAATTGGAACTAACAGACACATAAAGAACACTACACCCAGTCAGGGGTAGTGGCTCACGCCTGTAATCCCAACACTTTGGGTGGCCAAGTGGGCAGATCACCTGAGGTCAGGAGTTCGGGACCAGCCTGAGCAAACTGGAGAAACCCTGTCTCTACTAAAAATACAAAATTAGCCAGATGTGGTGGCGCATGCCTATAATCCCAGCTACTCAGGAAGGTGAGGCAGAAGAATCACTTGAACCCAGGAGGTGTAGATTGCGGTGGGCCGAGTTCGCACCACTGCACTGCAGCCTGGGCAACAAGAATGGAAACTCCATTTCAAAAACAATACACTACACCCAACACTAGCTGAATACACATTTTCTCAAGTACACATGCAACATTCTCCAAGATAGATCACATGTTAGGCCACAGAACAAGTCTTAGCAAATTTAAGATGACTGAAATCATACCAAGTATCTTTTCTGACCAAATAGGAAATCAAAAGCAGCAGGAAAACTAGAAAACTCACAAACATTCAGAAATTAACACACTTTTGAAAAACTAATGACTCAAAGAAGAAATCACAAGGCAGTTTGGAAAACACCTTGAGACAAATGAAGAAGAAAACAAAACATTCCAAAACTTAAGGGATATGGCAAAAGCAGTGCTAAGAAGGAAGTTTACAGCAGTAAATGTCTACATTAAAAGATCTTAAATAAGATCAAAAAAATTGACAAATCCTTAGCCAGATTTAAGAAAAAAAACCAAGACTCAAATAATTAAAATCAGAAATGAAAAAGGGGACATTACAACAAATGCCACAGAAATGAAAAGGATAAGAGACTACTATGAACAATTACATGCCAACAATTTAGACAACCTAGAAGAAATGGATAATTAGAAACACACAACCTGCCAGGACTGAATCATGAAGAAACAGAAAATCTTAACAAACCTATAACTAGTAAGGAAATTGAATCAGTAATTTTAAAAACTTCCCAACAACAAAAAAAGCCTAGGACTAGACAGCTTCACTGGGGAATTCTACCAAACATTTAGAGAAAAATTAACACCAATCCTCCTCAGTCTCACCAAAACAACTGAAGAAACACTTCTAAACTTTGATGCACATATTCTCAGAAAATACTACCAAACCAAATTCAAAGGCATATTAAAATCATACATGATGACTAAGGGAGACTTATTCCTAGGATGCAAGGATGGCTCAACATACGAAAATCAGTAAATGCAATACATCACATTAATAGAATGAAGGACAAAAATCACATAACAATCTGAATTGGTGCAGAAAAAGCATCTGACAAAATTCAACACCTTTCATGATAAAAACACTCAACAAACTAGGAAGGAATAGAAGAAAATTACCTCAACATAATAAAGACCATACATAAAAAATCCACAGCAAACATCATAATGATGAAAAACTGAAAGCTTTCCCTCTAAGATCAGGAACAAGACTAGGAAGCCCACTCTCACCACTTCTTTCAACACAGTACAATCAGAAAAAGCAGGCAAGAAAGAAAAGGCATTCAAATTGGAAAGGAAGAAGTAAAATTATCTCCATTCACAGATGACATGATTTCATACATGAAAAACCCTAAGGGTTTCACAAAAAAACTATTAGAACTATTATAATAAACTAAGCAAAGCAGGAGGATACCAAGTCAACACACAAAAATAAGTTGCATTTCTATACACTAACAATAAACACCACAAAAAGGAAATTAAGAAAATAACTCCATTTATAATAGCATCAAAATGAATAATACTTAAGAATAAGGCCGGCACAGTGGCTCACACCTGTAACTCCAGCACTTCAAGACCAGCTTGGGCAAGATGGCAAGACCCCATCTCTACAAAAATTTTTTAAAGTTAGCTGGTCATGGTGATGCATGCCTGTAGTCCCCAGCTACGCGCAAGGCTGAGGCAGGAGGATCTCCTGAGCCCTGGAGTGGGAGGTGGCAGTGACCCATGATCATGCCACTGCACTCCAACCTGGGTGACAGAGCAAGATCCCGTTTCTAAAAAAATAAAGTAAAAATAAAATAAAATACTTAAAAATTAATGTCAAGGAGGCAAAAGACTTGTACCTAAAAATGACAAAAAACTAAGGAAAAAATTAAACACACAAATGGGAAAGACATCTCATGTTCAAGGACTGGAAGACCTTATATTGTTAAAATGAACAAACTATCCAAAGCAATCTACAGAGTCAATGCAATCTCTATCAAATTCGTGTCATTTTTTGCAAAATGAGAAAAAGCCATCCTAAAATCTGTAAGTAATCTCAAAGGACCCCAAATAGCCAAAACAACAGAACAGACATCCCAGATATAAACCCTTGTGTATGTGGTCAAATGATGAGCCAAGACTACGCAACGCAGAAAGAATAATCTCTTCAACAAATAGTGCTGGAAAAACTGGATGTCCACATGCAACAGAATGAAGATGAATCCTTATCTTAAACCATAAATAAAAAATAACTCAAAATTGATTAAAGACCTAAACATAAGACCTGAAACTATAAAACTAGAAGGAAACATAGGGGAAAAGCTTCATGACACTGAATTTGGTGATGATTTCTTGGCACAGGCAACAAAGGCAAAAATAGACACAGAATTATATCTAACTTACAAACTTCCGTGCAGCAAGGCAAGCAATCCACCAAGACTAGAATGAAACCAAGGAAGAGTGAAAAGGCAACCTACAGAATGAGAGAAAACATTCGCAAATCATATATCGGATAGGGGTTTAATATCCAGAATAAAAAAACTCCTGCAACTCAGTAACAAAACAAAAACCACAAATAACACAATTTTAAAATGAGCTAAGGACGTGAACAGACATTTTTCCAAAGAAGATATACAAATGGCCAAGGAAAATATGAAAAGCTACTCAACATCACTAATCATCAGGAAAATTCACATCAAATCATATTGAGGTATCACCTCACACACCTCTATCAAAAAAAAAAAAAAAAAAAAAAAAAAACAGAAAACCAAGTGTTGGCAAGGATGTAGAGAAATTAGAACTCCTGTGCATTGTTGGTGGGACTATAAAACAGTATAATCACTATGAAAAAACAGTATGGAGGTTCCTCAAAAAATTTAAAATGGACTATATGATCCAGAAATCCCACTTCTGGGTATATATCTAAAACAACTGAAAACAGGATCTCGAAGAGATATTTACATACTCTTGTCCACTGCAGCACTATTCACCACAATAGCCAAAATGTATAATTAACCTGTGTCTATCAACAGATAAATGGATAAACAAATGTGGTATATATACACAATGGGAGATTATTCAGTTCTAAAAAAATCCTGGGCCTGGCACAGTGGCTCACACCTGTAATCCCAGCACTTTGGGAGGCTGAGGCAGGAGGATCACCTGAGGTCAGGAGTTCGAGACCAGCCTGACCAACATAGTGAACCCCATCTCTACTAAAAATACAAAAATTAGCCGGGCATGGTGACGCATGCCTGTAATCCCAGCAACTTGGGAGGCTGAGGCAGGAGAACTGCTTGAACCTGGGAGGCAGAGGTTGCAGTGAGCCCAGCTCACACGACCGCACTCCAGCCTGCCTGGGTGACAGAGTGAGACTCCATCTCAAAAAAAAAAAGAAATCCTGTCATATGCTATAAAATGGATGAACCATGGGGACTTTATGCTAAATGAAATACGCCAATCACAAAACGACAAGTACTGCATAATTACATTTATATGAGGTATCTTAATCAAACTCATAGAGACAAAAAGTAAAATGGTAGAATGGTAGTTGTCAGGAGGTGAGGGGAGAGGGAAATACGGAGTTGTTCAAAAGTGCAGAGTTTCAGTCAGGCAAGATGAGAAAGTGCCACAAGTACTAACACAAAGCAATCTACAGATTCAATGTAATCCCTATCAAAATACCAATGACATTCTTCACGGAAAAACAAATCCTAAAATTTGTACAGAACCACAAAAGCCCCCGAATAAACAAAGCGACCCTGAGCAAAAAGAATAAAGCTGGAGGTATCACAATACAACACCTCAAAATACACTACAAGGCTGTAGTAACCAAAACAACATTGTGCAGCATAAAAACAGATACATACAATAATGGAACAGAACAGAGAGCCCAGAAATTAATCTACCTATCTACAGCTAGCAGATTTCTCACAAAAGTGCCAAGAACACTCACTGGGAATAGGACAGTCTCTTCAACAAATGGTGCTGGGAAAAATGGATATCCATATGCAGAAGAATAAAAGTAAGACTCCCAACTCTCACCCTATACAAAAACCAACTCAAAAGAAATCAAAGACCTAAGTTTAAGATTCGAAATGAGGGCCGGGCACAGTGGATCACGCCTGTAATCCCAGTACTTGGGGAGGCCAGGGCGGGCAGATCACAAGGTCAAGAGTTTGAGACCAGCTTGGCCAACATGGTGAAACCCTGTCTCTACTAAGAATACAAAAATCAGCCAGGCGTAGTGGCGCATGCCTGTAATACCGGCTACTCAGGAGGCTGAGGCAGGAGAATTGCCTGAATCCAGGAAGCGGAGGTTGCAGTGAGCAGAGATTGCACCACTGCACTCCAGCCTGAGTGACAGAGCAAGACTCCGTCTCAAAAAAAAAAAAAAAAACCAAGATTTGAAATGATAAAAACTACCATAAGAACACATAGGGGAAACACTTCAGGACACTGGTCTGGGAAAATATTTTATGGGTAAAACCTCAAAAACACAGGCATCAAAAGCAAAAATAAACAAATAGAATTAAACTAAAAAGCTACTGCACAGCAAAGGAACCCATTAACATCACGAAGAGATGAACTACAGAATGTGAGAAAATATTTGCAAACTACTCATCCAACAGGGGATTAATATCCAAAATATAAAAGTAACTCAAACATCTCAACAGCAAAACAAATCCAATTAAAAAATGGGCAAATGATCTGAATAGACATTTCTCAAAAGATGAAAAATGGCCAAAAAACATGAAATAGGCCGGGTGCTATTACCAGGGGCTCATGCCTGTCTGTAATCCCAGCGCTTGGGAGGCCAAGGTGGGAGGATCCCTTGAGGCCAGGAGTTCAAAGTTATAATGAGTTATGATTGCAGTACTGTACTCCAGCCTGGGTGACAAGGAGATCCTGTCTCTTTCACAAAACAAAAAAAAGGAGGGCAGATCATGGTGGCTCACACCTGTAATCCCAGCACTTCGGGAGGCTGAGGCCGAAAGATCGCTGAAGGCCAGGAATTTGAGACAAGCCTGAGCAACACAGTGAGACCCAATCTATCCAAAAAACTCTTAAAAGTTAGCTAGGCCCACTGGCACACCTGTAGTCCCAGTTACTCAGGAAGCTGAGGTAGGACGATCACTCAAGCCCAGGAGGTTGAGCTTAGAGTGGGCAGTGATCAAGCCACAGCATTCCAGTCTGGGCAACAGAGCAAGATTCTGTCTAAATAAATAAATAAAGCTCAACAGCACTAACCATCAGGGAAATGCAAATCAAAACCACAATACTAACCCCAGTTAGAATGCCTATTATCAAAAAGAACGGTTAATATCCAGAATATACAAGTAACTCAAAGATCTCAACAGGAAAAAGATAAACAATCCAATTAAAAATGGGCAAATGGGCAAACTGGCAAAAAGATAAACAATTCAATTTAAAAAGTAACAAGTGTTGACAAGGACACGAAAAAAGGGAACACTTATTCTTTGTTGGTGGGAATATAAACTAGTACAGCCACAACAGAGACAGCATAGAGTTTCCTCAAATAACTACAAACTATATGATCCAGAATTACTATATGATCCAGCATTCCACTACTAGGAATTTATCCAAAGGAAAGGAAATCATTCTATTGAAGGCACATCTGCATCCCCATGTTTACTGCTATTCAAACAGCCTAGATATAGGTTAGACAAACTAGACATCTAAGAACAGATGAATGGATAAAGAAAATATAGTATACATACACAGTGAAATACTACTCAGTCATAAAAAATAAAATCCAGGCCGTGCATGGTGACTCATGCCTGTAATCCCAGCACTTTGGGAGGCTGAGATGGATGGATCACTTGAGGTCAGGAGTTCGAGATTAGCCTGGCCAACATGATGAAACCCCATCTCTATTTAAAAAAAAAAGAAAATACATAAATAAAATCCACTCATTCACAGCAATATGGATGGAACCGGAAGACATTATATTAAGTGAAATGAGCCAGGCACAGAAAGTTAATCACCACATGTTCTCACTCATGTGGGAAACTAAAAGTTAGAAGTAAAACATAAAACAGAGGATAGGAAGGGTAGAGGAAAGGGAGGGGCAGGGAGAAATTTGTTCAAGGATATAAAATTACAGCAAGACAGGAGGAATAAATTCTAGTACTTTATCCTTCATCCTACCGTAAGGGGGGCTATAGTGAACAATAATATACAGTTTCAAATAGCTAGAAGGAGAGTATCAAAAGCTCCGAACAAAAAGAAATTATAAATGTTTGAGATGATGGATATGCTAATTATCCTGATCTGATCACTGTACATCAGTGAGGGTGTCCAATCTTTTGGCTTCCCTGGGCCACGTTGGAAGAAGAAAAATTGTCTTGGACCACACATAAAATACACTAACAACAGGGCAGGCACAGCGGCTCACACCTGTAATCCAGCACTTAGGGAGGCAGAGGCAAGCAGATTGCTTGAGCTCAGGAGTTTGAGAATGGCCCGGACAACATGATGAGACCCCATTTCTATTAAAAATCATGTATTTTTTAAATAAAAACATTAAATAAAACAACAAAAAAATCCACTAATGATAGGTGATGAGCTACCAAAAAAAAACTTGCAAAAAAATCTCATGTTTTAAAAAAGTTTAGGAATTTGTGTTGGTCTGTATTCAAAGCTATCCTGGGCTACATTGTAGCCCACGGGCCATGAGTTGGACAAGCTTGTAGTGCATTACATGTATCAAAACATCACTACATACCCCATAAATATATACATTTATGTCAATGTTATGTGCCCCCTAAATATGTACATTTGTCAATATTTTTTTTTTTTTTTTTTTTTTTTGAGTTTTGCTCGTTGCCCAGACTGGAGTGCAATGGCGCCATCTCCACTCACTGCAACCTCCGCCTCCCGGGTTCAAGTGATTCTCCTGCCTCAGCATCCCCAGTAGCTGAGATTACAGGCATGCACCTGGCTAATCTTGTATTTTTAGTAGAGACGGGGTTTCCCCATGTTGGTCAGGCTGGTCTCGAACTCCCGACCTCAGGTGATCTATCTGTCTCAGCCTCCCAAAGTGCTGGGATTACAAGCGTGAGCCACTGCATCTGGCCTAAAAATAGAAATTTTTAAAGTTTGTAATTGCAGAGAACAAAAAAAAAGTTCTAGAGATCTGTTGCACAAAATAATTAACAATATTGTAATACTGTGATGTATACTTAATAATTAAATACATGTTCTTTTTTTCTTCTTTTGAGACAGGATGAGGCTCTGTCACCCGCTGGAGTACAGTGGTGCAATGACAGCTCACTGCAACCTAAAGCTCACCAGGCTCAAGTGATCCTCCCACTTTAGCCTCCCAAGTAGCTGGAACTACAAGCACATGGCACCATGCCCAAATTATTTTTTAATTTTTTGCAGAGACAGGGTTTCACTATGTTGTCCATTCTGATCTCAAACTCCTGGGTTCAAGTAATCCTCCTGTCTGGGCCTTCCCAAAGTGCTGGGATTACAGGAATAAGCCACCATGCCCAGTTGATATCCATTTTTTTAAACCACATTTTTAAAAAGTGTAGAGTAGGCACAGCTGGATTTAACCAGCACTAGGGTTTCTCAATTAAGCAATGAAGCAAGTGAGGGCAAGTGTACTGAGAATATTTACAACTGAACAATCATGACCAACAACAGAAATTAAACTGAATAAAGAGAAGGGTAAGGACACAAGGAGAGAGTATGGTGAGGAATGGTGCAAAGATAATAGAGTAAATGCGTTCTAAGTCCCAGTGCGATAAAAGAATTGTTGGCACTAGAAGGCATGAGCCAGTAAAGTGCGAAGTGATGATCAGGGTAGAACTGAAATTATGGAAAGGATTATAATTTTTTGTTATTATTGTATAACAGACCTGGGGTATGACCATGATAGCTGAGGTGGGATGGAAACTTTGCAGGAAGTCAAGATATTAAGAGGCCAGGAAGGTAGAGGAAGAGTCACCTACCTGGATGTTGAGATCATCAAGAATTAGAATAAAGAAGTATTAGAGAAAATGAGCCATATAAGACAAAATCTTCATTAAATGAGAAGGAAGTCAGTCAAGGTTCCATGGAAAACTGCAAGGATGTATCATGAGATTGAATATCCTGTTTTCAATTTGATGTTAAGGAAGGTGGGAGGGAGAGTGATCTGTAAGTAGCAAAGCAGGTAAAGGATAACCCCTCCAGGCCCAAGGAAACCCTGGGGGTCTGCAAGAGAAAATTCCACTGCTTGAGTAGACGGCAAAAAAGAATTGGTGTCCTCCAGTGTAAACAAAGTTTCGGTTACAGAGGTTCTTATTCAGGAGCTCATGGCCTCACAAAATTCAGGAGGTTCATAACCTTAGATGTGAAAAAAATTACATTTTTATTTTCACTAACCTCTAACTGAACTCTGAATTTTTCTTTACTTATGAGATGTAGGCAGAACACATAGTAGTAGTAGCAATACCTGCAACTTTGTAACCAAATCAGATATTCTCATCAAACTACTTGTTGCAGGCAACTCAAAGCATTATTTATGCTCATCACTATCTAAAAGGGCAGTTGTTAAACTCACTCCTGGATTATTTAATGAGCGAATAAAAGAACAAACATATTACTATATCTAAAAATGTTAACAGCTATATTTCAAAATAATTGTTCTCCTTCGTAAGTCGTACATATTTTACCCATTTAAAAACATTAGTCTAAGAAGGGGAACAGAGGCTGCTCAAAATATTTAAGAATCCTTAAGAACAAGAAGGTAAATAGAAAAAGACGATGGAAGGTTTCAGGAGTTGGAGAGCAGTGGGAGAAAAGACTGCCAAGGGAACAGACAGAGCTGCGGGGAAATGAATCCCAGGGTGAGCGGCGGAAAAGGGGGGTGATAGAGAAAATGTTAGGTGAAAAAGGCAAGCTGCAATGCACAATGCATGATGCCATCTGTACAAAGCACCAAAAAAAATGGATATATATTTTTGTAAATGGAAAGAAAATCTTAGGAAGATACATACAGTAACAACAGTGGTTACCAAGGAAAAGGAAACAGCACAGAAGAGAGAGCAAGGAGAGTAGGGAGGAAAGCACTTTTCTGTATTGTTGCCATTGTTTACCGCAAGCTATTACATTAAAAAAAAAAAAAAAAACTAGCTCTTTTTAGAGGAATGCCCTTTCTGTTTTCCTTAGTATATTCTTTGGTATTTCTGCAGAATACTAAGGATTAGACCTCAGGTCTCCAGAAAACTCAGTGATACATTCTCTCAGGAAATGCTGAGAAAATGAAACTTTCTATAGCAGGGTGAGATGGGCATCAGGGGGAATGCATTTTGCTCTCTGGGGCTGTCATGAAACCATCAGCCCTGTGTCCGCCCTTCACAACATTTGACTTTCGTGTTGAGATAAGCAGGAAACTGAAAGTCTCATCTCCTGGAGTGCTCTCCTCATGACTCAAAGCATGTCTGGGAAAAGAAACTGACAAGCAGACCAAAGATTAACAGGCAGGTCTTATCAGATGTAACAGACAGTGACAGTACTTCTCACACGGCTATTGCTGGTGTACAGGAACCTGTGGATTTCTTTGTTTACCACATGTAGAGCCAACTTACTGAACTCATTTATTAGTTTTCTCAGTTTGTCAATCGATTTTCTTGACTTTTCTAGGTAGATTACATGCTTAGCAAAGAACATAAATAAACAGCACGCATTCTGACCTTCCCTTCAAATATTTACAACTTTGCTTCAGCTTCTCTTATTCCATTGGCACTAACAAGAATACTAAAAATGAGCTTAGTATTGTTCTTCCTTTCATGGAAAATATTTTACCAGTTGGGTTTGCTACACGCTTCAGGTGGAAAACTACCCGTTATCAGGTTGAGGAAGTTTCTTTCTTTTCTTAAAACTAGTCTTTCAGAAAGAGTTACTTAATTTCATTTAATATACTTTTTACCATTAACTGAGATGGTCCTATTGTTTTCCTCCTCAGATTTATTTAGTGTAAATGACACTAATATATTTCCTAAGGTCAAATCATCCTTGAATCTTGGGCTAGCTTTATCCTATAGTATCAATATATTGTTTGATTCAATTTGCTAGTGTTTTACTTGGGATTTTACAAATACGTGATAAGTGAGAATAGACATTGTTCTCTTTTTCTGTTCCATCCTTGTCTGACTTTGCTAGCACGGTTATGGCTAGCTTCAAAGATCATCTTCTCTTTTGCATATTTTTTCTTTCCTCTAAAAATGTTTGTGTAAAATAAGAATCATCCATTAGTTTTACAGTCTTATAAAAAAAATCTGGCCCTTTAAAGAGTACGTCTCTGACAATTTTTCTTTTTTTTTTAAATTTCTTTACCCGTTAGTGGGTTATCATGCTTTTCCATTCCTTCTTACAATTCAGGCTTGGCCCATGGTCCAAGACAATCCTCGAATACTGGCAAAAAGGAAAGCAATGACAAATTTACAACAGCACCACACTCTTTTAGTATCACTGAAGCTCCCTTAATGTGTATTTAATAAAACATTGATTCAATGCTGAAGATATAAATAGGATATCTAAATTTAATCCAAAAAAAGTTATGTTATTTTTAGAAAAGAATTTTAATAACTCCTAGAAAATGGGGACAATTCATTTAAAGATTAATTAAAGGCTGGGCGCGGCGGCTCACATTTGTAATCCCAGTACTTTAGGAGGCCGAGGCGGGTGGATAACCTGAGGTCTGGAGTTTGAGACCAGTCTGGCCATTATGGTGAAACCCCGTCTCTACTAAAAATACAAAAATTAGCCAGCTGTAGTGGCAGGCACCTGTAATTCCAGCTACTCGGGAGGCTGAAGCAGGAGAACTGCTTGAACCCAAGAGGTGGAGGTTGCAGTGAGCCGAGATCGCACCACTGCACTCCAGCCTGGCAACAGAGTAAGACTCCATCTCAAAAAAAAAAAGTGCGCATCATAATTAGTGATAAGAATATATGCTTAGTTTATTTAAGATACATTTGTCTTTCAAAGTTTCTTTAGCTATTTCCACAACAGAACCTATAAAGAATGCACAGCTGCCTAACAGATGTATAATTTCAGTGTTTAGATTCCATTCTTTCTAGCTTCATTCTGCTAGAGGTTTTAGATTTTCTACTTCCATCTGGTTTTTTGTTTTTTATTTTTTTAGACAGAGTCTTGCTCTGTTGCCCAGGCTGGAGTGCAGTGGCGCGATCTCGACTCACGGCAACCTCCACTTCCCAGGTTCAAGTGATTCTCCTGCCTCAGCTTCCCAAGTAGCTGGGATTACAGGTGCCCGCCACCATGCCCAGCTAATTTTTGTATTTTTTTAGTAGAGACAGGGTTGCACTATATGTTAGCCAGGCTGGTCTCAAACTCCTGACCTCAGGTTACCCACCTGCCTCAGCCTCCCAAAGTGCTGGGATTACAGGCGTGAGCCACTGCACCTGGCCTTCATCTGGTTTTTAACCTCCCTCAGTTTAGGTTCTGTTTCTCTACATCTTATTATATTTTAGTCTATTATTACAGAAGAACATATCAAATGTGAAACATCTTGATTTAAAAAAAAAAAAAACCTTAAAAGTGGCAAAAGCTAAGGAAAAGAAGAACATTCAGAAAAACAAACAAACAAAAAAGACAGATAACTAGAATAAGAGCCAAATTTTCAGAATTTTCTATTTCTATTTAGATATCCCCACCCCTATAAATTTCAAATTCCTTATATTCCAGGTTCAGACACTCAGGATGAACTTAGCTTTACCCACCTTATTTGTACAAATTCTTAAGCTACAGTAGAAACATTAAGTAGTAGAATTTCTTTAAACTTACAGTATATATACCAAGATGTTTATATATGTTATCTTTAAGTAATATAAATATAGAGGATTTTTACTTTTTTCTCAGGACTTCTGTGTTTCAATTTGTTCTATTAGCATTATTTTTGCAATCAGGAGGGAAAAAAGACATGTTTTGAAAAGAAACTTTTAAAAAATGGGATGATTGGCCGGACGCTGTGGCTCAAGCCTGTAATCCCAGCACTTTGGGAGGCTGAGACAGGCGGATCACGAGGTCAGGAGATCGAGACCATCCTGGCTAACACGATGAAACCCTGTCTCTACTAAAAAATACAAAAAACTAGCCAGGCGAGGTGGCGGGCGCCTGTAGTCCCAGCTACTTGGGAGGCTGAAGCAGGAGAATGGTGTAAACCCGGGAGGTGGAGCTTGCAGTGAGCTGAGATCCGCCCACTGCACTCCAGACTGGGCGACAGAGCGAGACTCCGTCTCAAAAAAAAAAAAAAAAAAAGTATACATAGGAGCCAGGCACAGTAGCTCACAGCTGTAATCCCAGTACTTTGGGAGGTTAAGGCAGGAGGATCTAAGCTTGAGTCCAGGCAGCCGAGGATACAGTGAGCAATGTTCACACCTCTGCACTCCAGCCTGGGAAACAGAATGAGCGAGACCCTGCTTCAATCAATCAATCAATCTCAAAAGATTAACTGTGGGAAATTTAAATGTGGAAAATCTCTACCACATTTTAAATATTAAAAGAGAGGTTAATTGTTAAAAAGTCAACTCTGTGCCTAGTACACATCCTCATTTTAAAATTCTCCTCCTCCATTTGACAATATAATTATGCAGTTAAGAGCAGGGACTCTAAAATCAGACTGCCTAGGTTTGAATCCCAGCTCTGCCACTTATGAACTATACAACCCTTGACAAGTTACTTAACCTTTGCAGCCTTAGTTTCCTCATGTAAAAGGGAACTGATAACAGTAACTATATCATAGAATACTTGTAAAGGTTAAATGGATTCAGAGTAAGGAAATATGTCAGATACCATTTAATCCATCTCAATCTTGTATTTTATTGCTCAATATTCCTTAAACTAAAACCCATTTACCTTTTATATGTGAATAATGGCGAACATTAATTTAAAACTTCCTAAAACTCAAAATCTCATACACTAAGTAAAAATAAAACATTGAACTAGTGTTTTCTTTTGAGTGCTTTTTATGTTATTTAATGTTTCCAAGGTTTGATAACCTCAATTCCATAAAAAGGAATTAGATATGAGTTAATGTTCCAATTAAAAGGGTTATCATATAATACACATCTTAAAAAGCTGAGATAAAATTAAATGATACACTTAATGCTAAAATAGTATTGAGAATCAGAATGCATTTGGAAACAGGCCACTGAGAAGATCAAAAGGTCATCTATAGTACTGTGACAGCCTCATACGGAGAAAAAGAGAATGGGACTTGGTGTCCAAAGGCCTTAATGGGAACTTCAGGTGGGAACTTAACGGGAACTTAATGTGTCCAAAGGCCTTAATGGGAACTTAATGGGAACTTAACTTAAGATAATGGGAACTTAAGACTCTTAACAAAGAGTCTGAAATTGGTACAAACACAAGAAACAATTGTTTCTCTATCCCTTTTCCTAATTGTGGTTGGTCAAATCTCCCTTTTCCATTTATTACAGAGATCTTGAAAAGCTCCCATAGCTTTCGGTTATTAAAAAGTGCAGTCCAATTTACTGCAGTTTAAAACTTTAATCTTCAGTCTTAAAATTACCTCCTTTCTCTTCAAATTCAGATTAGGTGCACAGTCCATGAGAGCTAGCCTGAAGGAAGGGATGTGGTCTGATCGATTAGGGGAGGGAGAAGGGAGACTAGAGTAGCTATCTCAGTTGCCACTTTCCTCGTTAATACTGACTACACTGTCTGTATCACAAGCAGACAAAAGATAGCTTTTCTTCTAGGGACAAGTGGAGTTATTTCATGACAAAGGAGACTAGAGGCTGTCAGCCCACGTAAAGATCTGCTCCAGCTCACCCTCCATTTGTTGTATTGTTTTGTTCGGTTTTGAGATAGGGTCTCACTCTCTCTGACAGACTGAAGTGCAGTGATAAGATCACAGCTCACTGCAGCCTCACCCTTCTGGGCTCAGGCAGTCCTCCTGCCTCAGTCACCCAAGAAGCTGGAAATATGAGACAAGGCCTCACTCTGTCACCCAGGCTGAAGTGCCGTGGCATGATCTCAGCTCACTGTAGCCTCAACCTCCTGGGCTCAAGCCAATCTGCCACCTCAGCCTCCCGAGCAGCTGGGACCACAGGCGCCTGCCACCACGCCTGGCTAATTTTTTTATTTTTTGTAGAGACAGGGTTTCGCCACTTGCCCAAGCTGGTCTCAAACTCCTGAGCTCAAGTGATCCACCCACCTCGGCCTCCCAAAGTGGTAGGATTAAAGGCATGTGCCACCACACCTGGCCTGGCTCATTTATTTGCGCAGACATGGTCTCACTATGTTGCCCAGGCTGTTCTCGAACTCCTGAGCTCAAGTGATCCTCCCACCTCGGCCTCCCAAAGTACTGAGATTATAGGTCTGCGTCACCTCGCCCAGCCTCAGTTCACCCTCTTCCAACTGCTTTTGCTTCCCTATCCAGCACAGCCTGCCTGGTAAGAAGGCTGGTGCCTGGTTACATTTGCATTACCCACCTGAACTAAAAGAAGGTCACTGCCACCCCTCGATCCAAACTGAGATTTCTAATTTTCCTTATCCTTTGCTCAAATAGATACAAATAAACCAGCCCGCTGCACAATTAATATTGCCTAGGTACTCAGATGTTCCATTCCATCTTCTGCTAGTATTCTTAACCTCCAGGAATGGTTCTACTAGACCTCTCCACACTAAGCTTCTAAGGGAAGGACACCCCAAGGGAAGGAGAATGAAACAAAAACTACAGTGCTCCCCGCTAGGCACTAATCGCTGTAATGACTACTCTGGCACAATTCCTTCTCCCCCCAACTTGTGACCTAATTCTGCCACATCTTAATAAGCCCTGGAAAGGATTCTGGTCACTAAAGCCTAGGGCTTTCTTTAGTATGTGGAATCTTTGACTTTACATGTAACTTTGAGGTCCTAGTCATCCACTCTGAGTGAATGAGGAAAAGTCTGATTCTATTTACCTTTTTCTTTTTAGAGACAGGGTCTCACCATGTAGTCCAGGCTGAAGTGCGGTTGCTATTCACATAGCACACTATTCTCATAATGCATTTCAGCCTCAAACTCCTGGCCTCAAGAGATCCTCCCACCTCAGGCTCCCTAGTAGGTAGAATTACAGAGTTCAGCTCTAGTTCTATTTACTTTTACACCAACTTGTTTGGTGGGAAAACTAACCTTCATTAGCCTTCAATTCTTGATGTACAAAGCAGGAAAAGCAACAAAATTTCCTGTACCAATTTGCCAGTACTGATAATACACAGAAGTATTTTGCAAATTCAAATGTGAATGTTAATACGGAAGCTAAAATAACACATACTTTTAGAAAGTATCAAGATCAGATTTAATTTTCAACCATCCTATATGTGAAGCCATTTTAAGATAGAACTGTCCAGCTTATTTCTCTCTCAGAAATATTCTTCACTAACATTCATTAAGCTACTGTGTGGCAAGCACAGTATTAAGCACTGAACTGCAATCATCATTCATTTAGTCCTCACAGTAACCCTGAGAGAGAGGACCATTACCATCCTCATTTTACATATGAGAAAAGGAACAATTAACAACTTTGGCTCAAGGTCACAAACCTAATAAGCAGAGTGCAGTAAGGCACAGAAAGCAATAAACACACTGATGCATAACTAAACCAAGAAATAAGCCAATATTTAGTTAACCTTTTTAGTTACTTCATAACCAGAAAAATGGAAAGTCGCAATAACCGTATCAGGATTTCTTTATTCTTTTAAGATATTAATGCCTTCTTTGTGTAAAGATTTAAACTCAGTTGAATGACTTCTTTTGTTGTCTCTCCTCAGTGATGTGACCAGAGAAACCTGTTACAAACTATTTACTCTTTTATGCAAATTGATAAAATGCTAAGAAAAAACAGGGAAGAGTGCCTAACTTTAAGAACAAAGGCTTGTGAACACAATTAAAGTTACTATGCCATCCATTAACAATCAACGTTACTACCATAGGAACAAACACAGGAGGGTGAGGGGCACATCTTTAATAGCATAATCCACTTCATTTAACAAATGTCTCATTTTGGATAAGATTTTTTTTTTAATGTAAAGAAACTTTGCATATATTTAAGATACTTATATTTATTTTTAGAAAAACGTTACTTTATTATTATCCCATACCCTTACAGCCAGAAAAAACATCAATTTGACCATTGTTAGGGAAGAAAAACTTCCTACACCCTCTTAGGTTCAGTAATTGGGGTCTGATACATTAAACTGACAAAAAACACATCTACAAGAGAAATGACAGATTTGATTCACATATGTAGAAGAATTCACAGAAAAATGTGACCCAAAGGGGCTGTCTGAATTTGGGGCGTGTGTATCACTAGGGAAACTGGAAAGAACAATGGGCTCTTGCAGGAAAACAAGTAACGTGTAGGACAGACAAATGGACCCTTAGGAGAACAGCTGGAGATAGGATAGTTTGTAACCATGTTTAGGTGTGGTGCCAAATTCTCTCCAGTGACAAGACTCAATCTTCACTGCTTGCAAAACTCCCAAGGAAGGGATTTATGACAACTGGAGGTTATGACAATTGAGTTCTTTGGGGAGGATCTAGTTTTAGGCAGACAAGGGAGTTCAGGGGGAAAAAGAGCTATTCTCAAATGTCTTCATATTAAAATATATGTTTTGTTTGTTTGAGACAGGGTCTTGCTATGTCACAGTGTAAAAGCGCAGTGTAAGATCACGGCTCATTACAGTCTCCAACTCCTGGGCTCAAGAGATCCCCCCACCTCAGCTTCCTGAGTTGCTGGGATTACAGGTGCATACCACATCTCACTAATTTTTAAATTTTTGTAGAGACAGGGTCTCAACATGTTGCCCAGGCTGGTCTCAAGTGATTCTCCTGCCTCCGCCACCCAAAGTGCTGGGATTACAAGCATGAGCCACCACATTCCCAAATAATTTTTATGTGGCAGTAGCATATTCTGGATGCCTCTGCCATGGACAGATACAAATATCTGAACATTTATTTTGTACAAAGCATGCATGTGTACTGTTGGCAATAGAAAATATTTTACCACAAAAATCAGACCAAGGAGCTTATAACAAGTTGAGAGTATAAGACAAAGGAAATTTAAATTTGCTGTTTTTTATTATTCATACAACAGCAAAGAAACCTTACATCATGAATGTTTTTTCAGCTGGCAAACTGGCAAAGATAAAAATAGACTGATATGGCTGGGGCCGGTGGCTCACGCCTGTAATCCCAGCACTTTGGGAGGCCGAGGCAGGTGGATCACAAGGTCAGGAGATCGAGACCATCCTGGTCAACATGGTGAAACCCTGTCTCTACTAAAAATATAAAAATTAGCTGGGCATGGTGGCATGCACCTGTTGTCCGAGCTACTCAGGAGGCTGAGGCAGGAGAATCACTTGAACCCGGGAGGCAGAGGCTGCAGTGAACCAAGATGGCACCACTGCACTCCAGTCTGGCAGCAGAGCAAGACTCGGTCTCCCAAAAAAAAAAAAAAAAAAAAAACATATATATATATATAGAGAGAGAGAGAGAGAGACTGATTTAATTATGTTGGGAGGAGAGAACATACTCAAATACTGTCGGCTGGAATACGAATAGTTATGAAGATTTTGTGGGGTGGCCTGGCATTTTCCATCAGATCTGCATGGCTTCTCTAATAGTAAATGCATTTCTAAGACTTCATTTCATGAAATAAAAACAGTCTCAAAGGATATGTACAAACACCACAGCAGTATTTGTAATGCAAAAGAAAAAAATGGAAATAATCTAATTATTCAATAGGAAACTGGTAAATAAAATTAAGGTATAACCAGAAAATGGAATAACTGCTTAACTACTATAAAGAATGAGAAGATAGAGGCTGGGCGCAATGGCTCACACCTGTAATGTCAGCACTTTGGGAGGATCACTTTAGCCCAGGAGTTCAAGACCAGCCTAGGCATCATAGTGAGACCCTACCTCCACACACACACACACAAATTTTTAATTAGCTGGGCATGGTGGCATGCACCTGTGGTCCCAGCTATTCAGGAGGCTGAGATGGGAGGATTGCTTGAGCCCAGGAGTTGGAGGCTGCAGTGAGCTGTTTGCACAACAAACAGTTAGGTTCAAGCGATTCTCCTGCCTCAGCCTCCTGAGAAGCTGGGATTACAGGTGAGCACCACCACGCCCGGCTAATTTTTGTATTTTTAGTGGAGATAGGGTTTCACCATGTTGGTCAGGCTGGTCTCCAGCTCCTGACCTCATGATCCTCCTGCCTCAGCCTCCCGAAGTGTTAGGATTACAGGCGTGAGCCACCACGTCTGGCCAAGGATTTATACTAGATTTTAAAGCATTCTGATGGGCAAAGAACCAGGAAAAGGAAAGTCAAAGGCAGTACTGTCCATATGAAATGTAATTTCAAACTTTCTAGTTGCCACATTAAAAAAGTAAAAAGAATCACGTGAAATCAGTTTTGTTTTTTTAATCGAGACAAGGTCTCACCACGTTGCCCAGGCTGGTCTCAAACTGCTGGGCTCAAGCGATCCTCCCACAGTGCCAGGATTACAGGGGTGAGCCACTATGCCCAGCCAAAATCAGTTTTAATATATTTCTTTAATCCAGTGTATCCCTAACAGTATCATCTCACTATATAGCCAATATTTAAAAAGCAAAATGAGATATTTTACATTTTTTGGTCCTATCTTCAAAATCTGGTACATAATTCACACTTAAACTAGCCACAATTCAAGTCTTCAACAGCCACATGTGGTAGTGGCTATCTATTGCAATAGACAGTATAGGTCTAAGGATTCTGAACCCAAACCTGAATCTGACATTTAGGTGACTTAGGCTGATAAAACAGTAGGAAAGTAAACAAAGCAGAAAAGGCTGACTTGGCCAGAGCAGGAGACCAGTCTGAGACATTTTGGATTTTCTATTGTAAGCAAATAAGAAAACAGGGAAAAATATTTAACAAATAGGGATGATGACCAGAGCAGTATTTCAGAAAGATTAATAGTTTTTTGCTAACCTATACACCTACAAATTCAACATGCAATTTCCCCCCACATTTTTATTTCGTGAAAGATTATAAAATGAAGAATAATCTGTCACCCAGTGATTGTATTTCATTGATTTGGTGTACATTTAAGATACTTCTGAACAGTTACCACTGAAATATTTTTACTTCATGACATTTTTAAATGACTTCTTGAAAAATGCAGACATTAAGAGCCTCACCAAAATTTAACAGCCTTTACTTTAACATTTTCTAACAAGAGCTTCTTTTAGCCAGGAATCTAAAATATTCTTACATAGAAATTTAAAACACTCAAAGACCCTATACTCTTGAAATACATTACAAGGCGTTTTAATTACTAATATGAAAACTACCTACAAATCTTAATATACATAAAACAGTATCGAAACTATCCAAGTCTCCTACAGATTTCTCACCTTCAAAATTGAGAGTCTATCTTCTCAACATTTTGATACTTTACCCAAAGGCTAAAGAAAAAAAAAAAATAATGCTCGAAAAAGGAGGTAAGAAAGCAGGATACGGGAAGGGCACCACAGGCATAAGCCATAAGCCATATTCCCTTTGGTACTTGCAAGGACTGCCAAGGCTGGCGTGATTTTTCAGCCAGAAGTCAGAAGTCCAGTGATGTCATTAGTACCAAAAGCATTATATGACCTTCAATTTCGGCAGCTAACTGTCATTGCAAGTCATGAGATTTTCTTTCTTTTTTTTTTTTTAAGCAGAAAGATTATCTTAAAGTTCACATTGTTCCTTTTACTTTTTGAGATAAAGAACGAATATTTGGATTGGGTTAGTGTGGCATCCATGATTGCACAGGTACTCAGTAGTAAAACCAGTATCAGACATTATTTATAAAAAATTAGAAGTTGAAACTTAATCATTCTGCTACTTCTTTATAGCTTTTTATATTTCCCAAATTACCCACAACAGATGTATTGCCTTTATAATTTTTAAAAAGCTACAAAAACTGCTTGCTTTACTGAATACTTCTGGCCGGGTGCAGTGGCTCACACCTGTAATCTCAGCACTTTGGGAGGCCAGGGTGGGCGGATCACAAGGTCAGGAGTTCGAAATCACCCTGACCAACATGGTGAAACCCCGTCTCTACTAAAAATACAAAAATTAGCCAGGCTTGGTGGCACGTGCTTGTGATCCCAACTACTTGGGAGGCTGAGGCATGAGAATCGCTTAACCCGGGAGGCGGAGGTTGCAGTAAGCCGAGACTGCGCCACTGCACTCCAGTCTGGGCGACAGAGCGAGACTCCATCTCAAATAAATAAATAAATACTACTGAATACTTCCAGAAACAATCTCCTTGTCCTTCCTTGCCTAAGGTCTCACTCTGCAGGCTACCTTCTCAGGAAAGCCTTCCAAAGTACCCGCATCCTAGACAGCCCAGGTTCCCTTATCAGTCTTGCAACATTCCCTGGACTTCCTTTTTATAGATGTTAACATAACTACAACTAGATAATTATTTAACGTCTATCTTCTCTACCCAGGCCTTAAGTTGAAATTTTTCAAGGCTGGCCAGGCGCGGTGGCTCACGCCTGTAATCTCAGCACTTTGGGAGGTCGAGGCAGGTGGATCGCCTGAGGTCAGGAGTTGAGACCAGCCTGGCCCACGTGGCAAAACGCTGTCTCTACTAAAAATGCAAAAAGGAGCCAGGCGTGGTGGCAGGCACCTGTAATTCCAGCTACTCAGGAGGCTGAGCCAGGAGAATAACTTGAACCCAAGAGGCAGAGATTGCAGTGAGCCCAGATCACACCACTGCACTCCACTGGGCAACAGAGCAAGACTCCGTCTCAAAAAGAAAAAAAATTCTCAAGGCTGTTTTAGGTTCTTCGCTAGACCATACAAGGAGTTCCTGATACGAGGTCTATAACCTACAATCTATAATTCTATAACCTATTAACCTATGTCTTCCTCTGCCAGATAAATGCACCTGCCTGAAATGAGACCACAAAGTGAAGAACAGAGAAGACAACCTCAATTATATCATTTGAGCACTTAGGTCCAGCCATGTCTATTTCTCGAACTTTCAAAATCATAGGGATTAGTGGGGGGAAGCTTTTCCCTCCTTTAAGCTAACCTGAGTTAGGGTTGTCACTTGTAAGCAAGAGTCACTTGAGAGAGCCACCCAATTCCCACTGTCGGAATATAAAATCTAAAATCTATACAGCAATGACTCCCAAATGCCTACCTCCAGCGCAAACCTCTGTCAAACCCCAGACCCATATAGACAACTGCCAAGTGGAAATCCCTACTTGGCTGTTTCAGATACCTCAAACTCCATGTGATCCAACCAATACTATTTTCTTCCACAAACCAGCTCTCCTTCCAGTTTTCATATCAGTCACCCACATCTATCCTGCTTTCCAAGCTAGAAATCCAGGAGTTGTTCTTGCCAATCCCATTCCTTCTCTCATCCATAGCTAGTTACCACCTCCTGTCCATTCCAGGCCCTAATTATCTGCCACCATCTTAACCCATTTATGCCTGAGGTTGCAATTTTTTGAATTTTTGCAATCGGACCTTGGCGATGACCTTGAGCAGGATATAAATAAAACTCCCACATGCTTAGCGTTCCAACAGTGGAACACTAGGCATAAATGGGTTTAATCTGGGCCAGGCCAGAAAGACCTTCCCACAAGTTTGAACACCTTCAGTCTTCCTCTTTTCAAAATGATTTTCCAACAGGTAACTAATCTCCCTAACTGCAAAAGTGATTATAATATATTATCCCTATATCTAGCATACTCTTGTCCTCCTTCATAAGTCAACAACCAATTATATACAGCTGGATCAAGAGCCAAGCTCCACTGTTCCAGACTTTAGCGGTATAACAAATCTGTGCCA
This sequence comes from Rhinopithecus roxellana, assembly GCF_007565055.1. Taxonomy (NCBI): domain Eukaryota; kingdom Metazoa; phylum Chordata; class Mammalia; order Primates; family Cercopithecidae; genus Rhinopithecus; species Rhinopithecus roxellana. Next base: position 5,144,814 of record NC_044559.1, read on the forward strand.
TAAGGAAGGCTCATCAGAAATATAAAACTATAAAAGAATAACAAAGTCTACAACAACAGAGTAAATAAAAGATACTCGAAGATAATTTACTCATCTACTCAATGTCTACTCATTAGTTATATATTAAACTGCCCATATGAACTGGCTTAGGGACCACAGGGCCTACTCTGAGATGGAGTCTACTGATCATCTGATCTCCCTATGCCCCTAACTAGTGTTCTTTTCAAAAAACGCTACTGGAGATTTCCAGGCACATCCAAGAGCTTTGATTAGGGAGAGAAACCCTATTCATCAATTCTAAGATGCATCCATTTTTCATATTTTAGCATCTCTGGAATTGGAGTGCACCTTACAATCAATGGCTTCTTACAACTAGAAGCATATTTTAAGTGGCCTGTAAAATTACAGTGTATCTTACAATGGACATAACTCAATGCAACTCAACATTTAATCCTGTGTTAAAAAGTTGGTCCAACCTGGTCAATATGAACCTTGTAATGTTAAAAAGACATTCTAAAGCCTAAAAACTAGTAAAAGTGGGAAAGTAGAAAAGGAAAAGAAATGGTTCCTACTTCAAAATTTAGTGTGATAGGAAACCCATTTTCCTTTCTCTCCATGGTTCGCTGTTCCTAAGATCCAACAGTCAGATCAGGACAGTTCAACAGCTACTGCTAGGCGAGACAGGAATCTTTCCCCATTTATTCATTTTAATATGCAAGAAAAGTCAGTTACAAACCCACCCTGCAAACTATATTTATACAAAAATATTTGTATAAAAATTGTTATAAAGGTCAGGCATGGTGCCTCACCTGTGTAATCTTAGCACTTTGGGAGGCTGAGGCGAGCGGATCAACTGAGGTCAGGAGTTTAAGACCAACCTGAACAACATGGCAAAACCCCACCTCTACCAAAAATACAAAAATTAGCCGGGCGTGGTCCCAGCTACTTGGGAGGCTGAGGCAGGAGAATCCCTTGAACTCAAGAGGCAGAGGTTGCAGTGAGCTGAGACCGCGCCATTGCACTCCAGCCCAGGCGACAGTGCAAGACTCCATCTTGAAGGAGGGAAGGAGGATTGTTTAAAAAAAAAAAAAAAAAAAGGTAAACCAAGCAAATACCATAGAAAATATTTCATTTAATGGAAGACCTTGGAAACTTCTGAGTGGCAAAGTGGTAAGAACTGGGCTTACAGATTAATTTAGGCAGAAATGCATAAGATTAGACAAAGGAGAAAAGTAAAGGCAAGAAAATCATAACATTAGTCCAGGTGGGATGAGAACTTGATTCAGAGTTAGGGGGTGGGGGTGGAGTTGCAGGATGGTGGGAGGAGAACTATGTGAAAGCCAAATAACACTAGATTTGAAAATAAATTCCTGAAAAAATGTGAAACATTAAAATTCATAGGAGAAACAAAATCAACACAAACCAACAGCTATTAAAGAAATTGAAGTGTTATTCAAAGTCCACTCCAGAAAAAAAGATGTAGGCCTAAATGGTCATATAGGCGAGGTCTTCCAAACATTCAAGGAACAGATAATCCCAGTCTAAAATTATCCTGAAAAAGAGAAAACGAAAGAAAGTTGCCCAACTTATTTTATGATTTGACTACTACCTTGACACCAATATGAACTCAGAATTGTCCCACAGTTAGCAATAATAGAGAGCAGGAGAGTTATAATATCATAAAGCAGAACCAACAGATGTTGGCTACAGGCAAGATATAATGAAATGGGAAAAGGTTTGGGTTTGGTATGACATCAACAGAAATAAAGAACACCAAAGAAGCAAGTTCGCTAAGGAAAAGCAGCTCAGAACAATCAGGTACAGATACGCATAAAGCAACTGAAAAAAAAAAAAAAACCGGATTCAAAAGACAAAGAACAAAGAATTCAGAATTATTCCAACAGAAAGGTCTGAACAATCATTCTAAGGGACTAGAGACATAGAGAAAAGTGACCTAAAAAGTGAAACTTGGAGAACACATATTAAAGAGGAAAGGAAGAACAGATTAGGCAGAAAAGTGGCAGAGAGGAACAAAGTCAGTACAATGTCACAGAAGGCCCCTCTTCATCTAGTTAATAGTTAACTCTTGCTCATCCTTCACAATCTGCCTGGGTTCCAACAAAGCATTTTTAAGGAATCCTTCCCAGATTCTCCCACCACCACAAGCACCAGGTCAGGTCTCCATCTGAAGTTCTTATAATATTCTGCACCTTAATTAAAATCACCATTATATCTAACTAGAGACTTTATTCTTCAATATGTATTTCCCCACTAGACTTTAAGCTCCATGAGGGAAGGATCTGTTGTATCTTACTGCCTTGCACCCTGTGTTAGAATACAGAGCGTATTTGTTAAATGAAATGTATAGATGAATGAAAGCCAAGGAAAGGCATCTGAAAAATGTGAAGTCGATGTTAAACGTTACAGAAAGCTCAAGGAGAGGACTTAGAAAAAGCTGGTTAAATGTGTTGATTAGGTTCCTTGTGAAGGTGAAATCCAGATAACAAGGGGTTAAGAAATGAGTGGCTAGCCACCAACCAGGCAAAGTCAGGAAAAGTAGACTACTCTTGGCAATCTCTAGAGATGGATTGTGAATGATTAAATTTTAATTTCAATGTTGCGCTAGTTCTCAGTTCTTTAACAACCATGTGTTACTTTTATTACGAATAAGCTTTTTAAAATGTTAATAAGATTTGAAAAGGAAAAGCAGCAACAAGACAGCTTGAAGGAGTAGCAGACTTAAGAAAAGGTTTTTGTAAACTGAAGAAATCTTAAGAACATTTGTACTTTAAAGAACCCAAATACGACAGAGAAAGTAACTCACACTCCACTAAGCAGGAAAGTTAGAAGGAAAAAAAAAAAACCCAAGGTGTTAATAAGAAAGACAAAAAAAAAAAAAAAAAATTCTCCCTCTTTGACGGAAGGTTAAGAAGCCAGTAACAGAAAGAATTTAGTGAAGGAGCTCCCGCTAGGTGCCTCAAACTCTTCCGTAAATGGTGGGGAGAAGTGAAGAAAGTAGAAAAAGTTTAAACTGGGCTCCACGGAAAATGGAGGAAAAATTAAACAAGAACCGACACTGGTTCTACTAAAAACGCATTCTACATTTCAATCGGCCTTTCATACACTCCCCCCATTCCTGGATCAGAGAATTGCCCTTATTTTAGCTTCAAATTTAAAAATCTAAGTCTGGTTGACATTCTTAACAACTGAAAACAATGAGACGCATTAAGTTACACTCTAATTCAAAGCTTAACTCCTCTCACAATACAATAGTTTCAACTCAAGCAACAAAATAACGATAATTTCAAGTAAGAGTAACTGAAAAATGTTCCTAAACGTAGAAGTGTTTGCAAACAGTTTTTTTTTCCTAATTCGTTTGCCAGAATACAATGTTCCTGGGTTCAAATCCCAGGTCCCTTAGACAAGTTAACCTCTTTGCGTCTCGGTTTCTTCCTCTAACAAAATGAGGAATACAATAAACCAGAATCGTTATAAGGATTAAACGACGCAACACAGGTGCCAAGTTCATACTGTGTACTCTGAACAGTTTGTTAACCGCTTAAAAGAGAAAACCTGCAGCAGTTTGACCAAATTAAAACATACGAGAGCATGAAAGCGTACCACGCTCAAACGCCGGACCCTAACACACAGCATATTATTTTTCTTCCCTGACGCAAGCTCATTTTTTTTTTCCCTTGCCAAATCTTTCCACTAGGAGTCTGGAAAGAGAAAAAAGGGTCCAGGCAATCCAGCAGAAAGTTTTCCAAAACTGAAGTGCGGAATCACCAGGCCACGGAGAGGAGGCCGCGCAGGACAACAGGTGAAGCAGCTCCGGGAGCTGGGGGGCCCGGGCGCCTTCTCGCGGCGACTTGGGGGCGGGCTGGCTGCTCCTCTTGCTCGACCCCGCCAGAAACTCACTTTGTTCTCCCCTGTTCCTCCCCACAGCGTCAGGAGCCAAATCACGAATATCAGCCTCGCCGCTCCGGGGCGGGGAGAGGAGCGCCTTTCCCATTTAAGGATTCCAGAAGCGTCCCAGGAGCGGCTTTCGCCCACTCCGCTTCCCCAAACTCGGCCTGCAACCCGCGGGTGGGAGACAAAAGAGGGGCCGGCGGGGGTACGCGGCGCAGGGTGCCGTGGGTCTCTGGCAGGGCGGTCACGGCCCAGCGCGCGCCGAGGCCTGCGGAGCTGGCGGGGCCGGGCCGGGCAACCCCTGGCTCCGGCCTCTGCGCGCCCGGCTGCCTCCGCAGCTTGGCCAGATCCCCGCCGGCCTCCCCGCGGCGGCCAACCCCTCCCGGCCCGCACGCGCACTCCTAACTCACCCGGACCCCAGGGAACTCATCCTCCAGCCCTCGGCGTGGAGCGGGTGGGCGCGGCGAGCCGCCGGGGCGAAGCGGGGCCCGGCTTGGCCTCCGCCCTCGGCGTGCAGCGGCCCGGACCCGGTCGCCCCTCGATCGCGCCGTGCGATCTTCGCCGCGCGCGGACTGACGCGCCGAACCCTAGCCTTCCTGCCCGTCCTTGGCCCTCCTCCCTCCTCGCTCCTGCCTCCTCCCTCCTCCTTCGCTAAGCCCGGCAGGCGGATTCCAATCTCTGCAGCCGCCGCCGCCGCCGCCGCCGCCGCCGCCGCCGCCGACTCTCGCCAGGAGGGGAGGGGGCGGCGCGGGTGCGGGGGCCTGGGGGAGGGGCGGGCGTCGCGGGCCTTGCATGGCGCGTGCGCACTGGGAGGGCGCCCGCCCGCGCCGCGCGCACCCGACCCCGGGCGCCAGCCCCGCCCCACCCCGCCCCGCCCCGCCCCGCCCCGGACACGAAAGGAGCCGAGCGCACGGCGGAAGCGCCCCGCTGCCGGAGAGGAGGGCCAGCCGCCGGCAAGGGGGAGCAGAGCTGCTGGTGGTGCGGGCGGGTGGGGTCTTCTCCTCCGAGCAGGCCCGCCGGCCCTTCACCACACGCCCGCAGACGCGGTCGGGCGCACGCGATGGAACGCGGCGGAGGGGAGTGCGGACGCGGCTACCGCGCCCTGCGGCCATCGGCGCCCGGGATGCCCGCTCCAGCCTTCGGGGCTGGAGAGCCCGGCTCTTGTGGGCTCCTTCGCGTGGACCCCTCCTCCGGCCGACACTCACACTGCAGTGAAAGCCAGTCAGCTGGCGTGAAATAAGCAGGTCGCTGGGAAGGCACCAAGTCACTAAGGTGGGGGATGGCCAGGTCGTAGTAGTTGCGACAAAGAAAAATGTAGTCACATTGCATTTGTTCCTCGCCCACCCACCGCTCCCGGCGTCTCTTCCTGGGCTCCTTGCCAGTGTGCCGAGGCGCGGGCAGGGTGATGGAGGCGCCCCGGCCGGGAAGATCTGCCGGGGAGAGCGGCTTTCCTCATCGATTCGGGAGCGCCAGGCCCGGCGCGCCCGGGCCCCTGTGATCTGCGAGCCCGCGAATTCCAGCGGCATAAGATAAGGAGCGGCGAGGGCCCAACAGGACTGAGGTCAGCCAGCTATAAATACGCCTCCAGTTCCACCGCGGGCTCACGCTGGTGACCTCGTGTACCCTCCGGAGGCTCATTCTGTCCATTTGGAAAATGCAACTAATTGTCGCCACCTCTTTTCTTCCATTTCCCCTCATTCATGATGGAAAATGCTTTTAAAAGTATTCGATGACCTGTATGTGAAGAAAGAGGAGACAGGCCCCTTTTTCACCAAATGTGACCTTAACCTCCTTAGTAATCCAAGGAATGTATCGAGTTTGAGTCACTTAACAAAAGATGTTCTTTTAAAGATGTATTTTTAAAAATCAGTTTTAAAACTGGGTAAACTGAGTAAAAAGAAAGGGGGAAAGAAAACAATGTGCCAAGCACTTGTATTGACACACATTCTCGCCTGAAGAGATGTTTAGATTCCAGGGTATTCCCTTATATTCTGGTGTAAATGTTTGAATTCCCTTGTATTTTTGTTTCAATTTTTTGGTTTATCTTTCATTCTGTCTCCCTTTTCTTCTTATACCCTCCTTTGCCCTTAATGCTGCAGAGAGCCTCCGTCATTCTGAATTATTTTTCAGTTCTGTTTTCTTCTCTTATCTTTTTTTCTGGGCTCTTCAGCTGTCTCAGGTTTGACAGTCATGGGTTATAGTATCTTGCTATGCAGGAATAATAGGATAAGTGAGATTACTTGCATCAACTAAAATTGGTCACTTTTCTTTCTCAAGTTTCCGTCGTAATACCCAGCTTTAGTTTTTGTTGGTTTGTTTGTTTTGTTTTTTTGGACAGAGTCTCGCTCTGTCGCCCAGGCTAGAGTGCAGTGACGTGGTCTCGGCTCACTGCAAGCTCCGCCTTCCAGATTCACGCCATTCTCCTGCCTCAGCTTCCCAAGTAGCTGGGTCTACAGGCGCCCGCCGCCATGCCCGACTAATTTTTTTGATAAAAATACTCTACTAAAAATGTAGAGACGGGGTTTCACCGTGTTAGCCAGGATGATCTCCATCTCCTGACCTGGTGATCCTCCCACCTCGGCCTCCCAAAGTGCTGTGATTACAGGCGTGAGCCACCGCGCCCAGCTCCGGCTTTAGTTTAAAGGAAAAGATGGGCCTTTTGCTTAAGGAGATTCAGATTGATTGGTCAAAGCGCTTATTGATTGTGAGAATGTGATTGATTATGATTATAACAATGTGTCGGCAGAGAAAACCATGGCAAGCGTGTTATTATGTTCTTTATAGCCTAGTTGGATTTTTAGACGTGTGAATTGGTCTGTAAAGTAGAAAACAATCTCAGGTGGGAGCCTTAGTACATCAAGTTTCTGCAATGTACAAATGAGTGTTGCCTGGCTTGTGTTATCTGCCACTGTAGAAATGAGAGCAAAATTTAAGCATCAAATTTTAAGTCGTGATACCTTTGCTTCTCTGCAAAAGGCTCTCCTTTTCAAGTCTTCTGGTATTTTTCACTCTCCTTTGATAAGGCCCAGCTAGTACCCAGGCTTCAATCCTCAGCTTCAATGCCCTAGCTACCAGCAGCTAGTGGGGCATGCTGTTCTCCCGGCTACTGGCATGTTTATGCATGCCAGCCCGTTTCTCCAGTCTGCCTGCCAGGGAGACATCTGGACACGTGTGGTCTGGCCCTTAAACTCAAAAGCAACACCTCGGGATCTACAGTTAACATTCTGTAATGTGTTGGTATTCCTTTAAGTGGGTTAGTAGAATAGGCTGGAAATGGCCTTTTCCTCTGCCCAGGTAGGTCCCAAGAGAGGTAGTTGTTACATGCCCAAAGCAGCATTCATTAATTACATTGTGCATTTAGTTATTTGTTTGTGGTCTGAGCCCCTCTGCCCCACTAGAATATAAACTCCATGAGCAAAAGACTTTGTCAGTCTCTTTTTTTAGAGACGGGTTCTCACTTTGTCACCCAGGCTGGAGTGCAGTGGCGTAGTCATTGTTCACTGTAACCTGGAACTCCTGGGCTTACGTGATCCTCCCACCTCAGCCTCCCAAGTAGCTGGGACTACAGGCCAGCTTGATTTTGTCAATCTGTTCTCAACTCTCTCCTTAGAGCCTAGTGCCTGGCAAGTGAATATTTGTTAAATGAGAGAAGATAAATAGGCACACATGTCCTCTAAGCATTTCTGAACCTTGTCACCAAGACCCTTTTAGTGTTAGAGGGTGGCATGGCTATCTTGGAAAGAGTGAAGGTTGGCTGGGAAAGCTGTGGATTACATCCTCTTCAGTGAAATGGGACTTCTGCCTTCAGGGATCCAAGTTGAATAGATTAATCCAAGCTAACCATTCAAAGTCATTTTCATATTGTAAAGATTTTATAAGGCAAAAGGCAGCACGAAGTCTCTGGGTCTGATGATAAGTTAGAGCCCAGTAAGGAGGGACAAGTGAAGGAATGCCATTGGTAGGGTGACCCTTTAGGTTGACTTCAAACCCGATATTAAATGGGTGGGGGTTAGGGAGAATAAACAGCTTCATTTTTCAGCAGCTTCATTTTTCAGCAGCTTCATTTTTCAGCATTGACACTGCTACATCATTTTTTTTGGTTAATAGCACCCCATCATGGCTTAGAAGGACTAAACTGAAACAGAAACTGTGGTTAAGAATAAGATGGATGTATATAATTCAGTGCACAAAATAAAGGAAGTTTAAAAACCTGAATTCATTTTCATTGTGGTGGTACAGTGTTTTACTTATTCTTTTGTTTACTTCTAAACAACTAGCTCCTTCTCCCTTAGCTCCATTTTAATTTATCTTTGCCTCAAAGCACTGGCTATTATGATTGAAAGACAGATGATGGAGGATATTGCTGCCCTCACTTGGTCCTACCTAGTCCGTGGCCTCTGTATTTCTCCTTCACGTACTATCCAATTGGTCCTACCTAATCCATGGCCTCTGTATTCCTCCTTCACGTACTATCCATACACCCTTTACCATACAACCTGATCTTTCTTAGGCTTTGAGGCAGGAAGAATTATCAGAGCTTCGGTCCCAAGCTCAAGACTCAGCCTCCCACTGCCTGACCCCTTTCTAAGAACTGACAGCCCTTCTCTTGTGTCTGAAACCCTGACCTGTTAGCTTGCCAGGACCTCGAATTTATCTGCTTGTTGTTTGGACTCAGCTGCACCCCTGCGCCCAGACTGCTGGGCAGTTGTAGGTATTCTTGGTGGCATCACTTAATTGCTTCCAGCTCTTTGTTTCTAGACTCCCTGTGTCTGTATTCTACCTATCTGTTGGGCCTCCCTTCCCCCGTTACCTCAGGCTGGATGTCTCGATCCCCACTGCGCTCCTGAACTACCACCTGTTGTTTGCTCACTACTCTCTGGCTATCAGGCACTGCCTAGAGGACTAAGGGTCCTCCCACAGAGCACCGGGAGCTGGGGCCTCCCTACCCCAACTCCAACGCAGCCCACAGTAGATCTTGGCCTTCCCTGTCCTGCTGCAGCTCACCGTCCTGCCTTTCCCTATCCTCACAGCACCTGGTTTATTGCACTTGGATTATATTTTAACCAGATAAAAACTATATATGTTATATATGCTCTGGACATACCCTAAGTATGTATTAAAGCTGTATTATATGTAATTTTGGCTGGGCGCGGTGGCTTATGCTGGTAATCCCAGCACTTTGGGAGGCCAAGGTGGGTGGATCATTTGAGGTCACGAGTTTGAGACCAGCCTGGCCAACATGGTGAAACCCCCGTCTACTAAAAATACAAAAATTAACTGGGTGTGGCAGCAGGCACCTGTAGTCCCAGCTACTTGTGAGGCTGAGGCAGGAGAATCACTTGTTGCAGTGAGCCCAGATCTCGCCATTGCACTCCAGCCTGGGCGACAGAGCAAGACTCTATGTCTCAAAAAAAAAAAAAAAAAGATCTATATATCGTTTTTTTCTGGCTAAAAATTAATCCAAGTGTAATAGGGGTGTGTGTGTGTGTATATAATCTATTGAATATAATTCAAATAGATTTCTAGTATTCTGAAATTGTGTGTGTAGGTGTTTGTGTGTACATATATATGTATTATATATGTACATACATATGTGTGTGTATATATGTACACACACACCCCATACATACATTCAAAAATGAAAAGACCCGTGTCTGATTCTTCTTCCTATCCTTAAACACTGATTCTACTCAAGAATTCCTGTGGAGCCAGTAGTCCAGAAATCGCAGCGTGTGGAGCTGTACATGATTACCTTGGGAATGACTAGTAAAAGGAAGGCAAGGTGCAATGATAAAAGATTAAAGCTGAGATAAATAGGGAGATAAAACCTAGATCAGGAGTGCAGATTCATTAGCACCATACTGTGCCTACTGTCCATGGCTTACGTGGTTATTGGGATGTATTCCTAGATGTGGTATGGTGTCACCAGTGTGACCAGGCATACTAGTTTACCCATTGGATATGCTGGAGGTACCTGACCCTGTGCTTGACTCAGAAGTTCAGAGAACAGGAACTGTCTCATTCTCACTCCATTGTATCCAGTGTGCTGCCTGGCACACCAGTAGGTAGTCAGTAAGTATTTATTAAATGAATGAGATACTTAATTCTGTTCTCTGTTGGTAGTTTGCCCTGGCGCATTTCTTTTTATTTCTATTAACCAAGGCAGGGTTAGGTGTTTTGTTTTGTTTTGGTTTTCCATATTTTTGAGGATTAATGATAAAGCACTTATCTTGTTGGAATGAGAGTGTACTAACAAATCCTGTACATCATAACAGAACTATCATCTAACAACTTGTTCTCAATAAATAAACTTTAAAACAACTTCCTTTATTTTTTCAAAGGGATACAGTCATATATGTAACCAGTAACCAATACTTGTCAGTGTTTTTTTAAAATGTAGATTATTTTTCATTTAGTTTGCTACCTACCTTAAAGCCCCTCTTCCTCCGATCCTGAATGCTGCTAGCTCTCCTTCTAATTGGTCATTCCCTCTTTCAATTAATGTTGCCCAATTGTTTAGATTTCTATTGTGAAACACTGGTCCCATTAAATCTGAAAACACTGCTATAGAGCAACATTTCATTAGACTGGTCTCACTACTTTCTGAAGAATGGACCATATTCATTCTCCATTTAATGCCATTCTCCTCCCTATACTGCCTGAGTACCACCTCTTCCAAAAAGTCATCTTTGATTACTCCGTCCTCAACTCCTTAGGATTTTCTCTCAATGGTCTACATCACTGACTCCACATAGCTTAGCTTTTCCTATGTCTTTCTCCCAAATAAGTTTTCATACCTTTGTTTTTCAACATAAATAGGGGCCTCTCAGCCTAGGGGAGACAGGTTAGCGAATACCAAAATACATGTGATATCAAAGAAGCAGTCCCAGGCCACTGGAGCTTACCAGTTGTTGAATCCTTGCTTCTGCGAATCCATTGTTTTCAAAGTTGGCGGGTAGTTGCAAACTCCTTGATGCATCTGCTGTGCTGTTGCATCCTCCCTGCTGTCTATCTTCCCTACATAGGTACCACTGTCGCTATGGTCACGATACTGAGCACCAGGGTTGCTAGGTTGTGTAACTTTAAGGGGTGCCATTCACAACCTGCCTGATATGAATGGTGCTCCATGGAATTATGCATTGCAGCATCTGCACATGATTCTACCAAAAACCAGAAAGTTCTACTCCAATGGTGGGGGGGGGGGGCTAATCCCTGGCTTGCTTAAAGAACCCGCTTTTTTATTGTGTAACATTACATACTTTTCAGGACATTTGACAAGATATATTTAAGCATTTGTTAACTTTGTATTATAAAATATGTGTGTTTATAAAAAAAAGATTATCCCAAAATAAAGGGAAAATGTTGGCAGTATTCTGTGGTGGCCTAATGGATGGTTATTATTTTCTTCCATAAGCTTTATCTCCCCCACAATGGCAATGTTACTGTTTTTTTGTTTGTTTTTTTTTTTGTTTGAGACGGAGTCTTGCTCTGTCGCCCAGGCTGGAGTGCAGTGGTGCAATCTTGGCTCACTGAAACCTTTGCCTCCCAGGTTCAAGTGATTCTTCTGCCTCAGCCTGCTGAGTAGCTGGGACTACAGGTATGCACCAGTACGCCCAGCTAATTTTTGTATTTTTAGTAGAGATGGGGTTTCACCATGTTGGCCAGGCTGATCTCAAACTCCTGACTTGTGATCTGCCCGCCTCGGCCTCTCAAAGTGCTGGGATTACAGGCGTGAACCACCGTACCTGACCCAATGTTACTTTTATAATCAGAAAAGTAGATATTTTTGGTTTCAGCACCAAAAAAAAAGAGTAGGTATTATTTAAAAGAACTAGTTGATTGATAAAATATAGAGAAAAATGAAAGTGACAAGTTGCATATTTGTCAGAATGAAGTCAATCCCATATAAGATATGTAAGTAAAGTTTTTATTTATTTGATTGATGTGAATTTTTTTTAGTGAAAAGAGTTATTCTAGGCCAGGTGCAGTGGCTCACACCTGTAATCCTAGCACTTCGGGAGGCCGGGGCAGGTGGATCACTTGAGTCCAGGAGTTCCAGACCAGCCAGGGCAACATAGCAAAACACCATCTCTATAAAAATTACAAAAATTAGCCAGACATGGTAGCGCTTGCCTGTTATCCCAGCTACTCAGGAGGCTGAGGCAGGAGAATCCGTTGAGCCCAGAAGGCAGAGGTTGCAGTGAGCTGTGATCACGCAACTGCACTCAAGCCTGGGCAACAGAGGGAGACCATGTCTCAGAAAAAATAAGGAGTTGTTCTATTGTTATACTTGCAATAACACATCATACTCATCAGATTTTAACTATGTATACCATATGTCATCAAAACTAGGATACTGTTTCATTTTGGGTTTTTTTCCACCCAAAGAACAGCATGGATACTGTTGATTATAAGATCCATCATTATTTTATGTACAACTGAAGAAGAAAAACCTTGCCAGTTAAACTCTGACACATTAAGATGTCACAATTCCAGAGAGTTTCAAGTGTCAAAAAAAGTGTGCATCTGAGAATTAATGAAATATGGCGTATTTTAATGCATCTAGAAGGCGAAGCAATGCCATACAGGCCAGTGTTTGAAATGTTAAATTTCTGAGTTTTTGATGTATAATCTTGTTATGCCTGATTCCTGAATAGCCACACTGTGGATGATACCACAAAAGCAGAGGCAGTGCAGTTAAACTGCATGTAAACATGTAAAGCAAACAAAAGTGAATAACTTATGATTCAGTCACATAACGTTTGGAAAAAACACTAACGTCAAGTCACGTGCTAGATTGTATTACAAATCAAAAATTAATTTTTTTTTTTTTTTCAGATGGGAGTTTCGCTCTTGTTGCCCAGGCTGGAGTGCAATAGCACAATAAAAATTAACTTTTTGACAGTTGTGTATACTGAAAATGTGTGATGACAAGACAAACCAAATTTTAGAAGTTAACACATAAGTTATTATCTTTGGAGAAGTCAAACTAAACATTCAGAAAAATCTCAGCAGTGTGGTAGAATGACTTTACATCTGTCCCGGAAACTGAACAATAGTGCTTGTTGCTTATGAGGCCATCAGGAAAAGCCAGCTGTGGATTTCTTTCTAGTACAATTAATTGCTTCCGCTGTATATAAAATTGAAAGAATTGGGTGCTTTAGTGCGGAAAAAGGATATCCTGCTACACTGCTCCTATTTCCTCACAAAGGCTATTAGTGAGCCTTTCACCATTAATTCACATGCATTGGATTATCCTGTGATGAAAGGCCAAAAGACTTTTCATTTTTATAGTCTCTTATCTCCTATTTATTTGGCACCTCTCTGAAGATACCTGCTCTTCTCCCAAGACCAGCTAATTGCTAGGATGTCAGAAGGTGGCTAATGACTGACTTCCTTTTCAGACACTATGAGCCCATCTCTGTGCTGCTTCTTGGGGTGGCTTTTCTTATTGCTGAGAAATATTCTGGGTTCTGTCATTATTTGAGGTAAAAAATGCTATCTTTTTTTTTTTTTTTTTTTAAGACAGAGTCTTGCTCTCACCCAGACTGGAGTGCAGTGGTGTGATCACAGCTCACTGCAGCCTCAACCTCCTGGGCTCAAGCAATCCTCCCACCTCAGTCTCCCAGGTAGCTGGAACTACAGGTGCATACTGCCACATTCAGCTGATTTTTTGTATTTTTGTAGAAGCAGGGCCTCCCTGTATTGCCCAGTCTGATCTCGAACTCCTGGGTTTAAGTGATCCTCCCACCTCAGCCTCCGAAAATGCTGGGATTACAGGTGTGAGCCACCATGCCCGGCCTCAAGACTGTTCTTAAGGCCTGAACTGAGCAGGTCAGAATCGACACCAGCACTGTCTAATAGAACTTTCAGCGAAAATGAAAATGTCCTGTATCTTCCCTGTTCCAACATGGTAGCCCCTAATCTCATGTGGTTATTGAGCATTTGATATGGCTAGACAGAGAAACTGAATTTTTATTTTTATTTAACTAATTTAGAATTTATACAGTCACACATACCAAGCAGCTATTGTATGTACTGGCCAGTGCAGGTCTACATGAAGGATATATAAAAGAATCACTTGATGGTCTCAGTGCATACAATGGGCAGGGATTGAGGGTTGGCATTGAAAATGCAGCATCTCAGCTGGGTGCAGTGGCTCACGCCTGTAATCCCAACACTTTGGGAGGCCAAGGTGGACAGATCACTTGAGGTCAGGAGTTCGAGACCAACCTGGCCTACACGGTGAAACCCTGTCTCTACTAAAAATATAAAAATTGGCTGGGCATGGCAATGCATTCCTGTAATCCCAGCTACTTGAGAGGCTGAGACAGGAGAATCTCTTGAACCCAGGAGGCGGAGTTTGCAGTGAGCCGAGATTGCGCCACTGCACTCCAGCCTAGGCAACAGAACGAGACTGTCTCAAAAAAAAAAAAAAAAAGGAACAGAGAAAATGAAACATCTAAACAACCAAAAGAGTAGAATTGGATTGTTTGTAACACAAAGGATAAATGCTTGCCGGGATGAATATCCCAGCTTCCATGATGTGACTATTTTATGTATATATATTATAATTTTTTGTATGTTTTTTTGTGATATATATAATATATATATGTACCCACAAAAATTAAAACAAATGCCACCTTAAAAAAGAAAGAAAATGGGCTGGGCATGGTAGCTCACACCTGTAATCCCAGCATTTTGGGAAGCTAAGGCGGGCGGATTGCTTGAGCCCAGGAGTTTGAGACCAGCCTGGGCGACATAGGGAGACCCCTTCTCTACAAAAACTACCAAAAATTAGCCGGGCATGGTGGCACAGACCTGTATCCCAGCTACTTAGGAGGCTGAGGTGGGAGGATTGCTGGAGCCAGAGAGGTCGAGGCTGCAGTGAGCCATGTTGGCACCACTGCACTCCTGTCTGGATGACTGAATGAGGGAAAAAAAAAAAAAAAAGAGCAGGTTCTGAAACCATTGGCTGATGGTAGAAAGACCACACAGTCAGGGATCTTTTCTGTAGTTTGCTACTAGAGAAGTTTCTCTAAACATGCAGAGTACCAGAAATGGGGGTTGCTATTCAATGGATATAAAGTTTCCATTTATATTAAGTGTTCTTACTACCGATTTTTTGTTTGTTTTTTTGAGATGGAGTCTCATCTGTCACCCAGGCTGGAGTGCAGTGTCACGATCTTGGCTCACTGCAACCTCCGTCTCCCGGGTTCAGCGATTCTCCTGCCTCAGCCTCCCGAGTAGCAAGGATTACAGGCACACACCACCACACCCAGCTAATTTTGTATTTTTAGTAGAGATGGGGTTTCGCCATGTTGGCCAGGCTGGTCTCGAACTCCTGATCGCAGGTGATCCACCTGTCTAAACCTCCCAAAGTGCTGAGATTACAGATGTGAGCCACCGCATCTGGCTGATTCTTTAAAAAAAAAAAATTTTTTTTGTCTGGGCGCGGCGGCTCGCACCTGTAATCCCAGCACTTTGGGAGGCCGAGGCAGGTGGATCACAAGGTCAGGAGATCGAGACCATTCTGGCCAACATGGCACAACCCCCTCCCTACTAAAAATACAAAAATTAGCTGGGTGTGGTGGTATGCACCTGCGGTCCCAGCTACTCAGGAGACTGAGGCAGGAGAATTGCTTGAACCCAGGAGGCAGAGGTTGCAGTGAGCCAAGACAGCACCACTGAACTCCAGCCTGGATGACGGAGTGAGAATCCCTCTCAAAAAGAAAAAAAAAGCACAATTTTTTAGTGATAGAAACTAGCCAAAATGCTAAGTAGCGGTTGTCTCCCAGTAGTAGGACTATGGTCACTGTTTTTTTTCTTTCTGCCTATGTGTGTTTTTCAGATTTTATTTAATAAGCACATATTCCTTTCCTGATTAGACAACATTAAAGAGAGCTAAACCCATTCATTTCTTTATTACCCCAATTTCAAATTGAAGTGGTTTCAACCAACTCTTTCTCTAAGAGAGAGGGTAGTCATATTGAAATACTGTTTCTTCAAAAATTACTTCAGGCAGCACTTTTTAGTTGAGAGATCTGTATTCCCTAAACTAGCGTGAATAGCATCAGAGACCTGTGTTTGGGGTGCCCTAGAACTCTACTAAGAAGAATCAGAGAACATCCTTCTGGAAGACATGGCTCCAGACCTGGAGCAATCCTCTCACTTAGGCATTTCCTGGGCATTGTGCCAGGATCCACGCATTTCTAGACTACAGTCCAGAATCTCAGAGTCAAGGCCCAACAGGTTAAGGAGGCTCGTGGACTGACAAGCACTCTGGTTTTACCGCTGAGAAGAGAACCATAAAAAGAAGTCCTCATTTCCTAAAAGTTCAGACATGATCGTACAGGTTTAATTAGCAACAGCGAGCTGTTTACAGCAAAGTATAAACTGTATAAAGCAGACCTCAGCGGACACTCCCAGAGGATGTCCTGTGAACTCTCACTTCCCCAAGTCCAGATTCAGCAGAGCTGGGTTGGTGAGGTAGGGCGCTGCAATGCCAGCCAGAGGAGTAGCCCAGAAACCCCTTTCCAGAACTTTCTTTGACCAAAAGAGATGGCCAAAGAGTTTTTTCTTCCTTGAAACTTGAAGCCAATCCCACTATTTTCTTGACTGCCTCTGCGTATCCACTAAAAAGACTCTTGAGAAACAGGCTTAGCCACATGATGTGGTGAGAAGAACACAAACTTTGCAAGCAGAATCCTGGCTGTACTTCCCGGTTTTTGACCTTGGGCAAAGTTTGTCAGCCTCTCAGAATCCCAGTTTCTTCATCTATAAAATGGGAATAAATAATACCAATCTCATGGGACAGATGTCAGAATTAACTGAGATATATGCAAAGTGGTTGGCATAGAGTCAGCATTCAGTGAATTTTAGTTACTTTCCTTTTCCTTCTAGAAAGTGATTGGTCCATTAGTGTTTGTGTTGAAGGGGAGAGAAAACAAACTGTAAAACTCTAAATGAGCCTTACTTCAAATACAGCCCAGTGCAGTTCAGTAATTAGTATATGAGCTCTGCTTCAGCTTGGGCTGGGCTCCAGTTCTTCATTCCAGCCTTAGCTCTGGGATTTCCTTCCCTAGAAAACCTTGGCTGCCCACTCCCAGGCTGGGTTAGTGGCCTGCTGAGCAGTCCTTTAGCACTTACCTGGCCTTCTGCTTCGCAAGCTGAGGCACCTAACACTGAATATGGAGTACAAAGGTTATAGAGCATCTTCTCCAGGGCATCTTTTTTTTTATATATATAATAATAACTTAAAACAGAGCACGATTTTTTAAAGCTAAAATATTAGATTGTAAGAGAAATTTTACAATTGCAGAAACTTCCTAGGGGACATGTGTTTACTGTCCTTTGCTTGTAGGTCTGCTTTATATAAAGTTGAAGAAACGTTTATTGCCTTATGATAGTGAAATTATACATAACTTAATTATCTCCTCAACCAGACTATGAGTTCTGTGATGCAAGGATTGTGTCTCATTTGCCTCTGAATTCACAATAAAGTACTTAGTTATTTAGCATGAGGCCTGGCTCAAAGTAAAGTCTCAATGAATGTGGAACTAAACTCAACTCTGTCTTCCTCCCTGCTTCTGATGAAGGACTTCACATCAAGTGCCTAGTGGAGAGAGGTATTTTGGGGAGTTGTATTTTTATCTGTCTAAACCTTGGCTTCCCTACCTGGTAGAGTTGTGAAGATTCAATGAGAAAAGATACATAAAGTGCCAAGCACTGTGCATAAGCATAGAAGGTGCACACACACACACACACACACTCACAAACAATAACAAAACTTGTTTCCTTTTCTCTAAAGTCACATTCTCGCTATTAACCTACAAACTATGACATTACCCTGGTCATTTTAATCATTCCAAGCAACTAAAAAAGGACCTTGTATCTATGGCTCAGGTCTGAGCCACTGCCTCGGGCTTCTGCAACACCCATCTTTCCTCTTAAACTCCCAACCTAATATTACCGTACCATTCAACAGCTTGTTTACTGTTTGGGTTACCTTCCCATTAAACCTGGGCTTACAAGATAGGGATAATTCAACTAGAAGGTGGAGAGAGGTAACTGCTTCTTAGGAGGAGGGAGCTGCAGAGCCATTTCCAGCCTTACCTCACTCAGTAATCTGATTTCCCCTCCCAATTCCAGGACATGTCTTGGCCCTGGTTCCAGGAACAGTCCTGGACAAATGTTGCCAATTCCTAACATAGAGCATGAACCAGGGAATCAGGATCCCAAAATGGCTGTGTCCTTTATTCTATTTGCCTGAGTCTAGAGTAGCTTTACCAGGAAACTAATGCAGCTTAAACTTCAAGGCTCCTCCCTCACTTTCAAAGACTCCCATGAGTGCTAAGAGTTGCTGGAATATTCTAGGTTGAGAGGGAAAGCTAGTTTGCAATCAGGGAACTTTTTTTTTTTTTTTTTGAGACGGAGTTTCACTCTTATTGCCCATGCTGAAGTGCAATGGTGCAATCTTGCCTTACTGCAACCTCTGCCTCCCGGGTTCAAGCGATTCTCCTGCCTCAGCCTCCCAGGTAGCTGGGATTACAGGCATGCGCCACCATCCCGGCTAATTTTTGTATTCTTGGTAAAGACGGAGTTTTACCATGTTGGCAAGGATGGTCTTGAACTCCGCACCTCAGATGATCCACCTGCCTTAGCCTCCCAAAGTGCTGGGATTACAGATGTGAGCCACCATGCCCAGCCCTGGGAACATTGTTATGTAAGCTTTTCTGATAACTTGCGTAAGTAGGTCTTAGAAGAAAGTGACCTAGAGTTCTGGGACTCCATTCATTTGTTGTGATTTTGTCATCACTCTAAATGAATACTCAATTTGGTGTTTGCAGTTACTGTAACCCCTTTTTTCTTTTTCTTTTTTTTTTTTTTTTGAGACAGAGTCTCACTCTGTCACTTAGGCTGGAGTGCAGTGGTGCAAACTCGGCTCACTGCTACCTCCGCCTCCCAGGTTCAAGTGATTCTCCTGCCTCAGCCTCCCTTGTAGCTGTGATTACAGACACTTGCCACCACGCCTGGCTAATTTTTGTATTTTTAGTAGAGACGGGGTTTCACCATGTTGGTCGGGCTGGTCTCAAACTCCTGACCTCGTGATCCAGCCACCTTGACCTCCCAAAGTGCTGGGATTACAGGCGTGAGCCACCACAGCCTGCCAGCTTTTTTTTTTTTTTTTTTTTTTTTTTTAACAAGGTCTCGCTTTGTCACCCAGGCTAGAGTGCAGTGGTGTGATCACAGCTCACTGCAGCTTCCATCTCCCAGGCTCAAGCGATCCTCCCACCTTGGCCTGCAGAATAGCTGGGACTACAGGTGCATGCCGCCATGCCCAGCTAATTTTATATTCTTTTTTTCTTTTCTTTTTTCTTTTCTTTTCTTTTTTTTTTTTTTTTTTTTTTTTTTGGCTCACTGCAGCCTCCACCTCCCGGGTTCAAGCAATTCTCCCGTCTCAGCCTCCCGAGTAGCTGGGATTACAGGTGCACACCACTATACTCAACTAATGTTTATATTTTTCATAAAGACATGGTTTCACCATATTGGTCAGGCTGGTCTTGGGCCCCTGACCTCAGGTGATCCACCCACCTCAGCCTCCCAAATATATTCTTTTTCTCAAAGATGGCCCCACAAAACACTGGATTCTAGGCTGAGTCAGGCCTTTCTCCAATCTGTATCTACTTTTCCACAATGCCTCCCTCTCCTGCAGCTCGCCAGAAAGTCACAAGTAGGACAAGAGGGGCTCCGCAGGGATGTGGAGGTGACCACATGCAAGACAGAATTGCCAGCGCCACTTACGTTCCTTCCTTCTACCCTGGGAACACATTGGCCTAGGATGCCTTGCAGTGATTCTTCTTCCACAAATACTGGGATCCTCCAACATTCCCAGTGCTTCTATTTGAAATAGTTTTCAGGATATCCTGAATTCAGGATAATACCCATCCTGAATTCAGCATTGGACATTGTGTTAGTCGAGATTCTTTTGTTTGCAAGTGACAGAAACCCAATTTAAACAAGCAGAAGGAAAAAGGCAAGAACTAGACTTTGAACCAGAGTTAGATAAAGGGAATAACTGATTTGCAAATGGAAAGGTAGTCTGTAAGAATTTACTTAATAAAATATTTGGGGTTTTGAATAGAATTTGTTTGTGAAAAATAGCACCCTGTTCTCAGCTAAGCAATAACAATTACGGCATTCTTTGGTTATTTCAATTCTGTTTCTTTTTTTTTTTTTTTTTTTTGAGATGGATCTTTGCTCATGTTGCCCAGGCTGGAGTGCAGTGGCACGATCTTGGCTCCTGGGTTCAAGCGATTCTCCTGCCTCAGCCTCCCAAGTATATGGGATTACAGGCATGCACCACCACACCCAGCTAATTTTGTATTTTTTGTTGAGACGGGGTTTCACCATGTTGGCCAGGCTAATCTTGAACTACTGACTTCAGATGAGCTGCCCTCCTCAGCCTCACAAAGTGCTGGGGTTACAGGTGTGAGCCACCGCACCCAGCCCGAATGGTTATTTCTTTGTAAACAGACAATTTTTAAATAATGTGAAAACACAGGAGTGTTTTAGAAATACCGAGGAGAGAACACTGGCCCGCTGTGGCCAGGACGATGGCGCATCATGAGAAGGTAGCACTTGCGGTTGAGAAGTGAGGCTGGAGAGACACAGTGGCCTGGCATATGGGACTTGTAAATGCAGGTTAGTTTGGGCTCTGTTCAGGCATAATGAGAAGACATTTATAAGTTGTGCAGGACCATTTATTTATTTTTTGGAGAGATTTATTTTTGGAGAGATCCTGAATGGGAACGGAATCGGGGTGGATAGGGAGCAAAATGGAGACAAGGGGATCAGTTAGGAAGCTGCTGAGATGATGCAGAGGAGAGATGTTTTTTAAAGGCGGGAGTGCTGAGGATGAGAGGAGAAAACAGATTCAAGACAGGTTCAGGAAGTACATGGGCAGGCTGTGGTAATTATTGGTTGTCAGAGCAATATGGGAGAAGACATTAGGATGCTCCCAGATATTTAGTTTCAATGATTGGGTGGTGCCTACAATTCACTAAAAGAAAGAATACAAGAGGAGAAGCAGGCTGGCTAGGAGGATGGAGAACTAAGTCAGTGGCAGCCCTGGAATTCCTCTATGGAAGGCGTTCAGTCAGAAAGCATGCGGGATTTGTCTTGAAATTATAGTTACAATTATAAGCATTCTGCATTTATTTAGCATGCATGCTCAGATAGGATAGCATGGACGGCAGATTATTTGAAGGCCTTCTCAACAGAAGTTTAATCACCTTATTTAACCAGACAAGGATATATGAATAACATAAGTGTTTTACATTCAAAGGGAATTTACCAGGCAAATAATAAACTGAAGACCTCATCTCGCATTACATTTTCATAAAGGTTTGTTTGCTTAGCTACTTGGTGGTCAAATATTTCAGTTGATTTCTGTTCTACTCTCAATGGCTTCATTTCTAGAAAAGTTGCCATATTTCCTTTTATATCATTTGTTTTCAAATAAGTTCAGGGTAAAATCCTCTCATAGCATTTTTTTTTTTTCTTTTTAATAATGAAGACCCTTCTGAGGGTACTATGTTTAACAAAATCAAACTCATTCTTTTTCAAGGTATTCTGTTTCTAGGAATTACTGAAAAGTAAAAGGAAGTTTTCCATAACATGTTTGATTTTTAGCACCTGAATCAGACCTTGAAAGAGCTGTGCAATTACAAATAGAAGCCACATCTGATTGTTTTGATACTTCTTGAAGCTATAGCATGGATAACAGAATGTCACATCATGAATTTGGCACTGGACGTTATATTAGTTGAGATTCTTTTGGTTGCAAGTGACAGAAACCCAATTTAAACAAGGTCAAGAATAAAGGGAAGGCCAGGTGCGGTGGCTCATGCCTGTAATCCCAGCACTTTGGGAAGCCGAGGTGGGTGGATCACTTGAGGTCAGGAGTTCAAGATTAGCCTGGCCAACATGGTGAAACCCCATCTCTACTAAAAATACAAAAATAAGCCAGGTGTGGTGGTGCATGGCTGTAATCCCAGCTACTTGGGAGGCTGAGGCAGGAGCATTGCTTGAACCCAGGAGGTGGAGGAGGTTGCACTGAGCAGAGATGGCGCCACTGTACTCCAGCCTGGGCGACAGAGTGAGACTCTGTCTCAAAAATGAAAAAAAAAAAAGAATAAAGGGGAAATCGAGCAAACCAAGGAAAAGATAAGTGTGGAGCCTTGGGAATTACAAGATCCAGGAGCCATCACACTGGCAGAACACTCCCCCATCTCTCTCATTTCAATTCTTTGCTTCCCAATGCCTGTTGGCTTTGTTCTCTCCTAGAGTAAACAGACTTTCTTCACACGAGAGGGAACAGAGGGCCTGTTGGACTCATTCTTCCAGCTCAACTACAAGTAAGAGAAGAGAATCTCTCTCCAAGATCTGGTTTTAGCAGTCTCAGGGAAGAAGAATTCCGATTGCTCTGGCTTGGTTCACAAACCCACTTGTTGAACCAATCACTGCACCTAACGGGGCAGGTCTGTATCAGAAGAAAGGATAGAAGCACACACAGATGGCCGTCCATCCAACCTGTGAAGCAGGTGGGCTTGGGTGGCTGCGGGACATCCACGTGAGGCAGTTAGGCAAAATCTGGACACATGAGCCTGAGGCTCAGAGGACAGCACTGAACTGAAGACATTCTGTCTGATGGCTCAGAAAGTTGCTGATTGCCTCGACAAAGTTAATGGCAGGATTTATTCCACAAGCTCAGTAGATAGATGAACCCATGATCTTTATTCTCAGATAACCCTTCATATGTGTGTTAATAGAGGCTTAACTAGAATCAGACAGTGAAGTTCATAGTTATAAAATAAATTGTTTTTACAAGAAAGTAGGCCAGGAACAGTGGTTCATGCCTATAATCCCAGCACTTTGGGAGGCCGAGGTAGGCAGATCATTTGAGGTCAGGAGTTTGAGACCAGCCTGGCCAACATGGCGAAATCCTGTCTTTACTAAAAATAACAAAAATTAGCCGGGCATGGTGATACACACCTGTAATTCCAAATACTCAGGAGGCTGAGGCACGAGAATCACTTGAACCCGGAAGGCGGAAGTTGCAGTGAGCTGAGATTGCACCACTGCACTCTAGCCTGGGTGACAGAGTAAGACTCTGCTTCAAGAAAAATTTTTTTTAATAAAATAATTAAAAATAAATAACTTTTTTCTAAAAAAAAGAATGTTGGCCGGGTGCAGTGGCTCACTCCTGTAATCCCAGCACTCTGGGAGGCCAAGGCAGGGAGATTACTTGAGGTCAGGAGTCGAGACCAACAAGGTGAAACCTGTCTCTACTAAAAATAAAAAAGTTAGCTGGTGTGGTGGCAGGCACCTGCAGTCCCAGCTACTTAGGAGGTTGAGGCAGGAGAATCGCTTGCATGTGGGAAGTGAAGGTTGCAGTGAGCCAAGATTGCACCACTGCACTCCAGCCTGGAAGACAGGGTGAGACTTTGTCTCACAAAAAAAAAGTCAAAAAAAAAAGTAAACTCCATGACAGTCGAAGTTTTTGTCTGCTGTACTCACTGTCATGTTGTCAGTGTCCAAAGCAGTGCCTGTTCGTGTCACTAGTAGATGCTCAATAAATATTTGTTGAAAGAATGAATGAATGAGCAAATAAACAAACAATATTTATTCTGTCCACAAATCCTTAGGAGGGCAGAAATTACATACAAGTTAATTATACCAAATTCTGATTTTTGGTTCATATTTCTGGGCTGTTAGTAATTTTTTTTTTTTTTTTTTTTTTTGAGACAAAGTCTTGCTCTGTCACTCAGGCTGGAGTGTAGTGGTGTGATCTCAGCTCACTGCAACCTCTGCCTCCTGTGTTCAAGCAATTCTCCTGCCTCAGCCTCCCGAGTAGCTGGGATTACAGGTGCCTGCCACCACGCCCAGCTATTCTTTTTGTATTTTTAGTAAAGACTGGCTTTCACCATGTTGGCCAGGCTGGTCTCGAACTCCTGACCACAGGTGATCCACCCGCCTTGGTCTCCTAAAGTGCTGAGATTACAGGCATGAGCCACTGTGCCTAGCCACTATTTGTATATTATTTATTCTCGCTGCTGGTTTTTCCAATGGATTTTTCCTGTATGGGTAAGGGGAAAGAGTTAAGAAAATGGAGCAGGAATGAGGGCTTTGGGTTATGGCCCCACTCTATTGGTGATAATAACAACTGACATTTGTATCACAATTTTCTTCCAAAAGTTACTACATTTGCTTCTCAAAATATCCCTGTGAAGCAGATGCCATTACCTTCATTTTTAGATAGATAAACAAGCTTAGAGAGACTCTCCCAATACCACTCAAGTGGTATTAAGTCAGCCTCCATCTAAACCCTAGTCTTATCATGCCAAAGTCCATGTTTATTCCATGGCACCTGGCTGCCTCCCTCGCTGATTGTGTAGGCTGAGAAACCCACTTCCCCTTTCTGGGCCTCAGTTCCTGCATCTGGAAAAATGCCTAGGTGATCTCCTAGATTCCTTTAAATTCTATGAGTCTAGCAGCCTTTTCTTCTCCATCATCTATTTTTAAAATTCTTATAGCTTTAAGAAGTACTAAAATGATGAGATGCGATTTCTGTTTGTAATTGCACAGCTCTTTCAAAGTCTGATTCAGGTGCTAAAAATCAAATACGGTATGTACAACTTCCCTTTACTTTTCAGTAATTCCTAGAAACAGAATACCTTGAAAAAGAATGAGTTTGATTTTGTTAAACATAGTACCCTCAGAAGGATCTTCATTATTAAAAAGAAAAAAAAAATGCTATGAGAGGATTTTACTCTGAACTTATTTGAAAACAAATGATGTAAGAGGAAATATGGCAACTTTTCTAGAAATGAAGCCATTGAGAGTAGAACAGAAATAAATTATTTGGAAATATTTGACCACCAAGTAGCTAAGCAAACAAACCTTTATGAAAATCTAATGGGAGACGAGGTTTTTAGTTTATTTGCCTGGTAATTCCCTTTGTATGCAGAACATTCATGTTATTCACATATCCTTGTCGGTTTAAACACAGTAATTACACTGCTATTAAGCATCAGGGCAAGTAAGTTGTGTTTCTTCCCATAGAATGTTTTGTTTTGTCTCCAACTTTTATTTGTGGCCATATAGAAGTAAGCTACTTCTGATGTGACATGAAAAACTTTACACAGAAAAATCTGTATTTGCACATCCTTTGGGGGGCTTTTATTTTTGCTAAAAAGTAGAATTCACACAGGAGAAAAAGAAAACATGCAAAATATTTTTGTGCACACCTTTAACAGGCTACATTCCACTTCTGAAATCTTACCCAAAACAAAACAAAAAATCCCAAAGCCAGAATACTGAGTTAAAAAGTTAACATTATAAAAGCTAGGTTCCTAACACAAACACTGCAGATATAAGCTGCAGATATGTCACTCCATTGCAAAAAGTTGTATTTATCTTTTTTTTTTTTTTTTTTTTTTTTTGAGACGGAGTTTCACTCTTGTTGCCCAGGCTAGAATGCAATGGCATGATCTCGGCTCACTGCAACCTCCGCCTCCAGGATTCAGGAGATTCTCCTGCCTCAGCCTCCCAAGTAGCTGGGACTACAGGCGCCCGCCACCACACCCGGCTAATTTTGTGTATCTTTAGTAGAGATGGGGTTTCACCATATTGGCCAGACTGGTTTCAAACTCCTGACCTCAGGTGATCCACCTGCCTCAGCCTCCCAAAGTGCTGGGATAACAGGCATGAGCCACTGCGCCTGGCCTATAAATGTTAAATTAATGTCAACAATGAGGAGACAAGAACTGTAGCTCCAAAGTGTGCTCCCCACCATGGATTATGAAAAATTTTGTTTGGTGTTGTAGGACATCCACAATGTAAACTTGAGCTAGACACAGCCTGACACTACAACAGACTCACAGACACTGAGTGAACCACACTCAAAACTACCTTCTTTTCCTGCTACATTTTAAGTGTTGGTTTTTTTTTTTTTTTTTTTTTTTTTGCTAGTTTTGTTTTTTTTGGCAAATAAGAGTTCCTCAGAATCTATACTTGCTCTGAAATGTAGAAAAATTGATTCAATAAAGGACTGTGGTGAAACCATCCTTTGAGATATTTCACTTTTCTTCTTAATGATCATATACTTTTTAATGATCGTGTATGTGTGTGTGTGCGTGTGTGTGTAAAACCTTTAAAAAGAGATTTTGGAAACTGAATTCTAGGGAACGTTTTTTTTCTTTCTTTCTTTCCTCAAGACCAGTCCCTGACAATTGAATAGGTAGTTTTTGGAGAAAACGACTTAGAGCCTGTCAGTACAGTCAGCAACCTCTCTGTCCTGACATATTTGAACTTTCCAAAAATAACAGAATGCTCCAAGGTATTTGTCTGCAACTCCTGACAAATCTCCAGGCAGTCCCAGCAGATTTTACTCTGCCTGCTGCTTTGTATTCACCTTCTCGCAGATCCAAAGGTAGGAAGGGCCCTGTGGCAGGAGCACATCCATGTCCCTCCCTGGTGCTCCCTGGGGGAGATTGGTGGCTTCGTGCTTGGAAAAAAACAGGGGCTTCCTGCAGCTAGGGACACAGCTAGCTGCTTCCTTCTCCCTAATGGAGAGGAGACACTCAAGTAAGATGGCCGTCCCCTGGAAGTCTCAGTCCTTAGAAGAAAAGAGTTCTAATACATTCCCATAAAATATTTCAAACGTGCAAAGAGAAAAATCCAAAACAGGAGTAAGAGCAGAATAGAGTGAGTTGGAAGAGAGCCTAAATAGCGTGCTCAAGTGAGAAACATTCACGCAAACTGCCTGCTTCAATGCCATGTTTTCGATGAGTATATTAACAGGGCTTCCTAAAGAGGAAAGTGACTACACTATTTCCAACCACAGAATCTAAACTGCCTTATTTATCACCAAACAGCTTTAAGATGCTTACCTAATTCAAACTATCACTAGTATCATAAAGTAGTTTGAAGGCCCCTCTACTTCAATAAATACTTAAATAATAGCTAGATCAACTCAGCTCATACATTTTCAAAATATTGGCCAAAACAGCAAATGCATATATATCAGTGCATCTGTTCCTTCCAGCAGCTAACACAATTGTACAAACTCAGTGTGCTGCATTTTAAGGAACATTTGAAATGGATGGTGCAGACCTGAAGGTGGGAGGTCCTGCCTCCTCGTGTGTTCTTACTGAGGGTGGCAGAAAGTAAGTTTCCTCTTCCTCACCCAGAGTTTGGGCATGTGAGCCTATTCTGCCATCCTGTTTCAGACACTGTCTCTCTGTCTCTCTTCTTTTCCACAGGCCACCAAGCCTATTTGAGATGGAGGGTACTGGGGGAGACATCGTAAATGAGCAGTCACAGGTTGGGGTGAAATTCATGCACGTGACTGGACACTCATGCTAACGAACCCTTAAAGCTAAACAAAGGCCAAAGACAACCCAGAGCCTTTAAAAAATCTCTCACACACCACAGGGCAAAACTGGAAAGACCCAATTCTACTTTCCCATTACAATTCAAAAAGGAGCTAAGCCTTCTGGGGACATTGGATGTTTCAGACTGAGAGAGGGTGGCTGACAGGGCCATCTTTTCTCAGCTGTCTGCAACCTGAGCCAGAGCCCTTCCTGGAGCCCTGGCAATTGCCCAGTGGCTCCCAGAAGACATCTCTTTGGACGTCCGGGCTCCCATTAGAATGTTTCAAGTTTGTTCAAGGTCTGAAGTCTGATGCGCAGAGGTAGCTCCATGACGCTAGTAATGGAATAACACTTCCTTTTTTGGTGAGGAAAGCCCAATGGGTCTTAGCTAACAAGCTCTCAGCTATGACTCTAAAAATACCCTGCAGTGAGTGCTGTTTGGCACTTCAATTTGTTTGCCAGGGGAGCGCTTAAGAACTCCACAGAATGCTTCAGATTCTCCACAGCTGCTCTGAGCTCTGTCCTCCTCTGGTGACCGCAGGAAGTATATCGCTTTGGGAAAGCTGTTTGTTGCTTTTCACTTTTGAGTTCTTGGAATTCTGCTCTAAATGTCTGAAGTACAATTCCAGTCTTAGATTAATAACTAGCTTGGTTTTGAGTCTTCATTTGGCTCCTAGTCTGAACTATGCAAATACACGATTTGTGTACAGAAGAAAAAACCTAAAATTATACTTCCAAAGGGCTCAGTTGCTTCCTCTCTCTCCCCGTTCCCCTCAGAAGAAACATCAGCCTCCCGAATCCTTTGTTGCCAGCAGCAGGAGCAGCTCCGGGCCTCATCAGCACAGGCGGCCTCAGCCGCCTACAAGTTGATGGTGTGTGCGTGCTTCTTGCACAGGGGTCTATCCTTCTTGGAGTAGAACGGCTGCCCCTCCAGATTCACATGGCAGACCTGGAACAGAGAACAGACCTGCATGAGACCCACGGGGTGGGGAACATGAGCAGATTTCAATCGCTCTTTTAAGAAAAAGCCCTGGCCAGGTGCAGTGGCTCAGTCCTGTAATCCTAGCACTTTGGGAGGCCAAGGCAGGCAGATCACTTGAGGTCAGGAGTCCGAGACCAGCCTGGCCAACATGGCGAAACTCCATCTCTACTAAATACAAAATACAAAAATTAGCCAGGGGCACGTTGGCATGCGCCTGTAATCCCAGCTACTCGGGAGGTTGAGGCAGAAGAATCTCTTGAACCTGGGAGAGAGAGGTTGCAGTGAGCTGTGATTGTGCCACTGCACTCCAGCCTGGCCAACAGAGTAAGACTCTGTCTAAAACAAACAAACAAACAAAGACAAACAGACAAAGAAAAAGCCTTGCCCCATGCATTGCAGAGAAAAGGCAACAGCCTATTTCTCCCACTATGAATTCTTAACGACAGAAGCAGAGTACATGAGTTGGACTATATACAAACTAAGATTCCTGAAGAACACAGAATAAAATCAAATGAAATTAATTAAATTTAATGGAATAGAGAAAATATACACTATGAAGCTGACCAATTCATGCTATCCAAAATGTATAAAGAGTCAATACAAGTTCACAAGTCAATATACCACAGAGAGGATTCACATCTAAAGAAAATAGTAAACTAACAAACACATCAGAGAAGATTGTACTCACTAATAATTAAAGAAAAAGCAAATTAAAACTGCCCTGATGCCAGGCGCAGTAGCTCATGCCTATAATCCCTATGCTTTGGGAGGCTGAGGCAGGAGGATTTTTTGAGGCCAGGCGTTTGAGACCAGCCTGGGCAATATAGTGAGCCTCTGTCTCTACCAAAAAAAAAAAAAAAGAAGATTAGTTAAAAAAAATTATAAGAAAAACTGCCCTGAGATACCACTAGACACCTATTAATCTAGCAAGACAAATAAAACAAAAAAACCTCAATGGCTTGTCACCTTTAACCTAACATGCCTCTAGCCAAAAAGCTTAAAAAAACACACACACAAAGCATTCCATCAAAAATCAGCAATGCCAAAAAGGAACAAGGCCTACTGGTGCACTGCTAGAGACACATGAGTGAGCTCAGTGCTCCATAGGGAATCTGGCCATGTTGAACAAGAACCACTGAGATGTGCCTACCCTATAACCCAGTAATGCCACGCTAGAGAATTTATCCTGTGGAACCAACTCTGCAGAACAAGAAAGTAACCTGTGCTTAACTAGAAACTGAAAAGTACTAAAATTTCTCTCAATAGGGAGATGATTCAGTAAATTTTCAAGGTGTATTTTTCCAATGGAATGCCATCATTTAAAAAGATAGATATGGGCCAGGCACGGTGGCTCATGCCTGTAATCCCAGCACTTTGGGAGACCGAGGCAGGAGGACCACAAGATCAGGAGTTTGTGATCAGCGTAACCAACATGGTGAAACCTCATCTCTACTAAAAATACAAAATTAGCCGGGTGTGGTGGTGCGCACTGGTAATCCCAGCTACTCAGGAGGCTGAGGCAGGAGAATCGCTTGAACCTGGGAGTCCGAGGTTGCAGTGAGCCAAGATTGCACCACCGTACCCCAGTCTGGACGACAGAGTGAGACTCTGTCTCAAAAAAAAAAGAAGATATGGAAAAGTATGCAGAAAAATATACAAAAAACAAAAGAGATGAAATTCTTTTTTGTTTTCTTTTTTTTTTTTTTTCTGAGATGGAGTCTTACTCTGTTACCCAGGCTGGAGTACAATGGTGTGATCTTGGCTCACTGCAACCTCCACCTCCCAGGTTCAAGCAATTCTCCTGCCTCAGCCTCCCTAGTAGCTGGGATTACAGGCACCCACCACCACATCCAGCTAATTTTTTTTTTTTTTTGTAGTTTAGTAGAGATAGGGTTTCACCATGTTGGCCAGGCTGGTCTCGAGCTCCTGACCTCAAGCAATCCACCTGCCTCGGCCTCCCAAAGTGCCGGGATTACAGGCGTAAGCCACCGTGCCCAGCCCAAGAGATGAAATTCTATATCCCCATGATGACAACATAGAGTATAGTCTGAGGAAGAGAACTAATATTTGTGGGGGCTACCACGGACCAAGCAGGATGCCAAACACTCTATATACAGCAGCTCATTTAATTCTCATGAAAACCTTACAAGGTAGGTATGCCTTTCTCCCATTTCACAAATGAAAAAACTGGAACTCAGAGGGCGCCTATATCTTTCTTAAGTCGCAGACCTAGTAAGTTGTAGGGCTGAGAATCTCTGTCCAGGTCTGTAAGACTCCAGTTCTATGTTAATTTTTCCCCTACCCCATAGCAGAAAGGGGCTGTGTTTACTTGAAATTGTTCTGGGTTCATGGGTTTGTACAGAGGTAGCCCTCTGAGTTTGTCAGACTACTAGTATGTAAGCTAGGCCCTGGGTTGGCAATAAGCCAGTATGTCAGAGTCTGCCAGGAAGTCATATTTGCTGGCATGGGTCCCAGCCTAGGAGAGGGCAGTGAAGATCCCTGCTGGGGGGCAGAATTGGGAGCCATCTCCAGGACACTGACATCAGGAGGACTGCAGGTGGAGTCCCCACATACGGGTGGGTATCCCCCAAGGAAATAGAAATCACCCTCCAGAGTTGAGCTTGGAGCAATGTGCATGTATCCAGTCCAAGAGAGTTGGAAAGGAAAAGGTCACCACGCTGGCCCCATGTGCAAGGCTCTGATGGTCCAGTTGGGGACCTTATACCTAGGATTACACAGGGCTTCCAGTGGGTCCTGGGAGCCAATGAGCTGCAAAAGTGTTTGAAAACATCCCAGGTGGATGCAGTGATGCTGAGTATAACCAGGCTCGTGTTAAAGACTAATGCAAAAAGATGGACACCCAAGATCTAACTGGTGAGAATGGGCTTTAGGGAAGACAGAAAGGCAGCTCTGGAGTGAGTCAGCCTGTCAATGACTGCATCTGTGGCTGGGAGACCCTGCCTGGTCTGGGACAGTGCTGGTTGCTTGTGAGAACTTCGGGATGAGTCAGGCTGGGGAGAGAAGGTGTCCAGGGACTGAAGACCAATAAATGAGAAAGGGACAGAACCTCAAATATGGATCATAGGTGAGATGGAGCTGAGGGTGGGAACCATCATAGGGAGTTGTGCCCACTCTCTTCTTGATGCAAGGTGCTTCATGGTGGAGGAGGCCTCCTGCCCACCCAGCATAGGGGACAACAGGGATGGTCCAACCCCCAGGCTCTGTGGCTGGGTGACATCAGGGCCTGGCTATAAAGGGGTGGTGACCATGAACAGTGCTGACCGCAGGTCCCAGCGGAGTTAGGGTAATAAACTAGGCCAGCTGCAGCAGCCCCTAGGACTGCCTACAAAAGTTATACCAGTGCCTATCCCCTCCTGATACCCACACCAGTAGGGAAGGGCAAGACTTAGAGCAAAAGAGGGATTGGTAAGACATTTTTCCTCCACTAAGATCAGGCCCTTTCCATTGGAACTCAAGTGTCAATGCCAGACAGAAGCTTAACTTTCACCTTGACTCACACTGCACTTCTCAGGCTCCCAGCCTTCACTTTATATGCTTTGGACTTGAGGGGTACTGTCCTGTTCTACTTTTGAATTGCTCACATCTGTTGCTTTGCTCGCCTTTCAAGATTCTAGATTCCGTCAAGGTAGAGACTTGTTCTGGGACACTCTTGTACTCCCCAAATGCCAGGAATATTTGGTAAACTGAGTTAGTCTAAAAATGTGCTGTCTGAGATCTCACTGATGAGAAAACAGCACATCAGCTGGGAGAGCTACTCCAGATCTTTCTCTTACCAAGTTTTTGGAAGTTACAGGAAAATACATGCTCATCAAAAGTGATTTGGAAATATGAAGTGATAGAAAGAGGACCAAAAAAAAAAAAAAAAAAAAAAAACAAAAAAAATCCCTCAAGTCCCTCAAAGTTTTCCAATCAAAAGATTTCTTCCCAATGTTAAAACTACATTCCAGCTGGGTGCGGTGGCTCACGCCTGTAATCCCAGCACTTTGGGAGGCCGAGGTGGGTGGCTTATAAGACCAGCCTGGCCAAGATGGTGAAACCCCATCTCTACTAAAAATATAAAAATTAGTCAGGCCTGGTGGCGGGCGCCTGTAATCCCAGCTACTCAGGAGGCTGAGGCAGAGAATTGCTTGAACCTGGGAGGCGGAGGTAGCAGTGAGCTGAGATCGTGCCACTGCACTCTAGCCTGAGCCACAGAGCAAGACTCTGTCTCACAAAAAAAAAAAAAAAAAAAAAAAAGAACCAGGTTCCACTTCGCTATATGTTGACAGGGCAGTGAGTACCATGCAGGCTGGTTTGGAGGGAGACCTAACGATCTCCATGCTGATCCTCCAAAGGGCAGTGCTATGGGCCTCTCACAGGCTGGACTTCACTCTCTGGAACTTATTTGTAATATCAGCCTGAGCCACCCCAAGCTTTACAGCTTCTTTTGGTCTCTCTCTTGGACTTTTGCTGTTGTGACTCAGCTGAAATTGCGAGGCTTGCAGGAGCAGACCCACACTCACCTTTGCCATGATTCCCTCTGCATGTGACACAGACCTCTCATCAGCCTGCCTGTGGAAAACAGGCCTTCTGTGCCACTGTCTTCCTGGACCTTCCCCAAGTCTCTTGGATCCTTCCAGAAGTTGGGTAACCAGATGTGCAGGCAGTGCCTCAGGACTAGACAAGCCATGGCTTGAACGTAAGGTTCAGAGAGCCCTGTACTGTGCCTGACACATGGGAGCTATAACTCCGCAGGGGACAACCCCAAAGCCAGTATATTTACACCATTGTCTCTTTTTGGAGGGGATGTATTTAAAACACCCTAAAAGATCACTAGAGAATCTGTTCAAAGAGCTGGAAAATCAGAGTGTTAAGGGGTTGAACTGTATTCCACAAAATTCACATGCCAGAAGGCAGAGTTTGCAGTGAGCCAAGATCGTGCCATTGTACCCCAGCCTGGGCAACAACGGTGAAACTCTGTCTCAAAAAAAAAAAAAAAAAAAAAAAAAAAAGAGGAGAACCACACAGAGACAGACACACTCAGAGGAGAATGTCATGTGAAGACACACACACAGAGGGGAGACAGCCTTGTGATAATGGAGGCAGGAATTGGAGTTACACAGCTGCAAGCCAAGAAATGCCAAGGATTGCTGGCAACCAGTAGAAGCTTGGAGAGAGAGTATGGCCTCCTGTCAGCACCTTGATTTAGGACTTCTGGCCTCCTGAACTGTGAAAGCGTTCATTTCTGTTGTTTGAGCCATCAGTTTGCAGTAATTTGTCAAGGCAGCCCTAGCAAACCAACACACAGAGTGAATACAGTGCGTCCCACAGATGGCAGGGTATGGAAGCAAAGTGTAGAACCGAAAGCATATGGCCGTAAACTTTATGACTAGGGTCATCCTATATCATAAGTCTATAAAAATTATTCAAGTAAAAACTGTACAGATATTTCATACATTTCTAAAATTTACCTTGAGAAACTCTGGTTAAAAAAAATAGTAGGAAGCCGGGCGCGGTGGCTCAAGCCTGTAATCCCAGCACTTTGGGAGGCCGAGACGGGCGGATCACGAGGTCAGGAGATCGAGACCATCCTGGCTAACGCTGAAACCCCGTCTCTACTAAAAAATACAAAAAACTAGCCGGGCGAGGTGGCAGGCGCCTGTAGTCCCAGCTACTCGGGAGGCTGAGGCAGGAGAATGGCATAAACCCGGGAGGCAGAGCTTGCAGTGAGCTGAGATCCGGCCACTGCACTCCAGCCTGGGCGACAGAGCGAGACTCCGTCTCAAAAAAAAAAAAAAAAAAAAAAAAAAAAATAGTAGGGGTGTCTTAATTTTCCCAAATCAGCCAGGTGCGGTGGCTCACGCCTGTATTCCCACAACTTTGGGAGGCTGAGGCGGGTAGATCACCTGAGGTCAGGAGTTTGAGAACAGCCTGGCCAACATGGTGAAATCCCTTCTCTACTAAAAATACACAAAATTAGCCAGGCATGGTGGTATGTGTCTGTAATCCCAGCTACTCAGGAGGCTGAGGCAGAAGAATTGCTTGAACCCAGGAGGCGGAGGTTGCAGTAAGCCGAGATCGCTCCACTGAACTCCAGCCTGGGCAACAAGAGCAGAAACTCCATCGCAAAAAAAAAAAAAAAAAAATTCTGAAATCAAGATTAGTCAATGACAGATTGACATTAGGGGGCTTTCTCAGGGATGACTGTTTCCTACCTCTCCCTCAGAGTCTAAATGCCTGTAGGCACACCATCATGTGCCCACCCCAAGCCAAAACCTTCAGAAGGAAAATGCCAATCTCATACTAAAAGTGACCCGGCTGTTCAGCAGAAATAAGTAGCACACAATTAATAGTTAATCCAGGGCTTATCTCCTGGCAGCTATGCATCAAGAAAGGACCACTTAGGAAAATAAAATGATACTCAGTCTTGCTTTCCAAAGGTTCTACCAAGAGAAACCCTGTCTCAGCTTTTCATAGGATTAGTCAGCTCCAATCTAGTGTTTGGGGTAACAATTTGGAGGGGAAAACCCTCAAGTCACTCCATCATATCTGAAGTGACATATAACCATGGGAAGTCAACTGCCCCTCTCAAAGCCAAGCATCATCTGCTGCTCTTGCCCACTGACAACACTGCTGGCGAGACAAGCCACTGGTTTGCCAAACCCTGGGACACTCTGTTGTCTTTAACAAAATGGAAAGTAACAAAGCCACACTGGCTTATAAATAATTATTAGGAATGAAACTTTGTTCGACTGTGATGTATCGAGGCATCATGGTGTCTGCCAGCTTTTAAAAATGATCAGGATGTCAGAAAGCTAGCATGGCAAGGGATGTAGAGGGTGGTCATCTGGTTCCCACTTCCTCCCTCCTGCCTCTTCTCAGAAAGCCAGAGCCCCAAGCTAGAGACATACCGCGCAAATGAAGCAAGTGTCATGCCAGGTGTGGCCCAGGGCTTCAATAAACTTGTCGCCGGCCTCCACAGGGAAATCGCAGCCATGACACTTGGTGCTGAACAGATTGATGTAGTCTGAAATGAAAAGCAGAGTGAAGACCACGCACCCAGTAGGGCAGTGGGGACCCAAAGCCAAGACAACCCCCAAATCAGTGGGCAGGGGCAGGAGGTGAAATCTAATTGGTTGGTTGTAATCTCACAGATGAAATACTCAGTTACATGACTGATAGTTTTCCATTTTCCAATCATTGCACTGATGTTCAGACCCAGGCTTAGACACCATCTCATGCTAGTTTGATTTGCAAACACTTTCTGGAACTGTCATCAACATTCTGCAGGGAGATTGTCTCCTCTGCTTCTGTCACCTCTAATAGACCAAACAGATCAAGCCCCAAAGAGAAAACAATCCATGTTTCCAAACAGCTATGCTTACTTTGGAAGAATGAGGGTCCAACGTATTTAAGAGTTATGGAATGTTCTTTGCTTGGCTATTCTTCTGTCATGGGGCATTTGTGTTGACAACAAGTTTTTACTACTATAAAGAGTATTTTAACTATTTTATTGGGGCATGTTCTCCTCCTCCTCCTTCCCTACCCCCAACCAAGGAGATAATGCTATTAAGTATTATTTATATGACGCTTTGCAATTTACCAAGCATTTTCACATGGATGATGTTATTTACAGGTATCTCAATGTCAGGGACTACATCTTAGCTTTCTTTGCACTCCCAGCACAATGACTGACACACAGTCAATATCCGAAACATACATAGGGAATGAACGCATTAACCAATTAATCAGTTAATCAGTGAATGAGACTGATCATCACAAAATCCCTCAGAGATTGAACTATTATTTTTTTGTTTTGTTTTGTGTATGAGAAAATTGAGACTCAAAGAGGTGAAGGGCCCAGCCAGCATCCCACAGCTGAGGCACAGTGGGTCAGGTTCTGTGCTCCTTCACCAGGGCAGCTGTCCTCTCTGGCCCAAAGGGGCTACAGTTCTACCACACTGGCTGTAGAACATCTCTAGATTATTCTAGAAAAGCTCCATCCCATTTACAAACCCTTCATCCCTCCTGAGAGGTGTACGCATTCCTCCACAACTCTTCTATAGTTGGCTTCTTCTTAAGTGATTTCCTGTTCTTCTTGTGGACAGTATGTCCATTCATTGTCTTAGACCACGTCTTGCTGAGTGCCAGTGTGCCATAGGGGTTATAAAATTGGACTCTGAATAAAGGAAGAGCTAAGTTCAAATCCCAACTCTACTAAGAAACGTTCAAACCTGGGGTAAGTTACCTAACTTCTCAAGGTCTCAACTTACTTATGTATACAATGGGAATAATTATTGTACTGAACTCTTGGGGTTTTGAGTGGATTAAACAAGATAATGTAAGTGAAGTATTTGGCACAAGCACTCAAAAATGTTGGCTCTTATTTTGAAAGTCTTCATAACTGAAGCAAGGAGGGAAGGGACCCATGATTTGAGTGCCATTGTGTCTCTTGTTTAATCCTCATGACATCTCTGTGAAGAGATAATATTCCCTATTTATTTATTTATTTATTTTTTGCGATGGAGTCTCACTCTGTCACCAGGTTGGAGTGCAGTGGCACGATCTCGGCTCATTGCAACCTCCGCCACCCGGGTTCAAGCAATTCTCCTGCCTCAGCCTCCCGAGTAGCTGGGAGGACAGGCATGTGCCACCACACCCAGCTAATTTTTTTCTGTATTTTTAGTAGAAACGGGGCTTCACCATGTTGGCCACGATGGTCTCGATCTCTTGACCTTGTGATCCGCCTGCCTCGGCCTCCCAAAGTGCTGGGATTACAGGCGTGAGCCACCGTGCCCAGCCTGTTTCTTTATTTTTTGAAAGCAGACTCTCACTCTGTCACCCAGGCTGGAGTACAGTGGCACAGTCTCAGCTCGCTGCAACCTCTGCCTCCCAGGTTCAAGCAATTCTCCCGCCTCAGCCTCCCAAGTAGCTGGGATTACAGGCACGTGCCACCACGCCTGGCTAATTTTTGTATTTTCAGTAGTGACGGGGTTTCACCATATTGGCCAGCCTGGTCTTGAACTCCTGACCTCAAGTGATCCACCCACCTTGGCCTCCCAAAGTGCTGGGATTACAGGCATGAGCCACCACGCCTGGCCTAGTATTCCCATTTTAAAGGTGAGGAAACTGACTGAAAAGGTTCTATCCCATAAGTCATAAGGAGCAGCCCCAGTCCTGATGGACTCCAATGTTCATCCTATTTCCATGGCTTTACGCTGTCTCCAGCTCCTTATCGGCCTGCCATTGAGCTTTGATCAGTTACACTTATCTCTTGCATATGTTTTCCAATATACAGCTTCCCCTTTTGTGCCTAATTGTAGCTTGTCATGAAAATGCTCTTATTTATCCCAGTCCATCAATCCTCTCTGATGGAACACTTAATTTCTTTAGTAGGCAGAAATGTATTGGCTTGCTGGAGCTAAGAAAACATCGTACGGCCGGGCACGGTGGCTCACGCCTGTAATCCCAGCACTTTGGGAGGCTGAGGCGGGCGGATCATGAGGTCAGGAGATGGAGACCATCCTGGCTAACACGGTGAAACCCCGTCTCTACTAAAAATACAAAAAATTAGCCGGGCGTGGTGGCGGGCGTCTGTAGTCCCAGCTACTCGGAGGCTGAGGCAGGAGAATGGCGTGAACCCAGGAGGCAGAGCTTGCAGTGAGTCAAGATCCAGCCACTGCACTCCAGCCTGGGCAACAGAGCAAGACTCCGTCTCAAAAAAAAAAAAAGAAAACATCGTTCTGCTTCCTTTAGAAAGTTAACAGCACAGGTTGCAGTTCACTCTGCGCTCTGCAGGAACTTACTACTATGTGGTATGGGCTGACTCGTCTCCACCTGAGAACTAGTCCTTCATCCCACTTACGACTTCTTTCTTATCACTCCCAGGTGGTCTCATGGTGCCCTGGACTTTCTCTTACACCTCCAGGTCTCTGTGTAAACCAGGCCCTGGGCTTAGAAAACCATCCCCACTTTCTGTACCTGAGAGAATCTCTGCAATCTTTTGTGCTAGGCTGTACTTCAGGGAAGTCTTCATCCCCTACCTACCCCAACCAAGAGTGATGAGATGGCCTTGCTGAAGGCTTTCTCTGGGCTTCCCTCCTCCATTTATCCATGTATCCTATCCTATCCATTCATTCATCATCTCCTTTTTTTTTTTATTTTTAGATAAAGTCTTGCTCTGTCATCCAGGATGGAATGCAATGATGTGGTCACAGTTCACTGCAACCTCAACTTCCTGGGCTCAGACTATGCTCCCACCTCAGGTTCCTGAGCAGCTGGGACCACAGTTGTGCACTACCACGGTCAGCTACTTTAATTTTTTTTTTCTTCCACAAACGGGGTTTCCCTATATTGTCCAACCTGGTCTTAAACTCCTGGGCTCAAGGGGTCCTCCTGCCTTGGCCTCCTAAAGTACTATGATTACAGGCGTGAGCCACCCAGCCGGGCTGTGTTCCATATTTAAATAAATATAAAAATTAAATTAAATGGTTCAAACAACCTAATTAAATAGTGATTCCTTCTCTTACTGGCTTTTCACAGATTAAGCTACTAAAATGGCTTGAATTGGCCAGGTGCAGTGGCTCATGCCTGTCATCCAGCACTATGGGAGGCTGAGGCAGGTAGATCACGAGGTCAGGAGCTCAAGACCAGCCTGGCCAAGATGGTGAAACCCTGTCTCTACTAATAATACAAAAATTGGCCAGGCTTGGTGGCAGGAACCTGTAATGCCAGCTATTCGGGAGGCTGAGGCAGAGAATTGCTTGAATCCGGAAGGCGGAGGTGGCAGTGAGTCAAGATCACACCACTATACTCCAGCCTGAGCAAGAGAGTGAGACTCTGTCTCAAAAAAAAAAAAAAAAAAAGGCTCGAATTTACTTCTGGAATGCCTTGTCTTGCCCACTGATTAATTTTTCTGTTTTAAATTCGATTCTGTATGATTTGAAGAATTGTCACTTTGTTTTAAAATTTGGTAGCACGGGTCTGATCCTAATATATATATTTTTTAAGATGATATTTTTCTTCACTTGTTTCTACAAAAGGAGAACATTGCTGGTACTGAACAAAGTCTGTGCATGGGCATTTTCCACAAGGAGCATAATCTAGCTCCTCATTTATTTATTCCTTCCTTTATTTCTCTAAGTCTTTCTAATTTTCTTTGACTCTCTTGTCCCAAGCTGAATTAACTACCCTCGCATTTAATGGATTTTATTGCTATTGTAAAAGGATTTCCATCCATCAAATTGCAGGTGCTCTGTGTTGAAAAGGGGCTTAGTACTCTTCTAGAGCAATGATTCCCAAACGTCAGAAGCACATGGAGGGTTTGTTGAAACACAGGGTGCCAGGCTCCCCTCTAGAGTTTCTGATTCACCAGATCTGGGGTGGGGCCTGAAGATCTGCATTTCTAACAAGTTCTCAGGTGATGTTGCTGCTGGTGCTGGGACCACACTTCGAGAAACATTTCTGATTCCCACACCTTAACTGAAACACCTGGGTAGGGTGGGGCACCCTATGAAATGCTGCTTCTGTGGGTCTGAGGTAGGTCTGAAAAATCTATTTTCTCTCTAGTTTGTTAAGTTCCCTAGGTGACCGTGATGCCAGGTTTGGGAACTGCTCAGGTGCAGGTTCATCTGTGAAGGGCTGACCCTCCTACCTCTCTTCCTTATATGCAGTTGTCAGCTTATCTTTGCAGCCAGCTGAAGCATTTTTCAGCCTATTTTTCACCCTATCATTCTGGCTCAATATGCAGATTTGACAGGACTCCCTTCTGTGTCTTCTTCCAAATTGTTGATTAAAATGACAAGACATAAAAATGAAGTTTTACCTCATACGCATCAGGATAACTACTATTTTTTAAAAAACAGAAACTAACAAGTGTTTGCCAGGCTACCAGAGAAATTGGAACCTTTGTACTCTGTTAATGAGTTTGTAACACAGTGCAGCCATTATGGAAAACAGTAAGAGGTTCCTTACAAAATCGAAAATAGGCATGGTGGCTCATGCCTGTAATCCCAGCACATCGGGAGGCCAAGGCAGGAGGATTGCTTGAGCCCTGGATTTCAAGACCAGCCTGGGCAACATAGCAAGACCTCATCTCTACAAAAAATTATGAAAATTGGCTAGGCATGGTGGCGGATGTCTGAAGTCCCAGCTATAGGATTAGGTGGGAAGATCAACTGAGCCCAGGAGGACAAGGTTGCAGTAAGCCATGATTGTGCCACTGCACTCCAGCCTGGGCAACGGAGGAGGAAATGGAGACTCAGAAGGGGTAAATAATTTGTCCATGGCCATTTAGCCTGGAAGTGGCCCATGCGGGATTCGAGTCTGGGTCTCTCCAGGTACCTAGGTCTGAAGGTAAGTCTACTTCCTCACTGTCTTCTCTTAACACTAGACCATCTTCTTCCTGGATCTTCTTACTCAAAACATCATTTTCGAGAATCTTTTTGGGGGAGTTGCTATGACGAGGGGCAGCAGTGATAATGGAAATCTATCATTCTTTCAAAAGCCTCAGACACAAATTGAGGCTTATCTCAAATAATAGAAGTTATAATGCTTTTTTTTTTTTTTTTTTTTTTTTTTTGAGACGGAGTCTCGCTCTATTGCCTGGGCCTGGAGTGCAGTGGCCAGATCTCAGCTCACTGCAAGCTCCACCTCCCGGGTTTACACCATTCTCCTGCCTCAGCCTCCCGAGTAGCTGGGACTACAGGTGCCTGCCACCTCGGCCGGCTAGTTTTTTGAATTTTTTTTAGTAGACACGGGGTTTCACCGTGTTAGCCAGGATGGTCTCGATCTCCTGACCTCGTGATCCGCCTGTCTCAGCCTCCCAAAGTGCTAGGATTACAGGCTTGAGCCACCGCGCCCGGCCGTTATAATGCTTTTAGTAGAATACCAGCAATCTGTA
Organism: Rhinopithecus roxellana; assembly: GCF_007565055.1. Lineage (NCBI taxonomy): Eukaryota > Metazoa > Chordata > Mammalia > Primates > Cercopithecidae > Rhinopithecus > Rhinopithecus roxellana. The sequence goes on from NC_044559.1 coordinate 5,186,044, forward strand.
TAAGCATAACAGCACTTTCTTTAACTACCAATCAATATCATATGCTCATAAGAAAGGAAAGGACTGGTGTTATCTTCTCCCTTTTACAGAAACTGAGGCACGGAGCAACTAAGTGACTTGTTTCAGGTCATTCAGTTAACTTCAGAGCTGGGAAGGGCATTCACTAGTATAAGAACCCAAGACGTTTCTTTTCTTTCTTTCTTTCTTTCTTTCTTTTTTTTTTTTTTTTTTTTTCAGATGGAGTCTCACTGTGTCGCCCAGGCTGGAGTGAAATGGCAGTATCTCAGCTCATTGCAACCTCTGCCTCCCAGGTTCAAGCGATTCTCCCATCTCGGCCTCCCAAGTAGTTGGGATTACAGACGCCCACCATCATGCCCGGCTATTTTTGTAGAGACGGGGTTTCATCATGTTGGTCAGGCTGGTCTTGAACTCCTGACCTCAGGTGATTCGCCCGCCTTGGTCTCTCAAAGTGCTGGGATTACAGGCGTGAGCCAGCACGTCAGGCCAAGACTTTTATTTTCTAATTTACAGTCAGGGAAAGAAGTTTTATTTTGTTTTGCTTTTTCCCTTGAGAAACTGAATGTTTTCTCCTTTCTGGTTTTAAAGTAAACTAACTTACTGTGTTTCTCTTTTTGCCCTCAAATTTGCTACCCGGTTAGTCCCTGCAGCTCTGTTATTCTTCATAATCAGCATGCCTGCTTTTACCACCTCTGATTTTCTGGTTCTACTGTCTTAGCCTTCATGTCTGTGTTATCTTTTCTGAAATCTTCAAATCCTTTCTGAAGGGGGAAGTCTGTGAATAAATGAGTGACTGACTCCCACCTATCTAATGAAGTGCTTTGTCTCCTGAATTTACAATAATTTACTCGGCATTTTAACATAACATATAGCATTTTGGGGGCGCAGAGAAACTCTGAATTCACTCAGTGAGATTACAGGAATCGGAAGGAACATCAAAGTCTGATAAATATCACAGGGGCAGAGGAAGGGTCTCGCGTATTTGATGCTCTATATGCCTTCTCTGGTTTAATCCTCACCACAGCTCTCTAAGGCAGGTGTTTACAGATTAGGAAAGTAAGGCTCAGAGAAGGTTACTAACTTGCTCAGGATTACAAAGCAGCCCAAAGTGGAACCAGGAATAGAATGAAGGACAAAGTCCATAGCCAAGGCCTTTTCAGAATAGACCTTGTGGTCTCCAAATCAAATTAACCTGAAAGGTTTCCCAAGTGGTCATAAGATGGCAACTTGTGAGCTACATTTTTTTTTTTTTTTTTTTTGAGATACAGGATCTTACTCCGTTGCCTAGGCTGAATACAATGGTACTATCACAGGTTACTGCAGCCTTGAACTCCTGGACTCAAATGATCCTCCCACTTCAGCCTCCTGAGTAGCTGGGACTACAAGCATGCACCACCACACCTGGCTAATGTTTATATTTTTTGCAGAGACGGGGTCTTGCTATGTTGCTGGTTTCAAACTCCTGGGCTCAAGCAATTCTTCTGCCTTGGCCTCCCAAAGTGCTGGGATTAAGGTGTGAGCCACCCACCCAACCAGATCCACATATTTGATGCATAAAATAAGCTGTAGACTCTGTACCTCACTCTCCCCAAAGCTACAACCATATAGGCAGGGAAGATAGTTAACTTCCTTTGTGTGATATTAGCATGATTCTGCCATTAAAAACAAAAACAAAGGTTTCTTCCAGAAATAAAGGCCTCTGTGTGGCTGGATGTGAATGGATTAGGCAGGAGTTAGTTCCCTGTGCCTGCCCCTTTCACCCACTCTGCAGGGCCTCCCCGCATGCCATCAAAGTGTTCCTACCTTTCTCGCAGTAGGGCTCCCCATCTTCCATGTGGAAGAGGCTGTTCCCGAAAGGCTTCTTGCAGGCTGCACAGACGAAGCAGGTGGTGTGCCATGTCTGTCTCAAGGCATGCATCACTTCCTGGGGGAAAGAGCCTGAGTTCAGGACAGAAAGGAGAAAGGGAGCGGGCTTGACTACCCCACCAGGCTCCGGCCACTGCCCGAGCATCCTACTGGGGAACAGGGCAGGAGAGCTCAGGATGCAGGCCTTGGTCACTCTGAAGAAAGACCCAGGGGTGGCAGAGAAAGGGTTGTCACTCTCCAACTGGGTGCCAGGTTTTGTGCATTCTTACATAAACTGTGATGCTTAATCCTCCCATTAAACCTGGGAGGAGGTACTGCTTATTACTGTCATTTACCAAAGAGGCATTGAGGGTCAAGGCCACATTCTGGTGAGTGGTAAAGTCAGGTTATGAAGCAACCACTTGCTTTGCAGAAGTTCCACCACCACTTCAAGCTGTGTGGTACAGGCGCACAATCATCTCTTGCATCAAGTTCATTTATCCCCAAGTTTATTGGTATCAAACCAATTCCCTTTCAGGATAAAAATGGAGTTGCTTTCTCTCTGTTACCAGCAACTTCTTGGCTTCCTAATGGGACCCCATGATCTTGGGGAAGGGCTGGGGAAGAGACATGGGTCAGAGGAAAGGGAGGCTGTCCACTTACCCCCATAATTTTGGTGTTGCACTTGGCACAGAGTGGGGCAAAGAATTGCTCATAACATCGCTCACAGTAAACGTTGTTCTGCTCTTCCACAAAGCACACATCTGCCAGGGAAGTCTTGCAGTAAGCACAGTTGAACTCCTCAGGGTGCCAAGAACGGCCCATGGCTACCAGAAATGGGCCCCTGGGGAAGCAGAGAATGGCACCCAGTAAGGCAGCCCCCAGAACTTGGAAGTAGGTATTTCAAGAACCCCAACACTGTTTATACTTTTACCCAGTAACTCTGACTTTTGTGACTGTTCTGATGAAGTAATGTGAAATTCAGAGAAAGCTCCATGCAGAAAGGTGTTCATTGTTGCGTCACTTACAATAAAGAAAACCGGGAAGCAACTCAAACATCTACCAACTAGGGGACTGGGTAAACATATCATAGAATTCAGTTGACCACTGATAATGATAGTAAGAAATCCAATAATGATGATGCTGATGACTAACATTAAGTGAATACTGTGTGGCAGGCTCTATTCAAGAAGACTTTTGCATTTATTAACTTGCTTAATTCTCACAACAATCCTACACAGTAAGTACTATTATAATACCCATTTTTAGATAGGGAAACTGAGGCACACAGAGTTTGAACAACTTGTTTAAGACTGTAGGGCTAGTAAGTGGTAGACCCAGGATACAAACCTGTATTGTCTAGTTCCAGGTTAGCAGTCAGAACAGTGGGACTACAAGGACATTTTTTTATATTCTAATTTTTATTTTTCTGTGTTTTCTAATTCTTCACTAATGAGTATGTATTACTTTAGTTTTAAATAAAAGTGTATTTTTCATGCATATAAGCTCACACCACACATGCATACAAACATACTGTATTCAAACAACAGCACCCATGGTCCATGGCTTCTAAGTGTGAAATCACTTGTTTTCATTTTAGTCTGGCAGATGCCCACCAACTCCCTGAGCAGCCCAGGCCTATCTGTGGAAAGACCCAGAAGCAACCCTAAAGGAAAACTGGGTCAAAACCAACACTGTCTTACAACATGCCCTGTAAACCTACTGACAAGCCCGGTGATTCCCAGAACTCAACCTTAGCCCAAGGGGGAGTTCCTGGCACCAGACACCCTGCTGAAGCTTCACCCACATACCTCATGCCAACCTCCCAGCTCCCTGGGGGAGTGGGTGTCACACAGGTATGGCAGCTAAGGCTCAGAGAGGTCAGACCAGAGGGCAAGCCAGAAGGACCTGAGCCTTTCTCCCTACACCTGCCTCCTACCCCCATCTCTCCCTACCAGGGCTCAGACTGTGGACAAGAACCCCGCACACACGCCCTTCCAATGCCCCAGTGCAGGGGCACAGCTGGACCATACCGGATGACGTTGTTGCAGTGGCCGCAGAGTGGAGTCCGGCTGCTGGCTGGGAAGCGCTCAGCCCTCTGGACAGTCCCCCTGGCAAGTGGTGGCACCTGGGGACCCGCTGGGGTGTAGGCTGGGCCCCCCCGGGGCACGGTCTGCTTGCTGATGGAAGTGGTGCTCTTGCCTGGGGCAAACTTCTGGGAGAAGCTGTCATCTGTCACCCAGGGCGGACGGCTAGCAGGCTCCGCAGGGCCTCCGCTATAGGCCGCCGAGGGTGCGGGGTTATAGTTGGGAGCAGGCGAAGGGGTATAGGCTAGTGCTGGGGATGGAGTGTAGGTGGGGGCAGGCGAGGGGGTATAGGCAGGGGCAGGTGAGGGGGTGTAGGCAGGGGCAGGCGAGGGGGTGTAGGCAGGGGTAGGCGAGGGAGTATAGGGAGTGGGACTGTAGTTGGCCCCTGGGGACGGGCTGTAGGTAGATGCAGGCACTGCAAAAGCCAAAAAAAAAAAAAAAAAACCCAAAGAAAGGTGTGTCAGGAATTCATTCTTCCCAGTTCCCCTCACTCCCAGCCACAGAAAAGGAAAAGGTGGCTTTAACATTAGAGCAGTACAATTTCAGTTTTTTCAGGAGACATGTTCCTGAACTTCTTGATGGCCCAGATTTGAATTCTCAGCAGGGCTTCCAGAGAGCTAGAGAGCAAGCACAGCAGAGCCCTGGACATGGGCTGGAAAAGGGACATGGCTATAAACATCTGCAGCTGTGCAGGGTGGGGCTCCGCCAGGCCTTGACTGCCCAACGCCTGCAGAAGACAGGGAGTGGGGGTGGGGGTACCTGGGCGGGAAGGGGAGCGAGTGGGTCAGCTCGCCCTTGACTGCAAGATGCTTTCAGTTGCACTCTGACCAGTGATTTGACATCTGAAATACTTCCCTTAGCATGAGTTTGCTGAACCTGGACCTAGGTCAGCCCTCAGGACAAAGCAGGTGACCTGGGTTTTCAGGTTCACGTTTCAGGTTTAGCTACAATTACTTTCTTGAAAAACAGCTCAGATTGATTTGTACTGGGGGAAATTCCATCTTGGTTTGATTAGGGTGGGGGATCTTGAAGGAGGCATTCAGAGGGTGCTGGGCAGAGACTCTAGGGTGACACAGCCCAGAAGTAGCTGCTCACTTGGCCCGTGGCTGCCCTGGGGGACCCCTGTACCTCCACATCGCTTTAGTGGAAGCTGAGAGTGTGTCTGAGTGACTGTCTAAAGATTGTCCAGGCAGTCAGAGCACAGGGAAGAGAATGCACTGCCTCACTTCTACCACACCCTCCTCCAGCTCCCTGAGAGCAGAAAACCGTTTTGGGCTCACAGCACAGAAAAAGCATTGCAACTGCTTACCCCCAGCCCTCTTCAGCCTGGGCTCTCAACACCTAGCCAGGGCAGACCCAAGCTGTACCCTGCACGCAAGATCCAGCTGGCCTCCTCTTCCAGCGAGTGAGGTTCCAGAAGCCTCACCTCATTTCAGTCTGCTCCTCAGGAAAGAGGCCTCATTCCCTCAACCCTAGGAAGCATGTTGGCACAGCCTCCCTCACCATTCCTGAGCTCAGCCTGGGCAGGATGGACTGCACTGAGGCAGTCCCCACACCCACACCCACACCCTGCCTCTGCCTCCCACCCCACACTCCAGCCTCAACCTGGAGAGGAAGGTTTTTCTTAGGGCCCAAGACCCTGGCCCCACCTCCAGTCTCTCTTTCCCACCTGGTTCCCCTGGGCCACCTGGGGCAGCCTGTGGCTCCCACTCTGTACCTTCCACTCCCAGGTGACCCACCCTTCAGAGCTGGATGACCTGGAAATCTCTGTGCTGGGGGTGAGTAGGGACCAGGTAGATAGGATCCATCCATGTTGAAGGAAGAAGAGATAAAACCCTCCACAGCCCTGCCCCGGAGCCATCCTGCCAGTGAGGCCTTCAAAAGATAATACCGGCCAGGCATGGCGATTCATGCATGTAATCCCAGCACTTTGGGAGGCTGAGGCGGGCGGATCACAAGGTCAGGAGATCAAGACCATCCAGGCTAACACCATGAAACTCTGTCTCTACTAAAAATACACAAAATTAGCCAGGCATTGTGGTGAGCGCCTGTAGTCCCAGCTACTCAGGAGGCTGAGGCAGGAGAATGGCGTGAACCCAGGAGGCGGGGCTTGCAGTGAACCAAGATCACGCCACTGCACTCCAGCCTGGGCAACAGAGCAAGACTCTATCTCAAAAAAAAAAAAAAAAGATAATACCTTCTCCATAAGGAATCTTCCTCTCCTTTAGGGGTAATGAGGCACATAGCATCTGTCATCTGAATTGGTCTTCACATTATTCCCCCTTTACACTTGAGGTCACTGAGGCTCAGACAGAGCTAGTAAGTGGGAATACATCTACAAAACCATTCATTATATCATCCCAAGCTGCCTCTGTAAAGATCATGAGTCCAATTTCTAGAAAATCTCAGTGCAACATGTCAGGGACGAGTCATTTTCAACATGGAGGAGACCCCATGCTGTGGAGTCTTGATAGCATAGCCAAGAGCCCTGGCTGCAGGACCCAGCTCTACTACTTCCCGATTGTGTCCTTGGGCAAGTTCCTTAACCTCTCTGGGCCTCAATTTCTTCATCTGAAACTGGCAATACTAATTCTTACCATCTCACAAGGTCATTATGAGGATTAAGGGAAGGTAAGAAATATAGAGAGTTTAGCCTGGTACCTGGCATAGTGTGTCACTAAATGTGAGTAAGGATGGCAAGGATAGGGGCAACATGGGTGTCAGGATCAGATGTACTATCAGCCTGTCTCATGGCCTGCTGCTCACCTAGGGAAGCCCAGCCCCATTAGACTGGTAGGGCCGGGGGGTTGTGGGAGAGGAGGGAAGGAAAATGGAACATCTTGAAGTCAGATAATCCGAGACTGAGGTCTATTCAGTGGTGGTGGAATGCCTGACGCCCTGCCTGCCCCACAGGGCATGCTGGGGACCTGCTGGAGTGACATAGTGCATGGATTTTGTAAATGTGTACAGCCCAAATTTGAGGTATTGTCACCCTCCCTAACAACTTTGCAGAGAATCTCAAAATGCTGGCGGAAGAAGTGATTCCAGGAACACCACCAGGAACAGAGAGCAGGGAGAGGTGATCTAGCACAACTTCAGAGCAGCTTCATCCCTCTGTTATACATAAGGGGGTTCTGTGCAACATTTCCTTTCTTTCTAAAGTTCAATTCTCTGCTAAAAAAGATTAAGATTGGCTGGGCATGGTGGCTCACTCCTGTAATCCCAGCACTTTGGAAGGCCGAGGCTGGTGGATCACCAGAGGTTAGGAGTTCGAGACCAGCCTGGCCAACATGGTGAAACCCCCATCTCTACTAAAAATTCAAAAAAATTAGCCAGGCATGGTGGTGGGCACTTTGTAAACCCAGCTACTCGGGAGGCTAAGGGAGGAGAATCTCTTGAACCCGGGAGGCGGAGGGTGCAGTGAGCCGAGGTCACACCATTTTACTCCAGCCTGGGCTATAAAAGCGAAACTCCATCTCAAAAAAAAAAAAAAAAAAAAAAGATTTAAGACCACAAGCCCTAATCCTACGCTGTCCAATACATAGTGCTAAATGGCCGATGAGCAGCTGAAATGTGGCTAGTCTGACTGAGAAGTACTGTTAGTGTAACACACACACCAGATTTTGAAGACACATTAATAATTATTTTATGTTGATATGTTGAAATTATAGGGCCGGGCGCGGTGGCTCAAGCCTGTAATCCCAGCACTTTGGGAGGCCGAGACGGGCGGATCACGAGGTCAGGAGATCGAGACCATCCTGGCTAACACGGTGAAACCCCGTCTCTACTAAAAATACAAAAACTAGCCGGGCGAGGTGGCCGGCGCCTGTAGTCCCAGCTACTCCGGAGGCTGAGGCAGGAGAATGGCGTAAACCCGGGAGGCAGAGCTTGCAGTGAGCTGAGATCTGGCCACTGCACTCCAGACCGGGTGACAGAGCGAGACTCCGCCTCAAAAAAAAAAAAAAAAAAAAAGAAATTATATATGTATGTTTTTACGTTTTTTTTGTTTTTGAGATGGAGCCTTGCTCTGTCGCCCAAGTTGGAGTGAAGTGGCACAATCTTGGCTTCACAGCCACCTCTGCCTCCTAGGTTCAAGCGATTCTCCTGCCATTGCCTCCCAAGTAGCTGGGATTACAGGCACCCCGCCACCACACTCGGCTAATTTTTTTTTTTTTTTTTTTTTTTTTTTTTTTTTTTTTTTGAGACGGAGTCTCGCTCTGTCACCCAAGCTGGAGTGCACTGGCCAGATCTCAGCTCACTGCAAGCTCCGCCTCCTGGGTTCACGCCATTCTCCTGCCTCAGCCTCCCGAGTAGCTGGGACTACAGGCGCCCGCCACCTCGCCCGGCTAGTTTTTTGTATTTTTTAGTAGAGACGGGGTTTCACCGTGTTAGCCAGGATGGTCTCGATCTCCTGACCTCGTGATCCGCCCGTCTCGGCCTCCCAAAGTGCTGGGATTACAGGCTTGAGCCACCGCGCCCGGCCTTTTTTTTTTTTTTTTTTTTTTTGAGATGGAGTCTTGCTCTGTCGCCCAGGCTGGAGTACAGTGGTGTGATCTCGGCTCACTGCAAGCTCCGCCTCCCGGGTTCACGCCATCCTCCTGCCTCAGCCTCCCGCATAGCTGGGACTACAGGCGCCCACCACCATGCCTGGCTCATTTTTTGTATTTTTTTTAGTAGAGACGAGGTTTCTCCGTGTTAGCCAGGATGGTCTCCATCTCCTGACCTCGTGATCCGCCTGCCTTGGCCTCCCAAAGTGCTGGGATTACTGGCGTGAGCCACCGCGTCCGGCCTGATGTTTTAAATATATGTAGTCAAAGAAAATATATTAAAATGAATTTCGCTTGCTTTCTTTTACTTTTTAAAAATGTGGCTACTAGGAAATTTCTTTCTATTGGGTAGTGTTGTCCTCATCAAAATGACTGTTTCCACGTGCCAGGCCCTTTACGTGCATTATTTCAAGTAATTGCTCGCTGCAATTCAAGGAGGCAGATAATATTTGCAAGTCCATTTTACAGATGAGGAATTGAGACTTGGAGGGCTTAAATGGCTGCTTCCAAGTCATCCAGCTGGTGAACTACTTAGCTCAAACAAGCTCAGGCTGCCAGACTCAACAGCACATGCCCGTTTAGAAACTCCCCCAGGCAGCAAAACAGGCTTTAGTACGCCCCCTTTCAAGTAAATCGGGCCCTGGCCCACCTTTCCTGCCTCCCTCCAGCAATACTAACCCTATTCCCCCTGCCTGGCAGTCGCTTCCCTCTATTGGAAGGCCTTCCAGACTCCCGGATCCACCTCCTTTTCTAAGCCCCCACAACCCAGAGGTCTCACAGAGGCAGGCTAGAATCTGGACCACGATTTGACGGCTTCCTTGCCGGGGGCTACACCCACCCAGAGAAGGAACCTCCCCGGCCTGGGTGGCCCGGCCCGGCAGCTCCGTTTCCCCGTCGCAACCCCCACTCCCGGCCGGTGGCGAGCAGGCAGCGGCGCTTCGCCGCCCTCGGCTTCTGCACCCTTCAGCCTGGCTCGCCGTCATGCCAGGAAAGACCTGATATCCCATCTCGCAGCCCCGGGGCTGTTGCTATTTCTGCGTGACGGAATTAAGCCAGTCTAAATTAGAAGGTGATATTTCATCTCTAATTGGCAAGTTCAAAAGGCCCCTATCGCACTCGGCGGGCTCGGGGATGTGTAATTAAACAAGGTGATTTCTGACTCACTCCGGGCCGGGCCTGGCTCTCCGCGAGCGCCTGGCCGCCGCCCGGCCCGCGGGCCAACGTGGCCGTCCCCGGCCCGCGCGCAGGGTCCCCGTGACGCTGCCGCCCGCCCCCTCCCGGGCCCCAGGTGTTCTGGGGAGCGGCCGCCCACCTCGGGCGCCAGCGATAAGATCCGGCCTGCGAACACCGCCCTCGGCCCGGAGGAGGCCCCGGGGGGGAGCTGTGGCTGCGGCCGCGGCGGTCCGGGGCGCTCCGGGTCTTGCGCGGGCTCCCCGCCCTCTCCGCCGCCCGGGTCCGAAGAGCCTGGAGGGCAGGGGAGCGGAGGGGGGCTTGGGCCCACAGGCCCCACTTCGTCCGGGGCGCCTGCCAGCCGCCCCCGGACTCCACTTGGCAGCGGGGCCTCCCGGAGAGGGAGGTGGAGGCAGGCCGGCTCCAGCGCGCGCCCGCCCGGCCGCCTCCTTCCCCCTAGGCAGGAATGAGTTAATGTCTGCGCGGCCTGGGAACGGCGCGGGGGCCCGCGGCTCCGACCGGTCTCGCTCTCCTGGGCTCCAGCCCGGGGAGGAGGAGGAAGGAGACGCAGGGCGGGCCGGCAGCGCGCCGCCGGAGCCCTGACGCCGCCTGGCGGGCTGGGCGAAGACAGCCGGCGGCCGCCCGGAAGGTGCCAGAAGCGCCTCCCCAGGAAGAGACGGAAATGTCCTCCTTGCGCCCCGGCAAGGCCTCGCCTCCACCCGCCGCTTCTCCTCCAAACTCCTCTCCAGCCTCCCCTCCCTGTGTTCTCAGTCTCCGCAGGGGCAGCCGCTTTCCACCGCTCCATCTAAGGCTTTTCACTACTGCAAAATGCCACCTCGCCCTGCGGAGTTTTCACCTCAGAACCGTCTGTTCTTGCTCCTTCTCTGTAGGGACAGAGAAGGGCACCTCCCGTGTGACAGACGCTGTGCTGGGTGCTTCATTCCATTCCCAGAACACGAGGTGTCCATGAACATCACAGCCTGGAGTGATGAGGCGCTTTGCCTTCGACAGCAGAGCAGGCCCTGGCACCAGCCTTTGTCTGGGGCAAAAGCCGCTTCGACCGCTCACACTCAGCCCTGCTGTCAGCGAGCTTCATGAACCAAACCCCCAGAGCAAGGCCCGCCCTGACTCAGTGCCTGTCTCATTTCCCTTGCCTCCAGCAGCAGAGAAAACTTCCCTGGGGTCTCTCCCTGCGCCTGGATAGGACCTGCCCCCGAGTCCAGGCTCCATCTGTGCTGTTCTGTATCCCCATGGCTTCGGCCAACTCTCATACACTGGCATGAAACGGAGAAGAGGGAGTCTCATTCTGTCGTCCAGGCTGGAGTGCAATGGCGCGATCTGGGCTGACTGCAACCTCGGCCTCCCGAGTAGCTGGGATTACAGGTGTGTGCCACCACGCCTGGCTACTTTTTATATCTTTAGTAGAGTTGGGGTTTTACCATGTTGGCCAGGCTGGCCTTGAACTCCCGACCTCAGGTGATCCGCCTGCCCTGACCTCCCAAAGTGCTGGGATTCCAAGTGTAAGCCACCATGCCTGGTCCAGAGAAGACTTCTCTGTTCTCCTTTGCTTTCCCTTAGAATCATCCACTACTTTCTTGCTCACCTGTCTCCCTGAGGCCAGATGCAGGCTCCACAGGATTCTGACCCACAACTGGAGGATGGAGGGTGGAGCCTCAATAGCAAGACCTTGCTTCCCATTCTTCTGGGGATGTGACCCCAGAGCCATCTCTTGGCTCTTGCAACTCCTGGAACCCACCTATGGCTTTAGACAGCCTCCCCTCCTGCTCTGCCTCTTACCTGGCTGGTAGACAGAAGGCCGGATGCTGGCAGTGGTGACAACCCGGGGCTTGGGTGCAGGGGTGGCAGGGCCCTCGCTGTAGCTGGTGTGAGTGGCAGGTGCTGAAGAGGCGGCCATTGCCGGGCTGTAGGAAGAGGCCTGGGGCCTGGAACCAAGGGGGGAAGGGTTACACCCAGAAGGACACCCCCACTGGGGCCTGCAGCCAAGGCAGGCTGCCTCCCAGGTCTTCAGAAGCCTCTGTGAGGACACCTGACAGAGACATTTCTTGGGAGCTGCCAGAAACTGTGAAGGAAGGACCATAAGGGTCTCAGAGGGGAGGAGGGTGTTCCTTGGGTGGCTAGTGCCACTGCCTTTGGAGAGAGGGAGAAAAGCCACCAGCCAGACAGGAGGACACCGGGAAGACTGTCATGGGGAGAGACTGCCCAGGTGGGACTGTGGAAGAGCGCAGAGGGAGGGGAGAGGAGAGAGATGGCGCTGGTCAGAACTACCTACCCCCATGACCTCGTGGGGCACCTCAGCCCCTGACCACCTGGCCTCTTCTGCCTACTCTTTTCTATTGTTGCTGGAAGGAGCAGCAAAGTCTCAGGTTTCTGGGCACAGATACTCCAGGGAGAGCTCAGGAGAAGTCAGGAGACACCCACGCCGCTCCCCCAACCCCGTCTCCGCCACTCAAGGACCCTCCCCAGCAACACACACCTCTTCTGGATAGAGTTCCTGTTGTCCTCCTCTAACTGGGTTAGTTGTCAAGGGGCCTAGAATCACCTTTCCCCATGTGTGGCCCTGGGACAATGGGGTCAAAGAGATTTTTTTCAAAAGTGTCCTAGTTCATTACCCTCAGCAGAGTATGTGCTTGGCCTCTCCTCCCGGAGAGCTGAAGGCTCCGAGAACTCCTGGAATCCAGCGGCCTGTTGAGCCTTGTCTGATCAGCGTTCCCCAGTTATATTTGTTTGTAAAACGCTTTTCTTCATTTAAAACTAATGAACACCTTGCAAAACACATCCCTGGTCTTTCAGATCTCAAAGGGGACCACATGCCCACACCCAGGGCAAATGGGTTATTGCTGGAGGTGCTGGAGAAGTGAGCCCTGCCTGCCTGCCACCCCCCCCATGGCTTCCTGCCTTCCTTCTGTCTGTTCCTCAAGGGCCTGGGCCCTGCTGCGCAGAGCTGTAGGATGAGGAGTGCCTTCCTCTCTGGGGCTCTGAGAAGGGGGTGGCCCTGGGATGAGAACCCACCACCAAGCTTCTGAGTGGATCCAGAGAGGTCTGAGGGGCTGTCCCAGACAAGATGGAGATAAAATGAGCCTCAGGTAGCTGGCATCCCAGACCTGGAGGCTGTGCACACTTGCCCTGTCAAGCTGCCTAGTTTCTGGCTGAGTGAAGCCATTGTCTCCCCTCCCCAGGCCCACCTGCCCTTCTCTGAATAGATTTCTGTGCTGAGATCAGCAGAGTAGGGGTCTCCATGGAAGAGGAAGAGACAGTGTCCAAGGGTTGCCAGGCTTCCATAGTGATGGGGGTGGGCCAAGGGGCAGTGGTCTTAGGCGGACTCCATCAGTGGAAGACACTTTGCCCGCAGCCCAGGAGCTACAGGTCCTGAGTCAGGGACTGGCTCTGGGAAAGGGAGCAGAGGCTTATGGCATCCATTGACAATTCTGAAGCCATGCTCCCATGAAAGGGTGGGGGGTCCATTGGCCTCCCATGGGCTCCCCCAGTTCCAGCTCCAGCCCAGCCCATGTGTGAGGAGGGGAGGTAGATTTGCTCAGAGTACAACGCCGTGACCCCTTCTGCTCCAGCCCCACTCCCCGCTGGGCAGCCCTCTGTGCCCCTCTCCAAGCTCCACCCAGGCCCCAGCTCTCCTGGCAAGGCAAAGGGAAGGAAGGGAGGACCCCCCCTGTCGGGGGCGTCCAGAAGGGCTCCAGGAGCTCAGCCATGGGCATGCCCAGGACACTGAGACATGAGCCTGGTGCTGATGCCTGCCTTTGAGCAGGGTTGGGGCCCTAGGGATGAGGCTGGACTGACTGCAGGGCTCCAGCATCTATAGCCCCTCACCATTCATATTGGGAGGCTTCTTCCCACTCTACAAGAGACATTTCTTGCCCTCCTCAAAATCTCTTCTTTGTGCAGGTAGCAAGGCCTTTATATGAAGAGATTCTGGTATAAAGAAGGGAAGCAGTGTCCTAAATCCCCCCAGAAAACTGGGATGAAACCATCCCTGGAGGGCCAGGCTCCTCCTTCAGGCTTCAGTTGGGCTGGGGAAAGGCTGGTCTTGGGCACCATGCAGTTAATATGAAGCCTGGGATGGTGGCAGCAGACAGGCCTGCGAGCCAGTTTGCTCATATCAATCCCACCTCAGGCTGCACCATGGACCTACCCATTCTGATCCAAGAGGCATGTCCTCCCCAGCAAACCCTGGGGACCAGGGTGGGAGGCTGGGACACCTGGGCTCCGACCCCAAACACTAACTGGCCGACTCTTAGAAGCCCAGACAGAGAGCGGGCCCCAGCCAGCCCGATGTGCCACATGGCTACTGCAGAGTGACCTGTCAGCCTGGCCCCTCTGCCTCCCCTCTTCTCCCCTAGCCTTTGGTCTCTGCCTTGCTGGGTGTCTAGGAAGGCAGATTAGAAACTCACAATATTTGTGTCCTTTGTATGTATTAGGTGTTTTACAGACATTTTTTCTATCATAATCTTATATAATAGGTGTTTGGTAAACATCTTTTTTTTTTTTTTTTTTTTGAGACAGAGTCTCTCTCTGTCGCCCAGGCTGGAGTGCAGTGGCCGGATCTCAGCTCACTGCAAGCTCCGCCTCCTGGGTTTACGCCATTCTCCTGCCTCAACCTCCCGAGTAGCTGGGACTACAGGCGCCCGCCACCTCGCCCGGCTAGTTTTTTGTATTTTTTAGTAGAGACGGGGTTTCACCGTGTTAGCCAGGATGATCTCGATCTCCTGACCTCGTGATCCGCCCGTCTCGGCCTCCCAAAGTGCTGGGATTACAGGCTTGAGCCACCGCGCCCGGCCTGGTAAACATCTTAACAGACGAGGAAACTGCGGTTCAGAGAGCTTCAGTCAACTTTTCAAGGTTACACACAGTAAGCTGTAGAGCAGATATAAATCCCACTATACGGGGTGCCTCTGGCGTTAACATGCTTCTCCGAAGAGAGGGGAGGGGAAGTGGGAAGTTCATGGCTAAACTCTCTCTGACGAAATCTGACCTGCCTTCCCTGCCCACCTCCAATGCTCCCTCCTCCATGGAGCCTTCCTTGATTTCTCCAGCCCACAGGGACGACTTTCATTCTACCTAATCTGAGTTCCAGGAACAAAGACTTTTCACACAGTCCCCTTTTGTTATCTAACTATGTATGTATGAGTGTGTGTATATGTTTGTGAGAGAGACTGTTACCTCTCTCCCTGGTGTATGTGTCCCTGGGGGGCAGAGTGACAGTCCCTGCCACAGTGGTGCACACCCCTGAAATTCACCCTCAGTTTCCCCTTCACACTCTGCACCAAGCAGCACTGGCCTTGGCTTCCTCCAGGCCCGTGGGCCCTAACTACCTTGGACACAGCTGGCCATAGGTGGACCCAGAGTGGGGCGTTTCCTGCCTCCCTTCCCCAGGGTCAGGCCCAGCACCTGTGGGCCAGTTACCTTGGGCTGTCAGCAGGACTTGAAGCAGGGGCTGTGGCAGCAGCGGAGGTGATGGCAGTGTGGGCAGCAGCTGTGGCCAGGGGTGGCGAAGCCGCACTGGGAGAGGCAGCAGCAGGCGGCTGGGCAGAAGCGGGCAGCAGTGGGGTGGTGGCCTGGCTGGTGCACACTGGCGCATGCTCAATAGGGGTGCTGATGAGGTGGGACCAAAAAGACAACAGGTCAAGGGAGCCTGGAGACCCCATGAGGCCCCTGTGCATGGGGGCAGGTGGATGCAGCAGAGGCAGGCTGGGCAGAAAGCACCACCCGCCTTGCAAACAGAGTAAGATCATCAGAGGGTATGTCTTCCAGCTCAGGGAAGGAGCTCCTCCAGGATCCCAGGAGCAGAGGCTCAGACCGCAGAAGGGTCCCAATAACATCAAAACCTTTTTCAATCCTGGAGGCATTTCCCAATCCCACCTCTCAAATTTTTCTGTACTTCCTAATTTTTCTTTTTCAGCAAAACAGTGTGGTAGAAAAGCCCAGGGGATTATCCACCCGGGTTCCTCCCCGATCCTGTTTTCACCCTTCCCCATTCAGTCAAGGGCATGTGCTACCTTGGGAAGGAATGATACAGCAAAAAAAGCAGAGTGAAGATATTTGAGTGTCAAGGGCTTAGGCTCTGGAGTTGTGAGAACCTAGGCTTTGGGGTTGGAAGGACTCGGCACCAACAATACAGATGGCTGAAAGCTACCATGCCAGACAAAGCAAGGTTACCTGGACAAAAGTGGGCATTGTGGCAAGGGGATTCAAGAATAGAAGCCCCTGTGCTCCTTTTCAAGGCCAAACCTGGGGAAGCGGCAGGACCCCAGGGTTCCCCATGCCCATGGTGAGGGGCCAGACAGACCTGAAATAGCCCAAAGATTCCCATACCTCTGTGTGACCTGGGTGCCATAGAGGATTTGCGATGCACCCAAGAGTGACAAGAACATGGTCCTGAGCACCTGCAGATCTGAAAGACCTTGTAACTGGGAAAGGGAAAGGCAATCACTCTGCCAGTGTGGACCAGATGGATTGGGGATGTCTCAGCAGATGCCAGTGCAGGCAGAACCTGACAGAGGACCAGGTATGCCCATACGCCCCCACCCTGAGTGCCTTGGCATTCTGTAAGCACCTCTTCCCTAGAACCACTCTAGGAAGACAAGAGCAGTCAGAGCTGAGTGGCTAACTGTAAAATGGGGTGGGCAGAGAATAAAAATTAAATGATAGGAAAGCAAAGAAATGCACATTCTTTACTCTTTGATTTGTATTTGCAATAACAGCAACTGGATAAATGCAGCTCCTGTGAGTGGGAATGACTCCCCGCTATTTTATGCCGTTTATTTATTGACCTCATGCTATGTGCCAGGCACGATGATGTCTTTCCTTCCTCACAGCAGCCCTCTGATGTGGGTATCATGGACTCTATTTAATAGATGAGGAAATGGTAACAAAGATAATTCAGTTGCTCAGAGTCCTACAACTTATCAGTAAGAATAGCAGGATCTGATTGAGGGATGTTGTGATTTGAATCCTTAACCGGTACCTCATGGAGGAAGAAATAAACCTCTTGTTGTGTTGTGATCAGCCAAGTAGAATCTTTCCTCAATAAAAGGCACTATTCTTATTTGAAATAATTAGAATAACAATACTTTCTATTACTAAATGGTGCCTGTAGTCCCAGCTACTCGGGAGGCTGAGGCGGGAGAATGGCGTGAACCTGGGAGGTGGAGCTTGCAATGAGTCGAAATCACGCCACTGCATCCAGCCTGGGTGACAGAGCGAGACTCCGTCTCAAAAAAAAAAAAAAAAAAATTTTGCCGGGTGTGGTGGCACATGCCTGTAATCCCAGCTACTGGGAAGGCTGAACCCTTGAACCCAGGAGGCAGAGGTTGCAGTGAGCCGAGATCGTGCCATTGCACTCCAGCCTGGGCAACAAGAGTGAAACTCCATCTCAAAAAAAAAAAAAAAAAAAGAAAAGAAATTACCCTATTACTCCATGTTATCATTTCAACCTCCCTGAGCCATTGGGATTGTGACCCTCATTTTGTAGACGAGAAGTCTGAGGTCCAGAGAGATTGTGTCTCTAGTAAAACATCACAAAGCTGCAAAGTGGCAGAAAAGGGCTTGGGGCCTCACCACTGTAACACTTTGCAAACTTCCATGTGTGCTTGAAGCCCCTGGGGATCCTCTTAAAACGAATTCCTAGTTGAGTAGGTCTGGGGCAGAGCTGACAGTCCACATTTCTTTTTTTTTTTTAAACTGAGACGGAGTCCCACTCTTTTGCCCAGGCTGGAGTGCAATGTCGCGATCTCGGCTCCCTGCAACCTCCACCTCCCAGGTTCATATAATTCTCCTGTCTCAGCCTCCCAAATAGCTGTGATTACAGGCATGCACCACCACGCCCGGCTAATTTTTGTATTTTTAGTAGAGATGGGGTTTCACCATGTTGGCCAGACTGGTCTTGAACTCCTGACCTCAGGTAATCCACCTGCTTCGGCCTCCCAAAGTGCTGAGATTATAAGCGTGAGCCACCACACCCAGCTGAGAGTTCATTTTTCTTTCTTTTTTTTTTTTTTAGACGGAGTCTCGCTCTGTCGCCCGGGCTGGAGTGCAGTGGCCGGATCTCAGCTCTCTGCAAGCTCCGCCTCCCGGGTTACGCCATTCTCCTGCCTCAGCCTCCGGAGTAGCTGGGACTACAGGCACCCGCCACCTCGCCTGGCTAGATTTTTGTATTTTTTAGTAGAGACGGGGTTTCACCGTGTTAGCCAGGATGGTCTCGATCTCCTGACCTCGTGATCCGCCCGTCTCGGCCTCCCAAAGTGCTGGGATTACAGGCTTGAGCCACCGCGCCCGGCCGAGTTCACTTTTCTAACAGGCTTCCAGGTGATGCTGATGCTGCTGGTCTGTGGGCCACACTTGGAGTAGCTGGCACTAAAGGGGTCTGCCCTAGATAGGAATGCAAGCAGGCCCTGAGCTATTTGCAAAAGCATCACTGAATTGCTTTCCTCCATCTGGTGAGGTGTATGGTAAAAAAAGCATGAAATACTGTGAGAGGGTCATGGAAGAATAGAGCTGGAGAAGTGGCAAGGTTGAGGTTGACTGCCCCCATGGGAGAGAGTGCCATCCTTCTCCATAACTGCGTGGGAAGTTTTGGGATGGGCAAGAGCAGTGGCTACATCTTGCCCAGGTCTTCCCTGACTTAATGCTCAGGGAGGCAGTCTTGGACAGCCCAGCTTGCAGGCCTGTAGCCGTGCCTGGCTCTGGCCTTTCCATGAGCCCGTTTGTGAAAGAACCTTGCTTCTGGAAGCCATGTCGGTGATGTGACTGCCTCAGAGAAGTAGATGCAGTCTCTGAAGCCACACCATTGAGCTGGCTACTCAGACCCTCCTGTCAGTGTGGGCAGGTATGGCCTGGGATGGCTCAGGCTGACACAGAACACTGATCTCTTTGATCTGCTCTCCATGGCCCTACACCACACTTCCAGTAGGCTGCTGGGAAATGAGGACACTGCATAGGACAAGGGCAATGACAGTGTCCAGGCTGGGGACAGTATTCTGCAGAATGAATAGGAAGTTGGCTTTGCCTGTCTCCTTGGCTCCAATTCACTGTTAGGCCAGCTTACCTGCCGCTCTCCCCAGCCAGAGCTCCAAATAAACCCTGGATTCCAGGGCATGAAGTTGGAGCTGGATGTGGGCCCTAGGAAAATTCATCATTGTCCACAGCACCAGGACAGTGATCACCACCAGGTATACCTGGGTATGCACGTAAGGGAGCCTGCTGCTTGGGGTTCTTGCTGAGTGGCATCCTCTCTGGCACCACTGTCTAAAGACACCAAGAAGCCAGGGCCTAGGGAAGGCAGAGGAGGCATCAGAGGGTGTCTTGAAGGATCTTGGGCTCTTATTCCATGTCAGTTCCTGCCTGAAGTTCCACAAGCCCCCAGAAGCATCCTGAAGGGCGCATCATAGAGCAAGCACTGTGGAGAACTTACTTGGCCCTGGCTTCATTCCTAAAGACAGTGCTGGTGAGATCACCCCAGCCTGATCTAAGATCTACAGTTGCCTCCTGCCTTGGTCATAATTCAGTTTAAACATCTAAGCAAAAACCAAATCAAACCAAACTAGACCCAAATGCTCATGGCTCCTTGGGGGGATGGCGAGGCCATGAGAAACACAGCCTGGCTATCGTCCCCTTTTCAGCTTATCTCTTCCCTCAGTCTGGTCAGCATCAAGGTGGAGCATGTTGACTGTGTGCCCCCGCTCTTCCATGGTGGCTGTTGGTGGTGGGAATGGTGGAGTTTGGTTGATGCTGTTATTGATAACTATGATACTATGTCTGGAAAGGATGGGGATGGTGGTGGTGGTGATGCTGGGTCTTGGGGTTGTTGTCACTGGGCTTGGGTCAGAACTGTTGGTGATGGTGGGGACCTTGTGATTGATATTGACAGTGCTAAAGGGGTGGTTGCCACTATGGGGGTGATGATGCTACTTGTGTTAGATAAGATGGTGGAGCATGAAAATCTCTGTTGATTGGGTTGATGATAGAATACCAGTCAGGTGGTTGATCTTGAAATTATTCATGCTGCCACCCACCTAGTCGACATTCCACCTTGCTGCCTGGTGACTATGGCTCAGGGGAACCCTGAGCTGCATCACTTTGCCCCAGGAATGCTCCACTGCAACTGCAGGGCCCACACTGCCATCGTGGTCTAGATGAAGAACACCTCATCAGCTATAGTGTGAAAGGTGCCCTGCAGCCTTTGCTAGTTCCACTTTGCCTTCAGAATGCATTCAAAATCCCATGACCTGGGAGTCTAGATGCAGACCACTGCTAACCATGACATCCTCTGCATTCTCTCCATTCCAACCAAAATGATTAACTTGGGGTTTTGGGACACCACTTCTCATCAGCATCTCTGCTTGCTCCGCTTAGAGTATCTGTCCAGCCTTTTGTATCTCCTTCCACCCTAATTCTAACCATTTCTGAAGATAAAATACACTGACCTCTTCTTCCAGGAAGCCTTCTTTGATCCATCACTTGGAGGGATGCTCCCTGTCTCTGGACCATACATGATCATCCTTGCATTGGGAACACAGCTATATTGGCCCTTTCTGATTCCTTTAGCACTCACAGTAGTCAGGCATCTCCACAAATGCCCACAGACACTGGATGCTGAATGAAGACATCTCTCCTGCTTATACTGAGGGGTTTACGTGGAACCCAGCCTGGGGCCCCCCAGGGCACTACGTGAAGGGGTCTGGGGTAGGTGGGAAGGCAGGGCTTCAACTAGGTGGCTCCAAGAGGGCTCCTACAGGCTGGGATCTGGGAGCAGGTGTCCAAGAGCCCGCCAACTCTTAGTGGTTGGCTGAGGTCCTTTGCCAGCCTCAGGATACCCACTGCCCAGGACCTCTCTCTATCTGGCAGACCCCTGCCACCAACCCACCCTTGGGCCTTGCAAGTTCTCTATAAAACATCAGCCAAACATGGGTGTGCTCCACGAGGCCTAGATGAAGGCAGCAGGATGAAGCCTGCCTGGCCCAGGCATCAGACTGCTGGAGGCAGGATGAGGTGGGAAGCCAAAAGAGGTTGGCAGGGGGCTTTAGGGAGCATCTCAGAGTGGATGGGCAGGAGAGAGTGGTCTCAAACACCAACCCTTCCTGGTGGGATTGCTAAAGTTCCTGGAGGCAGAGGGAAAGCCTCTGCCCAGGCAGCAGGAATGGGCGCAGGGCTCTGGCCAGCCCAGCCACAGAGGAGGCAGGACAGCCTTGAGGGCTGAGTCTCAGCATCTGCTTCTAATGTAAGTGCCACCACTCTCATGTTCTCAGCCTGTGATTTCACACAATCAGGGACATGGAATTGGCCTGGAGAAGCTTTACCATCATGGGGTACTTTCTAAGCGGTCGGGCCTGGGTCAGGTGAGTGGGGTGCTAGCTAGTGGGTCACAGCTCAGCAAAACATGAGCCTGAGGCCTGGCTGGGATCTTTTTGACTGCTGCTGCCCTTCCTACCCCTTCCTAAATGCTCAGGACTAGGAAAAGGCCACAGGTGGGTGGGAGCCGGGAGCAAGACCCAGGTGGAAGCCTTCCCAGCCCTCTTGCCTCCTGACACTTGAGCAATAATCTGCCAGGGCTGCCTTCCATCTCTTCTCCCCTGAGCCCCAGACCTGGCCCCCTGAGTTCCCTTGTGAACTGCTTCTCAGCCCAGGTGTGCCCACTGGAACCCTTCTCTTGCCTCTGGACCAGGATCGAGCATAAGTGCCTTCTGATGGGGCGGGGCAGGACAATGGCTCAGTCTGCTGGTTGCAGCAGGGTGTGGGAGGAGAGGCAGGGGGCATTCAAGTATTCCCATACACACTGCCCTGGGGGTGACTAAGGTTGCCCAACGGGCCTCAGCACAGATTCCCACCAGCCATCCTCCCACCCTGGGTTGCAGCTGGGCTCGGGACTTGTGGGGTAGGAGAGCAGCAGGACCAGAGCTGTGCTGGGTCCTGGGACCGGTGGGCACTGCCCCTGCCCCTCTTCTGGTGGTGCCTCTCCTCTCTCTGTCCCAGATCATGGCCTCACAGCCCCTCTCGGGTGGGACACACACAGGCACAGCATGACTGGGGCTTGGTGTGGTTCACTTCAAATCTTCTTTATTTCAGAACAAGCATGCTTATATGTACAGAAGAGAGAACTATGGAGCCAGCACACACGGTACAAAAAGGAGGGTGTGTGCCCCCACCTCACCACTGCCAGGAGGGGTCTCTGCCTCATCTACCCTGGGGTTTCCACTTCCTTCTTCAAAGAGCCCTATTCCGGGCTGCCCTGAGCTCCAGAGGACAGTGAGGGAGCCGGGCAGGGCCAGGGATCAGCCTCTTCTCCAGACCCTGATCTATGGGTGACTCATTCTAGGAGGGGATGAGGCCAGGAACTGAGGATGGTAGGATACTGAGTAGTGGCCCATCCATTTCCCTTGGTTCTGGGGTGTTATGCCAGCAAACCCCTCATGCCCTCTCTGGTCTACAGCTAAGGCCCTGTGCAGAGGGCAGAGGCTTGGGCTACAGGCTATTCGGGGGGTGGCGAGGGTTGCCCCGAATGGGGCAGGTTGGTGGGTACAGAGGAATTGGGAGGTTTGGTGGGTACAGAGCTGCAGGGGGCTGGGCCCCAGCATCAGCTCTGGGGAGGGCAGAGGACAGAAATGCTGCGGTTGGCCATCAGAGGTGCCCCCAGCACAGTTATACATTGTCAAGCATCACCGTGGGGCTCACATGCCAGATCTGTGTGGGGGTAAGGAGGGAGGGGGTCCAGCCTGTCGGGGTGGGGGGATTCCAGGCAGCCTTTTAGCTTTTAACATTAAGGATTTGGGCTGAAAGGCCATGGTGCCAGTTGCGCAATTTGGCAAAACGTGGGCTGTTACGTTCCGTTTCAAACCTTTCCCTGTGGCACAGAGAGAGAGAGAGAGAGAGAGAGAGAGACAGAGACAGAAGGAGAGAGAGAAGAGAGGAAGAATGAAAGGGGTTAGGGAATGTGTTCACCATTCCCCTGTCTAACAGGTGGGGCAGAGGGCATGGGAGGGAGAGAATGGGCTTGGAGAAGCTATGCAATCCATGGGGTACATTGTAAGTGGTCAGGCCTGGGTTAGGGCAAGACCCAGAGTCTTGGGGACCAGGATGGAGGGACTGAAGTTCCTGCCTTGAGTGAGTTGGGAACCATAGAGAAGGAACCTGGCTAATGGCTCTGAGGGCAGACTGAGCAAAGGGGGCCTCCCTGGTCCATGTAGTGAGGGCTGGGCAGGGCTGCTTTGGCTGTGAGCTCTCAGGATTGAACCAAACAGACAGGTGCACCTCGCATGATCTCTGTCCTCTAGCTGGGCATCAAGAAGGAGGAGCACCTATCCCTCATGATGAGGCTTGGTGGGCAGACCTGCCCCCTCCCTGTGCTGCCCAGGCCTCGAAAAGCCTTCACTGTCCGCAGAGGGAAGCCTTTGCACACAGCTCCTGCCCATGCCTGCCCATCAGGCCTGAGCACAGCCTGGGCACATGCGTGCACACCCACACATACTCACAAGGTCACTGTCACAGATAGAGGGCCGGGACTTCTGGCCACTTCCCACCAGTGAGGCCTCTTGGGGCTCAACCCACACCTGCTCAGCTGAGGGCACAGTACAGAGCAGGCAAGTAGCAGCCAGAAATGTGGGAATGAATGGAGGAAGAGAGCACCTGAGAAAGGCCAGTGCCACAGGCATCAGAATGCAGGCCTTCCAGGCTAGAAGGGCCAATCACATCCTCCAGACCAGAGGTGTCCACTGGTGGCCAAAGGGCCACATCCAGCCACAAACACAGTATGTTTAACCTGTACTGTGCTTCCAACTCAATTTAAAAATTAATTTCTGAGTCCATACCATGAGATGCTTCTTAGCAATAAAAGGGAATAGATGAACAATTGGAGCACTCAACCACTTGGGTGACCCCTGGGAATTATGCTGATTTAAAAATGGCCAATCTTAAATGGTCCCATGCTGTATGATTCCATTTCTATAACATTCTTGAAAAGGACAAAATTATAGAGATGGAGGACAGATCACAGATGAGTGGTTGCCAGAGGTTAAGGAGGTGGGTGGGTGCTGGAGGGGAGTGGGTATGGCTATAAAAAGGCAGCACGGAGCATCCTGGGTAATGGGAAGTTCTGTGTTTGGCCTGTATCAGTGTCAGCATCCTCGCTGTGTTATTGTGCTTTCATTTTGCAAGATGCTACCATTGGGAGATGCTGGGTAAAGGGAACATGGGATCTCTATTATTTCTTATAACTGCACTGAATTTGCAATTATCTCAAAGTAAAAAGTTTAATTAAGAAGTTGGCTGGGTGTGGTGGCTCATGCCTGTAATACCAGAACTTTGGGAGGCCGAGGTAGGCAGATCACGAGGTCAGGAGTTTGAGACTAGCCTGGCCAATATGGTAAAACCCCGTCTCTCCTAAAAATACAAAAATTAGCCGGGTGTGATGGCACGCGCCTGTAGTCTCAGCTACTCACTCAGGAGACTGAGGCAGGAGAATCACTTGAACCTGGGAGGTGGAGGTTGCAGTGAGCTGAGATTGTACCACTGACCACTGCACTCCAGCCTGGGTGACAGAGTGAGACTCTGTCTCAAAAAAAAAAAAAAAAGAAAGAAAAGAAAAGAAAAAGAAAAAGAAAAAAAAAAGAAGTTGGCCGGGCACGGTGGTTTATGCCTGTAATCCCAAGACTTTGGGAGGCCGAGGCTGGTGGATCACTTGAGGTCAGGAGTTCAAGACCAGCCTGGCCAATATGGTGAAACCCCGTCTCTACTAACAATACAAAATTAGCCAGGCATAGTGTCACATGCCTGTAATCCCAGCTACTCAGGAGACTGAGGCAGGAGAATCGTTTGAGCGTGGGTGGTGGAGGTTGTAGTAAGCCGAGATCACGCCACTGCACTCCAGCCTTGGAGACAGAGGGAGAATCCATCTCAAAAAAAAGCGAGAATCCATCTCAAAAAAAAAAAAAAAAAAAAAGTGAATTGCTAGCATATAAAAATCAGGAAGAGCAACTTTAAGTCTTTGAAAAGAAGATGTGGCAGTGCTGGCCTTCTATTTCTGCACAGTAACAGTCATCGGGTCTGGCCCCCACGTCCGCACACTCATAGAGGTCCTCAGTTCTGCACGTGCTTTACCTGGCAGTCTCTCTCTCTCTACCCCTTGAATCCTGCATACTGGGTCTCTGTCTAAGACTGTTTGACAAAAGGGACCCACTGCTAACATATAACATATTTGAAAACCACCAGTCTAGTCTGAACTTTCCTTATACTAAGAGGAAGCTGAAGCCTAGAGAGGTCACATAAATGACCTAAAGCCACACAGAAACTCAGGGGCAGAATCACAATCTAAGTGCCAGCATCTTCTTCCCTTGCCACATACCTGCCTATCTGAGGTTGGGGTGAAGGGGTGGAGACGGCACGAGCAAAGGTGGTGTGGCGGGGCTCGTTGAGTCCTGCTGACAGCACTACAAACAGTCCTGCCATCCCATAGACACTACCCAGAACACAGGCGCACAAGATCAGACACAGGCAGCTAACCTGCAAATTGTCAAGTCCTAGCAAGGCCTGTGGAGGCTGGGTAATAGTTTGTCATCAGTGCTTGGTGAGAGGGACAGGGACAGGGACAGTCCTGGAGAGTCCGATCTAGTGAGCATGCTCTACTTGAAGCTGTTTAAAAATCCTCAGCTAGCCAAGGAAAGGAGCCAGGAGAGGAAGGCACAGGAAAGAGGAAAAGAGACAGGAGAGCAAGAGCAAGAAAGAAGACTCCCCAGGGACTGCTTAGGCAGTGGCACCTGGGGCAACATCCCTGGTGCTCCTGTTGTGGTTTTCAAACTCACTAGGGTGGCAGAACACCAGGGACTCAAAATCCAAAGAAGAGAGGTAATTTTTTCATTGCTTTCTTACAAGGGGCCCATTGGCGGGGGCACTCATTGGCAGGAGGGCCTTGTGCTGTGCGGCAAGTAAGCGAGGTGGCTGCAGTGGGGGCAAAACTGAGAGACTGCCCAGAGGAGGGAGGGAAGGGGGCATCTGAGAGGCTGCAGGAGGGAAGAAGCGGAGCCAGTGAGCCCTGGCATTTTGTTGGAAGAAGCTTAATGTTTGTATGATGGAAAAGGGGCATGGAAGGATTTTTACATGATCTGGGATGGAAAGGGCTGTGTGATGCAACCCTCACCTTCAGCTCCTCTGGGGACTCTTCATTAAGATCAGCTTTGCTCCTAATGCTTGGAAGGATGGGGAGATGCAGAGCTCTTTACCCAGCCGGGCATCAGGGAAACGCAGAGGCTGCACTTATAAGGGATCAGGGGGATGTCTGGGTTTCATGCTGGGCTACATCTAGGATGGTTCCCCCAAGCAGTGGGATCCAGATGCCTTGCAGATCCAAGCCCTGCCTTGCCCCCACCCCTATCCCTAATGTGGCTGCCCAATGTGGATCTGACCTTTTGGGTGATCAGGGCCCTGGAATGCCTTTCCAAAGTCAGAAGGACTCTGAGATTAGAGGCTCAACTTGTGGGAAGGAGGCACTATTTCAGCTACCTCCGATGGAAACTGGGGAGCCACAGCATCACCTGTACCTACTAGAGTAGCTCCCGTGTGGAAGTAGGCAGGAGGCTGATGTTCAAGTCAGCCTGGACAATTTCCTAAGGTGCCTGGGTCCTTCTAGGGTGGGAAGCTAAATTCATAGCTGATGCCTGGGCTGTTCAGGCCCCCCCCCCCCACCTCACCCGTAAAGACAGAGTCCCTGGAAATTATACTCTATCTTGGGCTGGCCAGCAGGTTGGCACTGGAGCCTTAGATGGAAGCTACATGCTACCAGACACAGAGATACCATTAGGAGCCAGGACCTGAGAGGAGAAGAGGGCTGTGAGCTGCCCTGGGACTCTGGGGGTGGACCTTGGAGGCAGAGCAGTGATGGAGGTGAAGGGAAAGTTTGCAAGGTCTTCTTGACATGTGGATTCACACTTGACCTCGAGGTCCCAGAGCCCCTGCCTACTCACTCAACATTCCCGCTAACTTTCTCACCACACAGCGCCAGGAAGGAGAAAGCACCTTTGCACGGGTATAAGACTGTGTAGGTGTCACCATGCAAAGGCTTGGCAAACTCAGGCTCTGCTGGAGTGAGACACTTGGAAGCAGTTTACAGTGAAGCCTCCCTGGGGAAACTCAGCCTTCAAGACAGACCCTGAGAATCCCCACTGGGATTTGGGAGGAGAAAAAGAATGTGGCTGCTCTCAGCCAATAAGATGGGTCAGGAGAGTCTAGGGGTGCAGCTTCGAACTTGGGAGTGGGGACAGATAGAAGTGCGGCTCAGGCCCCTGAGGAGCAAGACTCCTGACTGGCCTGGACCAGGGTGGGACAAAGCATTTCCCTTCTGCTCAGACAGTGATGTGGGTGAGCGTGGGGACCCAGCCATGACCAGTGATCACAGACACTGCTTTAGGCTTCAATCACAGACAGATTAAAACTGCTACATCCACTGCACCCGCCTCTGGGTCCATGGGATAGTTGCTTGGGATTCAGTGACATGGGTGGCTCTGCCCATGAGGACAACTCTCCAGAAATTAAAGTCAGAACGGAGAGGAGCCCCCTCCAGACCTGGGCAGAGGCTGGCTGGCTGGGTGCCTCAGAGCCTCCACTGCAGGGCCTGAGACCCCAGAGCCAGGTGCTAATGGGGTGAGGGAAGCTGTCTGTGACTGTGGGAGGAAGTCAACTGGAGCCACTTCCCAGGCCCTCTTCCCAGATTTCCCTAGGATGAAACCCTGCCGTAGCTGGGGGAGAGGCTCCGAAGGCTGCCTTTTGCTGAGGCTGAACCAAGCTTTCATGGGGTTAGGCCGCTGGCGGAAGGACTACTCTCCCACCCTTCAATTACCCTCAAGACCAGGCAGAACAAACTTCAAGAGATGTTCCTTGAAGGAGGGAAGGGGAAGGCCAAGGACGAGGCCTGGGAACCACCTTCAACACTGCCTTTGTGCTCTCCTCACTCAATAACTTTGCAGAGCCTGCAAATATTCCAGGGGAAAGAAAAGACAAAAGTTTGCTGCAATGCACTTCCACAGTACTCTTTCCCGTTCTAATGACATCTGGCTAATGAGGCACAAGCTGAGCGTGACTGCCTTGCATACCAGAGGGAAGCAGAACATTAAGGAACCAGAAGGGAGCCGAGGGGGCGGGGCTCTGGGTCCCAGGGGAGGGAGGAAAAGAGGCCCCCTGCTGGCCTCTTGCTGGAAGGAACCACGGGGATTTTGAAGCCACTTGCTCTGGGGTGTGTGATTTAAAGACTCCTTTATCAAATATTTGGGAACATCTGCATTGCTCACTGAAGCAGCTACATGGGTGGCTTCTAAGACGAGGGCAAGACAAGCATGGGAGCAGCACGCAGGGGCAGCGGAGCACAGCAGGAGGGGAGAGCTGAGAGCTCTAGGACTTAAAGTAGCTGGAGCTTAACTTCTGTGCTAAATCAAACATCACTTCATCGTGGACTCTCTAGATGCCCTGCAGGCACTGAAGGGTTAAGAACTGTTATTGAGACTGCATGCCATCCTTAGCAGGACTGGCAGGACCCCACCTTAGACTTGGATGCCTGGCCAAAAAGTGAGAGCAACTTGAGTTGGCAAAAGTGTTGGTTCAAAAATAAAATCCACAAGTCTAAGCTGGCTGGAGTCTTACTCTGCGCGGATCACATGGCCACTGAGTGTTGGGCCTGCTGGTTAGCAAGTACAGAAAGCTTGGCCCAGGGTGGGAGGGTGCCCTGAGCCCCAGCCCCTTGCACAGAGGCTGCCACAGGATGCACTGGCCCAAGGCAGACAGTGCCAGGAAGAACATGCAGATGACATATTTGCTACCGGAAGTGTCCATACAGTTACAATGAGCCCTACTCCTCACTGTGGAAGGCCCTAGTGGGTTCCAGTGAGTTCCAGGATGGCATGCCCCGTCATGCTATGAGCACCTGACGGCCCACAATGGTAGGTTGGTGGCTATGGCCTCAGACCTGCAACTGATGGGGAAACCTTGCTCTAAGACCCCTAGCTTGGCACAAACCTGTCCTCATGTCCAGGGCTTGTTCTTTTTTTCAGCAGCTATTTTGCTTTGAGCAATTTACAGAACTGGTACCTCAATGTGGGTCTGGACAGGTGAGTCCAGGGGTCAGGCATTTGTGTCCAGCACAGCCCCCTGAGTGCCTGTTTCCCAGTGCCCAGCCTTTGGAATCACAGGGGGACAGGCCCTGAGATAAGTGGGTGGGCAAGGTGGCCAGCCGGGTGTCCTCACAGGGAAAGATGCCCTCATTCTCAACAGCCCAGCGAAGGCCAAAGCAGCCCTGCCCCCTGCCCAGGGATGAAGTTGGGAGAGCCCAGAGCCTTTGCTCTTGTAGCCTGGGCCTGGAGGACAGAGACTCGGGTCCAGGTGCCCGCCTTACTGACCCAGGATGCCGCCTCAAGCTAGTGTCAGCTGGAGCCCTTTGCAGGCCAGGCTTTCCAAATCCATGAACTTGAGAGGTTCCTTCCATAAGTGATGTGACCTGGGGGCTGCCCGGGAAGGGATGGGGCTAGAGGGCAAGGCCACAGAGCCTGAGTCCAGGCACTTACCTTGACCTTCGTAGAGCTTCTTCATCAGGGTCTTGCACTGTGGGTAGAAAGGAGCTGGTCAGGGCACTCACAGGAGACACAGCAAGGAAAGTTGCTGGGGCTCTGTGGGCACTGAGTCCCCAGGATTCAGCCAGGCCCAACATGGTGACTGCCCCCTTGCCTGTCCACTGTATGCTGGGCAGAGGCCCCAGAGGACATTGGGAAAGAGTCAGGGGGTGGCCTGAGAAGGCCTCATCCCCCAGCCCTGGGCAGTCATCTCACCCGGAAGTTGCACACCAAGCCTGCTGCTCGCTGTTGGAGTTGGCATTGGAGCAGAAGGCTGCTGTCACCAGACAGCCTGCCCCAGGGGCCCAGAAGGATCCCTGCCAGCTGCGGACAAACTGTCAAGGCTGGCCCACCTTCAAGGGCAGGTAGCAGGACTCCCTGGCTTCCGCAGTGCTGGGCCCAGGCCCCCGGTGGCCCCTCAGCATCTCCCTCCTCTGCACGCACCCCAAGAGCCTGCACTCACTGAATTCTGTCCCTGTCATCTGGGCCAGGATGCGGAAGGAGCGAGACTGCAGGTTGGAGGAGCGGCGTGCCCACTCGTCAGCCTCGTCTTCCGGCTTGTTCTGGTTCTTAATCACAGCCTGGTAGACGGGAGAGGCGCTGTCTACGGCAAGGTCCTTAATAGGTAGGCTCCTGCAATGCAGAGAGAGGCCGTGGGCGAGGGCTAGGCTGGAGCCCAGTTCCCACCCTGCTGGGTCCTTGCTTCATGTCCACTGGTGGCCCCTATTGTTTTGTCCCCACCTTGCCTTTACCCATTGCTGTCTGAGAACCTGAGATATGGGCATGACCTGGGTCCTCGGTGCTCAGGTTGGTCACAGTGAAGCAGTGACTCCCCTCCCTCATGAGAGACAGGAGGCTCAGATCCCTCAGGTCTGCACTTCCCCCATGCTAACTCCAAGCCTAGGCCTTGCCCCCACCCCTATCCCTAATGCGGCTGCCCAATGTGGATCTGACCTTTTGGGTGATCAGGGCCCTGGAATGCCTTTCCAAAGTCAGAAGGACTCTGAGATTAGAGGCTCAGCTTGTGAGATGGAGGCACTATTTCAGCTACCTCCGATGGAAACTGGGGAGCCACAGTTTCCATCAGAGACATCAGCAGAGACATCCCCACCCCCAGATCCCCTTTACAGAGGGAGGAAACAGAACAGGTCTTCTTTGACCTCCCTGAGCAGGCCATGAGTTTGGGGCTGGCTGGGGAGAGGCCATTCGGGGGACCCAGAGGCTTCCTCAGGATCCATCTGCTGCCCTCCTCACACTTTTGGATCTGAACAAGGAGCTGCCAATGCTGTCACTGCCCTGGAAAAGGACTGGGGGCCCTGGGCTCAGTGCCAGTAGGCTGACTGTGCTGGGAGGTAGTAAGAAACGAGGCAGCAAGGCACGGTCCTGGCATGGCCTGCAGGGACAGGGGATTTCTGGCCTGGGGAAGTTGGAAGTGGGGCTGCACGGAAGCCACTGGTCCTCTGTCCCAGAGAAGCGCAGCCCTCTGTGGGGGACCATGTGATCTTCCCTTAGGCTCCCAGGGTCTGGCACATGATAGGTGCACAAAACTCTTGGCTGAACAAACAAATCCTAGATCAGAGCCAGAAGGAACCCTAGAGCCCCTCGTGTCCAGTGCCTCCCAGCCTGAATCAGACTGCAGTGCAGGCCATGTTCAAAAGCCTTATAGCCCACTCACCCTGGCCAGGGGCCCAGAGGACCGAGCCACCCAGCCCACCTTCTCAGAGGCGTGGGAGGGCTCAGGTGAAGCCCACAACAGTAACAGACTGCTGGTCCAGCCCTCTCCTCTTACAGATGCTAAAGCTGAGGTCCAGAAAGGCCAGCCAACTAGCTCCAGGTTACAGCAGATAGGCGCCCCATTGGGCAAGAACCTATGTTTCCTGGCTGCTAGCCCTGTGTCCTTTGCATTAGGCTCCCTGTAGTCATAGGGCTCAGGAAGGCTACTTCTGCCCAGTTGGAGGCCCTGGACCTATGCCTGGAGAGATGCCCTGTCCAGCACTCTCCTGCCTGCCTCTCCCTTTCCCCCAGAGGGCTGGCTGGCTGGAAGAGGAACCTCCCCATTGTCCATGTCTTATACCCTCCCTGCAAGGAGTGCGACAGGGAACTGACCTAGTCTTCCAGGACTGGTCCCTGTGTTTGGCTCAGGATGGGCTACAAGAGCAGAGGTGGGGAAAGGTGATCAAGGTTGGGTGGAGCTGCCCTGGCTTCCCTGAAGGCCCTACCCTGGCCCAGAGAGCTATAGGTACTGGCAGCCTGTGGTTGGAATCGTTGGGAAAGACCAGCAGAGGCTTCTGGGGTCCAGCCAGGGAGAAGCCTACAGCTGCCCAGGGAGCAAAGGAGAGGGTGGGATCTTCCTGTTGTTGGGACAGGCCATTTCTAGTATAGGGAGGAGTCCCAAGGGTTCCTGAGGTCTGGGTGAAATGGGCAACAGGAAGGCACAACCGGGTCTCCTTGGTCCTGGCTCCTGACCCACTGGGAGGGGAGGGAAGGAGGGAGTGTGAACTGTGCAGTGGGTGAGGGAAGGTGTGGATGCAAGGCCCTTGAGCCTCTCTATGGAGCTTTGCAATCCAGAAAGTGGATGGAAGGTGTTTGCTGCTGTTTCCCTGGAATGTGCCCAGGATGAGCTCCCCTGTGCCTTTCTTGGCTCCAAGGGTTCAAGAAAGCTGCCGGGAGTGAGTCCCTTGGGACTTAGCATTTCTGGCTTCATTTCCCACCACCCCGTGCAAAGACCAGGGACTCTCGTTGCTGCTGTGACCAAGACTGGAAGTCAGATGAGGAAACTGCTGTGCCTTTCATGACACCAAGGCTCAGGGAGAATATATGCAGAGAAGATGGAACAGGTCCTGCAGTCCTGGGCCCTTGGCCTGAGTCCACTCTCTGGACCCCACTTTCAGCTTCTTCTTCTTGCCACAGAAAACACTCCACAGTCACCGCAGCATCAGGTCACCGCTGCATTTACTTCACTGTGTGCAGCCCCCAATCTGATTCATCTTTCCCCTCCCATGGGTGGTCATGGCAGGCACTGGCTCCTGCAGATACACTTCCCACGCAGATTCTGGGGAGTGGCCTCCAAGAAGTTACCTTGTCACCTTCTAGCCCTGAATAATGGCCCAGTGTGGATTCTAACGTCCAGGTCTACACTGTCCCAGTGCAGATAGGAAAGGCGTGCGGAGCCACCCCAAAGCATGGCAAGGAGAACACAGGTATGTACCCCAGCCTGGGCCTGCAGCATGAGTGTCATTACTCTGTGATTTCTGTGACCACAGTGACATTATTTGGATAAACCCCAAGAGACAAGTACTTGCCAGGAAAGGCTGCAAGGGATGTTGTTTGGCTGACAGGTGGGTGTGAGGAGGAGTGTGGACAGGGCACGTGGGCTGACCACTGGTCCTCAGACACATCCCACCAAACCCACACACCATCCCACAACCAGACAGACGGATGACGGGACAGACACTGCGGAGTCTACTTACGCCAGCGGTGACGCCCTGCCAAGCAGAGGAAAACCCAGCCGTGAGTGCGCGTCCGTCATGGGATAGCAGAGGGGCAGCGCACACAAGAGAGCCGGGTTAGGGTCAGAAATGAGTTATTGGAATGGGGTGGGTGAAGGAGGAAGAAAAAGAGAAAAAACACGGTCAGTGAGGAAGGAACCATGGAAATTAACAGCAGAAACGGGAGCACGTTATGGCCAAGAGGGTTACTCACTGGCACCACGGCATGGTCAGCTCAGCGTGGCTGCATTAAAAGGAAGAGGAGAAGAGGACCCTCTCCAGGCATACCAGGGGAAGAACAGGGAGGGGATGGGAGGGGACAGGAGGGAGATGGGAAAGGTCCTTCGGAAGCCTCGATTAATCAACAGTGCATCAGTTCCAAAACTGATGGATGCCCTGGTGGTGAGATCAAATGATAGCAGTTTTCCCAACGTGCAGAAAACGGAAAGTTAGTGAAGAGCAGTTCTTCCATTATTTTCCATTGAACTTCCCTTTGGCGATTGCTACTACTTTTAAGAGCACACCAAAGACACACACGACAAAGAAATGTTAACAGGAAATCCCTGTTAGCTCTTGGGCTTAGGCAGCCTTGTTTTTCTGGGTACCCATGAGCTAATGCTTGTGTTTTTAAACTTGCATGGTCATATTTTCTGCTTTGAATGATGGAATTCAATCAACCTTGCCCAGAATTACGCCAAGAGCAGCAGCTCTGAGCCTTGGGAGTTTGACTTGAAGCTCTAGGACAGGTGACCTCTGCCCCCTGGTGGCCTAGAGGAAGTACTGCATCTCCAAGAGGGTCCCAGGTTCCTCAGTTCCAGCAGAGCCTAGGGAGCCTACACTGTTCCACCCTTGGGGCTGGGGAGCCTGCCCTTTATAACCTGCATGCATATCACGGCCACAAGGGCTGGGGTCTGGAATGGCCAAGTGAAACTGGGTTCTCTGGGACTTTTTAATCCCTCCATCCCTCTTATTATATCTGTTTTCCTTGCTTTGGAAAAAAACATCGCTGTCATTTCAAGACTTTTTGCCTTGAATTGCTGGGGGATCCTGGAATTCTTATCCTGACCCAGGGATAAGATGTTGCCCAGATTGAGAATCAGCCAACACAGTGGTATTCTCAAGTAGAAAACAGTGAGGAACTGTGTGTATGTGTGTAAGAAAGAAACAACAGATAGACGGACACACACACACAAACACACGAGAGAGACAGAGAGAAAGAGAGGGAAAGGGAGAGAGAGAAAAAGAGAGCAACAAGGAGGAAGACAGAAAGAGACATACAGATGGAGATACAGAGACACGCAGAGAAAGGGAGACACAGAGACACAGAAAGGGAGACAGAGACACAGAGAGGGAGACACGGAGACACACAGAGAGAGGTCTGCCTGCATGAATGTTTGCATTGCTAACATTTTTCATTCACAAATGATTTTCAGCCAACTCTTTCTTTACCAGCCCTTGAATTCCCCAACCATAGCTAATGGGCGAACTCCAGGAACCAAGGATGTCTTAAATGCCACTGGCCTGAGGCCGGGCTTCCTCGGGCAAAGAGGAGGGGATTGCTCCCATTCGTGGGACTGATTGCCAGCAGTACTGTAAATAGCTGCTCGCAGACCCCTTCCAAAACCAGAAACCCAGCCAGTGTGTTTGAATCAATTCTCAGCGCCGGAAGAACCTGGCAACGTCCCCCTCCTTAAAGGACAGCTTCGCTGTGAGAGGCCTGGGGGCCTCCAGGATGGTCCCCTTGTTAAGAGGACTGTAGAAGTCTCTTCTTAAGCCAGCCTCCTCAAGAAGCCTGGGAAAATGCAGAGGCTGTGAAAAGCACTTTGAGAAGCCACCATTTTCTGCATTTCTCCACCCTTCTCCTAAAGCTGACCATGGAGAGGGTCTGAAGGGAGGATACCCACGTTCCAGAAGACCCTGCTGAAGGCTGGCTCCCCTCCAAGGGCCATGCCCCCAAGAGGTCCAATGTGAAGGAAGAAAGCTGGTCCTGATGGCGCCCAATGGCCCAGACCCCTCGGGCTCTGGAGGCGCTGAGTGGTGGAGGAGGAGGGAGGCGCTTACCCACTGAAGTCACTGCCCTGGGCCTGGGCCTGCCCAGCGATGGCGTCCATGATGGCATCCTGGGAGTACATGCTGATGGGCGTGTTGTACTGTGCATGGATGATGGTGGCCTTGCCGCCCAGCCCCTTCACCTCGATGGGCTTGTGGGTGGACAGGGCCGAGTCCTTCAGGGCACTGGGGTTGAAGCGTTCCTGGTAGTCGGCGCTGGGGGAGGAGTGGGGGAGTACAGGCAGGGATGGGGAGGAGAAAAGGGCAACAGGTGGTGGTTACATGGGTGGCCAAGGCAAGGGCTGGGTGCAGTGGGTGTCGAGAGAGATCTCCCAGAGCCGAGGCCCTGAACCCCTGTAGGCTGCATAAGTCTCCCAGTGGTGGGTGGCCTGGGTCTATTCAGGAAAATCCTTGGTACCCTCCCCCAAAGCCCAGTGCAGAAGGTTTTCTTTTTTCTTTCTTTCTTTCTTTCTTTTTTTTTTTTTTTTGATACAGGGTCTTGCTTTG
Organism: Rhinopithecus roxellana; assembly: GCF_007565055.1. Taxonomy (NCBI): domain Eukaryota; kingdom Metazoa; phylum Chordata; class Mammalia; order Primates; family Cercopithecidae; genus Rhinopithecus; species Rhinopithecus roxellana. The sequence goes on from NC_044559.1 coordinate 5,221,365, forward strand.
TTGTTCAGGGTGGAGTGCAGTGGTGTGATCTCCACTCACTGCAGTCTCAACCTCTCGGGCTCAAGTGATCCTCTCACCTCAGCCTCCTGAGGTAGCTAGGACCGCAAGCATATGCCACTATTTTTGTTTTTTTTTTTTGTAAAGACAGAGTCTCACGATGTTGCCCAGGTTGGTCTTGAACTCCTGGCCTCAAGTGGATCCTTCTGCCTTGGCCTCTCACAGTGTTGGGATAACAGGCATGAGCCACCACTCCTGGCCATAGAAGGGTTTCCTTGACCATCTTGGCATTCCCAGATCCCCTGCAGGGCCTGGCTGAGCCTGAGCTCACTCCCAGGGTCTGCAGGGGCTGCCAGGCACAGAGAGATCTCCCACCACACACAGCAGGGGAAGCGGGGCATGGGGCTGGGGGTAGGGGATGGGAGCAGCAGCCCAAGCTGAGTCCAGAACGCCCCAAAGGTGAAAAGCGGCTCCACTGGCACCCACAGGGATTCTGAGCAAGGTTTCTCCATGAAGGGGCTCTTCCTGCAGGCCACCCTCTTGGTGGCCCAGGGCTCTGCTCTTCCAGACGCTTCAGGGAATGTGCTTCTTCCTCAGAGCAGGGCTCCGGCTGCCCAGGCCCCCTCAAGTCCAGTTTGCTGAGTGGCTGGCCATCCTCTACCCACAGGAGGCTCTTCCCTCCAATGGATAATTGTGCTCCCCGGGCAGACAAGATCCAGTGCAGCCCTTCTGAGGGGTCGCCAGGACAGAAAGGTCTTCAGGCTCACACAGGCCCAGCAGCAGCACAGCCTGTGCCCCCTTCCCCCAACCACCGTCACCAACCCCAGGCGCATCTTAAGCAGCTGCTGCAGCAGGAAATTGGGAATGAAATTAGAACCATCGAATGGAGCCCCCACTCCCACCCCCAAATGCTTCTACTCCAGCTTCACACACATGCAGGCTCACCCAGGGGCACAAGTGCACCCCACTCATACATATGCACACACATGTACACATGCCAGCAAGCACACCCTATCCACATCAGATACACGCAGACACATGCTGGGGCTGGCACGCAAGCGCACACACATGCTGTCCTTTGATACTAACTTGGCTGGAGAGTTGGCTACCACCTGGGGAGGAAAAGGGCAAAGAAGACAGGGTGGTCAGAGGAAGGCTCCACCAGGGGGAGTTTGAGCGCCGGGGCCATCATCAGCCTGGTCATTGTGGAGGCAGAACCAGCCCAAACCACACTGGGTGAGGAGAGCAAGGAGCGAGGAGGGAGAGCTCAGAGCTGGGAGTCGCAGTGACTGGGACCCTCGGTTTGGTTCAGAGACTGACACAGCAGTATTTCCCTCTTGGGCATTCCCCAGTGCCCTCTGCTTTGCCAGAAGAAGTGTTTTCTTGTCCATCTTCAGGGACACTCATACCACATACATGAATCCCCCACATACAAACCTGGCTATAGATCCCAGAGAGGAAGCTGCAGGTGGAGACAGGACCAGCTGTGGCTGCTATGGAAAAGGCTGAGGCCCAGGGGCCTCCCTGCCTGTCAGCATCTCTGGACTAAGAGTCTGTTTTGTGGGGGCAGCTCTGGAATTCTGTCCTGAGCAGGCATTGCAGTGGTGAGGGGGCAGGGTGTGTGCGGGGTTACCTATGCCCCCAAACCTGGACCTCCTCTCCCTCCCAGAAGAGACACAGGCAGCTCTGGCTGCTCCTCTTGGGGTATAGGGGAGTGGGGTGCGCAATCCCCAGGGGCCATTCCTAAAGGCCCCTTGGGCCAGCAATGAGGCAGGATGGAGGAGCAAGGAGGCACAGGGAGAAGTGTGAGCTTAAGGCTTTTTTTGTGAGATGGAGTCTTGCTCTGTCGCCCAGGCTGGAGTGCAATGGCTCGATCTCAGCTCACTACAAGCTCTGCCTCCCAGGTTCACACCATTCTCCTGCCTCAGCCTCCCGAGTAGCTGGGACTACAGGTGCCCACCACCATGCCCGGCTAATTTTTTTTTTTTTTTGTATTTTTAGTAGAGACGAGATTTCACTGTGTTAGCCAAGATGGTCTCGATCTCCTGACCTCGTGATCCACCTGCCTCGGCCTCCCAAAGTGCTGGGATGACAGGCGTGAGCCACCACGCCTGGCCGAGCTCAAGGCTTTCTGAAGAAAAGCGCCCAGCCGAGGCAGCCCAGCTCGGACAGCACAGTGAGAGGCACTTCCTCTCACTCTGACCTGAGAGTGAGCCTCCCAGAGCATGGTCTCTGTAGGGAAAGCAGTGTCTGTCCCGTGTTTCTTTAAATGCAGATTCCCTGCAGTGGCAGACCCTGTGGCCAGTGTCCGTGTCTGGGGCCTGTGAGGGAGACAGTGTGGAAGGTGGGGGGCTCTGTCCCCAAACTCTGCCATCTTCTTGAATCTGCCCAGTGTGGGCTCTAGCTGGGGGAGCCTGGGCCCCAGCCGGCCTGACCCTGGTCATTTGCAGCCAAACCCTGGGGAGCCAGGCTCAAGTCAGTAGTCCCCCGTCCCAGGGAGTGGCACAGTGGCCCCTGCTCTGCCCTGGGCCTGCCACTGCCTCAGAACTGATAAAATTCCCTCTGTCCTCCCAGGCTTAAAATAGCTGCAAGTGGAGCTATATTAGGAAAGGGCCAGCAAGGAGCCCCATTCCTTCTCCATTTTTGGCCAGTGCTGACAGCTGCAGGGTCATTTCTTGCCCTGACCAGGCCAGGACCCCCTGCAGAGGGCAGTGTTTGCCTGGCAAGTGGGGGCTGCCTCTGCCCTGCCTTGGCAGCCTGCTCCTTCTTTGGCATTGATTTCTGCCTCCTGCTCAGTTTCTCCCACCCAGGACCTGGGGCTGGGATGGCTGCAGCAGACACATCTGAGAGGAGCCAGTGCCTGGGTCTTGGGGCAGATGAGCCAAAGATGCAAGACCTACCCAGGGGCCCTTGCACTGAGTGGCCTGAGGGACACTGCCCTTCAGTGCCAGCCCCAGAAGGGAGGAGAAGAAGGGGGCTGCTGGGATGCCCATGCCTGTCTGCCCTTGCACCACATCTGTTTCTCTCTCCTCTTTCCAAGAGGATACGAGCTGCCAAGGAATTGCACTCCAAGCCGCCCAGAGGAGAGAGCAGTGGAAGGGGCTTCCTTTTGGAGCCAGAGAGGACAGAGTTCAAGTCGTGACCCTGCCTCTTCCTAGCACTGTGTCTCCGGGCAAATTACCCATCTGTCCCAGCCTGTTTCCTAATTCTAATTCTTGAGATGGTAGTGCCTACCACACCGGTGGGTTGTGCAGACTGAGCAGGTCCTGAGTCTAAGGTGCTTAGCATGGGAGCAGTGTGCCATGGACAAGCACAGGGATTAGCCTTTGCTGACCCTGTTGCTGACTCAGCATAGGTGGTGGCCTCAGCTCAGCAGAGGTTGCCCTAGGTCAGAGGCCAGCGCAGGTCAGAGGCTCCAGCCCTTCCTGCTGGCATTGCCCAGTACAGCAGCATCAGCTTTTACTTTGGATGAAGCACCCACTGCACACCCTCCCCTAGCCCACCATCCCTTGGAGGAAACGTCAGACTCTGCTGCTCTGAGCACCAAGTAATAATTTACACATTCATCAGGGTCTGGGCAGCCCCTGCACCAACAGCAGAGTACCTTAGGCACTATGGGAAGCAGAGGTGGGCCTGGCCCCTCACTTCCCTGAGCAGGTAGACAAGTCCCTGTCTCAATGCAAAGTGGAGTCAGGCAGACCTGGGTGCCAGTTCTGTCTGCCACTTACTAGCTGTGTGACCTTGAGCAAATTACTTGCTCTCTCTGAGCATCTATTTTCCAGCTATAAGATGGCGAAAATCATGCCCACCTCTGGAGTTAGAGAGAGAGTTGTGTTAGAGAGAGTTGCTGAGAGATAAGGCATGTGGACTGTTAGCTGGTCCATAGCCAGAGTGCAGGGTCACTATGGGGAGACAGTATCATCATTGCAGGTGGGTCTCCTGGGAGTCCCAGGCCACCAGAGGCTGACCTCCCTGCCTGAGGCCAGCCCCTGGAAAGGACCAGGAAGACCTACCAGCCCAACAAAGGTGGGACAAGGAGGCCATATCTGTTCTACTATTCCCTGAGTTTTCTGGCAAAAGTCCTTTGCTGGGGAACCTTGGGGGCATATATGACTCTGTCACCTTGGCTAAGGGAAGCAAGCCATGTGGTGCCAGAGGTCAGCTTCACTGAGGATTCCAGAAACAGCTGGGGAGCTAGGGAAGCTGAGGGCCACAGGGAGCAGTGATCTGATGGGGCACAGGTACCTTCTGCTGCAAGGGCAAAGGCAAGGGCATGGGCTTGGGCCAGACTGACTGGATTCCCACTGTGACTCTTCTGGGTGGCTCCAGGCAGTGATGATACCAGGTGTCATGCAGTGAGTGGGTGACAGACAAAGCTCAGAGCTTTACAAGTGTTAGGTCCTTTATCCTCCCAATAACCCTGAGACATGGACAGTGTGATTCCTCCACAATTCGGAGGAGGAACACTGAACCACTAGGCTCTACTGCCTTGACTCAGCCTGCCCTGCCTGGAGAGGGCTACACTAATTGCACAGGGTGGGAGAAGAAGTTAGGGTGAGAGAACAAGCGTGAAGGGCTTGGAGCTAACACAGGCCCAGTATGGGGACTCTGATCCCTTGGTCCCTTCCACAGTGTCCCAGTCCCATGTGCATTTAACTGCTGTGCTCCCAGAGTCCCACCAGCTAGACCTTGGGGGTGAGGCTGCTGTTCTCCCGCACAGCCCCTTTCTCCCTGGGATGCTGCTTCCTCGCCACCCCACCCTGGCCAAGGTCACTTCTGCAAACCCGCTCCCTGCATGCCACTGCCAAAGAGTCTCTCCATACACAATTCAGGGGCTCCCTCCTCCAGGCAGCTTCCCAGACTATTCCTAGTCCCAGAGAACTCGCTTTTCCACCTCTCAGCTCCCCGCTGCTCCTGCCTCCTTCCCCCCAGAGGGGTGGGGATCGGCGCATAGCTCTTGAAGGAAGCAGGCTGCGCTGTGCTGTTCTGGGGGGCGGCCTAGTGAAAAAGTTTTGGAAGTCAGAGTCTCCTGCATTCAGGACTCGCTCGGCCACATAGTAGCTGGACAAACGGACTGTGACTTAACCTTCTCTGAGCCTCAGTTTCCTCCTCTGCAAAATCCGACATGTCACCCCAGCGTGGTTGGTCGTATAAATTGCTGGCATGCCTGGCTCATGGCAAACGCCACAGGATCATTGCTGGCCTCATGGGCTCGGGGCTGGCTGGATTGGGGCCAGTGCCTCGCTCTGACCACCTGACCAGGTCTCTGCCGAGCACCGAGGACCCAGGTGGCCCAGGCCACCCGTGGAGAGCTACACGCCCGTTACCTACCCTCCTGGGAGTCCGACACCCGAGGCCTTCCCTCGGAGGCTCATCTGGTACATCTGAGCCATCTCCCTCAGGGTCTCTGCCGAGTACAGGCCAATGGGGTTGTTATATTGCCTCGGCTGGCTTGAGCCCGGCAGGGCTTTCGGGCCGAGTAGGTCCCGGGCCCCGTCCGGGCTGGTCTTGGCCCTCAGTCTGACCCGCGGAGGGCCAGGGTCAGAGGCCTCGGCGAGTGAGGAGAAGGCAGAGGGCAGGGAGAAGGCAGGGCTAAAGGTAGGCCTGAGCTCCGGGGTGCCTGGGCTGGCCCTCGCCTCAGGGCTGGGGCTGAGTGCCACCAGGCTGCCGTTCGTATCCAGAGTGGGGTCCTGGCACACGGCAGGCCATGCAGGGGAGAGAGAAGAGAGCAGTTAGAGGCTACACGCATCCCAGCGCTCCTGCGTGGACCTGAAACAGATACGTTAGTGCGAGCCCTGCAGCCTGAAGCCCAGAGCATCTGGGTGCAGCACCTGGAGGGGAGGATGCTGGTGGAGGAGCAGGCAGGCACATGGCTCCTGGCCTGGCCTGAGGCTGGCATCCAACTAGGCAGAGTGCCAAGCCCTGCGCGGAAGCCAAGCCAAGCTTCCTACCCTCAGGGCCCGAGGAAGTGGGTATAGGGGTCAGGGGATGGCCCATTCTGTGTCTGTTCCCCCTGCCCCTGAGAGTGGCTATCCAGTGGGCACAGCCCAGACTCCTGCTCCACTGACCCCACACTGCCAGTGAGATGGGGTCCCTGGGCTGGCTGTGGGGCAGGTGGTGGGGAGGTGAGGAGGGAAGCCGAGGAAGTGGGTAGCTGACATTTGGGCCCCTCAGTCCACCTCTGTAAGCATCTCCCAAGCAGCTCTCCACCCACTTTCCCAGTCTGTGACCTACTGCACCCCTGTCAGCCTCTTTTTCTCCCCTCTCCCTACTCCCCTGCCCAATCTGCCCCACTGGACATTTGGGGTCACTATCAGCTCACATAGAGGGAGAAGTTGAGCAGGGAGCCCTCGGGGGTTGAGCTGCTTAGTGGGGCCTTGGGAAGGGCCCAGGCAGTGGTGAGGTCTGGAGCCAGGGCTTGGCCTCCCTTCTCCCCTGTGCCTGCCTCAAAGGCCATCACCAGCACATCCTAAGGGCTACAGGGGCATGCACTTGGGAGGGGCAGGTGGGTAAGTGGAAACCAGAGGGAGAGATCTGGGTAGGGGAAAGCCTGTAGCCAGCACGCCCCTCCACACCTGGAGGTCCTCCTCAAGCTGGGCCTCAGCCACAGTCACCCAGTCCTGGCCCCCTTGGCAAATGAGGATCAGAGCCTGGACACTCGTCCCCTGCCTGGCCAGGAAGGTGACCCCTCTCCTGGGAGCACTGCTGCCCAAGCTAGCTTCTATCGGCGCAGCCAGGAGGCATAGCAGAGGTGACTTGCACCCAGGCAGGCATTCATTCCCACATCCAGTGTTCAAGAGGGGCTTGAAAGTCTCTCCCGAGGGGCTGCCTCACTTCCCCAGGGTCAGCTGCAGCAGCGACAGGGATGGGGCAGGGCTGATCCCACAGCCTCTTCCCAGTTGGGCCAGCCAAAGACCAGGCAGGCTGGCCAGGGCCAGAACTCCAGGAACCAGGGCTGAGTGGACCCCGCCGCCGCAGTCAGCACCTACCTTCTGGTGGGGGATCACTGGCAGAGGGGACTGGACTGGGGGTGCTGTCGTGGAGATGGGAATGGGACGCTTCGATCTGTAGAAACCAGAAATGAGACCAAGTGAGGAAGTTGCCCCTGGGGCCAGAAGCTCCTGCCTGGGCAGGGCTGGTGAGGAGAAAGAGACAGACAGGCAGCTGAGTCAGAGGGCTCCAGATCCACTGTCCACCCCACGGGCTGGATCTCCCCAAGAAGGCCCTGGGCCGGACAAGGATGGAGAAGTCATGGCCCCTGGGCACTTTGGCCAGCATCCATGGGCCCCTGCTATGTCACTGGGGGCTGCCTGGGCAAAGTGGAAGCAGGGAAGACCTGCCTTCCAGGACCAATGGCCCACATATGGGCAGCACCAGGACCACCCTCTCAGCCTTATCTGTAAAGTGAGGCAGTAATGTCTGCCTCTAGGTGCTTGACAGCGACTTGGGCCCGGTTGTTCCTCTGGCCCAGGGCTGTCCTTATCTTCCTGCACAGTTCTGTAGCCCAGGGCTAGGCCCACTCAATTGCTATGGGACTATCCCTCTTTTGGCCCTGCCCCATGCCCACACCCAAGCCTCCGCCCCCTGCTCTGGAGAGCTCCCACCTACTTCTGCAGGGTGAGGCTCAAGTTGTAGCTGGCAGACTTGATCTTGTTCTGGGCTTCCAGGTGGGTCATGGTGTCTGTGTTGACGCCGTCAATGGCCACCACAAGGTCACCCTGGCTGAGCTCGGACTGGGCTGCCTTGCTGCCTGGTGTGATCTGATTGGATAGCAGAGGTGAGGGGTAAGCATAAGGAAGGTGGTCCTGAGGAAGGGCCAGTCTTTGGGGGAAGAGTCACCTGGGAGTATTCAGCAGAAGCCATCATTTTGTTTTTCATTCGCTGCGGCCAGTACCAGCTGCTCACCAAGCCTAGTTCCTCTTTCCGGCACATGACTACCACATTGCTTAGAGCTTTGTGTCTGACTGAGGCCTTGGGACTAGCTCTGGCCCATGGAATGAGGGTGAAAGCAATGTATGCCCTTCCAGGTCTGTCCCTAGCAACCATCCTTGTGATCCTGCACACTCTCTGCTTGTTGACTGACTGAATGCAGGGCATGGTGAGGAAGAGAGATGGTTAGGGAACACTGTGTTGGACATTGCATGAATGAGAAACTTTTGTCGTGTGGAGCCATTAAGGTTTGGAGGCTGCCTGATATGGTGGCTCATGCCTGTAATCCCAACATTTTGGGAGGCTGAGGTAGGAGAATTGCTTGAGGCCAGGAGTTTGAGGCCAGCCCAGGTAACAGAGCCCAGACCTTGTTTCTACAAAAATAAAAATATTTGGCAGGGTGTGGTGGTGCATGGCTGTAGTTCTAGCTACTCAGGAGGCAGGTGAGAGGGTCACTCCAGCCTAGGAGTTTGAGGTTACAATGAGCTATGATCGCTCACCACTGAACTCCAGCGTGGGTGACAGAGGGAGACCCTGTCTCTTAAAAGTTTGCAGGCGGCCGCCAGGCATGGTGGCTCACGCCTGTAATCCCAGCACTTTGGGAGGCCAAAGTGGGCGGATCACAAGGTCAGGAGTTCGAGACCAGCCTGGCCAATATGGTGAAACCCCGTCCTATTAAAAATACAAAAATTAGCCAGGCGTGGTGGTAGGCACCTGTAGTCCCAGCTACTTGGGAGGCTGGGGCAGGAGAATCGCTTGAACCCAGGAGGTGGAGCTTGCAGTGAGACGAGATCGCGCCACCGCACTCCAGCCTGCGCGACTAAGCAAGACTCTGTCTCAAAAAAAAAAAAAGAAAAAAAAAATTTGCAGGCAGCCAGGTGTGGTGGCTCATGCCTGTAATCCTGGCACGTTGGGAGGCTGTGGCAGGCAGATCACCTGAGGTCAGGAGTTCAAGATCAGCCTGGCTAACATGGTGAAACCCTGTCTGTACCAAAAATACAAAAGAATTAGCTGGACCTGCTGGCGTGTGCCCATAGTCCCAGCTACTCAGGAGGCTGAGGCAGGAGAATCACTTGAGCCCTTGATTGAACCCAGGAGGTAGAGGTTGCAGTGAGCTAAGATCATGCCACTGTACTCCAGCCTGGGTGACAGAACGAGACTCTGTCTTAAAAAAAAAAAAAAAATGCAGGCTATTTGTAACCTTGGTTAGCCTCTTATAACCCCTGCACCCTGCAAAGCTATGGAGCACTTTTCAGAATCCAGGAGAAAAGAGAGGTGCAGGAGCTAAGATACAGCAGCATCCCAGAGACACTGCCAGGCTGAAAGGCAGGATAAATGCATCTACTCAAAAGCATCTTAGTGCATGGTGCTTTGTGCTACCTGGCAGATGTGGAGACGGTGAGGTAGCCGACAACCCTGCCTGGGTGAGCAAAATTGGCTGGGAAATGGGGCAGGGCTTAGGGTTCTGTAGTTGGTGTCATACCTCCAGAAGGCGGGGTGCAGGTTTGGGGGCCAGTTCCCAAACCCTGAGCCCCAGTAACATCACAGAACCCCAGTAACATCACAGAATGTTACATTCTGGAGGCCCCATCTTCAGTGTAACCACACAGAATGCCACTGCAACTCCACCTTGGGAATTCCCCATGGGATCTCAGGAAGGCCACACCTCCTGGGACATTACTTGGGATGTCATGATGGCTCAGGCTGCACTCTTGGTGACATCATGCACGATGCCAAATTCTGCACGCCTGGCATCCAGTAATAGCACACTGAATGCTGTGGCAGCCCTACACACAGTGATGTCACATGAGATGCAAAATTCCAGAGGGTCTAATGATGTCACCTAAAATGGCTTGATGGCTGGCCCCTAGAGATCTTAGCAGCCCCACCCCTACAGATACCTCATGGAATGCCAGAGACTCTGGCTGTCCCCCTGTGACATCATATGGAATGCGCTGGCCCCTGCTAGTATCACATAGAATGACTTTATGACCTGACTCCCACCACACCATGTTGGAAGTCCCCAACCCCCACATCATGAGGAGTGCCACGCGGGCCTGGCCTTCAGTGACATCACAGGAAAGAGGAGGCTCTGGACCCCATCCCCCCAAGCTGTGGCTGGAGGTGTTCCTTGGCTTTGCCTCCCAAACATGCCCACCAGCCAGTCCTCTGGGCCTCTCTGGGTACATCCCAGTCACTTTCCTGGCTATAACCCAAGGACCAAGCCAGCTCCTAGTGTTGGCAGAAGCTAGATTCAGGCCAAGGCCTGAGAACCATCCTAGAAGGAGCCCAGAGAGGCTCTGGGGACAGTCCCTTGCCCCAGGTGCCAAGCCTGGGTGGGCCTCTCGCCAGGCCCTGGGCTTACAGACATGGATGGAAGCTCCTGCCAGTCCCCTCACAGGGAAGCCCCTTCCAAACCAGGATGCTCTGCAGTCACTAGTCACCAGTGTCCAGCCCATTCCCAGATGGGCTCTGCAGATGCAGCCCAGGAACTGAGATGTTTCTGCATGACCACATTATGGGTCACAGAAACACTGCCCTACACCACATGGGTGATAACAGCAAGACCAGGACAGCCCTCTCCAATGGCTGTGAACCTGCCATTTCAGCCCTAGGGGCTATGGTGCCCTTTTTTTTTCTTTTTTTTTTCTTTTCTTTTTTTTTTTTTGAGACAGGATCTCTCTCTGTTGCCTAGGCTGGAGTGCAATGGCGTGATCTCGGCTCACTGCAACTTCTGCCTCCCGGGTTCAAGCAATTCTCCTGCCTCAGTCTCCTGAGTAGCTGGGACCACAAGCACACGCCACCACGCCCAGCTAATTTTTGTATTTTTAGTAGAAAGGGAGTTTTACCATGTTTGCCAGGCTGGTCTTCAACTCCTGACCTCAAGTGATTCTCCCGCCTCAGTCTCCCAAAGTGCTAGCATTACAGACATGAGCCACCATACCCAGCCTGTGGTGCCCTCTTAAAATACTGGTCACCTTGTGTCCACACGCCCCTTTCCCAGCCCTGGAATCTGCAGAGCCTGGAAAGGACAATACAGAAACAGACGCCTGGACCGCCAGGAAGCCACAGCATCTGCTTTGCAAAGTCCAGCCTGCCCTCCAGGCTCCACAGGGGCATCTTAGAGCTACTTGAGATTTCTTAAAATACACTTAGCCCTTACCCCCAAACTCATTGCCATAGCTTCTGTTAATGACAGGAGTGTGTTGCTGCCTTGAGTGTAGAGGTGAACAAAGGGTAAAAACCAACATCAGCACGGGAAAGCAAAACAGTTTTCTAGACTGAGAGGGGACTCCTGGGGGCAAGTTGAGCTGCCCAGCCAGGCCTGTCCTGCAGAAAATCGACTTTCCCTACTCCTCTATGTGATCCCCAACATTTTATTATAGACATTTTTACAGATTTCTAGGCAGAAAAAGTAGAAAACATTCTAAAGTGCACACCTGAACACCCACTACCATGGCTGTACCATAACATTTCACTCTCTTTGCTTTATCACACTCCATCCCTCCACATCCACCAGTCCATCTCATTCACCAGGCATTTCAAAGAAAGCTGCAGGCACAGCATACTTCTGTCCAGGGCAAATTTTGCAATGCCTGTTCTGTCCTAGTGAACTGCCCATGGGACTCCCCCACAGCAGGACACTCCCACAGCAAGGCTCTCTCACGGCAGGGCACCCCCAAATGCTCACGTACAGAGAAGGGGTTGTACCCCTGCAGGGCTGGGTCACTGCAGACCCCACGCAGGAGGGCCACGACCTTGGTCACAGAGGAGACACTGACAGGAGAGATGGGAGTTGTGTCCAGAAGATCATGATGATAGCATGAGCAAGGGCACCAGAATGACGTCCAAGAGAGGCGGGGGCCAGATCAGCAGGGCCCTCTGCAGGGCCATCTGACTGTCCTCCCTCTGGAGGTGCCTCAGAGACATCTTTCTCCCACAGGCGTGGGCCAACTGGCACCAGCCTTCCCCACCAGGTCTCCTCACTTCCCCTCACCTGGACCTGCCTGGCTCTCCCTCATCCTCAGGCATGGGCTCGGGGGATGCTTGCTAGCAAGGGAGAGCTCAGCCTCCTGGGGTCTGGTCAGTAGCCAAGCCTCTGACCAGAGGGGAGTGGCTGAGCTGGATCCCCTGCCTGGCGCCTCTCCCATGCAGCTGTGTCTGCTTGTCAGGGCTCAGCTGGCCTGGCCTTTGGCTGCCCCGAGCAGGGTCCAACATCCCTCAGGGTGGGGGCTGGGGGTGCTGATATCCTCCTCTAGGGAAGTGCTCCAGGCAGGATGGAGGCAGGCACCCTATGGATGACCAAGAGCCATCGGATGCCTTCACCCCACCACAGGAGCAGCCTGCCTGGGTGGGTTGGAGGGGGGCACCCTCAGACCCTTGCCCAGAGCCCAGGGCTTATGGAGAGTGCACTCCATTCACGATGCTTCCACATCACTATTGTCTGACTCCATCCTCCTCTTTCCTTTCTGTGTTTCAGAAAGGGCCCAAAGCACCCAAATCCTTGGAGCTGCGGTTTTTTTCTTTTTAATCTTTCTATCCGCCTTTGAGCATTTAAATGCCTCCTTTGAATGAGCATTTCATTCCCACTTCACATTTCAGTCTTCTTCAGCCAGTGGGCCCCTCTAAACCCTGGAAATCCAACCCTGGGCACAGCCTAGAATGGCCTCAGGGTGGAGCACCAATCTCCTGTCTCCAAAGCCCCCAGGAAAGGCTGCAGGTATTTGGAGGCCAAGATCAGCCCCCTGTCCCTAGGAGCCCTTCCGCCTTGCTGGGCCAACGTCTTAGGGCACCCCCAAGTGTAGCCCAGGGAGAGCTGGTGCCAGAGCCACCTGTGAGTGCTGGGGGCTGGGGGCAGGGAGGCAGCAAAGGAGGAGCACAGGTGCCAGTATGGGCCGGGCCCCAGCTTCGGTGCCAGCCTCCAAGCCCTCCAGTGTCAAGAGAGAGACAATGCCTTTCTCGGGATTCTTGTGAGGATTATGTCGTTAAACATATGTCGTTATGTAAGGAGGGTGCAGAGCTAAGAGAGTTTCAGGAAAACTCCCAATCCAGGGAGGCACAGTGCTGACCCCATCTGCTACCCCCAGAAGGTGTGAGGCTGGCTGGCTGCATCCCCGGGCTCTACAGGAAACAAGATCCACAGCTGGCAGAGGGTGGGGCTTGAGGGGCCAGCCCTGGCTGACCAGTTCTGAGCCAGCCTGCTGGCCCTAGAAGGGACTGGGTGTCAGGGGGAGGGGAGGAAAGTTCTGTACAGGGTCCAGGGGAAAGAAGGCGTCAGTGAGGCTTCAGAGGCACCCATGCCATCGGCTCCTATTTCCCCAGTTCTCTGGCAGCAGAGAGAGCAGCTGGGCTCTGCAGACATTTCTGGCCATCATTCACTCCCAGTGTTCAAACCAGGCAGGCCCCTGTCTTCCTCCCCTTCTAGATCTGCCAGTGTAGATGTGGTGGGTGGAGGCTGGGGCAGGCGGCAGATAAGTAGGAAGGGTTCAGCAGCTCCCCCTTCCCACACTCCCAGGCTGCCTGCTTGGGTTGGGGTGGGTGGGGCAAAGTGCATTTTCATTGTATGATTAAATTACTGTCTTGCCCTGCTCTGCTGCCTTCCCATCTGGCCTCCCTGGGGTTTTGCTCATGCTCACCCTCTCACTGCAACCTTCTGTCTCCCCATGGTCCCACTCCCCAACTCCACCCTGGCTGATAAATAAGCGAGAGTCTCCTCAATGCTCAAAAAGCCTCTCCCTGCCTGCCTGGGTGACTCCAACTGGCTCCTGTCATGTCCCCTTTCTACACCTCCAGACTCCTCCAGGAAGTGACCCACACATCCTGCCCCCAATGCCACTGCCTCCTACCTGCTCACACACAGCCATCTGCCTTTGGCCCCACTATTCCACGCATATCAATGACCTTCTGTGTCCAAAGCCAGGGGTCACTGCCCCCCTCTAACTGACCACACCTCCCCTGGCTTTCCTCAAGTGTCTCTTGAGTCTTTCCTGCCTCTCTTCCTCCTGTCCAGGTCCACAGTTCCATTTGTGGCTTGGGTGTGCCCCTCAGGGGCACTGGCTTTCAGGGGCCCCCAGCAAGGCCCATTCTTGCCTCCAAGGATGGTTCCTGGGCAGAGGTGGAGCCTGGTCCCAAAGGGGTGCCAAAGCTGTGTTTGAGGGCAGGAGGGCTCGGCGTGGGGGAGGGTCTTTGCAGTCAGGGGCAGCCTCTGGATGAGAGGGGATGATGTAGAAAGGGAAGGAGACTCAGGGAATTGGGGAGCTATCCCCCAGCAGGGCCTGGCCCAGTCTTTCTCAGACAGCCCTGAAGTCCTGACACTGGCTACCCCACAATGCCTGTAGCCCCGGAGCCCTGGGGCTGCTCATGCAGCTGCTCTTGCACGGTGTCCTGGCCTGGAGGCCTCCAAGGGTCCCACTCATTCCCCAGAACCCAGCCAGCCTCATGTCCTCTCCTTTTGGATCCCTCACAGAGTTAGATGCAGTTCTGAGCATCAGGGAGGACCTGGCCTGGGGGACCTCTAAGAATACATTCCCCAGCTGTGAGCCTCCGAGCCTCCGGCTGCTTATCTTCCCCTGCTGATAGATGGATGTTGCCGGGGAGGACCCTGCCAGCCCCACAGAAGCCCTTGGAGGCTTGCCTGACCTTCAGTGCAGCTATAAACAGCATGGCCTGTCAGCACTGCTAAGAGCTGCCCAAGAAACAGCACTGCGTGCTCCAGCGGCCCCGAAATTCCAGGCATTGCTGGCACAGCTACCCCAGAATAGTCTCAGCCTGTCCCCCTTCCTCTCCCCAGAGACCCTCTGTCCTCAGCATGTTCCCACCACAGCTGGGAGAGTCTGATAAATAACTGGAACCGAAACCCACAGAGGAGGAGAGGCCTCTGGGCTGGTGCTCCAGGTGAGCCTGCAGGCGGGGTGGCTGAGACCCTAGGGACAGAGGGCTTCCAGTAGAGAGGCAGGCCCCTCCTGGGCCCAGGCTCAGCCCCCCAACTCCACCAGTCTCACAACTTGTCCCGGTAGACAACAGGTGGAAAGTTTTCATAAGTGCCTGTTAGAAAGAGCTCCCACAGGTGTGGAAGGCATTATTTATTTATTGATGTATTTTTGAGATGGAGTCTCACTCTGTGAGACTGGCCTCCCCTGTGGTTCTGCTCATGCTCACCCTCTCACTGGAACCTTCTGTCTTCCCATGGTCCCACTCCCCAACTCCACCCTGGCCGATAAATAAACGGGAGTCTCCTCAATGTTCAAAAAGCCTCTCCCTGCCTGCCTGGGTGGCTCCAACTGGCTGTGCCTCCCCGGATTGGGAGTTTTCCTGACTCCCCAGACTGGAGTGCAGTGACACGATCTCAGCTCACTGCAACCTCTGCCTCCTGGGTTCAAGCTATTCTCCTGCCTCAGCCTCCTGAGTAGCTGGGATTACAGGCATGCGCCACCACACCTGGCTAATTTTTATATTTTTAGTAGAGACAGGGTTTCACCATGTTGGCCAGGCTGGTCTCCAACTCTTGACCTCAAGTGGTCTGCCCCCTTGGCCTCCCAAAGTGCTAGGATTACAGACACGAGCCACCACGCTCGGCCTGCTATCCCCATTTTAAGGGTGAGAAAAACTGAGGCTGAGCAGGTAAACAGACTTCTGAGGCGACACAGCTGAGAGCAGCAGAGCCTAACAAAGCATACTCCTCTTCCCCAAGGTGGGGGCATGAGAGGCGTGAAGAGGCGAGACCCCAGACCATGGTCCCAGCCTCTGGCCAGCTGCCAGGGCAGAGTCCGGGCTGGGCCTTTGGAGCTGCTCCCTCTCTGGGCTTCTGCCCCCTCCCCACTTCCTGGAGAACTGGCTGGGGTGGGGTGAAAGGGCAGCTCATGTTGCAGGCCCAGCCACACCTGTCCAGGATAAATAAAGGCATTTCCCCGCCACCCTCCGCTCCCAGTGTCCCTCTTGAATCCCCTTCTCTGTGAGTCCGCAAGAGGAGACCCTCTGAAGGGAGGCCTTGAGGGGCTGCTGCTGCCCCAAGGTTGCTGCCATGGACCCCTGGGAGCCACCACCCAGCCTGCAGGTGGTCTGTGTCCCTCCAGGAGGAGCTGCAGCACACACCTGCAACTGAGAGGGGACAGGTCTCCCCAGTGCCTTTCTAGTAGTCCCAGTCAGAGGGGTGAGCAGGCCAGCATGGGAGTTGGGGTGAGAGGACACAGGAGATCCACCCATGGCCATCCCTGTCCTGTGAGCAAACTCGAGCCTCAGTTTGCCAGGCTCTGAAGTGAGGTAACGATCCCAGCCTCGCCTGCCTGCCTACCCCACAGGGTCACACACTCTTGCCTGTAGTGCCCTATGGCACAGGCTCAGGTCCTGGCTGGGGTGGGAGTGGAGTTCCTCCAGAGAGCTCTGGCCATGCCTGCCCCGTAGGGGGATGTCCCTGGTGCAGAAGGACCCTGTGAGCCCCAGCAGTAAATCCTACAGCCCTGGTGGCATGGCAGGGCTGTGTCCACAAGGCCTGCCCTGCCAGCGGCCCGGAACCAGGACACAAGCCCAGGCTATCAGCAGCCCACCACCAAAATTTCTCAAGAGGTTCCAAGCCCTGGGAAGGGCTCTAGTTCCCAGTCCAGCCTGCTCCACAGCTCAGGTGATTTGGGGCATGCCCCTAAAGGAAGCCGAGAGGCCATCATGCCCATCCCCCAGTGCCCTGCCTGAGCTTTGGGTTCTATTTTTAAAAGTCCCCCCAGTCATTGGATCCAGCACATCCCTGTATACCCCCTCCCCGGAGTAAGGACATTCCTCCTGCTATCTAGCTTAAGGCCTCTGGGCTGCCATTTAAGCCCCTGGCTGGCTGGGGCCAGGTGGCACATAGACCCTGGGTGAAGTCATTGGCTATCCTGAGTGCCAGTGAGCCCAGTGCCAATTTGCACCCATAGGGATAGGGCAGGGAGCACCAGCAGGAGGCCTGGAGATGGTGGAGCTCGGGGAGATGTGGGCTCAGTCCCAGGCAGGGGAGGCCACAGGGCCCATGAGAGAGCACACAGAGGCTTCACCTTGTACAGGAAGGAGTCCTGCAAGCATGGGGGTGGGGAGCTGTGCAGGGCAGTGGGAAATCCACTGGGGCTCACATGCCCACAGGTCGCCACCTCATGCAAAGTGTGCAAAGCTGTGAGTTTCCAGGACCCTGTGGTCTCCAGGGCAGTAGATCTGAAGGGGTGGAGTCTCCAGGTTAGAACAAGCCACATCTCCAACTGAAGGATGGAGGGCAGGGCCTGTTCCCTGCGCCAGAGCCAGGCCAGCACCCACCCTGGAGGCATGTGGCCTCTATGGCTATTATAAGGCTCTCACGGCATCCCTGGGTGGGCCTTCTACTTCTGGGGTTCCCCCAAGACCCATGGAACCAAAAACAGAGACTACTGGTGGCGTTGGCTCCTGACCCTCTGCCCAGGCTCCCTGGCCCCTCTGCCAAGCACCTTCAGGCCTTGCCCACTTCAGTGCTTCCCCTCCAACCCCTTCCTCCAGCCCCCAGGCCCAAGGCAAGTCCCAAAGGCCCCAGAGAAGAAACTGGCCCCTTGTTCCCCTACTGGGCAGTATCCCAGATACCCCTGCCCACCCACTACCCTCCGGTGACAGCCTGGGAGCCTCCCCCTCCTGCCTTGTGACCAGAACAGCATGGCCAGGGGCTCAGCCACCAGGCAGGGTTGTCCTAACCCTGTATGCCTCACAGTTCATCCTGAGCCTTATGGTCTTCAGCCCTGGGTCTACCAGTGCCTTGCTGGGGAGTCTCTTTGTCTGACGTATACTGACGGAGTGCCTACTACGGTCTAGATGCTGTTCCCCCATCAGTCCCTGTTCCTGGAGTGCTTCCTTGGGAGCATGGCTAGCTTTCTGCCTCTCTGGTGTTGCTGTCTCCAGCCAGGCAGTAGAGTTACTCAGACAACCTGATGTTCTGTATCATCTGCATCAGGCCATGCTGCTCCCCATCACAGACACTGCAGGACAGGGGGCCATCTCACCAGGCCCCAGAGCTTGTGGGGAACAAGTCGTGAGACAGACAAAGCAGCCACGGTGAATGGGGAGGAGCGCCCACCCCATGAGCCAGGGTGCTGATGTCTCAAGTTTGGGATGGAGCGGGTGCCCAGTACTCAGTCCAGCCCAGCCCCACACTCTGACAGCAGGACAGTCAAGGTCAACAGCCTGTCTGTCCATCTATCCAACTGCCCATCACCTGCCCTCTCCATGCTGGGAATGCTCCCTTCCCAAAGCAGCTGCCCATATCTAGGGAAATGCTAAAGGCTTGGGGGCACCCTAAGCCCACTCTAACAGTGAAGGGATCAGGAAGGCGCTGTACTCTGTCCAGCTACCTGCCTGCCTGTCTGCCTGAAAACTCAGCATTTTCTTCTCTGCTAAAAACACCTACCACCTGCTCATGACGTCTCACATGCATAACAGGCCGGCGGGCTCCTGTGAGCAAAAAGCTGTGGCTGAGACCAGAGGACCAGGCCAGTCCCAGGGGATGGGGCATGCTTTGCTTTCTGAGAGGCTCAGAAAGGACAGACAGACACACACACACACACGCCCTCCTCCGAGCGTGCCCGCCCCGTCGGGTGCCAGGCTGTGGCAGGGTGCACTCACCCGGGAAATAGTGAGGGGCATGTTGAAGTCCTTGCCCCCCTGCAGACGGAAGCCCCAGGGCCCAGGCCCAGTCAGGGTCACACTGTAAGACATGCTGGTGCTGTCAGCGGCCGCCTCTGCAGACAAAGGTAGAGAGGGTTGAGTGAGAGGGCACTCAGGCACTCCGCCTGCCCAGTCCACACCTCTGCCCCTGCCCCTGCCCCTGCCCCCCGGCCTTGCCTGCTCTGTCCCTTGCTGCCCAGCTGGGCTGCGTGGAGCTCTTGAGAGGCTCCTAAGAATAGCTGGGAGCGAATGCCATCGACACTGATATCTGCCCTCGGCTGCGCCCATAAATGGACTGTAACCCTACACTGTCCCGCCCGCCCGCAGCCTCCCAGCCGGTCCACCATGACTCACACGGCTAATATAGCCCCTGGGGAGGGGTGTCCGGCACCCAGCGCCCCCAAGGGGGGAGGAAGGGGGACTGGCCAGGTTGGTGAGAATGCTCTGGTCTCCTTTCTCCTGTGTCCTTTGGAGAGCGGAGACACTCGCTTTTCCTGCTCAGTGGTACCCATCCTCTTGCTCAGAAGGCCAGGGGTTGAGATCCCTTGGGCAGAGGCTTTGCTGCCATGTGGTCCCTGCCCAGGATTCTGGGGTTGTGCTTTATCCAGTGTGGGGTCCTGGACGTGGCTTGGCCTGAACTGAGCCTGCAGCTGGTCTGTGACTGGCCCAGGGTTGTCCAGCCATAAAAATGATCGTAATAGTAGCAGCTCTGGGCTTAGCCAGCCTCAGCATGGGCCCTTCACTCCCTGGGATCCTGAGAAGCTGCCACCTGGACCCGCAGGAGACAAAGCTTAGGGAGGTTAAATGACTTCTCCAAGGTCACACAAGGAGTGGACCCAGGCCACACTGGAGCCCGGGCTGATTCTTACAGGATGCATGCCAGATAATGGGCTCCCAATGGCCACAGAAG
Source organism: Rhinopithecus roxellana (assembly GCF_007565055.1). Lineage (NCBI taxonomy): Eukaryota > Metazoa > Chordata > Mammalia > Primates > Cercopithecidae > Rhinopithecus > Rhinopithecus roxellana. The sequence continues at coordinate 5,240,848 of NC_044559.1, forward strand.
CCTCCCAAAGCCCTGGTCCTGGGCAGCTGGCCCTCTGCCTGCACCCCTTGGCACAGGGTCTGAAAGCAGGTCTGAGGTAGGCCCATCCCCTCCAGACCCTCTGGGGGCCCAGCCAGTTATTCCTGGCTCTCCTGTCTTATTTGTACTCTGGAAAACTTGACGGCAGCATGGAAAGCTCCAGCTGCCAATGCCACACGCCAGGCCCCGTGCCCTTTGCGCAGGAATGGCAGGGGGCAGGGAGAAGGGAGGAGACGCCATTTGCTCAGCTGCTAGACACAGGGCCAGGAGGGGCAGGGAGGGGGAAGCACGTGTGGCATGTTCAGCCTGTACCCCAGAGACAGGGTGTTCTGGGAGGGGGCCTCAGTACCTTGGGACTTCTGCCAGTGTGGTCTTTGGTCCAACACCTTCCCCAAGAAACACCTCAGGCCCCTATGTGGTCTGGAGATAGATCAAGGCCCACCCTGGCTCCTTGGTTGGAGAAACTGAGGCTCAGGGGAGGCAACTGGGTTGGCTGCTTGCTGGCCCTCTTGGAGAGCTCTGGCTTGGACCCTGAGGAGTCAGTAGAGGCCTAGGTATGAGTCATTTCTCAGCTTCCAGCCTCACTCCTGGGGCCTGGCACATGCAAGGTGTAAGGTAGGATCACCCATATTACGGGGTTGTTTTGTTACTTGCCCAAAGTCACAAAACTATCAAGCGGAAGAAGCCAGGAAGACTGTCCTTTCCCCCGCTTAATCACCTCCTTCATCCTATATCATGCAGCCCAGCCCAGGAGGCCAGCAGTCCATGGCCAGCATCCCTCCCCTGTACCATTCCCTGTCCCTCTCTGCAAAGCCCCATGTCATCCATCCCTAACTCCAGCCTTATTCCCTTTCGTAGGGGTGTCTGTCCATCCTGCCAGGATGGAGAGAACCCAGCAGCAGGGCATAACCAGTGTGGGAGAAGGAAGGCGCCCACCCCCAGGGCCAGGGAGCTGGGGGAGGCTGTACCTGGAGCTGCACGCTCTTTCTCTGGCCTCTGGCTCCTGCCTGATGAAGCTCGCCTCTGGGGAAAGGCAGGGGTGGCAGGAGAGTGCTCTTAAAGGCGAAGGCCGGCCTCCCTCCATCTGCCTCCCTCGGGAGACGTGAAGCCAGTCAGAGAGCAGCTGGTACCCATGGGCTGGGCGGAGCTCAACGGCTCACTGGGGAGTGAGTGGGGATGGAGGCCAGCCTGGCCTTTGTCCCTTCTCTGCTGTGCTCCCTGCAGTTTGAGGTGGGCCTCAGAGTGAGAGTCCCAAGAGTGGGGACAGAGGGAGGAGAGGAAGTGAAGTTGCTGGAGGCATTACAAGCCAGGCCCTGGTTCTCTCCCATAATAGCACCAACAGGTAGAGGCCATATTTTGTCTGAAGACACCTTCTCCACTTTTTATTTTCCTATACCCTGTCAGATCCACACAGCCCTGGGAGGAGCTTACATGAAATGATTCATTCCATTACATGAAATGAATTACAGACGCAGAGTGTGCACGCATGTGCTTAGTGTGCATTCAAATAGGTAACTATGCGAGAGCGTGCCTGCAAATGCCCGTGTGCACAAGAATGTGGGCCACAGTGGGACGGTGCGCTGGGGGAAGAAGCCAGAGGTGAGTAACTGTTCCAGTGTGCAAAGGGAGGTCTGTGCTCGGCTTCAGCTGTTGGCAGTGGGAGATGCGGAGCTGGCCTTCCTATGCCAGTGACAGGCCCACCCTGGGAACAGAGGCTCATAAATAGCTGGTGTGTTCTCTGGAGCCATCACCATTGTCATCGCTTGGACAATTGCAGCACACAGCATTTGAGGAGAGGCAGACAACTCGGGAAGCGGGAGAGCCTGGGCACACACCCCTCAGGCTGAGCCTGGGATGCGGCTGCTGAGCTGGAAAGTGGGTGTGGAGGATGTTGTGGGGCAGGAGTTTTGAGGTGTGGAGAGGGGACATGGGGCTAGGGCTGCGAATCCTGTGCAGCACGGGTGACAGGGCCACTTCCAAATCCTGCAGGCTCACAGCGTAATCCTGGGTCTGTGTATGTGAGGGAGACATGGGGGTGCTGGATGTGTCCCAGAAGAAAGGGAGAGCCAGTGGGTGTCCTACATCCTGGAATCCTTGCAGGGGAGCAGCCCCTTGGTCTGCAAACAAACAGCACACATCTGTTTAGCTGAGGAGCAGTTCACTGGGGGCAGTCTCCCGATGACCCGCCACACGCTGGGTCACCGAGCAGTGGGGAGGTTGCAAGGAAGGGCCAGGTTGTGTGCTGGGTCAGGGATGGGTCTTCCCAGAGTCCACAGCCCAGAGTAGGAGCCAGTAACACCTAACACTGCCTGCAGAGCATCTCCTGGGATGCTCCCTGGGCTCTTGACTCCTGGGGTCACAACTGAACTCATCCTCACCCCCACGATCTAATCCTCTCCTCTCCTCTCCTCCACATGTGGAGACTCTGGAATCACCCCGGCTCCTGCTGCCCTTAAATGGGTCACTCCTTGCCTGCCCTGCAGCGCTTCCTTCCTCTAGTCTTCACCCTGCAAAGCTGACCAACCCCCTCCCAGGGCTTCCTGTCCCTAGGTCAGGTCCAGAGACACCTAGGCCAGTGCCTGATGGGGCCTTGCCTTCCCACTGCTCCTACCACCTCCGGCCCGTCTTCCCTTCTCCTATGTCCCCCATTGCCAATCCCCAAGGTCCCTCTGGCTGCTCTCAGGGTCACAGAGAGACATCCTGTTCCAGGACATATTGAGCTCCCTCCCCTGTGCCCCTGTGTTTGCACAGTCACATAGGCTGTATCCTCATCCTGGACAGATCAGTGCTCCCCCCACTCCCCATCCCTGCTGCCTGCAGATCCCTGCTTCACCTCTACCTTCCTGGGGAGCCTCAGGGACTTGCCTCTGCTTTCAGTACCGTGCGTGCTCACACCTCGATGGCAGCGCTTATCACATGTGTGTGGTGATTGTTGATGGCTGCCCAGCACCCCACCCCAGCCTATCCCTCCAAGACAGGCACTATGTCTTTCATCAGTGCCTGGCCAGCCTGGGGGTCACTGCCAGGACTTTGTCCTGGCATTTATGGCATGCACAGTGCCTGGGCTCCAGGACAGGGGGCGGTGCCCCCAGGGGGAATGCTGAGAGAGGCTGAGGCTACCCAACTGCAGGTACAGCCCAGGACTTTCGTTCTTGGATGCACAGGGACACAGCACTCAGGAAGGAAGGAAGGCAGGAATGTGCCTTTGGCCTTGGACTAGCTAGGGAAGCCAGAGAGAGCCCAGGAGCTGAGCTGGGGGTGTTGTGTGGGTGTGACAGGAGGGGCAGATGGGGAGCTGTCAGCTGGGGCGAAGGGCTGCTTGGGAGCCTGTGCACACGACATTTCCAGTGTTCTAGAATATGGCCTTCTCTAATCGCCATCGACATTCCGTTCCATAGGCACTTGGGCCGACAGCTGGCCTTCTTTTAATAGCCACAAGTATTCTGGATGACATCCTGATCTCAGGGCATTTATGGTGAGCACATCCATAGCTTGCAGCCCCTTCCTCCCCAGGTATGTCCAACCTTGCAGTCACACAGAGAGGCACACACCACCCACACTCACTCATATGCACAGCTTGAAACAGACACATTGGGGCATGCTCTGTCACGTGTCAATGGGTGTTACAGTGACAGAGCATGTGCCAGGCACATGGCCACACACATGCTCGAGCTATGTTCTGCCAGCTGTAGACCTCCTACTCTTATCAACACACACGTGCACTTATCATGGCACAGCACAGCCAACAGCACCGTGCAGTGTCAGAGTTGCATGATCACACACACACACACACACACAGACCACATGCAGGCCTTGCTCAGAGCATCTCGGAGTCACAGAGACCCCCAGGCAGACAAGGAAAAGCTGAGAGGTGCTGGGAGCAAGTGATTCCTGGAGGGCATTGCCCCTGCCCATGAGAACAAGTCTCCCTTTCCTGGCCTCTCCCTGGGCTACTGGCCCCTAATCCCCGCCCCTTTACGGATTGGCAGGTACCGGGCCCAGTCACCTTCCCTGGAGTCTCTGCTTCCTGTCCCTGGGGCCTGGGGGGCGCCTTGGCTTCCAAGTCCTCCAGACTCTGACCGTAGAGGGACCGCCCATTCGCTTGCTGGGCGGCTCCCCACACAGCTGCTGCCTCCATGTGTGTCCAGCCCTGGGGGAGGTGAGAAAGTGAATGTGAGGTGAGAGGGACAGTCCGTAGCTTTGGTCTGGCCCTTACCCCACCAGGTCCTCCTCCATCCTCCCAACAGGTATTCATTGCGGGAGGCCCCTGACACCATTTGCATGGTTGCTGGTCACCAAATAAACCCCGTAAATTGTGCATGCCTATGCTAGGGTGTGTGTGTGTGTGTGTGTGTGTGTGTGTGTGTGTGTGTGTGTGCGCGCGTGTGTGCAAGTTTGCTCCCCATCTGCACACCTGCAGACCTCCCTAAGCAAGTGGTTATTTATATTTTTGAATAGATGGGTGGTCTTCACGAGGGTCTAGGCCTCCATTAACAGATTAGATTTCTCCTTGTTGTTCACTACAGTGTTTTACAGGAGGGACCCCTGAGAGCTCCTCTCTCAGTCCCTCAACCAATACCCCTGGGGATGCAGGCAGTGGGAGGAGATCGCTGGGGGGGTCAGTCGGCGGCAGCTCTTGTTGAGGCCCATAGAGGGCGCTGTAGGTAGAATTAAGGAAGAGCCCAAGTGTGGCGGGAATAGGAGCCGGTGGTGCACGGAGCTTTCCTGGGGGCATCTAGGGGCAGCAGAACTGCAGGCACCAAGGAGGGCTGACACCCACCCTGGACACATCTTGCCAGCGCTGATGTGAGATGCCTGTTTTCCCTTTCAGAGGAGGATGTGGAGCCTCAGAGAGGGTAAGTGACCTGCCCAGGCTCCCACAGTGAGCACGTGGTAAGCTGAGGCTCAAAGCCACATCTCCTATCTCCAGGGCCCATGACAATCCTGTGAGCTCTTCAAGGCTCCCAGGAGGAGGGGGCTTAATGCGGAGGAGCAAGGAGCTCCAAACTAACTCCTGCCTTGACTCTCCGGAGCCCTATCTAGGGCCAGATGTGCTGATCTCTTCAGGCTGCGGCTCTAGGGAGAGAGTCAGTGTGGAAAAGGAGATGGCCTGGAGTTGGAAGACCTGTGTTCAATCCTGGTCCTGCTCTTGGGAACCCCCAAACCATCCCTTCTCTGGCCCTAGTGCCCCTGCCTATCAGGGAGGATTATGAACTCCATGGGGGTGTTGGGATGGTCTCTTCCTGTCAGGGTGCCAGTGTCCTGAGGGTCCCTGAGTCTCAGAGGTAGCCCCACCAGGGCCCATGTTTCCCCCAGAACCCCAGGGCTGCCTGAGGAAGGGATGGCCAGGTGCAAGCTGGCAAAGGCCCAGCGTCCTTACCACCTCACTCTCTGAGCCCAGGGACTCCTGGCGCCTCCGTCCAGAGATCCAGCTGAGGTTGGAGGTATGGCTGATCAGCGTGGAGCGGTGGGTGGAGCGGTAGCTGGGGTAGGGGTGACTGTGCCGGTGTGATACACCCAGCAGCACCCCCAGGCAGGGCAGGTGCTGGGCAATGGCCACCCTGCAGGGGCCGCACATCTGATTAGGGCCAGGGGATGGGCAGACAGATGCAGGGGAGGGGATGGATGCACAGGGTGGTACAGGCCTAATGTGTGGTAACCGAGAGCTTCTGGGGAAATGGGGAGGCTCAGACCCTGGGAACCATGGCTGGTGATGAGGACAGAAAGACAGACGCTGGGTGGGGAGATTGACAGGTTCACAGGGCTGGTGGGAGGAACAGAGAGATTCTGGGTGGTAGGCATGCAGGGAGAGCCTGGGGATGTCATTTCCAGCCCCCAAGTGGTTGGCTCAAGCCACATCTCTGGTAGCGGAGACCAGGGACACTCCTGAGCAGCCTCTGTGCTGGATGGGTTCAGGCCTGCCACTGGCCTTGGGAAGGCGGTGAGTGACTGACACCACCAGGCAAAAGCACTGAGGGAGAAGCAGCCTTGCCGGGTTGCTATCAGCACGCATACTGGCCCAGAGCCACTCCAGGCCCCTGCCAGGCCCTGGGAGCAGAGCTGAGCTCTCCCTGCTGTGGTCTCTTCAGGATGACACTATCAGGGAGGGCGGTGAGGGAAGGGTTTAAATTCACAGGGCTGTCCTGGCTGCCCTACACCCCAGGTCTGAAAGGTCCCATAGTTAGGATTGGATACTGCCCAGGGAGCCCTGACTTCCCTCCACACCGTGCACCCTGGGAAGCTGGGGTGGGGGAGGGAGGCACACCAACTCCAGATCCCACTCAGTGTCACTAGCTGCTCCCAGCTGCTGGTGGCCCCCATCCAACACACATACAAGAGACAGGAAAGGTGGTGGCCTCTGCCCCCATCTGCAGGCCAGGCCCTCGGAGGCCAAGGTTGGGGTTCTGGAAAAGAGCCACACCTGTACTTGGGGTGGGTGATGGCGTAAATGATGGGGTTGTGGATTGCAGAGGCCTTGGCGATGACGGCTGGCACCGAGCTCATGTAGGGTGTCAGGACATGTGCGTACCTAGGACAGAGAAGGTGTGGTCCCCAAGCTAGCTGGCCCTCCTGACGCACCTTCTCTTCTGGGCCAGGCCCTGCCAAAGCCCAAATCCTAATCCGGCCCAAACCAGCACCGCTAAGTCAGCCCCACAGGGAGGAATTGGCAGTGCTAGGATAATTTTTTCTTTCTTTTTTTTTTTTTTCTCTATTACCCAGGCTGGAGTTGCAGTGGCGTCATCTCAGCTCACTGCAACCTCTGCTTCCTGAGTTCAAGCAATTCTTCTGCCTCAGCCTCCTGAGTAGCTGGGACTACAGGCTCCCGTCACCACACCTGGCTAATTTTTGTATTTTTAGTAGAGATGGGGTTTCACCATGTTGGCCAGGCTGATCTCAAACTCCTGACCTCAGGTAATCCCTTGCCTTGGCCTCCCAAAGTGCTGGGATTACAGGCGCGAGCCACAATGCCAGGCCTATGCCAGAAGAATTCTGATCTGAGTGAGAAGGAGGGAGCAGCGGGTGGTTGAGTGTGTGGCTCTGGAAGGAAGATGTGCCGAATTTGGGGTGGAGGTTCCCAGGTCCACTGTCCCTTGGAGCCTGTGCTGCTGGCGATACCCCACTTCCCCCCATTGACTCTGGCCCTCGGACCCTCTGCCTAGCTCTTCTCATACCCCACCCCAGCCGTGATGCCCATTCTTGCCCTGGCTATTGTAGAGAAACCCCACAGTAGGGGCCTGGGGGGACCAGGCCATTCCTCCATAAGAAGGTCTTCTATCTAAACACTTCCAAGGTTAAATAGCCCTCACTTCTCAAAAACACTTCTGAAGGTGAGCCTGCATCCGTGCCGCTGCAGATGTCACAATCCCCAGACTCTAGCCACAAAGGGCTAGAAGGGCAGCTCTCAGGGACCCATTCCTGGAGATGGGCAGCACCTCTGGTCATGTGACCACAGCCCAAGTGGAGAGAGAGGAGACCTCAAGAGGAACTGTGTGTTCCAAAGGGGGCTAGCAGGCCGGCCGCCCAAAGCTTTGTGGGGCGCAGAGCTCCTCTGCATGTGCCCTGGTGCTTCCAGGAACTAGGTGGCCTCCCACCCACCCCGGGGCTGGGCACCTCACCCAGGGAGAGAATAAGCTGTGAGGCTGGTCTTAGGGTGCAAGGATGGCTGGCCGGGGTTGGGCTGGGAGGAAGAAGCTGCCCAGGTTTCTTGCTCCAACCCCCACCCCTTCAGCCTCTTCCCCAACTCTTTATCACTGCTTACCCAGCAAAGGCCACCAGGGCCACAGCAGAATAGGGAGCCCAGGAGAGCACGAAGAGGAGGATGACCAGCAGCATGATCTTGGCCATCTTGCACTCGCTCTGCAGCCGCTGCCGCTGCCACAGGGACTCGCCACTCCCCTTGCAGGCCCCGAAGGTCTGGAGAGCCCTAGGAAGGACGCATAGTCCAGGTCTGACCCTAGTCGGGTGGCAGCGAGCACCAGGGTCACGGCTGCTGTCGGGGAGCCTCCCTGGACTATCTTTGGGGGGCACTTGGGAGAGTGTCATTCCTTCCAGCAGTGCAGGCAGCCGTGACTTCCAGAAAGTTTTCTGTGACATGAGGGTCTTAGCTGCCCCCCACTCCCCCTTGATTCGGTGTGCCTTCTCTGCTCCCTTGGCCATGCCTAAAAGCCCTCCCCAGAAGCCCATGTCTCCTGAGGCTCACCCTAGACATCGCTGCCCCGTAAGCACGTGCTCAGCCTGCCTTCAGCCACTGGGCATGCTCTGGTAGGCTGGTGCAAGTGTGAGTGGTGGGGCAGGGGCCGCCCGGCAGAGGGGCCGGCCCCCCTCCTGTAGCCCCCTTCCATGCTCGGCTCTTACTGTCCTGTCTCCCGGATGGCCCTGAAGATGAAGATGTAGCAGTAGATGATGATAAGCAGAGGGAGGAAGAACACGAAGCAGCAGAGAAGCATGGTGTAGGCGCGCACGGCCGGCGTGAAGCTCATGTAGTCCCAGGAGCAGGATGTCAGCAACCCCTCGGGCACGTAGGCACCTGGGAGCCAGGGCAGGTGCTCAGGCTTTGTGGTGGCACTGACCAGGGCTCCTTATCTGGCAGGAGCTTTGTATGTGGCATTCGGGTCCCCATACAGCCCTGGCCCCTGACCTGGCCCTGTCCAGTGCAGTGAGGAAGCTGGAGGGAATTGGGATGGCCTGCAAAGCCCACTGCCTCCCATTCCTGCTAGATTTGAGCAGAAAGCTCACCATAACTACAAGATTGTGCTTGCCAGGGCTTCAGCCAGAGGCCTAGTCTTGCCCCAGGAGGGCTACTACCTTGCTCTCCACCCTTCCACCTGCAGAGGCCTCACACCCCAGCCCCCTGCCTAGTCTGACTCAGCATGAGAAGTACCTGTCACTTTGCCCCACCCAGAAAGCCTCTGTATTTTGGGATCAGCTGCCCAGGAGGTCCTTTGGCCCCTGATGGGGCACTGTCAGTTTCCCTTGCTGCCGGTCACATCCCCTGAATGTCCATCTGACCTGAGGCTCAGGTAGTTCCTGGGCACCCCTGTCCCCATCAGCTGGCTGACCCAAGTCCACCTACTTCCCCTTGAATGTGCCCCTCCCAGCCCATCTGCCCCACTTCCAGTTCCAGCATCCCACTTACTCCAGCCAAAGAAGGGTGGCAGACTCCAGGCCAGGGCATAGAGCCAAACGCCCAGCAGGACAAATGCCGCGCGCCTCTTGGACGCCACACCAATGGTGGCCAGCGGGCGTGTGATTACCAGGTAGCGGTCCAGGGCGATGGCCGTCAGGGTGATCATGGAGGAGATGCCAAAGAGAGCCCCACAGAAGGCATAGAACTCGCAGCCTGTGGGCACAGACCCTGCTCTGAGTCCTGGGGAGGAGGGTCTGGAGATGGGGTGGACTCTGCTCTGGCCCTCGCCTCACAGGAAGAGCAGGCCTGAGCACACTCCACCCCCTCCACCTGCCACATCTGGCCAAGGCTGGCAGAGGCCTCAGGACCAACACTGCATCTTCCGTTCTTGCTTACTCACAGGCAGCTACCCACTCTCTGCCCAGGCGCAGCAAATCACCTCCTTCGGGCCACCCACCATTGTGGGCATCCCCAGGTCAAAACCCTCCTCCTCCCTCGAGCAAAAGGGAGCCCCAGTATCTACCTGTCTCCCCAAAAAGCCAGTGCTTATAGAGGCTGCTGGCGAAGAAGACAGGGGCCTGGGTGAAGGACATGAGGAAGTCGCTGACTGCGAGGTTGATAATGAACATGTTGGCAGGTGTCCGGAGGCTTCTGCTCCTGGAAGGATCAGAAGCTGTTAGGAGGCACTTCCTGACACCTCCAGAGCTATGGGGAGCTTCCTGCACCCCTCAAGTACGCATGTGCACACATGTGCCACACACTCACACATGCACACACACACGGGCATGCAGACAGGCATGAGCTGCCGGGCCACAGAGCTATCCCACTGTCCAGCAGGGACCAGCTGAGCAGCTGTTGAACCCAGCAGTGTGGGCTGAGTGAGGACCCCAAGACAGCTCCCTCAGAGTGAAGCAGGGGGCAGTTTCTCTCCAAAATCTGAGGCGTGGCCCAGCGCAGGCCAGTTCTTGATTCATGTCCCTTTCCTCTTCTCGCCCTCTAAATTCCTCTGCACGACTCACACCATCTCCTTGGCCAATTCACTGGTTTCCTTGAGTCCCTCCAGGCCAAGATCTCCCCAGAGGTTTCTCCCCAGGCTCCTCCTCCTGCGTACCCTGACTGTGCTTTCCCATGGCTTCTCACGCCTCCCTCGTCCTCGGGTCCCCCTTCCACCCTCCCTCCAGTGTCACATCCTGCCTGGGCCCTGCCCTACACACTGTCTCTGTAGTCCTCACCCTTGGGGATGGCAAAGGGCAGAGGAGCTGATGGCTGTGCACCACGACCGGGCCAGGCACTTTCACCAGCCTCAGCTCCTGTCATCTTCCATCTTTGCATCCACCCTGAGGGAGGCGTCATTGTCCCCATTTTCCAGACAAGATGCCCCCACTCATGAAGTGACTTGCTCTGGTGCACAGCACTCAGTAAGTGGCTCATTTGTGGGGCAATACACATCCAGGAACTTACTGCATCATCACAGTGACTCCATGAAGCACAGCTCCGTTTCGCAGGTAAGAAAAGTGGGCTCAAGGAGGAGAAATTAGGTGCCCAGTCCTTTAGCTAGTAGGTGGGAGAGCCAGAGGGCTGTGTGGCCCTGGAGCCTGGGTCTCCTTCTCCATTCGCCTGTCTCAGTCACCGAGCCAGGCAAGGGGGCAGATGGAGAGGGACACTGGGGGTGGGTGTCAGGGGTGTTTGAGGGACTTGAGGATCCTGGTCCCCAGGAATGCTCTTTTTTGGGGGTTGGGGGTGGAGTCTTGTTCTGTTGCCCAGGTTGGAGTGCAGTGGCATGATCTCGGTTCGCTGCAACCTCTGCCTTCTGGGTTTAGGTGATTCTCCTGCCTCAGCCTGCTGAGCAGCTGGGATTACAGGCCCACACCACCACGCCTGGCTAATTTTTGTATTTTTAGTAGAGATAGGGTTTCACCACTTTGGCCAGGCTGGTCTCTTAACTCCTGACCTCAGGTGATCTGCTCACCTTGGCCTCCCAAAGTGCTGGGATTACAGGTGGGAGCCACCACACCCGGCCTAGAGTGGCTCTTCAAGGCAGGGGGAGGATGCTCTCTGGGGCAGGTGATGACAGAGGTGCGCTGAGAGCAGGGCAGAATGGTCAGAGACCCACATATTCTGGGCACACACACCCTCCACAGAGGATGCACCTGGGTCTCTATTAGTGCCAGTCAGTCAGGCCTCCCTGGACCATTTTTGGCTCTTTCGGTGACCTTGAGGAAGGTCTGGGCCTGAGATCATCGAAGGCATGGCCCTGCCCTCCCTGCCTAGCCTCAACACTGCCCTGGCCAGAGTTACAGCCAACATTCCTGCCCACATGTTCTTCCTGCCTGCATGGCTGCCACCCTCAGTGCCCTGGGCCCAGCACCACCAACCAGGCACCTGCAGAAGGTATAGATGACCGTCAGGTTGCCCAGCATCCCCGTGAGTCCCACCAGCAAGATCACTGTGCCCAGAGTATAGTGGGCATGGTCTGGAACATCAACCGTGGGGAAGGGGACCCAGGCAGCAGCCCAAGTCCCAGCTGCCTGCGAAGAGACACAGAAACGAGGGAATCACATTATCCCTTGTCACCTTCAAATAATCCTGAGAAGGAAGAGTTAGGATTCTCAACAGGGCAGGAAAACAGGCTCAGAGTGGCAAAGCCACTTGCACACACAGCTCGCAAGTGGCCAAGAAGAATGGAAGTGCAGGTCCTTTCCAGAGTCGAGCCCAAGCTCCTAGACCATGGCACAGGGGTCTTCTAGGAGTAGGCTCAGATCACCTGCTGGAGGCTGGTAGGACAGACAGATATGTACCTGGCAAGCAGGGACATGGCCCGGATCACCCTATCTTTCCTTAGGGAGAAGGCAGAGCCAACTCCTGGGTGCATCCCTGCCTGCAGTATGGACTCCAGCCCAAGGGCCCAAGACAGTGTTTGAGGCCTCTAGATGCTGGGGTTGTGAGTTGGGTGGAGCCCCTCTCAGGAGTCCTGTCCCCTACTGAGCCTTAGAGGAGAAGTTGCATTGCCCCATAGCGTAACTGGGTACAGCTGACCTTGATGCCTGGCATGAGAATGAAGGGAATTCCCTTTAGAAAGAAAGCTTAGGCCGGGCGCGGTGGCTCAAGCCTGTAATCCCAGCACTTTGGGAGGCTGAGACGGGCGGATCACGAGGTCAGGAGATTGAGACCATCCTGGCTAACACGGTGAAACCCCGTCTCTACTAAAAAACACAAAAAACTAGCCGGGCGACGTGGCGGGCGCCTGTAGTCCCAGCTACTCAGGAGGCTGAGGCAGGAGAATGGCCTAAACCCAGGAGGCGGAGCTTGCAGTGAGCTGAGATCCGGCCACTGCACTCCAGCCTGGGCGGCAGAGCGAGACTCTGTCTCAAAAAAAAAAAAAAAGAAAGAAAGCTTAGGCCTCCAGGGTCACTGAAGGGAGGTCATGACCATATCAGGTCAGGACAAAGGGATTTAAAGACTCCTCCCACCCTAACCCCTTTCTGGAGAAGAGAGGGTGGCTTGGTCTCTGTCCTACCCCAGTGGCCCCTATCACTACCGGAACCTTCCCATCCTGTCCAGCACCTGGGCCAGCATCCCCAGGTCCTGAGGGTGCCCTCAGCCCTCCCCAGCTAGCAGTGGTGTTGATGGAATATGGCCCTGGGCCTGGGCTAGGATGATGGAGGTGACAGAAGGCACCCAAGGCTTCACTGTGGGCTGGGCAGATCCAGAGACCCAGGGTGTGCCCTCCTCTCTGAAGGGCTCCATGGGACATCCAAGCAACCTCTAAAAGGAATGAGTGCAGCCAAGGACAGGTCTGGCCATTCCAGCCCCTTGTCCTCAGGGCTGGCCTTTCTATTCCTTGAATGCTCTCCATTGGGAAGGACATTGCCTGCACCCTCCTCTATCAGCCTGTTTATCGGGGGCAGGCTCAGGGAGGTCCAGTAATGGCTCAGCAGAGTTCAGACCTTTTCTATCTCCCTCTCAAAGCCCCTGCGTGTGGCCAGGAGGGGACCAGAAAGGGGATAGGGAAGTCTCTGTGCATGCACATGCTCGCCCAGGCTTACCGTGGGACTGACGGACGGAAGCTGGCCCTGGCTGGAGATGCTGCTCTGGGAGCTGTCCCACTTGCTGGGTGGGGCTGGGGTGGCCATGCAGCTGGGCTCCTGGGTTGGGCTTGGCCGGACTCTTGGACCCAAAGGAGGGTTCATCCCGAGTTGGGATGATCCTTGCTCAAGCCCACAGAGAAGTCAACGGCACAGGGAGCTCAGGACTTCAGCTGTGCTCAGCCTCCCAGCTTTCCTCCATCCTCAGCACCCCTGCTCAGCCTGCCCGCTGCTTTCTCCTGTGTCTGGCGCAGATCCAGCCTGGAGCTGCTCTTGGGGCTGGCGGTTGCTCTGTGTCTGGTGAAGCGCAAAGGAATGAGTGTCGCAGTTATGGTGACTCAAAGCCACAGAGTTCATCCCCATCTTTATACAGTGGTGCGGGAGCTGCACATGCTCAATCGCTCCATGCCTCCAGCTCACTCTGACCAAGGTCCCTGGGTGTCTATCTACGAAGGTCTGATGATGGTGGTGTGAATGTGTGTGTGAGTGTGTGTGTTTCAAGGGAGATTTCTGGATGATGGTGGCGTGAATGTGTGTGTGTGAGTGTGTGTGTGTGTTTCAAGGGAGACTTCTGGGATGATGGTGGCGTGAATGTGAGTGTGAGTGTGTGTGTTTCAAGGGAGATTTCTGGATGATGGTGGTGTGAATGTGAGTGTGAGTGTGTGTATGAGTGTGTGAAAGTGTGTGTTTCAAAGGAGACTTCTGGGATGATGTGAATGTGTGAGTGTGTGTGTGTTTTTCAAGGAAGATTTCTGGGATGGTGTCGTGAATGTGTGGATGTGTGAGGGTGTGTGACTGTGTGTGAGAGTGTGTGTTTCAAGGGAGATTCCTGGGCTCGGGCTCCTGGACATTGGGCAGAAGGCTCTGTCTTCTCCTTTCACCAGTCTATGTTGTGTTTCTTCCCTGAGCTCATCAAGAACAGCCTCAGCTACCCCAAGAGCCCCCAGAGCTGTTTGTGGGCAGCTGAGGCTGTGCAGCTCAGCCTCACCCTTTCCACAGTGGGCCCTACCGCTATGTTTGGCCCCCATGAGCCATGGCGTTTTCACAGCCACCCTGCATAGAGCCAAGGTTGGTCACCCCTTCACAGATGAAGACAGTAAGAGGATGTAGCATTAGGGTGAGATCAGATCATGAGGTGGCTTTTGCTTGTTTTTTGATAAGAAAGTTTTATTTTTAAATTTTATTTATTTATTTATTTATTTATTTATTTATTTATTTATTTATTTATTTATTGAGACAGAGTCTTGCTCTCTCGCCCAGCCTGGAGTGCAATGGTGCCATCTCGGCTCACTGCAACCTCCGCCTCCCAGGTTCAAGCGATTATCCTGCTTCAGCTTCCCGAGTAACTGGGATTACAGGCACCTGCCACCACACCCAGCTAATTTTTGTATTTTTAGTAGAGACAGGGTTTCACCATGTTGGTCAGGTCGAATTCCTGACCTCAGGTGATCCGCCCACCTCGGCTTCCCAAAGTGCTGGAGTTACAGGCGTGAGCCACTGGGCCCGGCAGAAATTTTTAAAGTATAAAGATTTTTTAATTTTTGGAAGAGTCCCGGGAACTCACCCAGGCCTGCAGGCCTGATCCAAGTTGACTGGATGTCAGAAGTGGAGGGGACCCCAGGCCTGCCCCTTGCCCTGTCTTAGAGGAGGCAGCAGAAGCTGGAGAAAAGGGAAGCTGAATACACAGCTGCCAGGGAGGGCCGCTCAGGCTAGGCCTGCCACAGAGGCTGCATTTAGGGGAGCCCGACCGGGCAGCGGTCATCCTATGTGGGGGCCATGTCCTGGCACAGTGCTGGGAATGGCAGAGCCCTGGAGTGGACAGAGATATCACTTCTCTTCCAAAAGCTCCCCCAGTCTTTACAGTTCTCCCAGAGCCCCAGGTTTACGCAGAAGTGGGAGCAGCCTCACTGGGAGCGGGAGCTGCACTTCCTGCAGCTGCCAGCCCATGGCTCACACTGCCCTCCTCCTGAGGCTCTTTCACTTCAGGGCTTTGGCTCACAGAGGTCACCCTGTGAGGCTGAAGGGCTGGCTTTGCTTTCTGGCCCTAGGCTCAATGCCAGCTGTTTGCATTTTAATGTAAGGGTTTACCAATTCCTCGCAGCTGGGAGCAATTCTGAGTCAACACAACGTCCCATTCAAAGTGGACCCCACTCTCTAACCTGCTAATTAAGACAGGGTACAAGTGATGGAGCAGGCATGGGAGTCCAGGGGAGACGTGCTTGTCAGGTGGACACAGGAGGCGGGAATCCACATGCCATACCCAGGGTGCCACAGACCTCAAAGGAACACCTCAGGGAAAGGTTGGAGGAATCGGAGCCCCCTGCCTGGGGCCTTTGGAAGCCAACATCTCACCTGACAATGTCCTTTCTCCATGGCCTGCACACTGCAGCCCTTGCGGGTGACACTGAGGTCTCCTCAGGGCCCAATCCCCTCACTCCTGTGCTTCTGTCCCACTGGGGAGGCCCCCCATGGCTCTCATGCTCCCAACCTTTGCACCCCACACCAACCTGGCAGCTCGTCGGCCTGGAGCCTGCCATCCAATGGAGCCAGGAGGGCCGTGTGGGCAGCCTCAGCCTCCAGGTGTTTCCTACGACTACTGCTGCCCAAGCTGTCCTGGCTGGAAGCTACGGTCTGACCTGTGGAAACCCTGGCCTTCCATCACTCCCCTCCGACCAGGTGGCTCCTGTCTTCCTGGGTGCCTGGCTGTGCTCACCTTCCCTCAGCACTTCTCCTCCTTTGCAAGCTTGGCTCAGGGTGGGGCCCAGCCTCTTGAGACCTGGGATCATTGATGGTCTCATGGGCCTGTGCCATCCAAGAATCTCAACGCAGGAACAAGTGTGGAAGGGGTCCTCAGAGTCTTCCCAGTCCCCACTCTGGCTGGTCTCCCACTCCCTTGGAGACCATCCTGGGCATCTCCTCCTCCCCTGGTGCCATTCCCAGGGGCAGGCTGACCTCAGTGCTTGGTGCCAGGGTTGCCGATGGTCCCAGTGCACTGATAGTGACATTTCCCCTCCTGTGGCCCCCTTTGTTCTGGTTCCTCCCTTCCAGCCCTTGCTTCCTGCTGCAGCCCTAAAGGCAGGTGGAAACACAAATTCCAGATAATCCCACACTTAACCCTTTGGTGGCTTCCATAGCTCTTAAGACAGAGACGGAGCCCAAACGTGCAAGGCAGGTGGAGGGAGGTACTACATCACCTGGTATGTGGGGATAAGAAGTGGGCTTTAGGGGGAAGCGCATAACACCGAGGCTCAGCAACAAGAGGCACGCCATTTCCTCTGTGCGTGCATGGGCCAGGCTGCTGTCACTGCATGGGGCTCAGTGTCCCCAGGGACCTGCCCTTGCTCTTGCCCCTTTTCCATGCATGCTCCAGAGTAGCCTTGTTTGTGGGACCAGCAGCCGAGCTCAGGCGCCAGGCAGTCTGGGTGTGACTGCCAGCTGATTGGGGAGGTGTCTGAGAGCTCCAACTGCCAGCACCTGGAGACCTTGCTGAAAGCTGGATTAGGCCTTGTGGGAGGAGGAGGCCTGATCCCTTGGGGAGCTGAGTTCAGATGAGTCTTCTCTTGCTGAGAGAGGAGGAGCCACTGAACCTGCCTAGCTCCATGCCTGGAGACCATGTTGGCCTCCTCTCAGATCACTGAAGGCACACAGCCCCTTTGGTCACCCAGCCTCTGCTCACACACTGCTTCTGAAACCTTCCCCTGTCCCCTACTCTGGGTCTCAGCTCAAATACCACCTCCCCAAGACTGCCAAGGGCCCAGCTGTTCACCTCCTCCTGTCCATCCCTCAGAGCATCCACGGATGGTGATAGTGGCATTTGCAGTGATTGTTGTCTGACCGTGTCTGTCTCCCTCCTTGGAATGCAAACAGGTTGGTTTTGTTCATCTTTGAGACCCACTGCCTAGCAGAGCACCTGGCACATAGTATCAGGAAACCCAAAATCTCCCTGGTCCTTGCTTCTCAAAGTGTGGCTGGAGGACTGGCTGCTGATGTGCACCCCTCGTGCAGCTTGTTAGAAGTGCAGACTTCCCAGACCTGTGATCAGGTATGGATGCACAAGGATGGCCTCACATTAAATGGGAGAGGTGCTGGTATAGATGCTTGGGAGAACTTCAGGGGTTGGTAACAGGTGGTGGAAGAGCCGATCTGAGGGGACACTGAGGCACCCCAGAGATTAGCACCAGTGGAGCGCACTGCCATGGCCGAGGCTGGACCACAGGAGGAAGGGGCTGCTGTGATTCTAGGGGCTGGGGCTCTCCAGCTGGGTGCCACCAAGGCAGGGCACTCACAAGGAGGCACGGCTGGCTGCTGGAGAGGTGCGTGGTGAGCAGAGCAGGGGCGTGGGGCCCTCACTGCCAACTCTGGCCTACCATCTTCCACAGGAGCCCCGCCATGGTCAGGCCTACCCACAAACCTGGGAAGGAAACTGGGGAGATGTGGTTCCTGCAACAAAGAGCAGAGCAGGGCAAGGGTGATGGAACACACAACATCTGTCACTACAGACGTGATGTCCTTCCTTCCACCCACCCCCACCCGCTGCCATAGCCAGTAGATGGTGTGTCCCCAACCCATGGCCTGCAGGTTAGCCCTCCCATGTAACCCACAGGGGCTCTTGGGTGGGCAGCATTTGGCGGCTTGCTGCCTGGTCAGCCTCTGGATCAGCCTAAGCCACCTTCTGCTCAGCCTGGCCTAGAAGTCTATGGCCCATCACCTCTGCTCTGGTCCTCATTGCTCCAGGGAGATGCAGAGGGCTGAGTATGCACAGTAGTACATGTAGCTCCGGCCCACAGCTCCGCACTGACTGCTGCCTGCTCTTCGCACCTCGCTGGCATGGTTGGAGGTGGGAAAAGCTTTCTAGCCCCTCATCCTCAGGGGAGTAGCAGGGCCACAAGGGCAGGAGGCCCGAGAGCTGCCCTGGGGCTGCACAGAGGGTCGAGGGCCAGGCCGGGGCAGCAGGAACAGGAAGTGTGCTATTTAGAAACGACTCAGCAGCGGGCCCTCGGCAGACGCATAACCGCGCTCTGGGGAACTGGAATCAACCAGCCGTCCTGGCCACTGCCTGCAACCCCCGACGGATGCTGACTTTACTTATGGGCCTATGGGCCCCATTATTCCTGTCCCCTGTACATATTTTCTGAAAGCCCTTGCAAGAAGAGCTGAAAGAAAAGCTAGGAGCCCTGGAGGCTCCTGGCCCCTGCGTTTCTGTATTTCTGGCCACAGTACCGACTGTCCACAGAGGAAACGGGGCTCCCTGCCATCCAGCCCAGCCCAGCCCAGCAAGCAATACTATGCCCCTCCCATGCCATGCCCATCCTGTCCACTTCTGGGGATCGGTTTCCTTATCCCGGGACTGGAAGAGGCTATCTGGTTATTCAGAGACTACTAGGAAACACCCAGGAGCTGTTGCCAGGGGAATGTTAAATGTCTTAGCAAGAACAGTCTTGTAGGCGTCTGGCCAGCAGCTCACCTGGGGCCTCCCTCCCTCCTCTGGAAGCTGGCAAACCCTTTCAGGATGGGACCTTCTTCCCTATGGCTTGAGGGGAGGAGTTAGAAATACAGAAACTTGGCCGGTCGTGGTGGCTCATGCCTGTAATCCCAGCACTTTGGGAGGCCAAGGTGGGCAGATCACGAGATCAGGAGATCAAGACCATCCTGGCTAACACGGTGAAACCCCGTCTCTACTAAAAATACAAAAAATTAGCCGGGTGTGGTGGCGGGCACCTGTAGTCCCAGCTACTCGGGAGGCTGAGGCAGGAGAATGGCATGAACCTGGGAGGCGGAGCTTGCAGCGAGCCAAGATCGCACCACGGCACTCCAGCCTGGACGACAGAGCGAGACTCTGTCGCAAAAAAAAAAAAAAAAAAAACAACGCAGAAACTCAGTTTTCTGCCACCTTAAACCATAGAACCCCAGGTGCAGCTCTGCCCTTTTACCTGCCCCTGGCCTGGGGACATCACCCCCGCCGCCTAAGTGCGGGCCTGCCCGCTGGGAGCCAGCCAAATGACCTGGTGGCCCTGCTAACGTTCCGAGGTCTTGTCAGTCCCCGTGGCCCACCCTGCTCTCCATGGCTTCTCCCTCCCCTCACTCCCACGCAGGAGTGCTCCCACTGCATTCCCCCCTGTGCAGCCTATCCTGGCCAAAGGAAGCCGACAAGGACAGAGCCGCGGCTCTAAGGAGGGCTGATGATGGACAGAGTCTGCAGAGCATGGTTAGGCCATTTCCTGTCCTGACTAGAGCACCTGTGGTACCACCTGATTTTTTGGTACCACCTGATTTTTTGCTGACGGCACCCACATCTCCTGGCATGGGGTGCTGATCCTGGATGCTCAGGGCTGTCCCCAGTGCCCAGCCTGCCAAGTTTGCATGTATCATCTCAGTGAGTCTGGTCTGGGGGGCTCCAACGTCATACCCATCTGAGTGCCATGCATTCATTAAACTCCTACAGCACGGAGCCACACTCCGGTTTGCCTAAGACACCATGGCCACCTCAGGCAAGCCTGATGTAGAATGGACATCATTCTACCATGGGGCATGGCTGTATAGAATGGTGACACAGCCATGCCCCAGAGTGGCCTGTTCTTCCCTTTGCTGGAGGCTTCTTTTGAGAGGATCAGGTGAGAGAGAGGAATTAGGAAACAGAATGGCTGAGGAAAACATGAGGAAAGCTAAAAGAACAAACTTTTATGTGAAAATTTACTACTCCCGAGAGAGTCATGTGGATGTAAAAAACCCCAGCCAGTGGGTGGTCCTGTATTTCACATGCTTTGGGCACACGCAGCAGAAATCGAGAGCTTGCTATAGGATTTTTAAAAAGAAATTCTTTCCTTAGCACCTTTGACATTTCCTTGTTTGCACACGGAACACTCTAATTGGGGTACACAGAGAGAGGAACAGAGACCTATGGATTATATACTTTTCTGTCCTTTTGGTAACTTGTTGGAACAGCACTTTTCTTCCTCAAAATATTATAGCTGATCACAATCAAGTGTCTGAGTCATTCCCTACAAAGTGGGGCATTTGTCTGAGGGAGAGAGTCACCCACTTTGATTTATGACAGCCCAGGGCAGTTTCTGACCTTGCAGAGAGGAGAGGTGTAAAAGACAAATGAAGCAGGGTGGAAATCTACAGGAAACATCAGAGATATTCTTAGTGAAGACCCATTCTGGCATAGAGATGTGTCTCTGGGTCTGTTCTGTGACTGCCCCGCAACCCCTCGCTGATTTCAGCAGTGCATGAGTGGCACTGCAAGAGTCTGAATGAAAACCCTGCATTCGGGCCAGATGCAGTGCTTCACACCTGTAATCCCAGCACTTTGGGAGGCTGAGGCGAGTGGATTGCCTGAGGTCAGGAATTCGAGACCAGCCTGACCAACATGGCAAAATCCTGTCTCTACTAAAAATACAAAAATTAGCCGGGTGTGGTGGTGGGCACCTCTAGTCCCAGCTACTTGGGAGGCCGAGGCCGGAGAATTACTTGAACTTGGGCAGAGGTTGCAGTGAGCCAAGATCAAGTCACTGCACTCCAGCCTGGGTGACAGAGTGAGAAAAAAAGAAAGAAAGAAAGAAAGAAAGAAAGAAAATAAAGAAAACTCTGCATTCGAATTTGTGACTAGACATGTCAGCATTGCAGGCAAACTCCCCAAGCTGTAAAAACAGGGTAAATTCCATCTCCCATCAGGCCCAACACGATCAGGTCAACCTTGGTGGGCATCCCAGCCTTGCCAATATTTGCTACAGGGAACTGGGAAGTGACAAGGAACCACACAGCTCTGAGATTCAGTTTCCTCGCCCATAGAATGGAGATACTAACACCTGCCTCTCAGGGCTTCCGAGTGGCCTCATAAGAAGGCATGGAGAGTACTCAGCTTATGCCTCACCCAGAATCCAGGCTCCAATCTTACAAGGGCTGCTGAAGCAGCAAAGGCAACATCTTGGTGCCCGTGGGGCTTCCATGTTTGTACAGCACATCCCCAAGATGATTACCCGGGAATTTAAAAAGTTATGCCACCGGGATTATTAATGATAGCCTACCCCCAGAGACTCCGATTTAGTTGGCCTGGGGTATAGCCTAAACACTGGGATTTTTTAAAATGCTGTGTAACACAAAGTCACAGCCAGCCTTCAGCCACATACCTACATGGATCTAACATGTTTCCCACTCCCCTTCCTCATTCGCTCCAGCTCCCCTGGCTCCCAGCTCCATCTCTGCTCTGGAGGTTGCTGTTATTTTCTGGCTGGGCCAGGGAGCAAACTCTCCCCTCTTCTATGACCTGCAGCCTGGGGGCCCAAGCTGGATTCAGGCCTCTGCCAGGACCTAAGCCTCTGAAGAGTGTGGGGAAGCAGTGGTGATGAAGGATCCAGGCACCTGGTGCCCAGGGCAGACAGGCACAGGAGCTGAAGCTATGAGGTAGGAGGGGCCAGGAGGCCTGGTGTCTGTGGGTAGAATTCAGGGCAGTAACCTCTAGCTGAAATGTAGGTTCTCCCTCCATTATGAACAAGGGCAAAACCTCTGCAGTAGTCTTCCTGGGACTTTGTGACCAATGGAAATCATCACTTCTTCTATATGACAGCAGAGTTGTTGCAGATAACTTGCTATATTGGTTTTGTTCATCACTACCTCAAAATCACAGTCCTGCGTAGACCTGCCACCAGATTCTGTGGTTGGTTCGTTAAATGAAGAAGCACATAGTTTACCTGATTACAAGTTTATTGTTTAATATTTTGGTAACAACAGTTTAATGTCACTGGCTTACTCTGCAATCCTATGTATTTTGTCTTACGCATTAAAAGCACTCCTAGGCCCAGCGCAGTGGCTCAGTCTTATAATCCCAGCTACTTGGGAGGTCAAGGTGGGCAGATCACCTAAGGTCAGGAGTTCAAAACCAGCCTAGCCAACATGGCGAAACCCTGTCTCTACTAAAAATACAAAAATTAGCCAGGCATGGTAGCACATGCCTATAATCCCAGCTACCAGGAAGGCTGAGGCAGGAGAATCGCTGGAACCTGGGAGGCAGAGGTTGCAGTGAGCCGAGATTGTGTCATTGTACCCCAGCCTGGGCAACAGAGCAAGACTCTAGTTAAAAAAAAAAAAAAAAAAAAGCACTCCTGGGGTTGGGCACAGTGGCTCACGCCTGCAATTCCAGCACTTTCAGAGGCTGAGGTGAGAAGATCACTTGAGGCCAGGAGTTCGAGACCAACCTGGGCAACATAGTGAGACCCCCCATCTCTACAGAAAATTATCTGGGTGTAGCAGCGCATGCCTGTGGTCCCAGCTACTTGGGAGGCTAAGGTGGGAGGATCACTCAAGCCCGAGAGGTTGAGGGTGCAGTGAATTGTGATCATGCCACTGCACCCAGCCTGGGTGATGGAGCAAGACCTTGTCTCAATAAAAAGATGTTAAAATACAATAAAATAAGAGCACCTCTGAAAAGGACTCCATAGGCTACACAGGACTCTAAAGGGGTTCCTGGCACAGAAAAAGTTAAGAGCAGTGAAGAAGATGAGGGGTGTTCAGAGCTATGATTAGGGCAGCGACGGGGAGGGATGGAGTCCTCTGGGTCTCCCCAAGAACTGCCTGGGGGTCTTATGAGCTGTTCCTTCCTAGGCTTTGCCCTGCACCAAGTCCCTGGCCCCCTGCAGGCCTGGTTGTTTGCTCTGTCTGGGTCCCCCAAGCCAGCCTGAGTCTGAAAGAACTACCTGGTCCTCGAGGCCTCACTGTCCATTCAGACCCCTGAGCCCCGACACCTGGCTGCAACTCTGGCCTTCCCATTTCCTTAGGTATACTGCAATTCCTCAGAGCTAGAAGGAGCTAGAAGAGCTGACCAACACTCTGTGAGGGTGGGGACTCCTTGGGAGACCAGGGGACCCCAGAGTGTGGCAGCTGCCCCCATAGCACAGCCTGAGTGGGCGAGTGATGTCTGGGACAGCGTTTCACTGGAGGGACAGGAGCAGCCTTTGCTGCAGGCCTGACTGGAAGCTTCTGGGCCTTCCTAGGAGGGTGGGGCAGAGAGCACGGCATGGGAAACAGAGACCAAGAGGCGGCTGCCGGGGTGCAGGGCGACTTCTAACGCTTGGGGCTGCCCCTACATTTGACACTGAGAGTGGAGGCCCAGAGCTGGGTCCCAATTCCAGCCCTAGAGTGCAGACCCTCTAGCCTGGCCCTGTCCTCTGCTCTTTTCACACCAAGAGGGCTGCGGTCCAGAAACTCCCCAGCAGGAGTCCCCACCAGGAGTCTCAGCCTCTTCCTGATCATCTAAAAGCCTCCTAGAATCCTAGTTCTGGTAGCAAAAACTTAACAGCTTCTCCCCGAGGACCAGAAGCCTACGATTTCACACCAGTGTGAAGAGCAGCTGCTCCTGCCCATGCGTCCCCGCCAAGGACTCTGTGTCCCCAGCAGGGGACAGGGGCGAGTCACCACATGATGAGATTGATGCGTGAGAGCTCCTGTCAGAACAAGGGAGTTTCTGGGTTTGTTGTGGTTTTCATTTGTTATCTACTTGATGCAAGCACATTCTTTAAAAATGAAATAGCACTGAAAGCCAGTTTTCGGTCCCATCCCTCCTGCTTTCTCGTGTGAAAATAAATATAATTTAAAAGTTGTTGGAACCCAAAAAAACCCACTTTAAACCTTGAGAGAAATGTGAATGTGATCTTAGTCACATATGGTTCCAACTTCTGTTTCTCAGATTATAGATTAACTTGCTTTCTTATTTTTTGTTCTGTACAATGACTAGAGAGAATTAAATTATATCAGGGACAAAAGCCTCCTGCCTTCTTATTTAATGACTCTTGTTATAGATTAACTTCCCCTTTGTTGTCCTGCTTTGCCTAAACCAGATGACAGAAAACCCATGACTGTTACAACCATTATATTAAAAATGCTAAATGTACCCTTTCCAAAAAGGATGCATTGCCTATCATCAATCAAATTGCTGGAAGTATGTGCCAACTTCATATGAAAAATGTTGTAATCCTGCTAAAAACATCTCTGTCTCTGCATCTATAAATGAAACCCTAATTTCTCTACTTCAGAACACTGCCTCCATCTCTTCGCAGTTGATGTTTCTGAGTGGGCCATCCTCAAACTTTGTATTTGAATAAACTCTCTTTAAATTAGACTCTGATCCTTTTGATTATTTTAACTTGACATTTTGGCAACTGCAGATAGGACCTAAAGCAAGCCTCCTGTGATCCTCGTTGCTTTGCTGGCACTCAAAGGTTTGGTACCAGCATGAGTGGTTTTTACTCGTCTGACCTCATCAGAGCTGGCGGGGGTCTCTGGTAAGACTTCTCTCAGGTTTCATATCTTCCTAATTCTGGCTGAGAGTCAGACTTCATTCAAGCAACCCAATTCCGCAGTCAATAGAGCTAGAATTGAAGCTCAACTTTTGGCTTTGAGGTAGTCACTTTATTGTTATTTCTCCAGAGATTCTGTTACAAACTTCTGCAAGTTTGTAGTTTTACTTTCCTTTGAGGTTAAGATTTTGTCTGTTTCGCGTGCTAAAGTTTGCAACTTTTCTCTCATTCAAATTTTGGGGCTGGGTGCAGTGGCTCACACCTGTAATCCCAGCATTTTGGGAGGCTGAGGCGGTTGGATCACTTGTGGCCAGGAGTTCAAGACCAGCTTGGCCAACATGGTGAAACCCAATCTCCACTAAAAATACAAAACATTAGCTGAGCGTGGTGATGCATGTCTGTGGTCCCTGCTACTTGGGAGGCTGAGGTAAGAGAATTGCTTGAACCCAGTAGGTGGAGATTGCAGTGAGCTGACATTGCACCACTGCACTCTAGTCTGGGTGACAGAGTAAGATTCTGTCTCAAAAAAAAATTGGTTAAATAGAAAGCAGTTTCTTTTTAAAAAGAGAAAGTGAATGCTTGTGGCTTAAGCTAAATGTGAGGTTTTAAACTGGCCAGGTTTTGGAGCTTGGTTAAAATTGACATTTAGATTTTCTTTTCGAGTGACCAAAAGTTCATAAAAGGCTTTGTCTGAGGATGTGATTTACTTGACCTGAGACAGTTCTATATAACGGCCACTGTTCCTCCCACCTGAAAGGCACCTTAGGTAACTGAGGCCACACAGGAGTGTCACAGATCATAACTTCTGCTGTGTAAGGTCCCTACAGGGAAACCCCAAGGAAGAACATATGGGGAAATCTGATTAACCTGTTGGGCACACATGAAGGGTTGGTATCCCAGGGCCCTAAGCCCCCAGAAATGTCTGGGTTTCACTGAAACACGTAAGAGGGTAGAAGTGACTCATGGGTGACACCTCAAGGAGTAATCCCTGTTAAGCAGAATACTAGATCCAAAACATCTTTTCCAGCTGGGCACGGTGGCTCACACCTGTAATTCCAGCACTTTGGGAGCCAAGGTGGGTGGAGCCCAACATGCGGAGTTCGAGACCAGCCTGGCCATCATGGTGAAACCCTGTCTCTACTAAAAATACAAAAATTAGCCAGGTATGCTGGTGGGCACCTGTAATCCCAGCTACTTGGGAGGCTGAGGGAGGAGAATCGTTTCAACCTGGGAGGCAGAGGTCTCAGTGAGCTGAGATAGTGCAACTGTACTACAGCCTGGGTGACAGAGAGAGACTTCATCTCAAAATAAATATATAAATAAAATTTAAAAATTAAAAAAATTAAAAAAATAAAACATCTTTCTCTTTGAGTCTTTGGTCACTTAAAAAGAAAATCCAAATTATGGTCCATCTTCCATCTAAAACTGAGTCCTCTTTAAGAAAGATCCATCTTTAGAAACTCCAGCTGGATTTATGTACAATACTTATGGCACCACCTCCTATCAATATTTGGAAAAATGGTCTTACTTGACCTAAGAAAATCCTAAGTTGCAGTGGACAAAATGTAGTACCTTTGAAATGCCTAAACTAATTTAATTGTGTGCTCAATTAGAAAAAGCCAGCTATAAGATAAAACAAAATAATTGGGAGAGTTATTTTCAATGATACTTGGATGCTTCTAAAGAGGTTATAATAAAGTTATTTCTTTACAAGAGAACAAAAAGTTGTCTTAAAAAATTCTGAATTAGGCCGGGCGCGGTGGCTCAAGCCTATAATCCCAGCACTTTGGGAGGCCGAGACAGGCAGATCACGAGGTCAGGAGATCGAGACCATCCTGGCGAACACGGTGAAACCCCGTCTCTACTAAAAAAAATACAAAAAAACTAGCCGGGCGAGGTGGCGGGCGCCTGTCATCCCAGCTACTCGGGAGGCTGAGGCAGGAGAATGGCGTAAACCCGGGAGATGGAGCTTGCAGTGAGCTGAGATCCGGCCACTGCACTCCAGCCTGGGTGACAGAGCAAGACTCCATCTCAAAAAAAAAAAAAAAAAAAAAAAAAAAAAAAAAAAAATCTGAATTAAAGACTGCTGAAATTTATTCTCCTCCCTCAGCTCCTCTGTCTCTTTATTCTTTATTATCCTTTATTATCTCCTCCTTCTCTTTATCCTTTACTACCTTGCCCAGATATACCTCCTCCTCCTCCTCCTTCTGCTCCATTTCTCAAACAGCCAGTGTCTGGTAGGCGAGAACCTACCCTAGTTTCTCAATCATGGTCAAAGGCAAAACTTAAAGACATAGTTCAGGAATTTCCTGATTCTCACCAGGACCAGGAAATTGGTTTTCTCAGGAAATTTAAATTAAATATTTGTGCTTATGACCCTGGCTCTACTTTGGGAAAAAAAATTATTTTAAATGGAGAATGAACATAAGCTTTTGTTGACACTGGAGCCACATTATCTATAATACATCTAACCTTATTACAAGATTCATTCCTTGGAGTAAACAAAAAATTCAAATGGTGGGTGTCACAAATACTCCTGTATTGGCTTATAAATCTCAGCCTGTAGCTTTTCAGCTATTTCACTTACAAGGGACTTATGCTTTCCTTTTGGTTGAATCAGCTCCCATCCATCTTATAGAAAAAGAATTATATAATACATTTCTTTCTCCCCAAAAAAGGAAAATGTATTTAGAATTAGATGATAAAACTGAGTTACTAGACATAACAAATTTTTCAAAAGCTAATTTAATTGCAGTCTATATTGCCATAGAAGACACTGAATTATTGAGTAATGAAAATTACAAAACCTGCTAAAGGTAGTACCTGATCAATTATGGTTAAAGTCCTCTGCTGATATTGGAATAATCATCTTGGCTGCCCCAATCAAAGTTCAAATAGATCCTTCAAAACCCCTTCCAAACCTTAAGCAACACCCTTTATTTATTTATTTTTAAAGTAGTTTTAATTCATCGTATATGGATTGAGTGACTTTGTTAAGTTTAACAGATGTTTACGTAACTTAACTGTGAACTGTTCTGTTTCATTACCATGTTATAGTTTGTCTAAAATAAAATTTGTGTAGCTTTCTTACGAAATTTATTTATAAGGCTCTTGTTCCTAGAGTAGGCAAACACTCCTTGGGCATGTTCAGGTTGGTTGAGCAAACTTCCCAAATTCACATACTCCAGACTTTTTTTTAAAACTTGTGTCTCTAGTTTTCCAATTATAGGAACAATAGATGGCCTTGTTTGTTTTTACTAGATGTTCATGCCACTTAATTTCATTTTTAAATTTCATCTGTTTGGATCTCTAATACAATATTAAGCAATGGTGGTGACAGTTGGTGTCTGTCTGTAGCTCCCGATTTTAATTGAGGTGATTCTCCTTTTCCACCATTTGTAGAAATGTTTACGTTGATTTGAATACATCAAAATTATTGCTCTAAGATTACCCCATTACACGCTCTGAAATCAATTCCCAAAATATTTAAACTGAAATCTTATTCCCTAAAGAGCACACAATTTTAAAAAGGTGATTGGGGGGCTAATGTTTACTGTGTGCAGTGTAAACAGGAGGCTGGCCCTGTAGGGGTGTGTTGGGGGGGATGGCGAATGCGTGGCAGGGTGCGCCTGTTTCTAAGGAGGGTTCTGGGGTATGGGGCACGGCGTTAAGCGCATCCTGGAGCCACAGGCTGGGGGACTTGCCGCCAGCCAGCGCCGGATGCGGCGGGCCCTGGGATGCACTCGAGCTCCAGCGTGCCGAACCTGGGGCGAGCTGACTTCGGCGATCCGCGCCTCCGCCCCTCGCCCGGGAGGCGGCGCTGGGGACCTTCAGCCCTCCAGCTGCCCCACGCCCCAACCAACGCGACCCTCCGGCCGCTGGGGCTGGCTGCTCAGACGCGGCGCAGGGGGACAGGGCGGACGCTGGGCGTCCCCGATGTCGCCCTGTGAGCTAGGACAGCCGAGCGTGGACCCAGGCAAACGGCTCTGTGTATCCTCCGCGCCCTCCAGTCTGAGAGCGATGCTAGCGGAGTGCCAGAACCGCTGCCTGGGCCTCACGGGAACCGCAGAGCGCTGCCGAGGGTCCCTCTGGCCAGAGCCCTGCATTTCTCTGACCCCACCTATCCCGGGGCCTTGGAGTCTGCGGCTGGGGGCTAACGAGGAGGGCAGGTGCCTTAGAGAAGTGGTGGATCCCATTAGAGAGGCTTTGCTGCCGGAACCACAGCAATGGAAGCCTCCTGCAATCTCGCTGCACCCATCCCGTCCCCTCTACTCTCCCACAAGTTCCAAAGCACCCTACTGTATCCAGGTTCTCAAAATAACCCTTCATCTAATGCAGTGTGAACATAAGCACAAACACACAAACAGTGACATGATCTCAGCTTACTGCAACCTCTGCCTTCTGGGTTCAAACGAACCTCCAACCTCAGCCTCTCAAGTAGCTGGCACTACAAACAAGGGCTACCATGCCCAGCTAATTTTTGTATTTTTAGTAGAGATGGGGTTTCCCCTTGTTGCCCAGGCTGGTCTCGAACTCCTGGACTCAAAGGATCCACACGCCACAAGAACCTTATAAACAACTAACTGAGAAGTTAATTGTAAATGTCATCTGCAGGGTTAAATACATGTAAACCTTAGAGAAATTTTAGGAAAAAAGAAAGAAAAAAAGAACAAGCAGAGGCCCATGTCTTGCCAGACACAAATAAAATAAGTACCGTAAAATTACTGTAATAGTCTCTCCTCCCATTGCCCAAGATATCAAAAGGAAAGAAGGCCAAGGGGAAGAAGGTGGCTCCCGCCTCTGCTGTCATGAAGAAGCAGGAGGCCAACAAAGTGGAGTGGTGAATCCCCCGTTTGAGAAAAGGCCTAAGAATTTTGGCATTGGACAGGATATCCAGCCCCAAAGAGACATCACCCACTTTGTGCAATGGCCCCGCTATATCAGGTTGCAGAGGCAGAGAGCCATCCTCTATAAGCAGCTGAAAGTGCCTTCTGCGATTAACCAGTTCACCCAGGCCCTGGACCAACAAACAGCTACTCACAAGTACAGACCAGAGACAAAGCAAGAGAAGAAGCAGAGGCTATTGGCCTCAGCCCAGAAGAAAACTGCTGGCAAAGGGGAAGTCCCCATTAAGAGACCATCTGTCCTTCAAGCAGGAGTTAACACCGTCATCACCTTGGTGGAGAACAAGAAAGCTCAGCCAATGGTGATTGCACACGACACGGATCCCATTGAGCTGGTTGTCTTCTTGCCTGCCCTGTGTCGTAAAATGGGGGTCCCTTACTGCATTATCAAGGAGAAGGCAAGACTGGGCCGTCTAGTCCACAGGAAGACCTGAGCCACTGTCGCCTTCACACAGGTGAACTCGGAAGGCAAAGGTGCTTTGGCTAAGCTGGTGGAAGGTATCAGGACCAATTACAATGACAGATATGATGAGATCTGCCCTTACTGGGGCGCCAATGTCCTAGGTCCCAAGTCTGTGGTTCGTATCGCCAAGCTCACAAAGGCAAAGGCTAAAGAACTTGCCACTAAACTGAGTTAAATGTACACGTTGAGTTTTCTGTACATAAAAATAATTAAAATAATACAAATTTTCCTTCAAGAAATTTACTGTAATAAAACATTGTGAGACTAGCAGAAGGATAAATAAACAGATTAAGGGAACAGAACCGACACCAGAAACAAATCAGCACATCTAGTCACCTAAATATGACAGAGCTACACTTTTAAACTGTGAATAAAGGATTGATTATTCAATAAATGTTGTTAAACATTTAAAGAACTGATTTTCATCAGTAACTGAGGTTACTCCCCAGACTCTGTGGCGCTGGGGGTCTGGAATTATGTAGGTGGGAGTGGGGTGAGGTGTGGCTACAACTCCAGCAGAAAGAGGCCAACAGCCTGGGATGAAGAATCAGGCCAGAATCAGGGCTTCCAGAGCAGCTGAAATTGAGGAGGGAGGAGGAATTCCAGAAAGAAGAGACCAACAGAGGCAGAACCCCCAAATCTGTATATAACCCCTCAAGTTCTTGGCTGATTCCTAAGCTGCACTTGTACAGGGCAAGATTCCAAGGAATCCAGAGGAAAGCAAGCACTGACCAGAGATTTCAACAGCTGCCCTGTGCTAGAGAAACAGTGCAGAGCTCAGATCCCATCAAGTAATATTAACTTCATGTTTGTCATACACAATCAAAAATATTTTTTCCTGGCTTGTCATTTAAATTTTAACTTTGCTTATTGCATTTTTTCCCATAAACAAGATTGACAGTTTTATGCACACAAACTTGTCAATATTTTTCAGTGTGGCTTTGTTTTGCTGAAATGCTTGGGCAGTCTATAAAATTATGAAAATATACGCTATAATTTCTTGATTGGTAGGTTTGGTTTTGTTTATATTATTGTTTTTGTTATTTTGTTATGGCTGATTTTTTAAAACTATTAAATCTTTGCTCTAAGTTAATATCTGAAATTTTGACAAAAGTGATATCTCTTATAAAAACAGATCAGAATCAGCTCTTTAAGTGTTTAACAACATTTATTGAATGATCAATTCATGTTAGATGATCTTGGGAGGTGGGCGTGGGGGTAAGGAACATGGTTGTCAAAGGATGCAAAGTTTCAGTAAGGTGGAAGCAGTTCAAGAGATGTGTTTACAACATGGAGACTATAGTTAGTCACAAAGTACAGTATTATATTCTTGAAAATCACTGAGAGAATAGATTCTAGGTGTTCTCACCACAAAGATGATAAGTATGTGAGGTAATATAAATGTTTATTAGCTCAATTTAGCCATTTTACAATGTATACATATTTCTTTTCTTTAATCTCCTATGGAAAGGATCTGTACATATTCCAAATATCATGTTATACGTGACAAATACATATAATTTTTGTCAATTTTTAATATTTATTTATTTATTTTGAGGCAGTGTCTTGCTCTGTTGCCCAGGCTGGAGTATAGTGGTGTGATCTCAGCTCACTGCAACCTTCGCCTCCCGGGTTCAAGCAATTCTTATGCCTCAGTCTCCCAAGCAGCTGGAACTACAGGTGTGCCCCACCACGCTCAGTTAATTTTTGTGTTTTTAGTAGTGACAGGGTTTCACTATATTGGCCAGGCTGGTCTTGAACTTCTGATCTCATGATCCACCCGCCTTGGCCTCCCAAAGTGCTGGGATTACAGGCATGAGCTACCACACCTGGCCACACCCAGCTAATTTTTATATATTTTTTATAGAGATGAGGTTTCATCATGTTGCCCAGGCTGGTCTCGAACTCCTGGCTCCAAGTAATCCACCCACCTCAGCTTCCAAAAGGGCTGGAACTACAGGCATGAGCCACTGTGCCTGGCCAAAACACTTACTTACTTTTTAAAAAGGAAAAGCTGAGTAAACACTCTGGCTTTCCATTAAAACCCCAGAAAGGACACACCTCAGAGTAACGGCTACTTCCCAGGACTGAGGACTATGCCTGAGGACTAAAGGCAAAATTGAAATAGATCTGCGCTGAAAAGTCTAAAATCAAGTTTCCATAGGATCAAAATGATGTGCTTGTGATTAAACTTCCTCCAAGAACAAAAAAAAATTCTTAAGTGGAAGATAGCAGAATTCAAAGTCTCTAAAACGTGTCAACCACCATATTTAGAAGGCAATAAAAACTTGCGAGCGATGATAAAAAGCAGAAAAATGTGACCTACAATATAGAGGGAGATTGTCACTAGAAGCAGACCAACAAATGACACAAGTGTTGAAACTGGCCCACAAGAATTGTGAAGTATTATAAATATATTAAAGAATGTATGGGAAAAGATAAATATAAAAAAGAAAAAGACAGGAATTACAGGAGAGATATGGAAACTAAGGAGAGATATGGAAACTAAAAAAGGAACCAAATCCTAAAATAAACATATACAATACCTGAAATCAAAAATGTATTGAAAGAGCTTAAAAGTAGATTGGACCTGCAGAAGAAAGAATGAACTTGAAGGCAGTCAATAAAAATTATCTAAACTGAAGAACAAAGAATAGAGATCAATAAAGAATCAAGAACAAAGAATTGAACAGACGCCGGCTTTGGTGGCTCACACCTGTAATCCCAGCGCTTTGGGAGGCTGAGGTGGGTGGATTACCTGAGGTCAGGAGTTCGAGACCACCCTGGACAACATACTGAAACCCCTTCTCTACTGAAAATACAATAATTAGCCGGCCATGGTGGCACACGCCTATAATCCCACGCCTACTCAGGAGGCTGAGGCAGGAGAATTGCTTGAGCCCGGGAGATGGAGGTTGCAGTGAGCTGAGGTCATGCCACTGCACTCCAGCCTGGACTCTGCCTCAAAAAAAACAAAAAAGGAAAAAAAGAAAATTGAAAGGAATCTCAATGACTTGTGGGACACTGTAAAGCCATCTAATATACCTATAATTGGAGCCCCAGAAGGAAAGGATTAGACAAGGAGGTAGGGGGAGAAAATTATTTGAATAATTTCAACATGAAATTATTCATTATTTGAAGGAAAAGAATGAGAGAGGGTAAGTGGGAGTATCCTGTCATAAGATTCTAACATTATAATTGAAATGGTATAATACTAAATCAAAGTAGCCTTGACATGCCAGTCACAGTGGCTCTCACCTGTAATCCCAGCACTTTGGAAGGTCAAGTTGGACAGATCACTTGAGGTCAGGAGTTCAAGACAAACCTGGCCAACATGGGGAAACCCCATCTCTACTAAAAATACAAAAATTAGCTGGGTATGGTGGTGTACAACTATAGTCCCAGCTACTCGTGAAGCTGAGGCACAAGAATCACTTGAACCCAGGAGGCGGAGGTTGCAGTGAGCGGTGATTGCACATACCATTGCACTCCAGCCTGGGCAAAAGAGTGAGGCTCTGTCTCAAAAAAGGAAAGAAAGAAAAGAAAAAGTAGACTTGATAAATTAAGTTTACATATTGTAATCTTTAGAGAAACTGCTACAAATATAGTAGAAAGAGCTGTAGATAAAATATCAATAAAGGAGATGAAATGCGGTACTAAAAAAATAATGCCCTATTGACCCAAAAGAAACCAAGAGAGATGATACAAAGAACAAGTAGCACAAATAAACAAATAGCAAGATTGTATTCTTAAACCCAGCCACACAAAAATTACATTAAGTGAAAAACAAATTAAATAAAAGGAATAAATTGTGAAACTGTATAATAGAGCAAAACATTACTATCTGTTATTTACAGAAGATACAAGTTGAAAACAAAATGGATAAGCTCTACCCTAAAACCACTAAACATAAAAAAGAAAACTGGCATGCCTGTACTATTAATATTATCAAAGAGATCTTAAGATAAATATATTACCATAGATAAAGAGGGACATTTCATAAGGACAAAAGGGTTAATTAATCAAGAAAACATGAGAATCCTAAATGTGTATGTACATAATAAGAAAGCTTCATGTTCTATGAAAAAAAATTTTTTTAATTAAAATTTAAAAATTGGATTTAGCTGTTCCATGAAAATTTTTTTTTTTTTAAATTTAAGGTTCAAAACACATTAATTGAGAAAAATAGGACAGAAATAAAAGAGTAAATACTTTGGGAGGCCGAGACGGGCGGATCACGAGGTCAGGATATCGAGACCATCCTGGCTAACACGGTGAAACCCCGTCTCTACTAAAAAATACAAAAAACTAGCCGGGCGAGGTGGCGGGCGCCTGTAGTCCCAGCTACTCGGGAGGCTGAGGCAGGAGAATGGCGTAAACCCGGGAGGCGGAGCTTGCAGTGAGCTGAGATCTGGCCACTGCACTCCAGCCTGGGCGACAGAGCGAGACTCCGTCTCAAAAAAAAAAACAAAACAAAACAAAACAAAACACACACACACAAAAAGAGTAAATAAATAAATCCTCAGAGTTGGAGATTTCTGACTCCCAACAACGAGGCTCTTTCAAGAATATGAAAGCAGAGAGGGGTGAAGCGTTGGGACTAGTTATTCAATGTACCTCAGTGGAAGTGGGAAGTACAATTTTCAGCTTCAGTTATAAGGGGTGAGATGAGGCTAAGTAAAGAAGATCCGTGGCAAGGTTGGAGGCCACAGTATCAGAATCAGTGAATAATTTGGTATGAGGTGGGATAGGACAGGTGGTCCAGGATGAATGCTGGCCTCAGCAAGGGTATGGGAGTCACCTTTACACAATGCCAGGTGGGAGAGTTGCAAAAACCAGAGGTCCCTGAGTAGCATCCTTTGCCCATCTGCTTCAGAAGTGTGGGAAATGCCAGATACCATTTCCATCTCTCAGAGAGTTACAATGCACAGTGGCATAAAGGCTATTGGATGCCTGTTGGAAATATATCTGTTTTTTTTTTCTTTTCTGTTTATGAGTGTATGAGGTAATACAAATGTTAATAAGCTCAATTTAGCCATTCCACAATGTATACATATTTCTTTTTTAAAATCTCCTATGGAAAGGATGTATACTTATTCCAAATATCATGTTACACCTGATAAATATATATAATTTTTTGTCAATTTTCTGTCAACAATTACAGAAGTAGCACATAGATTATGGTAGAACCAGGATGCTGGACACGTGACCTCAGCTTGATCAATCAGATTTTTTTTTTTCTGAATCTTTGAAAATTGAGCTAATATTGCAAGAACACTAGGATAAGTCAGAAGCCTTTCAGCACATGGCCAGACGCAGTGGCTCATGCCTGTAATCCCAGCTCTTGGGGAAGCTGAGGTGAATGGATCACCTGAGGTAAGGAGTTCAAGACCAGCCTGGCCAACATAGTGAAACCCTAGTCCCTACTGAAAATACAAAAGTTAGCCAGGTGTGGTGGTATGTGCCTGTAATCTCAGCAGCTCTGGAGACTGAGGTACAAGAATCACTTCAACTGGTTAAACCCGGGAGGCGGAAGTTGCAGTGAGCCAAGATTGCGCCACTGCACTGTAGCCTGGGGGACAGAGTGAGACTGTTTCAAAAAAAAAGGAAGCCTTTCAGCACAGCCAGGGTAGCTGATGAGCAGAGGACATTTGCTACATTTCCTCTTTCCTTCTTCTTTATAGCTCTTTTGGTCACTTCTATTTACAAGCCCATCTATTTTGAAAGCATATTCAAAATAGACTATTCCTCCAATTCATAAATATACTTTGCTTCAGTTATCCAGAATTGGCTGGGGTTTTTTGTTTGTTTGTTTGTTTGTTTTGTATCCTAGAATCTCAAATGACATAGAAAGTGGTACAAAAGAATAGGCTGAGGGCTAAAACCCAAGGGAAGAGAAGGTGTTTGGCAATCACGCAGCCATGAAAATAGGACAGTGAAATTCTCATTCATATTCCAGAGTGGGAATCTAGTAGCCTTTTGTATCCAGTTATGAAAGAGTTAAGTTCCCTGATGTACCTTCAGAGCAGCGAAAAAGTTAAAAGTAAGTAAAAAAGAGTTAAGGTCTTGCTTCTAGTCAAATAAAATTAAGTGTCCAGTTGAGGCCAAGATTCTAGGAGAACACATATCATCTGCCATAGATTATTATGAGGGGTGTGAGGAATATAAACAAGCCAGCATAGGGTCACTTCTTCCACATGTATAACTTAGAACATAACGACAAAATCATTTCCCTAAATTCTTATCTGAAAGCATGAAGCAAAACTGAAGACTACTGTTTGATCCTGATGAATGATCTTTTAAATTGTGATAAAATATACATGGCATAAAATGTATCATTTTAACCATTTTTAAGTGTACAACTCAGTGGCATTAAGTGTATTAACACTGTTGTGCAACTATCACCACTAACCACCTCTAGAATTTTTAAAAATTGAAACTCTGCACCCATTAAACAATAACTCCCTATTCTCCCTTCACAACAGCCACTGGTAACCACATTCTACTTTCTGAATCTATGACTGCCTATTCTAGGTACCTCATATAAGTGAAATGATACAATATTTGCCTTTTGTCTTCACTGTTTTTCTATAGGTTTTCTAT
Source organism: Rhinopithecus roxellana (assembly GCF_007565055.1). Taxonomy (NCBI): domain Eukaryota; kingdom Metazoa; phylum Chordata; class Mammalia; order Primates; family Cercopithecidae; genus Rhinopithecus; species Rhinopithecus roxellana. The sequence goes on from NC_044559.1 coordinate 5,277,339, forward strand.
TTCTTGTATTATTTGTCTGTTTGACTATTATTTCCTTCCTTCTGACAGCTTTGGGTTTAATTTGTGCTTTTTCTAGTCCCTTAAGATGTAAAGTTAGGTTATTGATTTGAGATCTTTCTCCTTTTTAAAGTAATCATTTATAGCTATAAATTTCCCTCTTAGGCCGGGCACGGTGCCTCACACCTGTAATCTCAGCACTTTGGGAGACGGAGGCGGGCAGATTGCCTGAGCTCAGGAGTTCGCGACCAGCCTGGGGAACACGGTGAAATCCCGTCTCTACTAAAATACAACAAATTAGCCGGGTGTGGTGGCGGGCACCTGTAGTCCCAGCTACTCGGGAGGCTGAGGCAGGAGAATCACTTGAACCTGGGTGGTGGAGCTTGCAGTGAGCCGAGATCGTACCACTGCACTCCAGCCTGGGCGACAGAGCTAGACTCCGTCTCAAACAAAACAAAACAAGATGAAACAAAACAAAACAAAAGCAAAACAAAATTTCCCCTCTTAGGAGTGCTCCTATAACTCCTGTAAGTTTTGGCATGCTGCTTTTTTTTTTTTCTTTTTGAAACAGATTCTTACCTGTCACCCAGGCTGGAGTGCAGTGGCATGATCTTGGCTTACTACAACCTCTGTCTCCCAGGCTCAAGTCATCCTCCCACCAATTCATGCCAAGTAGCTAGGACCGCAGGCATGCACCACCACACCTGGCTAATTTGTTGTGTTTTTGGTAGAGATGAATTTTCACTATATTGCCCAGGCTGGTTTCAAACTCTCATGAACTCAAGTGATCTGCCTGCCTCGACCTCCCAAAGTGCTGGGATTATAGACATGAGCCACCACACCCAGCCTGGCATGCTGCATTTTTGTTTTCATTTGTCTCAAGATATTTTGTATTTTCCTTTGTGTTTTCTTTTTTGACCTGTTGGTTATGTAAGATTATGTTGTTTAATTTCCATATATTTGTGATTGTTCCAGCTTTTCTTCTGTTATTGATTTCTAGTTTAATTCTATTGTGATAAAAAATATAGTTTGTGTGATTGCAATCTATTAAAATTTATTGACTAGTTTTGTGACCTATAATGTGGTCTCTCTTAGAGAATGCTCCATGTGCTCTTGAGAAAAATGTTATATTATCTTATACATGTCTGTTAGGTACAGTTGGTTTATATTGTTTGTTTTAGTCTATTTAGACTGTTATAACATATAATAAACAGGGTGGCTTATAAACAATGCAAACTTATTTCTCACAGTTCTGGAGGCTGGGAAGTCCGAGATGAAGGCATCACTAAATTTGACATCTGGTGAGGGACTGCTTCCTTATAGACAGCCATCTTTTCACTGTTACCTCATGTGGTTGGAGGGCTGAGGGATCTCTCTGGGGTCTCTTTTGTAAGGGCACTGTTCTCATTCATGAGGAATCTGCTGTCATAACCTAACCTTCCAAAGTCCCCACCTCCTAATACCATTATGTTTGGTGTTGAATTTCAAGATATGAATGTTGGGAGAACATAAACATTCAGTCCATTGCAGTATTGCTCAAGTCTTCTATTTCCTTATTGATCTTTGATCTGGTTGTGGTATTCATCATTGAAAGTGGAATGTTTAAGCATCCAATTATTTTTATTTTTTATTTTAACTTTTTTGAGATGGAGTTTCACTCTTGTTGCCCAAGCTGGAGTGCAATGGTGTGATCTCAGCTCACTGCAAACTCTGCCTCCTGGGTTCAAGCGATTTTCCTGCCTCAGCCTCCCGAATAGCTGGGATTATAGGCATGTGCCACCACGCCCAGCTATTTTTGTATTTTTAGTATAGATGGGGTTTCTCCATGTTGGTCAGGCTGATCTCAAACTCCCAATCTCAGGTGATCTGCCTGCCTTAGCCTCCCAAAGTGCTGGGATTACAGGCATGAGCCATTGCGCCTGGCCAAGTGTCTGATTATTATTGTAGAACTGTCTGTTTCTCCCTTCAATTCTGTCAGTGTTTGCTTCATATAGTTTGGAGATGTGATGTTTAGTCCATATGTTTATAATTGTTATATCTTCTTGCTGTTTTAACCATTTTATCAATGTATAATGTCTTTCTTTGTCTCTTGTAACCATTTTTAATTTGAAGTCTATTTTGTCTGATTTTATTATAGCCACCCCAGTCAATCTTTTAGTTACTATTTGCATGGAATATCATTTTCTATCCTGTCATTTTCTATCTCTTTGTGTCCTTTGCTCTAAAATGAGTCTCTTGTTGACAGCATATAGTTGAATCATGTTTTCTTTTTAATCCATTCCACCGATCTATTCCTTTCGACTGGGGATTTTAACCCATTTACATTTAAAGTAATTACTGATGAGGAAAGATTTACTTTTGCTGCTTTGTTATTTGTTTTTGTATGTCTTATAGCTTTGTTGGCTCTTACTTACTCCTTTACTCTCATCTGCTGTGTTTAGTTACATTTTTTCAGTGCCACATTTTGATTCCTTTCTCATTTCCTTTTGTATTTATTCTATCAATATTTATTTTATTTTATTTTAAGTTCTGGGGTACATGTGCAGGATGTGCAGGTTTGTTACATAGGTAAACATGTGCCATGGTGGTTTGCTATGCCTATCAGCCCATCACCTAAGTATTAAGCCCAGAATGCATTAGCTATTTTACCTCATGCTCTCTCTCCCCCAATGCACCACCCCCCAACAGGCCCCAGGGGTCCCTGTGTCCATGTGTTCTCATTGTTCAGCTCCCACTTATAAGTGAAGACATGTAGTATTTGGCTTTCTGTTCCTGCATTAGTTCTATCAATATTTTTTGATAGAATAATTTATTATTACCTTGGGGATTACATATAACATCCTAAAGTTATAGCAATCTAATTTAAATTGATGCAAACTTAACTTCAATGCCATAAAACACTTCTATAAAGCTCTTCTCTCCCCTACTTTATGGTATTAATGCCAAAATTACATCTTCATACATTGTGTACTCATTAATACAGATTTGTAATTTTTATGTATTTGTCTTTTAAATCCTGTGGAAGATAAAAAATGGCTTACAAACCAAAATTACAATAATACTGATTTTTATATTTGCCCATGCATTTACTACAGACCTTTATATTTTCGTATGACTGAAAATTACTGTCTAGTGACTTTTCATTTCAACATGAAAGACTCTATGAACTAAAAAGACAAATTATCTGCTCCTTACAAATCCAATACACAATGGTGGAACAGAGACAGGTTACCACAAAGACATTCCATCAAAAAGGAATGAATGAAGATACAGAATGAACATTGGTTCATGGCAAGATACTGTGAGGTCCTGCTACCCTGTGTGTAGAAAATATTCCTTGAATTAGATACTTATTCTGATCTTTAGTAGGTGTTCCCAATTCATTATTCTCTATACCTCTTGACTAGCTTCTGGGAAAGAGTCCGTCCCTTTCTATTATCCTGCTTGACATTTTCTGAAGTGGGCATTGGAGACTATGCACTCTTCGGAAGCTGAGCAGTGTTCTGAGCTTCTTTCTTGTCTATAGAAGTCTGGAGGGTTTTTTTTTTTTTTTTTGACCAGGCACAGTTGCTCATGCTTGTAATCCCAGCACTTTCAGAGGCCGAGGTGGGTGGATCACCTGAGGTCAGGAGTTCAAGACCAGCCTGGCCAACATGGCAAAACTCCATCTCTACTAAAAATACAAAAATTAGCCAGGTGTGGTGGCATGCACCTGTAATCGTAGCTACTCAGGAGGCTGAGGCAGGAGAATCACTTGATCCTGGGAGGTGGAGGTTGCAGTGAGCCAAGATTACGCCACTGCATTCCAGCCTGGGTGACAGAGCTAGACTCTATCTCAAAAAAAAAAAAAAAAAAAAAGAATGCTGGAGGTTTTCAGGGAACATTTAATGTCATGTCCAGGCTCTTTATTTATTTGGCACTATCTAATTCTAATCAGCTTCATTTGCAACAGCATATCCACAGTTCTTTTTTGTTTTTGAGCCTCACCTCACTCTGTCACCAGGCTGGAGTGCAATCTTGGCTCACTGCAACCTCTGCCTCCTGGGTTCAAGTGATTCTCATGCCTCAGCCTCCCAAGTAGCTGTGATTACAGGTGTGTGCCACCATATCCAACTAATTTTTTGTATTTGTAGTACAGACAGGATTTCACCATGTTGGCCAGGCTGGTCTTGAACTCCTGACCTCAAGTGATCCTCCCACCTCAGCCTCCCAAAGTGCTGGGATTACAGGCATGAGCCACTGCGCCCAGTACATGGTTCTTTTCTTTTCTTTTCCTTTTTTTTTTTTTTGACAGGGTCTCTGTCACCTAGACTGGAGTGCAGTGGCACAACTTAGTTCACTGCAACCTCTGCTTCCTGGGTTCAAGAAATCCTCCCACCTCAGGCTAAGTAGCTGAGAATATAGGCACATGTCACCATGCCTGGCTAATTTTTGTATTATTATTATTATTATTATTATTATTTTTGGTAGAGACAGGATTTCACCATGTTGCCCAGGCTGGTCTCGAACTCCTGAGCTCAAGCAATCTGTCTGCCTTAGCCTCCCAAAGTGTTGAGATTACAAGCATGAGCCACCAAGCCTGGCCCACCATTCTTTTCTTGACACAGCTCCACCTATCTATCTATTTAGTACCAGGAACAAGGAGCCCATCATGCTTAGTGAGTAATACGGTTTGGATTTATGTCCCTGCCCAAATCTCATGTCAAATTGGAGGAGGGGCCTGGTTGGATAATGCAAGCAGATATCTCCCTTGCTGTTCTCATGAGATCTGATGGTTTAAAAGTATATGGCACTTCCCCCTTCACTCTCTCTCTCTGCCCTGCTATGCCATGGGAAGAAGGTGCTTACTTCCTTTTCATCTTCTGCCATGATTGTAAGTTTCCTGAGGCCTCCCAGTCATGCTTCCTATTAAGCCTGCAGAACTGTGAGTCAATTAAACCTCTTTACTTTATAAATTTCCCAGCCTCAGGTAGTTCTTTATAGCAGTGTGAGAATGAACTAATACAGTGAGCGAGTGTTATTGGCTGGATTATATCTTCCTGAAGTTCATATGTTGAAGTCCTAACTCCCAATACTCTGAATGTGACTGTATTTGGAGATGGGGTCTTTAAAGAGATAATTAAGTTTAAATCAGGTAAATGGGGTGGACCCTAGTCCAGTATGACCAGTGTCCTTATAAAAAAATATTAGGACAAGGCCGGGAGTGGTGGCTCATGCCTGTAATCCCAGCACTTCAGGAGGCCGAGGCATGGTGAAATCAGGAGTTCAAGGCAAGCCTGGCCAATATGGTGACACCCCGTCTCTACTAAAAATACAAAAATTGGCTGGGTGTGGTGGCATGTGCCTGTAATTCCAGCTACTTGGGAGGCTGAAGCAGGAAAATTGCTTGAATCCGGGAGGCGGAGTTTCCAGTGAGCCAACATGGAGTCATTGCACTCCAGCCTGGGTGACAGAGTGAGACTCCATCTCAAAAAAAAAAAAAAAAAAATAGGACATAGACACACATGAAGGAGAGACAATACGAAGACAAAAGAAGAAGATGGTCATCTAGAAGAAAGGGAGAGAGGCTCATAATAAAACCAACCCTGCCAATGCCTTGATCTTGCACTTCTAGTCTCCAGAACTGTGAGAAAACAAATTTCTGTTGTTTAAATCACCTAGTTTCTGGTACTTTGTTATGACAACCCTGGCAAACTAATACAGAGAGCAATACTTTTGTTCTTTTCCTCCTGAACCATTACATCCAGTTGAGAGGATTTACTGGGTGACAACTAAATCTATTCAGAGATTTTAATGATGGATGTGACAGAAATAATCTTGGTTGGATCCTTGCCTGAAATATGAGTTCTAATAGTCTTTCTTGTTGTTTAAAGTTCCTCTAAAGTCTATACTTTATTAACTGGAAATAAAAGACATTGGCTAACATGGTGAAACCCCATCTCTACTAAAAATACAAAAAAATTAGCCAGGCGTGGTGGTAGGCACCTGTAGTCCCAGCTACTCGAGAGGCTGAGGCAGGAGAATGGTGTGAGCCCGGGAGGTGGAGTTTGCAGTTAGTCAAGATCGCGCCACTGCACTCCAGCCTGGGTGACAGAGCAAGACTCTGTTGCAAAAACAAACAAACAAACAAACAAAAAACAACCACATTTGCCACTCTCAATCCTGCAAATTCCTGAGTTTCTATACTCTCTATTCCCTTCCATTCCTGCCCTACAAATTAATTCATTATTTTCTTGGTACATCTCTTCCTTAATTTAGCATGTCATATGCAGCCAACATTAATATTTTGTTTTCTAGTCTCTTCTCCTGGAGCTACAAGCATACAAGGTTTATTATCTACCTTTCAAGTTATTGTGGGTGATCGTTTTGTCAAATGTACCAATGGAAAACAGGTTCCAAAATTAGTTTCCTTGCCCCATCACTTGATCCCTAAGCCAATGCCACAAAAACCTGGTTTTTGTAAAGACCCTTCATCTCTAGGCATCAATTTTTGTATCAATCAAGATATGCTAAGCTATGTCAAAATCATAATGACATAGAATAACAAAGATTTATTTTTCATTCATGCTGGATGTTTATTTGTTGCTGGGGCCTCTTCACTTTCCATCTTTTCATGCTAGGATCTAGGCCAATGGAGCAGTCATAATCTTGAACATTGCCCAACTCAAAAATGGAAAGACAGAGAGCTCCAGAGGATGATAAATTGGTAATTAGATGCTCTGGCCCTGAAGTGACGCACATCATCTGCTTACAACTTATTGGTCAGGACTAGCCATATGGTTCCACTCAACCACAACAGAACCAGGAAGTGCAACTAACCACATGCCCCAAAGGTGGAGCATGGGAAATATTTGGTCAACAGCATTACTCCAATTGCATATGAACCATATAATCAAATGTACCTAGGTCTGGTGACTTGAGGCCCAATTTCACGAGAGTTGCAGCCCCTCACCCATTCCATTTCCAGACTTGAGGTCCCTGGCGAACAAGTACATAGTGTGCACCTTTCTGCTAGTCTTCCACAAAGGAATCTGTGATGATTTTGGCAGGTAACTGTGCCAAGTGAAGAGTAATCCCCAAAATTTTCAATTACAGTTGACCATGGCTCTGTGATAAAACCAATTCGTTGATACACAGACCACCAGGTTGGTTCACCAATCAGGGTTCTCACAGTATCAGGTGATAAATGAAACTGACCAGAGTCAACAACAGCCCCATGGCATGGGGCAGCAGCAATCATTCAGGGTCATTTCCCCAGTTTTTGGATGTGTAGATAGAGCAGATGGCCTCACTGCCATGGAATTGCTTCCTGACTTAGAGGATAAGTCTATTGCAATGAAAAGCCAAGCAGAAGCCACTGGAACACCCCTCCTGGCTATGGGAGGAAATGAAAAGGAAGTTAACTCTCTGACTCTTGAGGCTTGAGGTTATTGAAGTGTTTGTCTCATCTTTTTGAATTTTCATGTCAGCAATTGCTCTCATGTAGCATGAAGGGTGTGTGCAGCTAGGGGAAGTGAGTCAGGGAGAAGCCAGCAGAGACTTAGATAAAAGCAGGTAGACTGGATGGTACCAGGGGATGGCCAATAACCAGGGACCAAATCCAGGGGATCTTCACAGTGTTCTTTATGTGATGCATGTGAGAGACCTGATCAAGGGCAGTGGCAGGAGGAGTGACTTCACAAAGTCAAAGACGAAATGTAGCAGGACAAGGGGAGGCGGGGCCCTCTCAGGGCACGAGTCTGTCCTATAACTGGAACAGCACCTTATGTAACCCCAGGCAAGACTGCTCCTTATGCAAAGCTCAGTTTTTCCAACTTCAGTTCATCACAAGTACACAAAACTTCTGAGTTGTAGAAAAAATAGTTATGTTGGCTGGGCGCAGTGGCTCAGCCTGTAATCCCGGCACTTTGGGAGGCCCAGGTGGGTGGATCACCTGAGGTCAGAAGTTCGAGAACAGCCTGGCCAACATGGAGTAGAGATGAGCCAACCCCATCTCTACAAAAATGCAACATTTAGCTGGGCATGGCAGTGCACACCTGTAGTTCCAGATACTCAGGGGGCTGAGGCAGGACAATTGCTTGAACCCGGGAGGCAAAGGTTGCAGTGAGCCGAGATCACACCACTGCAATCCAGGCTGAGAGACAGAGTGAGACTCTGTCACAAAAAAAAAAGAGAAGAAAAAGTAGTTATGTCTATGTATACCTAATTTATTTAGTTAGTCACACTTTAAACCACATATCACAGAAAGCAATATTTCCATTTATACATGCTGCATTTGCCCATTCTACATTTTCTGAAGCAATTTTATTTCTAAAACTTCTGCATGGATCAGGGACCTCAGGGTCTTTATCATCCCTGGAGCCTCATGTTGAGTCATCCCACATGTTTCTGGAAAACCTCCTTTCTTGAGACCAACAAGACCAAAAAGCCTTGAGGAGTTCAATTCCCTATTTACTCTCATAAAGGTCTCAAGGAAATGAGTTTTCAGATGGTGCACTTATCGCAGGTGGAAATGGTTGCCTGCTTGACCACTCAGCAGAGGTGTGAGGCTGGCCTAACACCAAGGGAACACCCAAAGCACTGTTTACTAAAGGGTGAGAAAAGCTAAGGACCCTGACATTTGCAACGTGGTCACAACGGATTATCTCATGGACAAAGGATTTACAAGGGTTGCTTATGTTAAAAGAAAAAAAAAATAAAAGAGGGAAACTTTGAGAAAAGTTTTGAGTTGTATCAACAGGCTGGGCGCAGTGGCTCACACTTGTCATCGCAGCACTTTGGGAGGCCGAGGTGGGCGGATCACCTGAGGTCAGGAGTTCAAGACCAGCCTGACCAACATGGTGAAACCCTGTCTCCACAAGAATACAAAAAAATTAGCCAGGCGTGGTGGCACATGCCTATAGTCCTAGCTACTTGGGAGGCTGAGGCAGGAGAATCTCTTGAACCCGGGAGGTGGAGGTTGCAGTGAGCCGAGATTGTGCCACCGCACTCCAGCCTGGGCAACAGAGAGAGACTCTGTATCAAAAAAATAAAAAATAAAAAATTACGATGTCTAGAATTTTCTTTAAATAGTCCAGTGCAAGAACTGAAGACAATACAGGGAGGAAGACTGTGTGTATTTTGGGATAGGGAGGCAAGTGAAGACGAAACAAGATTGGCCACAGCTGATGATTAGTCAAGCTAGGTCGTGAGTACCTGGGGGAGGATTATGCCATTTTCTCTAATTTTAAGTACGATGTCTTCCATAGTGAAAAATAAAACAAAATAAAATATTTGCAAAAGTTTGGTTTTTAAACTTAGGTAATTGTAGTATGAGAAGCATTATAAAAACTAGATAACAATTTCCTCTTTGCTGAAAGATTCTTTGAAAACTAATTACTCTCAACATTGGTGTCTGTGTTAGTAATGTTACTGGGGGATCCTTGCTCTCAGAGCTTCCAAGATGGTGGCGGGCTTCTTCCAAGATGGTGGCAAGCCTCGTGTTCTCTGCCCTGGGGTTCTTGGCGTCATGGATTCCAAGGAAGGGAATCTTGGGCCATGTGGTGAGTGTTATAGCTCTATTAAAAGCCGTGGGTCACGGAAGAGAACCGTGGAACCCAGTGACTAGTGTTCAGGTTGATCAGGATGAACTCAAGCACTTAGCCATGCAGGAACAATGGCAAGCCTTTAGCCTGATCAGGAGCGGCAATGGGCATCTCGCTGGATCAGGAGCACAGCGGACACCCTGCCGGATTCGGAGAGATGGAAGTCAGCAGGGGTCTGCCACAGCGGCCAACAGCAGTGGTGGATGGCAAGCGAAAGCTCAGCTCCAGCCCTAACAAACACGAACCGGAAGAGAGTGTAGTTACAAGATTTAATAGAGTGAAAACAGAGCTCCCACACAAAGGGAGGGGACCCCAAGAGGGTAGCCGTTGCTGGCTGGAATGCTTGGTTTATATCCCGATCATTGTCCCTCCTGCTGTGCTCTCAGATGGTAGATGATTGGCTATTTCTTTACCTCCTGTTTTTGCCTGGTTAGCTTTTCAGTGAGCTCTCTTTACCACCTGATTGGTCGGGTGTGAGCTAAGTTGCAAGTCCCCTGTTTAAAGGTGGATGTGGTCACCTTCCCAGCTAGGCTTAGGGATTCTTAGTAGGCCTAGAAAATCCAGCTAGTCCTGTCTCTCAGTAATTTGACCAAAGGCACACACCCACTAAAGGTATAATTGAGATCTGGTCTTGCAGAGCTTTATTCCCAAGCTCCCTCACTTGACAATTATGTGATACTGCGTCACAGCCAACCACTCCAGAACCTCAAACTGGTTTATTGTGCAACCTTCTCACCTGTCTTGATCTGGATTAGGACTTGCACTTGGTCAGTTAATCAGGCAGCAGTGAGCACCTATCCTGGAGAGTGGCCTACCAGCTTTGAGTATGCAGTGTGCCATGGACATTGTCAATATGCACTAAAGACAAAAAAGAGAGCTGGGTACAGTGACTCATGCCTGTAATCCCAGCACTTTGAAAGGCTGAAGCAGGTGGATCACATGAGCCCAGGAGTTCAAGACCAGCCTGGGCACATAGTGAGACCCCATCTCTTCAAAGAATTTAAAAATTAGCTGGCCAGGCGTGGTGGCTCACACCTGTAATTCCAGCACTTTGGGAGGTCGAGGTGGGTGGATCATCTGAGGGCAGGGGGTAGAGACCAGCCTGGCCAACATGGTGAAACGCCGTCTCTACTAAAAAATACAAAAATTAGCCAGGTACGGTGGCTTGCACCTATAATCCCAGCTACTCAGGAGGCTTAGGCAGGAGAATAGCTTGAACCCAGGAGGAGGAGGTTGCAGTAAACTGAGAGCATACTACTACACTCCAGCCAGGGTGACAGAGCAAGATTCCATCTCAAAAACAAAAATTAGCTGGGCGTGGTGGCACATGCCTGTAGTTCCAGCTACTTGGAAGGCTGAAGTGGGAGGATTTCTTTAGCCCAGGAGGTTGAGGCTGCAGTGAGTTATGATCACACCACTGCACTCCAGCCTGGGCAACAGAGTGAGACTCTTGTCTCAAAAGAAAAGTTAGAAAAAAAAAGGAAGGAAAGGAGAACATGTGTCAATCTGGAGAGTCAGTTAATGGGAGCTTGGTTAAGAGAGCTGCTATTGTATTTTTGAGGAAACAATGTATTAGTCAGCTTTGCTGTGATAACAGACAGCACCCCCCACCACCTAATCTCATGGCTTACTATAATATACATTTATTTCTGTTTCACATTGCATGTTGGTGTCTGCAAATCAGTGGTGGTGGCTCTACTGCATGTATCATCTCATTCCAGGACTAGCCTGAAAGAGCAGCCTCTTTTTAGCACATGTCATTCTTGTGGCAAAGGGAAACAAACAGGGGACAGAGCTGAAACACCTAATGGCTCTTAAAGGTTTGGCTCATCCGTGGTGGATATTACTGCTGTTCACATCCCACTGGCCAAAGCAGGTCAAAGAACTATACTCTGACTTTGGAAAGCCACTGCAGATCACATGTATAATCCTTTTACAGGGAAGGAAGCAGATGGTTGGAATCAATAATCCAATCACCTGCATATTCCAAAATGTTAACTATTGCTGCAGTACAGTGTATGAATATTGTTGTTATTTTTCCATTCTCATATTTCTCATTTTTACAGTATTTATGCCATTTTTATAACTCGACATCTATCCTATTAGGGTAAATTATAATGTCTGGAAGAGCTCACCTTGCCCATTATTTGGCCTTTGTTGAAGGAATTTGCTGACTATGAAAATCATACCATTCACCTTGTACCAATCAATCTGTCCACTTGACTTCTTTTTGAACAGAGTCCAGATAGTTTCAATGACTAGTTACTACATTGTGACTGAAAATTGAGCACTTATAAGCATTAGTGAAAATATATGTATGAAAGAGGCTGACATGTATTAGATATTCAAAAAGACTTCTCCAATCTAAATTATGGGCTATTTACATTGATAAATTTTCCAACACAACATAATGAAAACATCTGGTTTCACTTGTAGCATTTTATTTTGTAATTCACTTTCCATTACAAAAGTGATAAATGTTCATTTTTGAAAATTATAAATATATAATTTTCAAAATTATAAAAATATTAAAAAGCAAAAAGCGATAGATAAAAGCACTAGTTATCTCACCACCCTGAGACAACCACTTTTAGCATTTTAGTCAATATATTTTCAGTGATATTTCCAGTATATGTAAATATATTAAAAGAGTTCATATTATGATTGACTGGTTTCAATTCTCATTATGGTATGATTTCTCTATGCCATTACTATTATCTTACAGTATTAATGGCTGTGCAATATCTTATCCTATAAGAGAAGCCTATTTTATTTTAACTAGTCTTCTATTAATTATCAATTGTGTTAAAAATTCCCTTATAAATGAATAATTTCAAACATCTATAATTAATTATTTCCATAGGCAGCTTTCTGGGATCAGAAATTCTGGAGCAAATTATTATGTACAGTTTTAAGGGTCACAGTATTGAATTACAAGAAGAATACTCAAAATCAGTCTACTTTGTAATATTACATATGACTGCAGATCATCTGTGGTATTTGTCTTCCTGCATTCATCAGTCCCCTAAAGGGATACCAAGGTACTCTTCAATGTTAAAGCAAGTAGAAAACTTTCACATGCAGAAAGAGTTAACTAGATAATTTGGAACTACCCTCCCACCAAACACAACTGAAACAATCCATATGGAATATAAAAAGCTTCTGGCCAGGTGTGGAGGCTCATGCCTGTAATCCCAGCACTTTGGGAGGCCGAGGCAGGTGGATCACTTGAGGCCAGGAGTTCTAGACCAGCCTAACCAACATGGCAAAACCCTGTCTCTACTAAAAATACAAAAATTAGCCAGGCATGGTGGCAAATGCCTGTAGTCTCAGCTACTCGGGAGGCTGAGGCATGAGAATTGCTTGAACCCAGGAGATGGAAGCTGCAGTGAGCCTAGATTGTGACACTGCAGTCCAGCCCAGGCAACAGAGTAAGACTCTCTCTCAAAACAAACCAGAAACAAACAAAAAGCTTCTTTCTAAAACATCAAAAAGCTAACAAGTAGCAAGAAATTGTCTTGACAATTATTGTCAAGGGTCAATATCCCTTGGTAGAAATCCAGAGAGAAGAGCTCAGCATTTGGGCCACTTTTGTCAATCAGAAAAGGTGGTTAAAACACTGAGGAGGCTCGGCCTTTCCAAGGGAGGGATAACTCTGGAAAACCACCCCATACGTTAGGAGTGGAATTTTGATTGACTAAACCCTGAAAGTAAAAGTAAACAAAAAGCCTTCCCCTTTACTGTAGCTCAGTTTCAAGAAATCTGGGTGATTCAGAAAAATTTCCAGCACTAAAACGGATTGCAGTGGTCCTGGATTGCTAATGTCCCCACACATTTGTAAAAGTAAATGAAAATCATTTCTAAAGGAAGACGACATCATCCTAGTATTAAAATTACTCCAAAAATTTTTTCAAGTACAGTTGCTAACACATAATCAAAGATCACCAGGCATAACAAGAAATAAAATAAGAACAAAAGTAAGCATGAACAATAGAAAACAGAAAGAGGCTCACAGATACTCCAGATAGTGGAATTACTAGACAGAGATGAGGGGAAAAAAAACTATCTTACTATCATCATAAGGATAAAAACTGAACTCAAAATTCCAGCAAAATGTTGGAAACTATAAAAACAGACATTGAAGATTCAGGACTAAAAAACATAATAACACAAATTAAAAACTCAATGGATGAGTCTAAAAACAGAGTAAATACATAAGACAAGTTAGAAGAATTCATCCAGAATGGAGCACAAGAGATAAATGGATGACGAATGGAAGAGAAGATTAGAGACATAGACGACACAGTAAGAAAGACCAATACACATTTAATTGGAATTCCAGAAAAAAGAAGAAATAGAGCAAAAGCAATACTTGAATAGTGAATGAGACTTCCAGAACTGATGATTCAAGGACATGATGCAGAAATGGTAATGAAAGATTATCAGTCCACAGATTCAAGAAGCCCCCAAAATCACACACAGTACTTAATTTATTTATTTACTTAGAGACAGAGTCTCACTCTGTCACCCAAGCTGGAGTGCAGTAGTGTGATCATAGCTCACTACAGCCTTGAATCCCTAGGCTCAAGTGATTCTGTCACCTCAGCTTCCTGAGTAGTTGGTGATGCAGACATGAGCCACCATGCCCTGCTAATTTTCTTTTTTTTTTTTTTTTTTCTTTTTTCTTTTTGTAGAGACAGTGTCTCATTAAGTTGCCTAAGCTGGTCTTGAACTCCTGGCCTCAAGTAATCCTTCCATTCAGTCTCCCGAAGTGTTGGGATTGCAGGCGTGAGCCACTACATCCAGCCATACACAGTATTAACATAAATCACACACAGACGCTTAATTGTAAAACTGCAGAAAACCAAAAATAAAGAGAAAATCTTAAAAACAAGCAGAACAGAAAAAAGTAGATTATTTTCAGAGGAACAGACTGACAGCTGATTTTTATTAGCAACTACAAAATCCGGAAGACAGTGAAATTATGTTTAATGTGATAAAAGAAAATAATTAACAACTTAGAATTTTATATTTAGTAAAATATCCTTCAAAAGTGAAATTTTTTGGCTGGGCACACCGGCGCAAAAATACAAAATTTATCTGGATGTCGTGGTGGGCACCTGTAATCCCAGCTACTCAGAAGGCTGAGGCAGGAGAATTGCTTGAACACAGGAGGCAGAGGTTGCAGTGAGCTGAGATTGTGCCACTGCACTCCAGCCTGGGTGACAGAGGGAGACTCAAAAAAAACAAAAATTATTTCATTGTTGAGATGGGGTTTCACTCTCCCACCCAGACTCAAGCCACCCATGGCAGTGGCATGATCACGGCTCACCACAATCTTGACTTCCTAGGCTCAGATGATCCTCCTACCTCAGCCTCCTGAGTAGCTGGGACTATAGTCACCTGCCACAATGCCCGGCTAATTTTTGTATTTTTTTGTAGAAACAGGGCTTCACCATGTTTCCCAGGCTGGTCGCAAACTCCTGTGCTCAAGCGATCCACTCGCCTCAGCCTCCCAAAGTGCTGGATTGCAGGCATGAACCACCATGCCCAGCCAAGAATGAAGTTTAAATAAACACATTTTTAGGGAAACAAAAACAAAATAGTTTGCTTTCAGAAGACCACACTGAAGGAAAAACTAAACAGGTCTCATCTCTTCAGATAGAGGGAAATGATTCTAGAAGAAAGATTGGAGATTTGGGAAGAAAAGAAAACCAATGAAATGGTAGATATTTGGATAAGGCTAATGAATATTGGCTATGTAAGACAACAATTATAATGTCTTGTAAGGTTTTAAAGAAATGTAGTATTCAGGCTGGGCGTGGTGGCTCAAGTCTGTAATCCCAGCACTTTGGGAGGCCGAGACGGGCGGATCACGAGGTCAGGAGATCGAGACCATCCTGGCTAACACGGTGAAACCCCGTCTCTACTAAAAATACAAAAAACTAGCCGGGCGAGGTGGCGGGCGTCTGCAGTCCCAGCTACTTGGGAGGCTGAGGCAAGAGAATGGCGTAAGCCCGGAAGGCGGAGCTTGCAGTGAGCTGAGATCCGGCCACTGCACTCCAGCCCAGGCGACAGAGCGAGACTCCTGTCTCAAAAAGAAAAAAATGTAGAATTTAAATCTATCACATAGCACAAAAAGTGTATATGTGGTAAATGGGGTTAAAATAGTCTAAGGTCCTTGCATTCCTGGGAAGAGGTAAAATTCTAATTAATATTAATATTTAATAAGTCAAAGATACATGCCATAATATCTAAGATAAACATGAATGTCTTAATTTAAAATTAATTAACTCATGCAAAAAGAACACAAGAAAATATTTTTTTAAAAGGAGTGCTAAGAAGACAGTACAAATAGAAATCATATAGTTTGATGGTAGAGTTGAACCCAAATACACCAATAATTACATTAAATGTAAATGGACTACATGGTTTAGTTAAAATTCCAAGATTGTCAGACTGAATGAAAAAGCAAAACCCAAATATATTCTGTTTACATGAAACACATCTAAAACATAAGGATATAGGAACTTTGAAAATAAAAGAGTAGGAAAAGGTATACTGCACTAATACTGATCAAAATAAAACTGGTATAGTTATATGTGGAAAATTGTGCTTTTCCAAAAATGCAAAAGCAATATTTCTGGTTCTACATGTTCTTCCAGAACATTTACACTCCTTCATTAAGAGTCTATTTCACCTTCTCCTGAATCTACTGAATCTAGACAGGCCTTTGTGACTGCCTTGATGAACAGAATATAGTGAAAATGATACTGCATGACTTTAGAAGGTAGGTAATAAAACACAATATAGCTTCTGCTTGATTCTTTTTCTAAGAAGGCAGACCCTTGGAATCAAGAAGGGGCCATATGTAGGTATTCTGGCCAACACCCTCAGCTAGGATTCCAGCCCACAACCAGGCACAACCACCAGGCATGTGAGTAAATAAATCTTTAGATGATTCCAGTCCTTGAGCCAACCCAGCTAACACTAAATGGAGCAGAGATGAAACTATCCCCACTGAGTCTTGCCCAAATTATAGATTCATAAGCAAAACTATGTCATTATTGTTTTAAGCTGCTAGTTTTAGGGTGATTTGTTATATTACAATAGATAAACAAAATAGTATGTTAATACCAGAAAAAAATAAACTTTAATGCAAAAAAAAGTTTCAGTGATAAACATAGAGAATTTAAATCACCAAAAGGATACAACAATTCTAAACTTACATGTACCTAATAAACAAAGCCTTGAAATATGTAAAGCACAAATTGAGAGAACTGTAATAAGGAAAATCCACAAACATAGCGGAAGATTTTAACGCACACCTCCGAATGAATAGAATAATCAGAAAAAAAAAATCAGTAAAAATACATAAGATTTGAATAATACAATTAACCTGATAAAACATGTATATATAAAGGATTGCACCTAACAATTGCAAAATTCACGTTCTTTTCAAGGATATAAAGAATTTTTACAAAAATTGACCATATGCTGGGCCATAAAACAAGTCTCAACAAATTTCAAAGGCTTGAAGTAACCACAGAGTATGGTCTCTGATCACAAAACAATTAAATGCTGAGTAACAAAAATATAAGTAGAAAATTTGTATGTGTTTGGAATTCCAAATAATTAAACAATGCTTTAAACAACATAGAACAATATTATTCTCTTACTTTGAGTTCCCATAAGAGCAAGACCTGAGAAAAGTACTTGGTTGTATGTAGTTTACTTAGGAAATTATGTCAGAAAGCAGAAATGTAGGAGAGGGAAAGAGAGAAAACAAAGGCAAGAAAGCTAATTAAGGACAAGGTGATGAGCCGGTGTGGCAACTGAGCTCATTCCCACTGGGGATCCCTGAACTACCTTTTTTTTTTTTTGGTGGAGTCTCACACTGTCACCCAGGCTGGAGGGCAGTGGCGCCATCTCGGCTCACCGCCATCTCTACCTCCCAAGTTCAAGTGATTCTCCTGCCTCAGCCTCCCAAGTAGCTGGGACTACAGGTGCGTTGCCACACCCAGCTAATTTTTGTATTTTCAGTAGAGACAGGGTCTCACCTTGTTGGCCAGGCTGGTCTCAAACTCCTGACCTCAAGTGATCCGCCCACCTCGGCCTTCCAAAGTGCTGGGATTACAGGCGTGAGCCCCCACACCTGATCCCCCGAAATACTTCTATAATGAGCCCACCAAAGGATGGGGAGATTAGAGAATTATCCACTGACTATAAACCCTGAGGTAAAAAAGTAGAGAGACCTCAGTGCCTAAATGGGATTCTGGTAACTTGGTAACTTGCATGGAACTGTCTAAAAGTTGCATGGGTTGCACTAAAAGTAAAAACATCACAACTACCTGATACAGTTCTTTGGCCTTTGTGACCAATACCCTGGCTGGAAATGTTCTATTTGCTTTCGACATTCAATCCACTCTGTGCCTTGGAAAGTGGATAGACAAGAGCACAGTTGTTCTGTAAGATACCAGCGAGTAAATATTTGAGGCTTTGTGGGAATATGGTTTCCGTTGCAACTACTCCATCCTGCAGTTGTAGCCTGAAAGCAGCTATAGAAATATTAACAAATGGGTGTGACTGCACTCCAATAAAATTTTAGTTATGAACATAGAAATTTAAATTTCCTGCAATTTTATGTTATGAAATATTATTCTTCTTTTGATTAAGAAGACTTAATTTTTCCTGTGATCTAGTGGAACTATGTATTTAAAAAAAGACTTTATTTTTTAGAGCAGTTTTAGGTTCACAGCAAAATTTAGTGGAAAGTACAGAGTTCCCATATACCCACCCCCAACAGTCTTCCCTCAAATCAACATTTCCCACCACAGTGGTACACTTGTTACAATTAATGAATCTACAGTGACACATTGTTATTACCCAGAGTCTGTAATTTATATCAGGGTTCACTCTTGGTGTTATTCACTCTATGGGTTTGGACAAATGTATAATGACATGTATCCATCATTTTAGTATCATGCAGAATGTTGAATCCATCATTTTAGTATCATGCTGCCCTAAAAATCTTTTGTGCCCCACCTATTCATTTTTTCTTCCCCTCTAGCCCCTGGCAACTACTAATTATTTTACTGTCTCCATAGTTTTGCCTTTACATTGATATCATATTGTTGGGATCACACAGTGTAGAGCCTTTTCAGATTGGCTTATTTCACTTAGCAATATGCATTTAAGGTTCCTCCGTGTCTTCTCATGGCTTGATAGTTCATTTCTTTTTAGTGCTGAATAATATTCCATTGTTCGAATGTATTTATCCAGTTTATTTATCCATTCATCCACTGAAAGACATCTTGTTTGCTTCCAAGTTTTGCTGATTATGAATAAAGCTGCCATAAACATGCGTGTGCAGGTTTTTGTGTGGACATAGTTTTCAACTCCTTTGGGTTAGGAGCATAACTGCCGAGTTGTATGGTAAGAGTGTGTTTTTGTCAACCATTCAAAAATGTAAAAAGCATTTCTCATCTCAAAGGTCATGCAAATATAAGTGGCAAGCTGAATTTGGAATCCTGGCTATAGTTTTGCTGACATGTGGACTACAGCAAAGTTCCTTTGCTTCCTGTTGGAGGCACAGGCAAAAGAGCAGAGAGCAGGAGGAGAGTGAGGCTGGAGCACTTACCCTCCTCACTCCATCCAGGCCAGGGCACCATGGTTGCTGCATCCTCTTCTGAGGAGGCCCTCTTCTATATCTTCCCTATCCAGGTTCCTCCAGCCCCTGCTTTTTTAGGCCTGGGGTGCCAACAGCTTCCTCCTCTTGCTAGCCCCAGGAGACTGCACCATTTTGCTGTTTTCCCTTGAAGCTGCCCGTGCAATTGTAAATGAATCCCATTCAATAAACCCTCCTCAATTTCCCTGTTTTAGTGTGTCATCTGTTTCCTGCTGCACACTGACTGATCCACTCCCCTGTCCTCCCAGGGTTTCTCACCCTAGCCTCTGCGTAACTTCACCAGCTCAGAAGAATCTTTTTTTTTTTTTTTTTCTTTGAGACAGAGTCTCGCTCTGCCGCCCAGGCTGGAGTGCAGTGACCGGATCTCAGCTCACTGCAAGCTCCACCTCCCAAGTTTACGTCATTCTCCTGCCTCAGCCTCCTGAGTAGCTGGGACTACAGGCGCCCGCCACCACGCCTGGCTAGTTTTTTGCATTTTTTAGTAGAGACGGGGTTTCACCGTGTTAGCCAGGATGGTCTCGATCTCCTGACCTCAATATCCACCAGTCTCAGCCTCCCAAAGTGCTGGGATTACAGACTTGAGCCACCGTGCCCGGCCCAGAAGATTGTTTTGAGCTTTACTTTCTATGTTACAAAATCAAAGGTTTGAGTAATATGATTTTTCAGTTACTTGTGGCTCCTCCAAGATCATGGTACCTTCCATCAGAGATGGCTTTCCTCCTTGTCTAAGTTAGTACCATGGTTTGAGTGTCCCCTCCAAAACTCACGTGGAAACTTAATCCCCAGTGTGGTAGTATTGAGAGGTAGGGCGTTTAAGAAGTGATTGGATCATAGACTAATCCACTCATGGATTAATAGGCTAATGAATTAATGGGTTTTCATGGGAGTAGAACTGGTGGCTTTATTAGAAAAGGAAGAAAGGCCGGGTGTGGTGGCTCATGCCTGTACCCAGCACTTTGGGAGGCCAAGGCAGGTGGATCACCTGAGGTCAGGAGTTTGAGATCAGCCTGGCCAACATGGTGAAACCCCGTATCTACTAAAAATATAAAATTAGCCAGGCATGGTGGTGCATGCCTGTAGCCCCAGGTACTCGGGAGGCTGAGGCAGGAGAATCACCTAAACCTGGGAGGCAGAGGTTGCAGTAAGCCAAGATCGCACCACTGCGCTCCAGCCTGGGTGACAAGAGCAAAACTCCATCTCATAAAAAAAAAAAAAAAAGAAAAGAAAAAGAAAGAAGAAGAAAAGGAAGAGAGACCTGAACTAGCACATTAGCACATTCAGCCCCTTTGCCATGTGAAACCCTGCACTGCCTTAGAATATTATCCAGCACTAAAAGGAAATGAGCTATCAAACCATGAGAAGACACGGAGGAACCTGAAATGCATATTGCCAAATGCATACAGCCCTTGGACTTTTCAGCTTCCGTAACTATAAGAAATACCCGTCTTCTCTTCATAAATTACCTATTTTCAGGTATTCTGTTTAAGCAACAGAAAACAGACTAAGACAACCAGCACCTCCCACACTTGTTGCAGTGTTTTTCACCAGTTCCTAACAGTTCAGGGAAGTCACACCCATCTCAGGAATTGCAGACACCAGAGTAGCTCACCCTTGTCCATTCTCTCCTAGGCACAACTGTGGTGGTTACTTACCCCTTTGTCCATCCACCGGAAGCCGGGTCTGAGATGTCTATGCAACCTGACCTAACCCAACAGAAGTGCCTTTCTTGCAATACAGGAGCTGACACTCCCCCTCTTCCCAGGGCTGATACCCCCCTACTCTCAAGGCCAATCACACCTTTTCCACTCTGGAATACAGCTTTTATCCCAGGAGATTCACATGGTAATCAAAGGTTCTCCCAGGTCTAAGAAAGGAGGCCAACTACTGGGAATGCCAAGATGAACATGACATGATGCCTGTGTTCCCAAGCTCATGGTGGAAGACAGACAATTAATGACTCAGAACAATGGATTCATGGCTTCAATTCAGGCACAAGAAGTGACACATTTCCATCAGGGGAAGGAAGATGCATTTGAGCTGAGCCTTGAGCGAGGATAAATTTACAAATCATGTAAAACAATGCAACCAGGGCTATGCTTTTGGCTCCCGATGTCCAATATTCAGGCAAGGACAACAGGAGCAGCATTCTCTGGCCCAACAATGGTTTGCTGGATGAAATAGAGTGCCCAGAAGTTTGCAGAAGGAACCCAGGGCCTCAGAGCAGCCAGACTTCAAAGTCTGGTGTCTGCCTTTAGTCAAGGACCCTGGCCCTGCTGTTGTGGGACTTTGCCTTAGTTCAGTTAAAGACAGGGTCCTTGTCCCATGCCCATGAAATGTTAGGCTTGAAGATGATTTGAAGGGTGAGAATAATGGGATTTGTTGAGCAAAAAGGAAAAAAAAAGGGGAACAGGGACTGTCTGCAAGGCCAGAGTCCCTGCTGGTGTGCTTCCTGCCTCGCAGTTTGAATCTCAAGTTCCACACAGAAAGAGGAGGGGCCAGGCTCCTCCCCGCTGCAAATGGTGCAAATTTCTGTGACTCCACCCCAGTGTGTACTCCTCCCAATGTGCAGGTCGGTGAGAGGCTCTGCCAGGGAGTCCTTCCCACCCGGCTGTCTCACTGCCATCTTTCACAGCCTTCCCAGAGGGAAGTGGGAGAAAGACCTCTGCTTGAATTTCTCTGGGAAGCTGGGAAATGAGCAGGCAGGGTCTGGCACCTCTGTAGAAGAGAGCCATGGAGGGCCTGTGGTGGCCTGTCCTGGGTGTCAGAAGGTGGCAAAGGGAACCAGCGACCTGGCCTCTACTGCCCGGGACAATCACAAACTTGTGTGAAACCTTGTCCAAGACACTTTACTTGGTGTTGCGTCTGTACAATGGATCCTCCATGGAGAGATCTACCTATGAGTTCCTTTTAAGGTTCAACATCCTTGAAATTTCGTCCCAATGATCCATGAGCAAATAAAATCATTTTGTGGAAAAGCTATATATCCAACAAATGTGATTGTAATTCCTGAGGAGTAACTAAATAATACATTAAATAGTATATCAGTAGCTTGCTTATTTCAGCCACCTGCCTGTGCTAGATGACTTTCATTTGCCCTCCAGACCCACTCTACAGATTGCATCCATGTGCTCTGTCAGAGGCATTTAAACCACAGCAACTCCATCTTGAGTAGGGAGTGGGTAAAATAAGGCTGAAACCTACTGGGCTGCATTCCCAGACGGTTAAGGCATTGTAAGTTACAGGATGCGATAGGAGGTTGGCACAAGATACAAGTCATAAAGAACTTGCTGCTAAAACAGGTTGCAGTAAAGAAGCTAGCTAAAACCTACCAAAACCAAGATGGCCATGAGAGTGACCTCTGGTCGTCCTCACTGCTACACTCCCACCAGCGCCATGACAGTTACAGATGCCATGGCAACATCAGGAGGTTACCCTATATGGTCTAAAAGCAAAAGGCATAAATAATCCACCCCTTGTTTAGCATGTCATCAAGAAATAACCATAAAAATGAGCAACCAGCAGCCCTCAGGGTTGCTCTGCCTATGAAGTTGCCGTTCTTTTATTCCTTTGCTTTCCTAATAAACTTTCTTTCACTGTACTCTGTGGATCTGCCCTAAATTCTTTCTTGCACAAGATCCAAGGACCCTCTGTTGGGGTGTGGATTGAGACCCCTTCCCTGTAACACTTCCAGTTGGGCTTGGCCAGCGGGAAGGACCATAGGAGATGGGTGGAAGGGAACAAGTGAGGACAGGTGAGTATTTCCAGCTTTCCTCCTGCTGGGCTGTGCCCTCTGCCATGAGTTGGTTGTGTCCCTTCACCAAATGCCATACCCCTTGTCTAGTGTCCCTCTCCATATACTACACTCTCCTCTTCCATAATCTTCTCCATCTCCCGCCCTTCCTGGCCAAGCTGTTCCCAACCTTGAGGCACTGCAGTGGCCCTTGCTGGAGTCCGTAGGCCCTACACACAAGCTTCTAAACAGTCTCTTATCAAAGTCTCCTCCAATTACTCAGTTTGAGTGCATCATCCTTTTCCTGCCAGGGCCCTGACTAAAGCAAAGCCTAAAAGTTTGTGGATTTACATCACCCAGAAATCTCATCATTGGGAATGTCTTGAAGATGCCAGCATTTCTGAATTTCTGTAAGTGAGACAGCAACATAGAAGACAACTGCTGGTGATGTGGTCACACAGAAATGAGAACATTTGGGCAGGGCAATTAATATACCCCAAGATATCTTTCTTTTTGAAAAAATACCAACCCACCCCCTACCAGCTCCTCATATTGCTATAGCATTGCTGTAGCAACAAAATGGTAATTCAAAGAGATACATTTTTATTTTACAAGGCTCTCTGTCTGGGAAATTTCTACTCTACGATCCGATGCTTGTGCTGTGATCCTGAATCTTCCTTAAGAACAAGACAACAAGGCCGGGCACAGTGGCTCACGCCTATAATCCCAGCACTTTGGGAGGCCGAGGTGGGAGTCATCTGAGGTCAGGAGTTCAGGACCAGCCTGGCCAACATGGTGAAACCCTGTCTCTGCAAAAATACAAAAAATATTAGCTGGGCATGATGGCGGCTATCTGTAATCCCAGCTACTCAGGAGGCTGAAGCGGGAGAGTCGCTTGAGCCCAGAAGGCAGAAGTTGCAGTGAGCAGAGACCTTGCCATCTTTGCACTCCAGCCTGGGCGACAGAGCGAGACTGTCTCAAAAAAAAAAAAAAAAAAAACAAAAAAAAAACAAGACAAAACAAAAGAGGAACCAACAGTGCCTTGGAGGGAGTCCAGTTAAGGAGCACAACCGAAAGGAGGGAGAACAGCCACAGAGAGCTAAGC
The DNA here is from genome assembly GCF_007565055.1 of Rhinopithecus roxellana. Classification (NCBI taxonomy): domain Eukaryota; kingdom Metazoa; phylum Chordata; class Mammalia; order Primates; family Cercopithecidae; genus Rhinopithecus; species Rhinopithecus roxellana. Next base: position 5,301,443 of record NC_044559.1, read on the forward strand.
CAGGCAGGAGCGCATCTGTTTGGGTCCGGGTGCACACAGCAGGTAACGGGGTATTGGTGAAGGTGCCAGGGGTGTCAGTTCCTGATGCCCTCCTCTTGCGGGTGCCGAGGCAGAGTCTGGGTGGCGGGAGAAGGTGGAGCTGGGCTGGAGTGCTTACTTTCCTTCTGTCTTCAGCAGTTGCACGTGGAAGGTGAGCAGGGCTCAAGGTGGATAAGGCACGTGGCGGTGTCCTGGCCAGGTCAGGAGGAACACTCAGCCAGGTTTGCTCCCCCAAATTCACACGGGCTATGCCACGAGAGGCCTCAGACCACACCTTCGTTTTCCAGCCTCAAGGCAAGGGCCTTGCAGGCATTGGCAGAGAAGGTGAACAACTCAAAAAAAAAAAGCAAATATGAGCTGTCAGTGGCAAGGGGTTGGGGGCTGTGTACCATCCTGATGAAGAGAGTCTAGATACCAAGACACCAACAGCTTCACTATAATACCACAGGTAGTAAATGAAATGTAGCATTTTAAGTCTGTGGAAAGGGTGGATATTCCATCAATATTATTGAGACCATTGGCTATTCTTTTGAAAAAAGAAAGTTTGGTCTACACCTCACACCGTGAATGAAAACAGGTTCCAAAATGAGCCCAAGATAGACAAACAAACAAAAAATGACAAATGAACTGTATTACTGTATTAGTTATCTATCTCCGCATAACAAATTAACCCCACATTTAGCAGCTTTAAACAACAAACATTTATTATCTCAGGTTCTGAGGGTCAGGAGTCCAGGAGCAGCATAACTGGGTTCTGGCTCAGTATTTCTCGTCAGGTTGCAGACAAGATATTGACCCAGGCTGCAGTTTTGTTTTTTGTTGTTGTCGTTTTAAGAGACAGGGTCTCACTCTGTTGCCAAGGCTGGAGTGCAGTGGCTATTAACAGGCACAATCATAATGTCATAACTACAGCCTCAAACTCCTGGGCTTAAGCTATCCTCCTGCCTCAGCCACCTGAGTAACTGGGACTACAGGCATTCACCACCAGCGGGCTGCAGTCATTTGAAGGCTCAACTGGAGGAGGATCCCCTTTCGAGGTCACTCAGGTTGTTGTTGGCCAACCTTAATTCCCCACTGGCTGTTGGCCTGAGACCTCATTTCTCACCACTGGTTCATGCCAAGTCCAACCCAGATGTGCCCAGTTGAGCAGCTCTCCTGCAAGCAGTGAGTCAGGAATTCAAGCTCTCTATCCAGTAACTCCACTGTCCCCGGGAATCTTGGACTCTTCTCCTGTATCTAGCCAGTTGGTAGGCAAGGGGAGAACTAGGACGGATTGCATGAAAAGTTTGAAGAGCCACCCCTGAAAAAGGCACACATCACTTCTCCCTGCATTCGATTGGCCAGAATTCGACATGATGCTAGGGGGCTGGGAAACATAGCTCTCCTGTGTGCCCAGGAGAAAAATAAATTGGTTTGGTGAGCACATGGTATTGTGTCTGCCATGGGCCTATAGGTAAGGGCATCTCTTCACCAGTCAGGGCTTGGCTGTCCAATGGAAGAACTCCTTCCTTTATTTTATTTTATTTTATTTTATTTTATTTTATTTTATTTTATTTTATTTGAGACGGAGTCTCGCTCTGTTGCCCAGGCTGGAGTGCAGTGGCCAGATCTCAGCTCACTGCAAGCTCCGCCTCCCGGGTTTACACCATTCTCCTGCCTCAACCTCCTGAGTAGCTGGGACTACAGGCGCCCGCCACCTTGCCCGGCTAGTTTTTTTTTGTTTTTTTTTTGTATTTTTTAGTAGAGACGGGGTTTCACCGTGTTAGCCAGGATGGTCTCGATTTCCTGACCTCGTGATCCGCCCGTCTTGGCCTCCCAAAGTGCTGGGATTACAGGCTTGAGCCACCGCGCCCGGCCAGAACTCCTTCTTTTCAGGTCTTCAAATCACAAGTCAAGTGACTCAATGACTGAGTCAGTAGGGAGAATTAGTGCATCCCAGCACCTGAACTTTATGAGGTCTCCAACTGGCTCCCTCATTTCTTCCTTTCCCAGGAAGGCCCTGACTTGTATCAACAACTGCTGAATTACATTACATGTATAGTGTCAATGTTACTAGAAACTTCTAAAATGCTACCCAAGGGAGCTTTACTAAATATACTTCTATTTACTCCCCCAGGTGTACCCTTGCACTTCTCCACCCTGCTCTGTCCCTTGGGAGGCAGATCCAAATGAATTGTGTGTCAGCGCCCTGACCCAGGTGGCTTGTGTCAGCAGAAGGCACCAGCGGGAATCCGAAAAGTGGAGTGGGAGTGGGGCTATCAGGTACTTACTTCCCTGGCTCCTGCTTGTCAGGTCACCATGGATTGTAGTGTCTTTAACTTTTTTCAAAATGTTGAGATACAATTTAAGCTGGGCAAATTTAGCACTGGTCTGTAGTCCCGGCTACTCGGGAAGCTAAGGCAGGAGGGTCGCTTGAGGCCAAGAGTTCAGGACCACCCTGGGTAACATAGCAAGACTCTGTCTCAAAAAACAAAACAAAACAGCAAAACAAAACAAAAACAGGCAATTACAAAAAATGAGATAAAAATCACAAGTTGGTTGGGTGCAGTGGCTCATGCCGGTAATCCTAGCACTTTGGGAGGCTGAGGTGGGCAGATCACTTGAGGTCGGAAGTCAGTGGCCTACACAGTGAAATCCTGTCTCTACTAAAAATACAAAAATTAGCTGGGCCTAGTGGCACATGCTTGTAATCCCAGTTACTTGGAAGGCTAAGGCAGGAGGATTGCTTGAACCCGTGAGGCAGAGGCTGCAGAGAGCCAAGATTGCACCATTGCATTCCAGCCTGGGCAGCAGAGTGAGACTCCGTCTCAAAAAAAAAAAAAAAATTCACAAGTCACAAAATTTATCATTTTACCCATTTTACAGTGTACAATTTAGAGATTTTTAGTATATTCACAATGTTGTACACGACAGGGGTGTCCAATCTTTTGGCTTCCCTGGGCCACATGGGAAGAATAATTGTCTTGGGCCACATATAAAATACACTAATACTAATGATAGTTGATGAGCTAAAAAGAATCACCAAAAATCTCCTAATGTTTTAAGAAAGTTTACAAATTTGTGCCGGACTGCATTCAAAGCTGTCCTGGGCTGCCTGTGGCCCGTGGGCCTCAGGTTGGACAAACTTGTCATAGAACCATCACTGCTATCTAATTCCAGGACATTTATGTCATCCTCCAATAAACTTTGTATGTTTCAACCTCCCTCTGACCTCTTTCCCTGGCAACCACAACCTCCAGGGACTGTTGCATCATATCCTCTCCTAATGCCATGGCTCTGCTGAGTTGTCCTGCCTAGGAAGCTTGATTTTCCTTTCCCTTTCCTTCCCTTCCCGTCTCCTCCCCTCCCCTTTCCTCCTTCCTTCCTTCCTTCTTTCCTTCCTTGCTTCTTTGCTTCCTTCCCTCCCTCCCTCTTTTGTTTTCTTTTCTTTCTTTGTTTTCTTTCTTTCTTCTTTCTTTTTCTTTTCTTCTTCCTTTCTTCTTCTCCTCCCTTCCTTCCTTCCCTCCTTCCTTCCTTCTCCCCCTCCCTCTTTTCTTTCTTCCTCCTTTTTTTCTTCTTTCTTTCTTTTTCTTTTTCTTTCTTCTTTCTCTCTTTTTCTTTCTCTCCCCTCCATCCTTTTCCTTCTTTCAACCTTTTCCTTCCTTCCTTCCTTTTCTTTATTTCTTCCCTTTCTTTCTTTCCTCTCTTTTCTTTTCTTTTTTTTTTTTTTTAGGTGGAGTCTCGCTCTGTCTCCCAGGCTGGAATGCAGTGGTGTGATCTCGGTTCACTGCAAGCTCCGCCTCCCGGGTTCACGCCATTCTCCTGCCTCAGCCTCCCGAGTAGCTGGGACTACAGGCGCCCGCCACCTCGCCCGGCTAATTTTTTGTATTTTTAGTAGAGATGGGGTTTCACCATGTTAGCCAGGATGGTCTCGATCTCCTGACCTCGTGATTTGCCCACCTCGGCCTCCCAAAGTGCTGGGATTACAAGCGTGAGCCACCTCGCCCGGCCTCTCTTTTCTTTTCTTTTTTTTGAGACGGAGTCTCACTCTGTCACCCAGGCTGGAGTGCAGTGGCACCATCTTGGCTTACTGCAACCTCTGCCTACCAGGTTCAAGTAGTTCTTCTGTTCAGCCTCCCAAGTAGCTGAGACTACAGGCACCTACCACCACGCCTGGCTAATTTTTGTATTTTTAGTAGAGATGGGGTTTCACCATCTCTAACTCCTAACCTCAGGTGAGCCCCCGCCTTGGCCTCGGCCTTCCAAAGTGCTGGGATTACAGGCATGAGCCACTGTGCCCTGCCCCTCCCCTCCCCCGCCCTCCCCTTCCCTTCCCTTTGTTTCATCTCACTCTGTCACCCAGGCTGCAGCGCAGTGGTACAATCATAGCTCACTGCAGGCTCGAACTCCTGGGCTCTAGCAGTCCTCCCACCTCAGTCTCCCAAATAGCAGAGATTATAGGTGTGTACCACCATGAGCAGCTACATTAGAAAAATAATGTTTTGTGGAGATAGGGTCTTGCTATATTGCCCAGGCAGGTCTACAACTCCTGGGCTCAAACAATCTTCCTGCCTCAGCCTCCTAAAGTATTGGAATTGCAGAAGTGTGCCACCATGCCCAGCCACACAGCAGGATTTCAAAGAGCCTTTAGTCTGTGCCTGTGCACTGTGGTTCTCTGAATGAGACGTGGTAGGCAGGGGAGCTCAAGGTCACTCATGGAAAAATGCTCTTCAGGGAAGGACTTGGCCAGCATTGCTCCAGAAGCCTGCTGGGCCACCGAGTCCTGACATTGTCCTAGCAGGAGGTCTCTATCCAGCGTGTGGATGCTGAGCTATCAGTGTGCACAGGAGCAGGGCCCTGGGCTGCCCCTCAGGGCCTGATATCACACAAGATAAACAGGCCCCACCGCCTTCACCTGAGCACAGCCTCTGTCCTGCATGCCCCACCCTACTTCATGTGCCTTCATTATCCAAGGCCTTCTCACGTCTCTGTAGATCCAAGGTCACCATTGAGCTTCTGGAAGTCTCACCACTTCCCTGCTTCCTGTCAGAGGTATACTGTCTGATTTTGACCTTTGGTTTCTGTCCATGACTAAAATTCAGACATTCCCTCGGGTCATGGCACTTTTGGAAAGAGACTGGTTGGAGGTAGAGATACCACTGGGAAGATGACATCTGCTGCATATGGTCTGGCGGTGTTGTCGAGCCTGGGCTCAGGTACTGAGGAAAAGGCCAGCAGAGAGGGTAGGCTAGCTGGCAGGGGTGGGGCAGGTGAGGGCAGTGGGTGTGCTGGGCTCACCAGAGCAGCAGTGGGCTCAGTAAGCCTGCCCAACCCAGAGTCTACCAGAGCAGCGACTCAGGGAAGGGCCACTCCCTGCTCCTCGTCTCGAGAAAGATTCATATGGAAAATCCCCAGTGCCATAAGGCTGACATCAGGAAGAAGGGCATTTACCTGTGCAGAAGCAAAGGTATCAAGGGACATGTGCTTCAACCCAGGGGCCTAGCACTGGATGCCGTGGACACCTGGAGGTGCTGGGCAGGAGCTCAGGGAGCAGTCTCCCAACCCAGTTCTGAGTGGGTGTTGACTGACTGCAGGGCATGCTCCTACCTTCCTGCTCAGCTTGAGGTCAGGGGAGGTTCTCAGGGACAGGAGAGAGTATAGAAAAGAGGTCTGAGGAACAAGGTGGTGCCACTCAGACTTAGAGTCCCCTTCAGAGGTCCATGCACATCTCACAGGGTCCCTTCCCTGCTCCTACTGAGAAGGGGCATGTGCTTAAATTCCTTCTGCCAGAACCCACAGTCTCTGCATCCCCAGAAGAGCCCTCTCAGGAAGGGCCGGTAGGGTCTCCAGCTCTGTCATGAATGTCTTGAGTGAGAGCATGCCTCTCGTCCTGAAAATGGTCAACATTGGGCACGGTGGCTCATGCCTGTAATCCCAGCACTTTGGGAGGCCGAGACAGGCAGATCAGGAGGTCAGGAGTTCGGGGTTAGCCTGGTCAACGTTGTGAAACCCTAACTCTACTAAAAATATAAAAATTGGCCAGGTGTGGTGGCACATGACTACAATCCCAGCTACTTGGGAGGCTGAGGCAGGAGAATTACTTGAACCCGGGAGGCGGAGGTTGCAGTGAGCCAAGATGGTGCCATTGCACTCCAGCTCTGGGTGACAGACCAAGACTCTGTCTCAGAAAAAAAAAAAGAGAGAAAAAGAAAAAAAGAAAAAGGACCTCAAAATCTTGCCACTAAACCAGTGGGTCTCAGCCATGGGACATTTGGTTATGACTGGAGATACATTAGTTGTCAAAACTGAGGAAGGGGCTGGGTGGGGTGGCTCATGCCTGTAATCCCAGCACTTTGGGAGGCCAAGGTGGGTGGAACACTTGAGGTCAGGAGTTTGAGACCAGCCTGGCCAACATGGTGAAACCCTGTCTCTACTAAAAATACACAAATTAGCCAGGTGTGGTGGCACACACCTGTAATCCCAGCTATTTAGGAGGCTGAGACAGGAGAATTGCTTGAAACCAGGAGGCAAAGGTTGCAGTGAGCCGAGATTGCGCCACTGCTCTCCAGCCTAGGCAACAGAGCAAGACTGTTGTCTTAAAAAGCAAGCAAACAAACAAGCAAACAAAAAACTGGAGAAGGGATGTGCTATGCAGTAGAGAGTGCAGAGACTGCTGAGCACCCTACAAAGCACAGGACAGCCCCCGCAGCAAAGCATTATCCAGCCCTACCTGGGAGGAGTGCCGGGGCGGAGAAATCCTAAATGAGACCAACTGCTAGGACACGGCAACTGCACGATCTGCATGCAGGTCTCCCTCCGTCCCCCAGCCCCTCACCGCCTCCTGGGGCATTCCTGAGTGGTTTTCCAGCCCACAGCTTCCCATGGAGGAAAGGATACACAGTCTCATAGAGAGTGGCCAGAAGTGAGATAGATAGTGACTTGTCCAAGGTCACACAGCCCACAAGCGGCAGTGCTTGGATTCAAAGGTGACTACCATGACAAGGAAGCATGGGTGGGTGTATATAAGTGATGAGACACAACAATGTCAACAATGGTTGCTTTAGGCATTGGATTGTGTATGTGATTTTGCTTTTCTCTATTTTTCAGCTTTTTGAAAATGTGATTGTGTCATTTGGATAATTTATAAATATTTTAAAAAATTTAAATGAAAGCATCAGAAATACTACTTTGCATTATTTCTGTGAACTCTGGTGTATTAGTATGTTCTCACATTGCTAATAAAGACATACCTGAGACTGCGTAATTTATAAATGAAAGAGTTTAATGGACTCACAGTTCCACGTGGCTGGGGAGGCCTCACAACATGGTGGAAGGCAAAGGAGGAGCAAAGGCACATCTTACATGACAGCAGGCAAGAGAGCATGTGCAGGGGAATTGCCCTTTATAAAACCACCAGATCTCATGAAATTTATTCACTTTCATGAGAACAGCACAGGAAAAACCTGCCCCCATGATTCAATTACCTCCCACCTAGTCCCTCCCATGACATGAGCTACAAATCAAGATGAGATGTGGGTGGGGACAGAGGCAAATCATATTATCGGTTTCCAGGCAACACTTGGCTTTTCCCTTGCTGGCCCTCTGGAGTGACTGGGCTTTTGCTGGGAGGGAGTCCCACCAGTTTTCATTTTGCAGGGTGTTCACTTCTCTCAACTAAGCCAATATGCCCAGTGTCTTCTCTCACACACTTAATTTTACTGAAGTCTGAAGACTGTCTAGGGAAAAAAAATTGAGATGGTAGTCACTCTGACTGTTTTTAGTTATATAGAGCCACCTGCCTCCTACTTTGTCCAAGTCAAGCCTCTCCGCTTGCAACTTTAAATAGACATTGTGTTTTTTTTGTTTTGTTTTGTTTTTTGTTTTTTTGAGACACAGTTTCACTCTTGTTGCCCAGGCTAGAGTTCAGTGGCATGATCCTAGCTCACTGCAACCTCTGCCTCCTGAGTTCAAGCAATTCTCCTGCCTCAGCCTCCCAAGTAGCTGGGATTACAGCCCACCACCATGCCCAGCTATTTTTTTTTTTTCTTTTTTTTAGTAGAGACGGGGGTTTCACCATGTTGGCCAGGCTGGTCTCAAACTCCTGACCTCAGGTGATCCACCCAACTCAGCCTCCCAAAATGCTGGGATTACAGGCATGAGCCACCGCACCTGGTCATAAAGAGACATTTTTAACATTTACATTATTTAATATCAAGCTGACCTCTCATTAAGATATTGATAGAGGCCGGGCACGGTGGCTCAAGCCTGTAATCCCAGCACTTTGGGAGGCCGAGACGGGCGGATCACGGGGTCAGGAGATCGAGACCATCCTGGCTAACCTGGTGAAACCCCGTCTCTACTAAAAAACAAAATAAATTAGCCGGGCGAGGTGGCGGGCGCCTATAGTCCCAGCTACTCGGGAGGCTGAGGCAGGAGAATGGCGTAAACCCGGGAGGCGGAGCTTGCAGTGAGCTGAGATCCGGCCACTGCACTCCAGCCTGGGCGACAGAGCGAGACTCCATCTCAAAAAAAAAAAAAAAAAGATATTGATAGAGTTTGTATATTTGCCCCTGCTTAAAATCTCATGTTGAAATTTGATCCCCACTGTTGGAGGTCTGGCCTAATGGGAGGTGTTTGGGTCATGGGGGTAGATCTTTCATGCATGGCATGGTGCCATTCTTTTGGGAGTGAGTGAGTCTTCCCTATGAGTCCCTGTGAGAGCTGATTGTTAGTGAGGGCTTGGCCCCTCCTCCTCTCTTGTTCCTTTCTCATGGCACATTCCCCCATGAATGGAAGCAGTCCGAGGCCTTCACCAGATGCAAATGCCAGCACCATGCTTCTTGTATAGCCTGAGAACTGTGAGTCAAATAAACCTCTTTTCTTTATAAATTACCCAGCCCCAGTGTTCCTTTATAGCAACACAAATTGACTAAGACAGATATATAAATGTAACCTGTGATGGGGGAAGGGTAGACCAAAAAGAAGACAGGTAGTGATGGATTATCTTACTTTCAAGCTAGGAAAATGCTTCATGATATTCAAATGTGCAACAATGGCCAGGAGCAGTGGCTCACGCCTGTAATCCCAGCACTTTGGGAGGCTGAAGCAGGCAGATCACTTGAGGTCAGGAATTCGAGACCAGCCTGGCCAACATGGTCAAATCCTGTCTCTACTCAAATACAAAATTAGCCAGGCATGGTGGTGGGTGCCTATAATCCCAGTTACTCAGGAGGCTGAGGCAGGAGAATCGCTTTAACCTGGGAGGCAGAGGTTGCAGTGAATCAAGATCGCTCCACTGCACTCTAGCCTGGGTGACAGAGTGAGACCCTGTCTCAAAAAAAAAAAAAAAAAAAAAAAAAAATGCAAGAATAACACATCCTGATGGGCAACTCTTGGTGCCACACCTAGGATACCACAGCAAAACTGCCCAGGACATTGTGGGAAAGGCCCTATAAAATATGCTTGCGTCAGGCTCTAGGTTCTTCTTGTTCTCTTAGAATAGTCCCTGATGCACCCAAGCTCTTCTAAAAAACATCTCCGCTGCTCCAAATTTCAGGTCAAAGTCGTCTTTTTTTTTTTTTTTTTTTGAGGCGGAGTCACACTCCATCACCCAGGCTGTAGTGCAGTGTCACAGTCTTGGCTCACTGCAAGCTCCGCCTCCCGGGTTCACACCATTCTCCTGCCCCAACCTCCCAAGTAGCTAGGACTACAGGGGCCTGCCACCATGCCCCGCTAATTTTTTTGTATTTTTAGTAGAGACTGGGTTTCACTGTGTTAGCCAGGAAGGTCTCGATCTCCTGACCTTGTGATCCACCTGCCTTGGCCTCCCAAAGTGCTGGGATTACAGGCATGAGCCACCGCACCCGGCCGAGGTCAAAGTCTTCTTCAACACCTTGGTCAGAGTTAATGTCTTTCACTTAAGCTTGTGATGTAACCTTGACCAAGTCACCACCCACTGAGCCGGAGACCTCATTGGTACATTGGGGATAACAATACCAAACTCAGGAGTATGGTGAGGATGAAAGGAGACAGTAGAAAACAAGTTGACCCCCTAGGATGTTCACCAGGCATTCATTATATCTGAATCACAGATGACTTACCAATAAGCTTTTTAGTGCAGCTTCATCTGATTCTAGACTGGTTGACCTTAGGCAAAGGTAAATTATTTAAAATACTTATTTGCTTATTTACAAGAATTATTTATTTTTATTGTAGAAAATTTGGAAAGGGTACAAATAATCAAATAAAGGCAACTAGTCACTCTACACAACCACATTCAGACTCCCCACGCAATTCTGCGTCACCGCCATTTTAGTGGCTGCCCAGGATATGGTTCCATGGATCTAGTGTCCTGTCCTATTGTTGATGGCTTAGGTTACTTCCAGTTGCTCACTGTTGCCAAGAATGCTGTGGTAAATCGCCTTATACATAAATTGTGGTGCACATCCAGTTTTTTTTTTAGGATTCTTAGAATTATTATTATTATTAATTATTATTTTGAGACAGAGTCTTGCTCTGTTGCCCAGGCTGGCATGCAGTGGTGCGATCTTGGCTCACTGCAGCCTCTGCCTCCTAGGTTCAAGTGATTCTCCTGCCTTAGCCTCCCGAGTAACCAGGATTACAGATGGCTAATTTTTGCATTTTTAGTAGAGACAGGGTTTCATCATGTTGGTCAGTCTGGTCTCAAACTCCTGACCTCAAGTGATCCATCTGCTTCAGCCTCCCAAAGTGCTGGGATTACAGGCATGAGCCACTGCACTCAGCCTCTATTATTTATGCATTTAAAGACCAAGTCTCACTATGTTGCCCAGGCTGGTCGCCAACTCCTGGCCTCAAGCAATCCTTCCACCTCAGCCTCCCAAAGCATTTGAGATTTACAAATGTGAGCCACCATACCCAGCCAGAAGTAAAATGTCTAAGACAAAGCCCAAGCATCATTATAGAGGGCCACTTCAGAGAGTGATGGGAGTTTGGACCCTAATGTGTAATCACAGCCTGCCCATCTGCACACATGGCCTGCCCCCACCACACTCTCCACAAACAGGGCCCACAACAGCTACCAAGTAGGTCCAGGGCCCCAGTGGCGACTCTTTTTTTTTTTTTTTTTTTTTTTTTTTCTGAGACAGAGTCTTGCTTTGTTGCCCAGGCTGGAGTGCAATGGTGCGACCTCAGCTCACTGAAACCTCTGCCTCCCAGGTTCAAGTGATTATTCTGCCTCAGCCTCCTGAGTAGCTGGGATTACAGGTGTGTGCCATCACACCCAGCTGATTTTTGTTTTATTAGAAACGGGGTTTCACCATGTTGGGCAGGCTGGTCTCGAATTCCTGACCTCAGGTGATCCGCCTGCCTTGGCTTTCCAAAGTGCTGGGATTACAGGCATGAGCCACAGTCCCTGGCCTTTTTTTTTTTTTTTTTTTTTTGAGACGGAGTTTCTGTTTTGTCGCCCAGGCTGGAATACAGTGATGCGATCTTGGCTCACTGCAACCTCTGCCTCCTGGGTTCAGGCAATTCTCCTGCCTCAGCCTCCAAGGTAGCTGGGATTATAGGCGCCTGCTACCACACCCGACTAATTTTTTGTATTTTTAGGAGGGATGGGGTTTTGCCATGTTGGGCAGGCTGGTCTCGAACTCCTGACCTCAGGTGACCCTCCCGCCTTGGCCTCCCAAAGTGCTGGGATTACAGGGGTGAGCCACTGCGCCCAGCTTCTTCTCGAGATTTAAACCAAGGCTCCTACTGCAACACTCTCTCACTCCAGCTTTTGTGCATCTCTGAGAGAACTGGCTGAGCTTTGTATTTGGTTGTTATTTTATTAAAATCCTAGATTTATTGAATGTTTCTTTTTATCTTTAAAAGCCTCCCGGCCCCATTTGATATTCTGGCATTCCTCCTGGAGAAGTGGGCCGTCCTCCTCCCCAGGTGAAGAATCACTCCATTTACTCATCTTTGAAGTCACTTCCCTCGCTATTGGGAGCGATGCCACACATTTGTTGGCTGGACACAGGATGCAAACGCTGAAAACTCACTTTGTGTCCCTGCCACCCTCCATGCCCACTGTCCATCTCCTCTAGTGTGTAGTGGTGGCCCTATCCCCTTTTGGCACAGCTGGGGCCCCCTTTCTGTTCTCCATCTGAATCCAGGCCTGAGGCATCTCTGCTCCCTGGCATCACCCTGTAATAGACACATCCTTCCTAGGAACACAGGATCCTCTCCTCCCTTCCCTGTGCCCCAGGGCTGCTCCTCTGCTCCCAGGCCAAATGCACTCCTTCCCTGGAACACCAGCTCTTATCTATCTCCTGGAACACGGAAGCTTTATCCTGTAACTAAGTCTTGCCAATCTGAGGAAAAGGCTGGAGGGTAGGGATGGTTCAGAGAAGAAAAACTAGGCCATCCTCTGAGATCAGGAGTCCTGAGGTCCCAGGAGGATCACAGCAGCCTTGTAACAGTCTAGTGCAACTCCTTTGACTTCCTATGGGGAAACTGAGGCCCAGAAAAGGGTGGGACATGCCCATGGCCACACAGTGAGAAAGTTTCAGGCAGGACTGGCATGGGGGTCTTCTCATGCCAGACCCCTGACTCCCTCTGCTCACTAAGACCCAGTCAAAGGCTGGCTGTTCCTATGCATTGCATAGATGCAGTGCCTTTTAAGTTTTTACCATAGACCAGCCTGTGAGAATAAAATGGATCAGACATGCCCCTTGCTTCCAGCAGTGTTGTTCTCTAAGGAATAATAATACAAACTAGGGCCAGGCGGTGTGGCTCATGCCTGTAATCCCAGAACTTTGGGAGTCCAAGGTGAGAGGATTGCTTGAGCCCAGGAGTTCAAGACCAGCCTGGGCAACATAGGGATACCTCTGTCTCCACAAAAAAACGACAGGGAGAGAAACTGCATGAGCCTTAGGTAGATACTGCAATACATGGAGCCCACAAAGGCATTGGGTGTGTTTCTCTGCCATTTCAACCCCATTTGGACCTTAGTTGTGGCATGCAGGAGGGCCCTGCCAGGATGGTGACCCCTTACCTTCAATCCCTGCTGTAAGTGGCCCCCAGCAGGGTGTGGAGTGGAAGAGCCCTCCCCAGACAGCTCAATACTGCCATCTTGCCATTGTGTGGCACTGTGGTGCCTCAGGAGAGGGCACCATACCTAAAGGAAACTGCCTAGAAAAGGGGTGACATGGGAAAGTGTCACTTGGGTCCCCCTGTGCTGGGCAAGTTGCTTTCCATCTAGGGTTACAAAGAGGTACATGAAATAGGTCCTGCCTTCCAGGAGCCCACAGTGGAACAGTCACATGGACAACAAATTAATTGCTCCAATAATAGATGTAATTAGTTGCTCCAATAGAAGCACAAGAACAACTGGTTCCCGCTGAGGGGCCCAGGGGAGGAGGTGGCAATTGAGTCTTGCTGTTAGAGTCCTTGGCAGGCCATTCTAGTTCAGGCTGTCTCTCACAGTGCAGGCTCCCAGGGCGCTGCACACTTGGTTTGGGTGGGAGGTGGGGTGAGGTGTGCCCAGGGAGGTTTGGTCGCGACCTGTAGGGAGCTGGGAGCTGGAAGCCTCTGTCAGCCACCTTCCCCAGGCAGCAGCAGGCTGAGCCTCTGAGGCCAGGGCCTTTGGTGTGGCTATCCTGGGTTGCTCTGTCTCCATTAAAGCACTTAGCTAAGCGACATGGAGGAGAGACCCTGGTGTTAGGACACCAGAACACTGGGAAGTCTTCCAGTGCCGAAGAAAGACAACTGGCCTCCTGTCCTCTTGCTGTGCCTTCTAGGACTTGGCCTCAAGTCCACATGACCTTGGCCTGGGTACAGCAGCCCTCAGGGCTCAGTGACTGCATCTGTGAAAAGGGTCTTCTGTCTAAACAAATACATTGAGAAATGAAAAAGTTTAAAGGACCTCTTTTGACTGACCTGAAGGCACACCCTGTGCCCTGCAGGTGTCGGGGACACCTGGGAGAGGAGGACTCTCCTCTGCTGGCTTCAGGTTGAGGCTGGGTGCAATGGAAAGGCAGAATACATCTTTGTCCTTGGAACACAGTTCATCCTCCACAGCTTCTGTAAAATCTGATGGGCTGAGCTTTGCAGCAGGGAAGTGATTTAATACCTAGTAGATACATTTCATTAAATTTTTGAAGATGGAACAAAGCCTCTAGTTTTCAAATTTTCTATGCAGAAGTTAACCCATTATGGTGCTGAAATCCACACCTGCACTGTAAAACTAAAGTCTTCTTCTCAAAACAAAGCACAATAGGAGATGGATTGACTGAGGTTTGCAACTAGGGGCTTCAAGCTTGCCCAGGAGGTCAGCAAAGTGTTGGCCGGACCCTCGCTCGCATGCCCATCACCAGCAGGGTGTGCCTCTTTTCTCCTCCCAAGTCCTCACTGGTGAGGCTGCAATCCAGGGCTGGGTGTGGCATTTCAAGCAGATACTCTGCACCTCCTTTTGTCATTTACAAGTGATGCTGGTGACAGGTGATTGGGTGCTTGGAAGGCACACAGGGTCTCATGGATCTGAGGGTTTATTAGGGACAGGGAAACTCCTCACATTCCCTCCACCAATGTCCCAGCCCAGAGCCAGGCTTGCCCACCATGACTGGGAATCCAGGTTACCTGTTAGAGGGATTCCTCCCCTCCAGCCGACCACCACTCCAGAGGAGGCCTCAGGGGCTTTCCTCCCAGCTGTATTTACATAGCATGCACAACCTTTCCATTTAAATTGCGCTCAAACTGCAACTTTCCACAGACACTTTTATTTACACATTTTACTGCTAAACAACAGAAATTTTATGTAATTATGTATTTAAATAATGATGAGAGGAGGGAAGGAGGATGGCCAGAGGGGAGCAGATGGGGATTAAGGGAGATAAAGATAAAGCCCTTTCTGTCCTCTGCCTTTGCCCCCAACTACTTCTTCTTTTTTCTTTTCTTTTCTTCTTCTTCTTTTTTTTTTTTTTTTTCTGAGACAGAGTGTCGCTCTGTTGCCCAGGCTGGAGTGCAATGGCAGGATCTCAGCTCACTGCAAGCTCCGCCTCCCAGGTTCAAGCGATTCACCCGCCTCAGCCTCCTGAGTAGCTGGGATTACAGGCGCCTGCCACCACGCCCAGCTAATTTTTTGTATTTTTAGTAGAGACGGGGTTTCACCATGTTGGCCAGGCTGGTCTCGAACTCTTGACCTTAGGCAATCCACCCACCTTGTCCTCCCAAAGTGCTGAGATTACAGGTGTGAGCCACTGCACCCAGCCTCTTTTCTTTTCTTTCTTTTTTTTTTTTCAGACAGGGTCTCACTTTGTCACCTAGGCTGGAATGCAGTGGTATGATCTCAGCTCACTGCAGCCTTGACCTCCTAGGCTCAAGTGATCCTCCCACCTCAGCTTCCCAAGTAGTTGGGACTACAGACACATTACAGGCACATGCCACTACACCCAGCTAATATTTTTGTATTTTTTGTAGAGACAGAGTTTCGCCATGTTGCCCAGGTTGGTCTCGAACTCAGCCTGGCTCAGCCACCTGAACTCAGCCACCACGCCCGGCCTTATGTAAATTTAAGCAAGTGATGTTGTGTGTCATCTTTCCATCAGAGTTTACTATTGACGTTGCCAATATCTTCATGATGTATTATCCTTAATACATAAAGAGCTCATGTTAATCAAATAAAAAATTAGTACTCCAATGGAAAAATGAGCAGGCGTGAGCTACCGTGCCTGGCCATATTTAGTTATTAAAAAGTATAAGGTAGGCCGGGTGCGGTGGCTCAAGCCTGTAATCCCAGCACTTTGGGAGGCCGAGACGGGCGGATCATGAGGTCAGGAGATCGAGACCATCCTGGCTAATACGGTGAAACCCCGTCTCTACTAAAAAATACAAAAAACTAGCCGGGCGACGAGGCGGGCGCCTGTAGTCCCAGCTACTTGGGAGGCTGAGACAGGAGAATGGTGTGAACCCGGGAGGCGGAGCTTGCAGTGAGCTGAGAGCCGGCCACTGCACTCCAGCCTGGGCGGCAGAGCAAGACTCCGTCTCAAAAAAAAAAAAAAAAGTATAAGGTACATGCATATCCTTCAATGTATGCCAATATGCCCTCAGTATATTGTCAAGTAACACACATAAAGCAGATTAAAAAGTATTATGTGGGCCGGGCGCAGTGGCTCAAGCCTGTAATCCCAGCACTTTGGGAGGCCGAGACGGGCGGATCACGAGGTCAGGAGATCAAGACCATCCTGGCTAACATGGTGAAACCCCGTCTCTAATAAAAAATACAAAAAATTAGCCAGGCGAGGTGGCGGGCACCTGTAGTCCCAGCTACTCGGGAGGCTGAGGCAGGAGAATGCCGTGAACCTGGGAGGCGGAGCTTGCAGTGAGCTGAGATCTGGCCACTGCACTCCAGCCTGGGCAACAGAGCGAGACTCCGTCTCAAAAAAAAAAAAAAAAAAAAAAGTATTATGTGGCATGGTATGGTAGCTCACGCCTGTAATCCCAGCACTTTGGGAAGCTGGGGCAGGTGGATCACCTGAGGTCATGAGTTTGAGACCAGCCTGGCCAACATGGTGAAACCCCGTCTCTACTAAAAATACAAAAAATTAGCCAGGCATGGTGGTGCATGCCTGTAATCCCAGCTACTTGGGAGGCTGAAGCAGGAGAGTCACTTGAATCTAGGAGGCGGAGGTTGCAGTGAGCTGAGATCGCGCCATTGCACCCCAAGCTGAGCAACAAGAGCGAAACTTCATCCCCCACCCCCCAAAAAAACAAAACTATTATGTTCCCTATGAATTTTTATATGTAAAAATATAAATTTGTATATACACCGAACATCTGGAAAGTTACATTAAACATTTAGGTATGGCTAGCTTTGGGGTGCATTTAGAATTTTCTATTTTCTACAGCTCTGGATTTTAAAAATATCATTTACAGCCAGGTGTGGTGCCTCACGCCTGTAATCCCGATGTTTTGGGAGGCCGAGGCGGGCAGATCACTTGAGGTCAGGAGTTCAAGACCAAACTGGCTAACATGGTGAAACCCCATCTCTTCTAAAAATACAATAATTAGCTGGGCATGGTGGTGCACACCTGTAGTCCCAGCTACTGGGGGTTGGCGGGTGAGGCAGGAGAATCGCTTGAATCTGGCAGGTGGAGGTTGCAGTGAGCTGAGATCGTGCCACTGGGTAACAGCTGAGATCCAGCCTGGGTAACAGAGCAAGACTCCGTCTAAAAACAAACAAAACCCCATTTACAATATAACTTCTTGTTATCAGTAAAAATAATAGGATTCCCATCTGGAGAGAAAATAAACATTCCAACACTTTAGTGCCTATATATTTGACTGTCTTAGGAGTCATGTGCCCCTCCCCAGGTCGGGGAGGAGGCCAGTCATATTATTTCAACCTCACAGATAGGCACCTTGAACCCCCATGAGTAGAGGGAGGTTGGCCAGGATCACACAGACAGAAATGCACACTCAGACCGTTTCAACTAGATGCTTCCAGAGAAATTTTTGTTTTGTTTTGTTTTGTTTTGCTTTTTCTGGGAATCACACCTTTCACTCTGAGGATCTTTGGACACAGACACTTTGGTATCTGTATTTTCTTGTAGCAGATGCTGTTGGTATCCTGCCTGCACCCTCTTAACCTTTACCATTTCATTGCTTGCTGGCTTGACTTCTGAATACCAGAACTTGCAACTAATTGCCTGAGAGCATTCTCTGTTCTTCAAAACAGGCCAGAAGTGGCTGGGCGTGGTGGCTCACGCTTATAATCCCAGCAATTTGAGAGGCTGAGGTGGGCAGATCACCTGAAGTCAGGAGTTCAAGACCAGTCTGGACAACATCATGAAACCCTGTCTCCACCAAAAATACAAAAAATTAGCCAGGCGTGGTGGTGCACATCTGTAATTCCAGCTACACGGGAGGGTGAGGCAGGAGAATTGTTTGAACCCGGAAGGTGGAGGTTGCAGTGAGCCGAGATTGCCATATTGCACTCAAGCCTGGATGACAGCAAGACTCTGCCTCAAGAAAGCAAAACAACAACAAAAAAAAACAAAACAAAAACCCAGACCAAAAGTGACAAACAATTAATGCCTTCTGGCAGCAGCCCTTTACTTAATCACTGGCAGGAGCTGGTTTATAAACGCCCCAGCTTCCTCCCTCTTCAGGTGCAGTAGCACTGAGGCAGTGTTTCACACTGGCTTCCAGGGCTCCATAGTGGAACAGAGCTCTAGCTGCCCACACTGGTAACTTGCTTCATGACAAACTCTTTGTTGACTTCCTTCCCTCTCTCTCATTTCCCCTTTCCCTTACTGAGGTATCAAGGGATCCCTTCTAAAATCACTTAGTTTCACTTAAATCCTTGTCTCAGAGTCAGCTCCTGGGGCTACTCAAACTAAGACACTGTTCTTTGTTAGCAAGTAGGAAATGGGCATCAGCCAGGATGGAAGAGCCAGAAGAGCCATGACCACACCCCAGCTGGCCCCTTCATGCCAGGTTAGGGCTTTGGAACAGCCTAGAAAGACGAGACTACCAAGCTCCCTTCACAGTTCCAGTTCTCCAGAACAGGACTTGGCAAACTTTTTCTGTAAAGGGCCAGATAGTAAATATTTCAGGCTTCGCAGGCCTTTTGATCTCTATTACAATTACCCAGCTCTGCCACTGTGGCATGAAAGCAGTCATAAATTATATGTAAAAGAATGGATGTGACTGTGTTCCAATAATACTTTATTTACAAAAAGGCAGCAGGCCAAATTTGGCCCACAGGCTGTTGTTTACTGAACCCTGCTCCGGGACAACAAAAAGACTGGGCAAGCATCTGCTCAGCATGGGTGCTGGCAGGGAGGCAATGCCAGTTGCTGCCTTAGACTCTGTGGGTTCAGGAGCAGGGCTCTCTGCCTAAGGGCCCCATGGCTGTGCAGTTAATGCAGGAAATACTGCTACATCTCAGTTGACAGTGGAGCACTCAATGAATAGCTCAGCTTTTAAGCTCAAAACAAGCTTTCTACTTCACTTTTATGCTAATAGGTCATGTTTTTCTAATGGGTAGAGTACAACTTCACCAGAAAAAAATAATTAAGCCCCCAAAAAGAAAAAGTAAGTTAATATTTTGAAAGGCATATAAAATGGTGAATTCAACTGATATTTCAAATAAGATGAGGGATATAAAACTTGATTACCAAGAACTTATGAAGCAAAAAATGAAGTCTTCTGTTGGAAACTGAAGGCACGATATTGATAGATGACTGTGAGAAAGCTATTAAAGTACAGGACCAACTTCACCAAGAGGGAATAGACACAGAGATGGGTGAAGACTTCAGGAAGACAGCTGTTCTAAATGATGCAGGAGCTGGGCATGGTGGCTCATGCCTGTAATTCAAGCTACTCAGGAGGCTGAGGAGGGCGGACTGCTTAAAGCCAGGAGTTTGAAACCAGCCTGGGCAACAGAGGGAGACCCTGTCTTTAAAAATAAATAAATAAATGACATAGGTCTCCTTACTTGATTATTTATGCCTAGTGTTTCATTATTGGAACTCTGAGTTCCAATTGGAACGCTGAGCATGTGGGAGTTATTTATATCTTACTGCTCAAGGTCATCGCCAAGATGTCATTGCAAAAATTCAAAACATTGCAACCTCAGGCATAAATGGGCTAATTACATTGCGGAAAACTTGCAACTAATCCAACAAAACTGTAGCAAATACCCAATTCAAGCCCACTCTAGCCATCCTCTCCCACCGAAGTGGGGAGAAAAAAACTGAGAAGGTCGTGCACACTGGCTCACACCTGTAATCCTAGCACTTTGGGAGGCCAAGGTGGGAGGATTGCTTAAGCCCAGGAGTTCAAGACCAGCCTGAGCAACATAGTGAGAACCTGTCTCTACAAAAAATTTAAAAATTGGCCGGGCATGGTGACTCATGCCTATAATCCCAGCACTTTGGGAAGCTAAGATGGGCTGATCACAAGGTCAGGATATCGAGACCATCCTGGCCAACATGGTGAACCCCCCCCCCCGTCTCTACTAAAATGCAAAACATTAGTCTGTAGTTCCTCGGGAGGCTGAGGCAGGGGAATCGCTTGAACCCGGGAGAGGTTGCAGTGAGCTGAGATTGTGCCACTGCACTCCAGCCTGGTGACAGAGTGAGACTCTGTCTCAAAAATAAATAAATAAAAATTAAAAAATTAGCCAGGCATGGTGGCACACACCTATAGTCCCTGCTACTCAGAGGCTGAAGCAGGAGGACTGCTTCAGCCCAGGAAGTCGAGGCTGCAGTGAGCTGTGTTTGTGCCACTGCACTCCAGCTTGGGTGACAGGGCAAGAACTAGTCTTAAAAAAAAAGAGAGAGAGAGAGAGAGAAACTTCTGAAGTTTCCAGTCCAGAGGCACAGGCTCACTAGAAGACTGAGATGGAAGCACCAGGACTATAGAACACTTCCCCTCCTTATAAACCTTACCACCACAGGACTAAAGACCCATTTACAGAAGCTCCTTTCACCTAGTGCATTATGTCTGGCTATTAAAAAAAATTACAGGCTGGGCGTGGTGGTTCACGCCTATAATGCCAGCACTTCGGGAGGCTGAGGCGGGTGGGTTACTTGAGGTCAGAAGTTTGAGACCAGCCTGGCCAACATGGCGAAATCTCATCTCTACTAAAAATACAAAATTAGCCAGGCGTCGGGGCAGGCATCTACAATCTCAGCTACTAAGAAGGCTGAAGCACGAAAATCGCTTGAACCCAGGAGGCAGAGGTTGCAGTGAGCCAAGATTGCACCATTGCACTCCAGTCTGGGCAACAAGAGTGAAACACCATCTCAAAAAAAAAAAGAAAAGAAAGAAAGAATAAATGCCTACTTAGATATGACACTGAAAGCATACAAGCAAAGAGAAAAGGATAAATTGGCCATCATCAAAATTTAAAACTTTTGGAACTCAAAAAACACCATCAAAAATGTGAAAAGTCAAGCGGGCATGGTGACTCATGCTTATAATTCCAGCACTTTGGGAGGCCGAGGCAGGTGGATCACTTGAGGTCAGGAGTTTGAGACCAGCCTTGCCAACAAGGTGAAACCCCGTCTCTACCAAAAATACGAAAATTAGCTGGGCGCGGTGGCACACACCTGTAATCCCAGCTACTCGGGAAGCTGAGGCGTGAGAATCACTTGAACCGGGAAGGTGGAGGTTGCAGTGAGCCAAGATGGTACCACTGAACTTCAGCCTGGGTGACAGAACAAGACTCTGACTCAAACAAACAAACAAACAAACAAACAAAAGTGAAAAGTCAATCCATGAAATGGGAGAAAATAATTGCAATTATATATGTCTGATAAAGACTACTTCCAGAATATATAAAGAATTCTTACAACCTAACAATCAATAAAAAGATGGTTGGGCACAGGGGCTCACTCCTGTAATCTCAGCACTTTGGGAGGCCAAGACAGGAGGATCTCTTGACTCAAGAAGTTCAAGACCGGCATGGGCAACATAGTGTGACCCTATCTCTCTCTCTCTCAAAAAAAACCCAAACTAAAAAAAACACAAAAACCAAACCAAAACAAAAAACACACCACCACCACCAACAAAAAAACCTCTAGAAATCAAGAAGTCGAAGACCACTAGTTTTATAGAAAAATGCAGGGTGGGCACAGTAGCTCATGCCTGTCATCCCAGCACTTTGGGAGGCTGAGGCAGGCGGATCACTTAAGGTCAGGAGTTCGAGACCAGCCCATCTCTACTAAAAATACAAAAATTAGCCATGCGTGTTGACCTGTAGTCCCAGCTACTCAGGAGGCTGAGGCAGGAGAATTGCTTGGACCCAGGCAGCAGAAGTTGCAATGAGCCAAGATCATTCCACTGCACTCTCCAGCCTGGGCAACTGAGGGAGATGCCATCTCAAAAAACAAACAAACAAACAAACAAAAACGTTTGCATTTCTCTTGTTATGAGTGAAGCTAAACATTTTTTCACATGTTTTAGGGTAATTTGCATTGCTTTTCCTAAAAACTATGTGCATGCTTTTTCTGTTTTTCTTTTTTCTTTTTTTTGAGATGGAGTCTCGCTCCATCGCCCAGGCTGGAGTGCAGTGGAGTGATCTTGGCTCACTGCAACCTCTGCTGCCTGGGTTCAAGAGATATTTATGCCTCAGCTTCCTGAGTAGTTGGGACTACAGGCACGTGGCACAATGCCAGTCCAATTTTTGTATTTTTAGTAGAGAACAGTTTCATCACGTTGGCCAGCCTGGTCTCGAACTCCTGACCTCAAGTGATCTGCCCGCCTCGGCCTCCCAGAGTGCTAGGATTACAGGCATGAGCCGAAAAATGCAAATCTAACCTACACTGAAATTAAGTTTCTCATCTATCAGATTGGCAAAAATTCAAAAGGCTGACAGCACACTCTGAGATTGTGGGAAAACAGGCATGCTCATACATAGCTGGTCTGGGTGCAAACTGGCACCTCCCCCATAGAAGGAAATTTGGCACTATCCACCAAAATTACAATGTACACACACTTTAACCTTGCAGTCCCACTTCTAAACAGCATCTGACAGATATTCCTGCATATGGACAAAATAATGTGTATTTACTGTAAGACTGGGTTTTTAAAAAATTTATTTACTTATAAGATTATTTACTGTATTACTATATTTACTATGGTTTGCTATAAGATAAAGTTTACTTATTGCTAAATTGTTTTTAATAGCAAAATACTGGAAACTTCCCAAACGTCCATCTGTTGTGTTTGGTTGAATAAACCATAGTTCATCTATATAGTAGATGAAAGTTTTTGTTGTTGTAGTTGTTTTTTTTTTGAGACAGAGTCTCTCTCTATCGCCAGGCTTGAGTGCAGTGGCACGATCTGGGCTCACTGCAACCTCTGCCTCCCAGGTTCAAGTGATTCTCCTGCCTCAGCCTCCTGAGTAGCTGGGATTACACACGCGCGCTACCATGTCAAGCTAATTTTCGTATTTTTAGTAGAGAGGGGGTTTCGCCATGTTGGTCAGGCTGGTCTCGAACTCCTGACCTCAAGTGATCTGCCTGCCTTGGCCTCCCAAAGTGCTGGGATTACAGGTGTGAGCCACCACGCCCGGCCCAGATGAAAGTACTTTTAAAGTAAAAAAGTAACAAAAGTTTTTTATATATTGATATAAAAATTTATTGGCTGAGCAGAGTGGTTCATGACTATAATCCCAGCACTTTGGGAGGCCAAGGCAGGCAGATCACTTGAGCCCAGGAGTTCAAGACCAGCCTGGGGAACATAGTGAGACCCTGTCTTTACAAAAACTACAAAAATTAGCTGGGCACGGTGGTGCACTCCCTGTAGTCCTGGCTACTTGAGAGGCTGAGGTGGGAGGATCATGCAAGCCCAAGAGGCAGTGATTGCAGTGAACCAAGATCACGCCACTGCACTCCAGCCTGGGCAATAGAGTGAAACGCTGTCCCCCCGCCAAAAAAATTTTTTTTCTCAAGAAAATATTGTTAAATGTAAAGGCAGGATGCAGAACAGTAAAAACAACATGCTACCTGTTTTTGCAAGAAAGACAGGGAAATAAGAATACATACTTACTCATATTTTCATTTATTTGCATAAACAAACACTGGAAAAAAACAGGCATGTAATCCCAACACTTTGGGAGGCCAAGGTGGGTAGACTGCTTGAGTCTAGGACTTCGAGACCAGCCTGGACAACATGGCAAAACCCAGTCTCTATAAAAACAAAACAAAACAAACAAACAAAAATTGGAAAGATTCACAGTAAAGTGGTTCTCTACCAAAGGCCAGTAGGGAGGTAATTGGGCTGGATGGTGACTTGAGTGCAAGCAAGTCTTCTAAGAATGAAAATTTTTATATTGAACCAGATGAGTATATTGCCTATACAAAAATGTAAATTTAAAATACCGGCTGGGCACAATGGCTCATGCCTGTTCTCTCAGTGATGTGGGAAGTTGACGCAAGCGAATGACTTGAGCCTAGGAGGCTGAGGCCGCAGTGAGCTATGATCATGCCACTGCACTCCAGCCTGGGCAACAGAGTGAGACTTTGTCTCTAAAAATAAAAATAAAAACCTGAAAAAAATCAATAATAATATGAAATATATTGAGAATGCCATAAAATTATTATACACACACACACACACACACACACACACACGTGCACACTCTGCCTCCATCCAAGCATCTTTCATTGCCAGCATCAGAAGTCATTCTTCAGTTGATTTTTTTATTTAAATCTTCAGGAACTCTGCTGTGCACTACAAGGAAACATGATGTCTGGGCAGTGATTAGTACAGTAACTCGGGAGGCTGAAGAAAATCTCGGTGAAGATGGGTGAAATGGAGTTTTGACTTTTAAGGCTGCCTTTTGGTGGGAGACAAGACCTTAATCTTCAACTATAGAAACCATAAGACCAGACACTTGCTTTTCCAGTTTCTTTGCACATAGAACATGGGCATCTATAATACAGGCTTCGCTAATCAACTGCATCCTGCCTAGATCTGAACTGGGACCTTGTGTTGCAAAGAATCCTCTCTAGGATTATCAACCACAGCAAGGGCACCATCCAGGTTGTGGGGCAGTGCAGATGTCCTGGAACAAATGTTAGGGAGTCCAGGGCTGACAGTGGGTCCAGCAGTGATGTCCC
This sequence comes from Rhinopithecus roxellana, assembly GCF_007565055.1. Taxonomy (NCBI): domain Eukaryota; kingdom Metazoa; phylum Chordata; class Mammalia; order Primates; family Cercopithecidae; genus Rhinopithecus; species Rhinopithecus roxellana. The sequence continues at coordinate 5,326,057 of NC_044559.1, forward strand.
GGGTCCCCTGTTGACACCAGGTAGTTGCAGCACTGGCCTTATTTCCTATCACTGGTCTCATTTTATGGCATAATTTTTGCTGTACTCTCGCTGCATAGCTTCCCTTGGACCTATTTCCCAGGCCTGAGTTTCCGGTTCTTTTCATATTCATTCTATACTGTCCATTTCTTAAACCTGTTGGAGTTGGTTCTGGATGCTTTGCTTGCAACTAGTAACCCTGGTTCATGCATCTGGATTGTGTCAGGGATTCTCCATCTGGAAATTCAAGCAAATAAAGGAACCCACAACCTATATGGAATCTCCAGACTGATACCTCTGGTAGAAAAGAAAAAGAGAAGAGGATACAGGGCCAGGCGCAGTGGCTCACTCCTGTAATCCCAGTACTTTGGGAGATCAAGGTGGTCAGATAACTTGAGGTTGGAAGTTCAAGACCAGCCTGGCCAACATGGTGAAACCCCGTCTCTACTAAAAACTACAAAACTTAGCTGGGCGTGGTGGCATGCACCTGTAATCCCAGCTCCTTGGGAGGCTGAGGCAGGAGAATCACTAGAACCTGGGAGGTGGAGGTTGCAGTAAGCCAAGATCGTGCCAATGCACTACGGCCTGGGTGACAGAGAGAGACTCCATCTCAAAAAACAAAAAGAGAGACAGAAAAGAGGACACGGAAGTTCCTTTAATCTTACAATAGACTGTTGCTGCTGCTGCTGCTGCTGCTGCTGCTGCTGCTGCTGCTGCGTGTGTGTGTGTGTGTGTGTGTGTATGAGAGAGAGAAAGAGAGAGAGAAAGAGAGAGAGAGAGAGACAAGGCAGCAGTAGGGGTGGGAGTCAGACATGAGAACACCAGAGGCTTTCCCGAGAAGAGGTTGCTAGACCTGGGTCCTGGCTCAGGCTACTACCTGAAGCTTGCTGGGAAGCTTTGACAGGTACAAGCCAGTGGTGATTTCAGTCAGTTGGTGACTGGAGGTTGAAATGTAAAGGTGGAAATAGGATGGAGATGTGTGAAAGTGATCTTTCTTTCACACAGTTATAATTTGAGATTTTTTTTTTTTTCTTTTTTTGGTAACAACCGTGAATTCCTATATTGCTTTTGAAATTTGAAAGAAATTCAAAAGGCAGGAAAAAGGATTTCAGGGATGAAGATGTGTGTCATTGCTCTTCTGGTATGTATGACAAAAGACCTCTGCTGTCTGAGCGCGGTGGCTCACAACCGTAATCCCAGCACTTTGGGAGACCAAGGTGGGTGGATCACCAGACCAGCCTGGCCAACATGGAGAAACCCCATCTGCACCAAAAATACAAAAATTAGCCAGGTGTGGTGATGTGTGCCTGTAATCCCAGCTACTTGGGAGGCCAAGGGAGGAGAATCACTTGAACCTGGAAGACAGAAGCGGCAGTGAGCCAAGATTGTGACACGGCACACCAGCCTGGGCAACAGAGCGAGAATCCGTTTCAAAAAAACAACAACAAAAAAAGTGAATTACATATGTGTAGCTAATTTCACTCTTCCCAAATCCCCAATAAAACTACAATGAAAGGACTTTAAAATTCAGATTGATACATCTTTTTTATTGTGATTAAATATACATAATATGAATTTTATTAATATCATTTAACCATATTTTTTGAGATGGAGTCTTGCTCTGTTGCCCAGGCTGGAGTGCAGTGGTGAGATCTCAGATCACTGCAACCTCTGCCTCCTGGGTTCAAGCGATTCTTCCATCTCAGCCTCCTGAGTAGCTGGGACTACAGGCCCATGCCATCTCACCCAGCTAATTTTTGTATTTTTAGTGGAGATGGGTTTTCGTCATGTTGGCCAGAAAACTCCTGACCTCAGGTGATCTGCCTGCCTCAGCCTCCCACAGTGCTGGGATAACAGGTGTGACCCACCATGGCTGGCCTTCATTTTAACCATTTTTAAGTGTACAGTTAAGTGGCATTAAGTACATTCACAATGTTGTTCAACCATCACTACTATCCATTTTCAGAATTTTTTCCTCATTCCAAATAAGAACCCCTCACCCATTAAATGGTAACCCCACATTCCTTCACTCTAATCCATGGTAACCTCTATACACTTTTTTTCTTTCTTTCTTTCTTTTTTTTTTGAGATGGAGTTTCGCTCTTGTTGCCCAAGCTGGAATGCAATGGTGCAATTTTGGCTCACTGCAACCTCCGCCTCCTGGGTTCAAATGATTCTTCTGCCCCAGCTTCCCAAGTAGCTGGGATTACAGGCATGTGCCACCACCCCCGGCTAAGTTTTTTGTATTTAGTAGAGATGGGGTTTCACTATATTGGTCAGGCTGATCTCAAACTCCTGACCTTAGGTGATCTACTGGCCTTGGTCTCCCGAAGTGCTGGGATTATAGGTGTGAACCACCGCGCCCGGCCTTCTTTCAATTATTTTGAGTTTCTACCCAGAAGTGACTTGCTGGATAATATGGTAATGCTATATTTAACTTTTTAAGAAACTCTCGGCCAGGCGCGGTGGCTCAAGCCTGTAATCCCAGCACTTTGGGAGGCCGAGACGGGCGGATCACGAGGTCAGGAGATCGAGACCATCCTGGCTAACATGGTGAAACCCCATCTCTACTAAAAAATACAAAAAACTAGCTGGGCGAGGTGGCGGGCACCTGCAGTCCCAGCTACTCGGGAGGCTGAGGCAGGAGAATGGCGTAAGCCCAGGAGGCGGAGCTTGCAGTGAGCTGAGATCCGGCCACTGCACTCCAGCCTGGGCGACAGAGCCAGACTCCGTCTCAAAAAAAAAAAAAAAAAAAAAAAAAAAAAAAAAAAAAAAAAACTCTCGGCTGGATGCAGTGGTTCATGCCTGTAATCCCAGCACTTTGGGAGGCTGAGGTGGGCAGATCACTTGAGGTCGGGACTTTGAGACCAGCCTGACCAACATGGAGAAACCCTGTCTCTACTAAAAATACAAAATTAGCCAGGCGTGGTGGTACTTGCCTATAATCCCAGCTACTCGGGAGGCTGAGGCAGGAGAATTTCTTGAACCTGGGAGGCGGAGGTTGCAGTGAGCCGAGATCGTGCCATTGCACTCCAGCCTGGGCAACAAAAGCGAAACTCCGCCTCAAAACAAAAAAGAAACTGTCATACTATTTTCCATAGCAGCTCATCTTTTTATATCCCCACCTGCTGTGAACCCCGAAAATCTGAGACAGGTCTCAGTTAATTTAGAAAGTTTATTTTGCCAAGGTTGAGGACGTGCGCCCATGACACCTTCAGGAGGTCCTGATGACATGTTCCCGAGGTGGTCAGAGCACAGTTTGGTTTTATACATTCTAGGAAGACATGAGACATCAATCAATATATGCGAGCTGAACATTGGTTCGGTCTGAAAAGGTGGGACAACTGGAAGCAAAGGCAGGAAAACCCGAAGCCAAAGCCAGGAAGGGTGGTTCCAGGTCATACATAGATAAGAGACAAATGGGCCAGGAGCGGTGGCTCATGCCTGTAATCCCAGTACTTTGGGAGGCCTAGGTGGGTGGATCACCTGAGGTCAGGAGTTCGTGACTAGCCTGGCCAACATGGTGAAACTCTGTTTCTACTCAAAATACAAAAAATTAGCTGGGCATGGTGGCAAGCACCTGTAATTCCAGCTACTTGGGAGGCTGAGGCAGGAGAATTGCTTGAACCCAGGAGGCGGAGGTTGCAGTGAGCCGAGATTGCGCCACTGCATTCCAGTCTGGGCAACAAGAGCAAAACTCTGTCCCCCGCCCCGCACACCCCTGCAAAAAAGAGGCAAATGGTTGTATTCTTTTGAGTTTCTGATTAGCCTCAAATAGACAGTCAGATATGCATTTATTTCAGTGAGCAGAGGGATGACTTTGAATAGAATGTGAGGCAGGTAGGCCCTAAGCAGTTTCCAGCTTGACTTTTCCCTTTAGCTTAGAGATTTAGGGGCCCCAGGATTTATTTTCCTTTCACACTGCAATGTATGAGAGTTCTAATTTCTCTATTATCTTCACCAACACTTTGTAAAAATAATGGCTGTCCTAATGGGTATGAAGATGTGCGGTGGCTAACGCCTGTAATCTCAGCACTTTGGGAGGCAGAGGTGGGTGGATCACCTGAGGTCAGGAGTTTGAGACCAGCCTGGCGAACATGGTGAAACCCTGTCTCCAATAAAAATACAAAAAATTAGCTGGGTGTGGTGGCGGGTGCCTGTAATCCCAGCTACTTGGGAGGCTGAGGCAGGAGAATTGTTTGAACCCGGGAGGTGGAGGTTGCAGTCAGCCAAGGTCATGCCACTGCACTCCAGCAGCCTGGGCAACAAGAGTGAGACTCTGTCTCAAAAAAAAAAAAAAAAAAAAAAGAAGAGGTATCTCATTGTGGTATCATTACTTTTTAATGCATGAACCTCACAAAGCGTGAGATGCACACCTAAGCCCATCTGACCCCAAGCTTTCCACTCTATATCCTGGCCCTTCTGAGGCCCAAACAAAGCAGAATGTTTCCCCATGATTGCAGGACTTAGCTTAGATACAGTCTTTGGTATTGATGACATGTATCTCATTTTCGGGATTTGCCTAATTGCATCCTCTCCTTCCAGAAATGCAAAGTACTCCTGAATCATCTTTCAACCCAGACCATGGTGTGGAAGAAACCCTTGGCGAGAAGGAGCCTGTGTGACTTGGTCCAGCAGCATTTCCCCCACACTTGGCATCAGAGGCTCTTCAGTCATGGAAGTGGGAGGGGAAGAGTGAAACCACCGCTGCAAAATTATAACTGAGACAGTTAAAGATATCTGACCTAACCAACCCCAACTTGCTTCTAACCTCCAGTCTGTCCTCGTTCTTTCCTAGGGGTAGGCTGAACTAATTCTGGGGAGGAACTTAGTTTATAGTTTAGAACAAAGACAATTAACAGCCTTTTCCCAAAACAAACTCCCTTCTTGTCTGGGGACTTGCCTTGCCATTGTCATGCAGCTGGAGGCTACTTGACTCTCCAAATTGCTCCTGGAAATAACATCACTATTGTGAAGCCTAAGATCAGTGCTTGAGATATTTTGCAGACCCTGCACTTGAAGGATCTGCTGGCACCACCCAGATCTATAAACTGGCTTATCTATGGTCCCTGCCCAGAAACAGCTTCAACTCCCTATTATTTCATCTCCAACCCAACCCATCAGCACTCCTGACTCACTGGTTGCCCTCCCCTCACCCACCAAATTGTCCTTAAAAACTCTGATCCTCCAAAGCTCAGGGAGACTGATTTGAGTAATAATAAAACTCCAGTCTCCTGCACAGCTGGCTCTGTGTGAGTTACTCTTTCTCTATTGCAATTCCCCTGTCTTGATAAATTGGTTCTGTCTAGGCAGTGGGCAAAGTGAACCCACTGGGTGGTTACAAGAGTACCCTCTATCTGTCTGAAGTCACCCAAACTCCTTAAGTAAGACATGCACAGCTGACAAGACAAATCCCAGAACAGAGCAGGCTGGTCAGTGCCAGGATTCCCCAAAGGGAAAGACAAGGTAGTTGTCTTTGCTCCAGTCCTGGCCCAGACATCCATATTCTTAGAGGCCTCTGGAGGAATTTCTTTTTGAGCCATGTGGGAAACTTCAGGACTTAAGGGCCTCTCCCAGGTCAGCTCTACCTAAGCACTACACTGGGTGCACGGTCTTCTCAGGAGCCAGCTCTGAGCACAGGACAGTTGAGGCCAAGGCCAAGTAGAAGTTGAAGGACAGGGACAATCCCTAAATGCAGCTCCCTGAGAGCTCCTGCTCACTCTGACACCAACAGGCACATGCATGACCAGACAAGCACTGCAGCCTGAGGACTAAACTCTGATTTTTTTTTTTTTTTTTATCTTGCCCAAATTCCTACCTAAGGGGTATGGGGAGTCATACCCTACAAATCATAAATTCTCATCAGATGGGTTTTATTTAACCCTATATATCATGATTTATTTTCTTTTTCTTTTTTTCTTTTTCTCTTTTTTTTTTTTTTTTTGAGACGGAGCCTTGCTCTGTCACCCAGGCTAGAGTGCAGTAGCATGATCTTGGCTCACTGCAGCCTCGACCTCCCAGGTTCAAACGATTCTCCTGCCTCAGCCTCCCAAACAGGTGGGATTCCAGGTGCCCACCACCACTCCTGGCTAATTTTTGTATTTTTTTATAGAGACAGGGTTTCACCATGTTGGCCAGGCTGGTCGCGAACTCCTGACCTCAGGTGATGCACCCACCTAGGCCTCCCAAAGTGCTGGGATTACAGGCGTGAGCCACCGCACCCAGTCATGACTTACTTTCCAACCTGACTCTGGCATAATATTACAAGACAAAGAAGAAAATCAAAATATTTTACCCCAAAACATGTTTCTTTGCCATATTTTGAAATGGCTCTGCAAAGCTGTTCTTTGTGGGGGAAAATTGCCTCTGTAAAGAATCTCTATTAACATAGCTAGATGTTTTTCTTCCAGACCCTCCCAAACCTAAAGACATTAACTGAGATCTGAACAGGAAACATTTGTCATCTATTGTCTCTAAGGGCAGCCAATGTAAGACTTAAAAAAAGTTGGTCTCCACAATCTTTTACCTTAACCTGAACATTCCCTTTCTATCAATCCCAGGTCTTTAGAGAAACTCAACCAATTGTCGACCAGAAAATGTTTACATTCAGGCAGGTGTGGTGGCTCATGCCTGTAATTTCAGTACTTTGGGAGGCCAAGATGGGTGGATCACTAGAGGTCGGGAGTTCATGACCAGCCTAGCCAACATGGCAAAACCTAAAAATACAAAAATACAAAAATTAGCTGGGCGTGGTAATCCCAGCTACTCAGGAAGCTGAGGCGGGAGAACCCCTTGAACTTGGAAAGCGGAGGTTGCAGTGAGCCTAGATCACGCCACCGCATTCCAGCCTGGACAACAGAGTGAGACTCCATCTCAAAAAAAAAAAAAAAAAAGAAAGAAAGAAAGAAAATGTTTAAATTCATCTATAGCTTGGAAACTCCTGCTTTGAGTTGTCCCACCTTTCTGGACCAAACCAGTATATTTCGTAAGTGTATTTGATTGATGGTTTATGCCTCTCTAAAATGTGTAAAAGCAAGCTGTGCTCTGACCACCTGGGGCACATGTTCCTAGGACCACCTGAGGACTGTGTCACTGGCCATGGTCACTCATATTTGGCTCAGAATAAATCTCTTGAAATATTTTACAGTTTGATGCTTTTTGTCGACAAGCCCTTCTCAGGGATTCATGGTTCCCGGCCCTGAGGAGATGCATGGCTTACTTCTGATGCTTTTTCCTGTCCAAAGTCCTCCCCCAGAGATCCTGCAGACTTCCACTTTGGTCAGGACCCAGGAATGAGTCCTGCTCTTGTTTGAGGCTCAGAGGTGCTCAAGGTTCACACCCAGGTGGGCCTGGATCCCAGCCGTGTCAGGTCACTAACTAGAAGCAGGGGCTGGAAAACCCATGACAGAGAGAAATGCAGCTCAGCTTTCTTCCACGAGGTTGAAAACAAAATACTGAGGAATCCCCAGGCCTGGACTTTCTCACAGGGAAATATCACCTCTGCGCAACAAGTCTGAAGTTCAGAAACCTGAACCCAAGGAAACTGTATGTCAGGCCTCTGAACCCAAGCTAAGCCATCATATTCCCTGTGACCTGCATGTATACATCCAGATGGTCTGAAGCAACTGAAGATCCACAAAAGAAGTGAAAATAGCCTTAACTGATGACATTCCACCATTGTGATTTGTTCCTGCCCCACTCTAACTGATAGGATATATTCTCCCCTCCACCTTAGGAAGGTACTTTATAATATTCTTCCCCCGCCCTCAAGAAGGTACTTTGTATGCCTATCCCAAACCTATAAGAACTAATGATAATCCCACCACCCTTTGCTGACTCTCTTTTCGGACTCAGCCCACCTGCACCCAGGTGAAATGAACAGCCTTGCTGCTCACACAAAGCCTGTTTGGTGGTCTCTTCACATGGACACACATGGCACTGTAGTTCAGGGCTGGGTGCTGGGCAGAGGGGACTGAAGCTCCAATTTTGCTTTTCTTTCTTTCTTTCTTTTTTTTTGAGACAGGGTCTTGCTCTATCACCCAGGCTGGAGTGCAGTGGTGTGTGGTGTGATCACAGCGCACTGCAACCTCTGCCTCCCAGGCTCAAGAGATCCTCTCACCTCAGCTTCCCAAGTAGCAGGGACTACAGGTGCACCACTGTGCCCGGCCATGCATTTTTTGTAGAAACGGGGTTTTGCCATGTTGCCTAGGCTGGTCTCCATGTCCTGGGCTCAAGTGATCCTCCGACCTCGGCCTGTCAAAGTGCTGGGATCACAGGCATGGGCCACTGCACCCAGCCAATTTTGCTTTTCAGTTAGTCCTGGGATTTGCAGGGTAGGGTGTTGTGATTAAAAAACTTTTAGGTGTTTCAGCTCTGGGTTCTGTAAAGTCAAATAATATTTTTGTTTGGGGTCCCCTTTGCTCTAATTTGGGCTTTTCCATTCAGTGTTGTCTGAGCCGCTGCTGGAGTGTGGCAGTGGCTGTGCTGAGAGGAGGAACCACGCTGCAGTGGGGAGCTGGGGAGAGTGGGGGTGGGAGAGGCCAACCTTTAGAGCAGAGGCCAGATCCCTGACCATCCCACACCCCGAATCCCACTGCAGTCATTTTAGGAAAATCAACCTCAAGAAGGACTAACTTTGATGTATAAAAGTGTCCTCCCGGGCGCAGTGTCTCACGCCTGTAATCCCAGCACTTTGGGAGGCCGAGGCAGGCAGATCACCTGAGGCCAGGAGTTTGAAACCAGCCTGGTCCAACATGGTGAAACTCCATCTCTACTAAAAATACAAAAATTAGCTGGGCATGGTGGAAGATGCCTGTAATCCAGCTACTTGGGAGGCTGAGGCAGGAGAATCGTTTGAACCTGGGAGGTGGAGGTTGCAGTGAGCTGAGATTGCGCCACTGCACTCCAGTCTGGGTGACAGAGTGACAGTCTATCTCAAAAAAAAAAAAAAAAAAAAGTCCATGGTAGGGCACAGTAGCTCAGGTTTATAATCCCAGCACTATGGGAGGCTGAGGTGGGAGGATGGTGATACGGTTTGGCTGTGTTCCCACCCAAATCTCATCTTGAATTCCCACATTTTGTGGGAGGGACCCAGTGGGAGGTAATTGAATCATGGGGGCAGTTCTTTCCCGTGTTATTCTCATGATAGTGAATAAGTCTCACCAGATCTAGTAGTTTTGTTGTTGTTGTTGTTGTTGTTGTTGTTGTTTTGAGACGGAGTCTCACTTTGTCGCCCAGTCTGGAGAGCAGTGGCGCAATCTGGGCCCTACTGCAAGCTCCACCTCCCAGGTTCACACCATTCTCCTGCCTCAGCCTCCTGAATGGCTGGGACTATAGGTGCCCATCACCACAGCTGGCTATTTTTTTTTTTTTTTTTTTGTATTTTTAGTAGAGACGGGGTTTCACTGTGTTAGCCAGGATGGTCTCGATCTCCTGACCTTGTGATCCACCCACCTCGGCCTCCCAAAGTGCTGGAATTACAGGTGTGAGCCACCACGCCTGGCCAAAATCTAGTAGTTTTAAAAATGCAAGTTTCCCTGTACAAGCTCCTTTTTGCCTGCTGCCATCCATGTAAAATGTAGCTTGCTCCTCCTTGCCTTCCACCATGATTGTGAGGCCTCCCCAACCATGTGAAACTGTAAGTCCATTCTTCCCAGTCTTGGGTATGTCTTTATCGGCAGGGTGAAAATGGACTAATACAGTAAATTGGTACCAGTAGAGTTGGGTGCTGCTGAAAAGATACCCAAAAATGTGGAACCGACTTTGGAACTGGGTAACAGGCAGAGGTTGGAACAGTTTAGAGGGCTCAGAAGAAGACAGGAAAATGTGGGAAAATTTTGAACTCCCTAGAGACTTGATGAATGGCTTTGACCAAAATTCTGATGATACGAACAATGAAATCAGGTTGAGGTGGTCTCAGATGGAGATGAAGAACTTGTTGGGAACTGGAGCAAAGATAACTCTCGTTATGTTTTAACAAAGAGACTGGCAGCATTTTGCCCTGGCCCTAGAGATTTGTGGAACTTTGAACTTGAGAGAGATGATTTAGGGTATCTGGTGGAAGAAATTTCTAAGCAGCAAAGCATTCAAGAGGTAACTTGGGTACTGTTAAAGGCATTCAGTTTTATAAGGGAAGCAGAACATAAAAGTTCAGAAAATTTGCAGCCTGACAATGTGATAGAAAAGAAAATCCCATTTTTTAGGAGAAAACCAAGGTGGCTGCAGAAATTTGCATAAGTAACTGGGGGCCAAATGTTAACCTTCAAGACAATGGGGAAAATTTCTCCAGGGCATGTCAGAGGTCTTCATGGCAGCCCCTCCCATCACAGGCCCAAAGGCCTAGGAAGAAAAAGTGGTTTCATGGGCCGGGCCCAGGGTCCTCATGCTGTGTGTAGCCTAGGAACTTGGTGCCATACGTTCCAGTTGCTCCAGCCACTCCAGCCATGGCTGAAAAGAGCTAATGTAGAGCTTGGGCCATGGCTTCTGGGGTACAAGCTCTAAACCTTGGCAGCTTCCACATGGTACTGAGCCTGCCAGTGCACAGAAGTCAAGAGTTGAGGTTTGGGAACCTCCGCCTAGATTTCAGAAGATGTAAGGAAACACCCGGATGCCCAAGCATAAGTTTGCTGCAGGGGCAGGGCTTTCATGGACAATCTCTGTTAGGACAGTGCAGAAGGGAAATGTGAGGTTCGAGCTCCCACACAGAGTCCCTACTGGGGCACCACCTAGTGGAGCTGTGAGAAGAGGGTCACCATCCTCCAGACTCCAGAATGGTAGAGCAACCGACAGCTTGCACCATGTACCTGGAAAATCTGCAGACACTCAATGCCAGCCTGTGAAAGCAGCTGGGAGGGGGGCTATACCTCCAAAGCCACATAGGTGGAGCTTCCCAAGACCATGGGAACCCACCTCTTGCATCAGTATAACCTGGATGTGAGACATGGAATCAAAGGAGATCATTTTGGAGCTGGACTTCAGACTTGCTTGGGGCCTGTAGCCCCTTTGTTTTGGCCAATTTCTCTCATTTGGAACAGCTGTATTTACCCAATACCTGCACCCCCATTGTATCCAGGAAGCAACTAACTTGCTTTTGATTTTACAGGCTCATAGGTGGAAGGGACTTGCCTTGTCTCAGATAAGACGTTGGACTGTGGACTTTTGAGTTAATGTGGAAATGAATTAAGACTTTGGGGGACTGTTGGGAAGGCATGATTAGTTTTGAAATGTGAGGACATGAGATTTGGGAGGGGCAGGGGCTGAATAATGTGGTTTGACTGTGTCCCTACCCAAATCTTATCTTGAATTCCCATGTGTTGTGGGAGGGACCTGGTGGGAGGTAATTAATTGAGTGATAGGAGCAGATCTTTTCTATGCTGTTCTTATGATAGTGAATAAATCTCATGAGATCTGATAGTTAAAAATGGGAGTTTCTCTGCACAAGCTCTCTCTCTTTGCCTGCTGCCATCTGTGTAAGATGTAACTTGGTCCTCCTTGCCTTCCACCATGATTGTGAGGTTTCCGCAGCCATACAGAACTGTAAATCCATTAAACCTCTTTTTCATCCCAGTTCAGACATGTCTTTATCAGCAGCATGAAAACTGACTAATACAGATGGCTTGGGGCCAGGAGTTCAAGCCTGCAGTGAGCTATAGTTGCACCACTGCTCTACTGCCCGGGTGACAGAGGGAGACCCCAACTCGAAAAATAAATATATATAAATTTTTTTAAAGTCCATGAGAACTTTTATTTTTGAGCCACTACGCCTGACTAAAAACATTTTTTTATAAAAGAAAAAAAATCGGCAGTGGGGAGAGCAGAATAAATGTACAATAAGGGAATAACTGATAAATTATAGTATATCTTCTCAACGGATATTATACAATGATTAAAGATTCATACTTAGGAAGTCTTTGTGGTGTCTTTGTTGAAAAACATAAGCAGGGTAGGTAGTCTATAACTATATAATAATATGAAGTTACAAGAGCAAAGGCCAGAAAGCACACTTGCAAAAAAGGGGCTGTTGATGGTGTGGGATTACAAGTGATTTTCTTTTTTTAAAACACCACTTATGTCCTTATATTGTATTTCCAATAAGAAAAGGGAAGGACAGAAGTGAAGCAGACACTTCCTTGAGGTTGTCTGATGGGTGACAACTAAATGTCAGTTCCCATTTTTGTCAGGCAACACGGCTCACTGCGGTTTTGAAATTTATTCTGAATCCTCTGCTGGCACTTTTTACATGGTTAAGTCCTCAGATGGGTTCCAAGAAAGGGTGATTAGAAAGAAACGTGGCATCCAGGCCGGGTGCGGTGGCTCACGCCTGTAATCTCAGCACTTTGGGAGGCCAAGGCTGGTGGATCGCTTGAGGTCAGGAATTCAAGACCAGCCTGGCCAACATGGTGAAACCCTGTCTCTACTAAAAATTAGCCAGGCATGGTGATGCACGCCTGTAGACCCAGCTACTCGGGAGGCTGAGGCAGGAGAATCTCTTGAACCTAGTTTCAGTGAGCTGAGATTGCACCACTGTCCTCCAGTCTGGGCAATACAGGGAGAGTCCGTCTCAAAAAAAAAAAGAAAAGAAAAGAAAAGAAAAGAATTGTGGCATCCAAATTCTAGGAGGCCTAGACAAACCTGTCCAATCTGCCTGGAAACCATTACTTGGGTTTGTAACAGTTGGTTTCATGGGAATATCCAGAATTCCCATATTTTCCCATGTATTTACCACTAGATGCTGCTCTAGGCTGTGGTGTGCCTCCCAAACAGGATACATTTGCCTTTCCTCCTTCCTGGGGGCAAATTATAAATGTTCACCAAAGCGTTTTGTGTTAAGACACACTTGTTTGCATATATTTTTTTTTTTTTGGAAACAGAGTCTCGCTTTGTTGCCCAGGCTGGAGTGCAATGGCATGATCTCTGCTCATTGCAACCTCCGCCTCCCGGGTTCAAACAACTCTCCTGCCTCAGCCTCCCAAGCAGCTGAGATTACAGGCGCATGCCACCATGCCTGCCTAATTTTTGTATTTTTAGTAGAGACGAGGTTTCCCCATGTTGGCCAGGCTGGTCTCGAACTCATGACCTCAGGTAATCTGCCTGCCTTAGCCTCCCAAAGTGCTAGGATTACAGGCACGAGCCACCGCGCCCGGCTGACTTGTGTGCATTATTATGCAAAGTAAAGCCCAGCACCTTTTCTACACCATTGCTTGCTTTCTCTATCAAGTAAACATTTGAACAGGGAGTTGGAACTGAGCTCTAAGTGTCTTCTCTGGGCCAGGCTGGGTTTATACCTTTTTTCGTGTAAACTCTGTGTTGGGTATCTTCTGTTTGTCCCTCCAGATTGGCTCTTCGCTCAACCCCCAGAAGCTGAGCCTTTGAGACAGCATCAGCAAGCTCCTTCCTCCTCTGGTTTCCCCTGGCACCAGCAGGTGACAGGCCGCAGCTGAGTGCACGCTCCCTGGTTCCCTCTGCAGAGCCTCCACTGACTGGCTGTGGGCAGCACTGAAGGCCCCATTTCCATACAGGTGTGCCCTGCACACAGTCTCTCTGTCTCCAGGTTCTGAAAACCACTCCCCTGGCTGGCCCCTTTATGCCCAGGGGAGGCAACGGCCCTATTGTTCCTAGTCCTGGAGTACTGGAGTACTGCACTATCCCTCATGGTTACTCTACGCCTTACCCTCACCTTTGTAAATAGTGCTTTTATTAAACTCTCCTCAAATTACCCAATCGAGGGTGTCATCTGTTTTCTGCAGAACCCTGACTGATAGAATCCTTAAAGAGATAGGGAGTAACTCATCCAAGTTTGAGTGTTAGTAGGTGGCATAAACAGGCTTGGAAACAGGTCTGTCTGCATTCAAAGCTCGTGCTTCTTTTGCCAGATCAGATTGCACTGCCCAAGAAGGAGCCGGCTTGAAGAGCAAGCAAGTTGGGCACCTGAGATGCGATCCAGCACTGGGCGTAGAAAACGAACTCTGCTTGTGCTTCATGCCCTAGACCATGGCATGCATGCCCAGGGTCCATCCCCATGTCTGTTTCCTAAAGTTGGTGTGCACCCTCCTCATTATTCAGCTGTCATTGCATTTGCCTGGGAAGACTTCACTTACAGAGTCCAGAGCAGCCAGCTTAATGGCTCCTGTGATGTTTTTAAAAAATGTCCACATGTCCTTGGAGATTCTTTACATCAATAGTGGAGTCTAAGGCCAGGCGCTGTGGCTCAAGTCTGAAATCCCAGCACTTTGGGAGGCCGAGGTGGGTGGATCACCTGAGGTTGGGAGTTCGAGACCAACCTGGCCAACATGGTAAAACTCCGTCTCTACTAAAAATACAAAAATTAGCCAGTTGTGGTGGCGGGTGCCTGTAATCTCAGCTACTCGGGTGGCCAAGGCAGGAGAATCGCTTGAACCTGGGAGGCGGAGGTTGCAGTGAGCCAAGATCGTGCCACTGCACTCCAGCCTGGGTGACAGAGTGAGATTCTGTCTCAGAAAAACAAAAACCAAACAAACAAAAAAACTAACTAACTAACTAACTAACTAACTAACTAACTAACTAACTAAATAAAACAGCTCCAGTTTTTAAGGGATTTCCCAAGCCAAATAATGCCACCAGATAACATGCACTTACTACTGGGGATTTTGTTAATTTATTCACTTTTATATTTATCCTTTCACTCATTGAGAAAACCACAATGGGCCGGGTGCAGTGGCTCACGTCTGTAATCTTCGTGCTTTGGGAGGGCAAGGTGGGAGGATAGCCTGAGCCCAGGAGTTTGAGACCATCCTGGGCAATATGATGAGATCTTGTCTCTAAAGAAAACAAACAAACAAACAAAAACCATGATGTATTCACTACATACCTAGTGGTCATTTTTGAGAATACAAAAAAAAAAAAAAAAAATTCTTAGAATTCTAAGCCTTATTTATTTATTTATTTTTTATTTTTTTGAGACAGAGTCTCGCTCTGTCCCCCAGGCTGGAGTGCAGTGGCGCAATCTCGGCTCACTGCAAGCTCCACCTCCCGGGTTCATGCCATTCTCCTGCCTCAGCCTCCTGAGTAGCTGGGACTACAGGTGCCCACCACCGCGCCCAGCTAACTTTTTGTATTTTTAGTACAGACGGGGTTTCACCATGGTCTCAATCTCCTGACCTTGTGATCCGCCCGCCTCGGCCTCCCAAAGGGCTGGGATGACAAGCGTGAGCCACCACGTCCGGCCTATTTATTTATTTTTTGAGATGGAGTCTTGCTCTGTCACCCAGGCTGGAGTACAGTGGCGTGATCTCAGCTCACTGTAACCTCCAGGGTTCAAGTGATTCTTCTGCCTCAGCCTCCTGAGTAACTGGGACTACAGGCATGCACCACCACACCCAGCTAATTTTTGTATTTTTAGTAGAGATGGGGTTTCACCATATTGGTTAGGCTGGTCTCAAACTCCTGACCTTATGGTCTGCTTGCCTCGGCCTCCCAAACTGCTGGGATTACAAGTGTGAGCCACCGTGCCCAGCCTCTAAGCCTAATTTTATAGACACCAGTTTTGCATAAGTTAGCCAGAATCAGGTTTTAATTTTGCAACCAAGAATCCTAAATAGAAGAGCAATTCATATGAGGTATGAGGTATAAGCAATAGACTTAGAGGAATGGAGGAGATATGAGACTGCTCTTCCCTAGATAGGGTTGAAGATTACTGTGGTAGGTTGCCTTTAAGATGGCTCACTATAAATTAGCTGGGTGTGGTGGTGCGTGCCTGTAATCCCAGTTACTCAGGATGCTGAGGCAGGAGAATCACCTGAACCTGGGAGGCAGAGGAACTGAGATCATGTCATTGCACTCCGGCCTGGGCAACAGAGCAAGACTCCCTCTCAAAAAAAAAAAAAAAAAAAAAAAAGAAAGGAAAAAGAAAAAAAAAAGCAAAAAAGATGGCTCGCCAAGATTCCTGCCTCCTGGTGTTCACCCATATAATCTAGACCCAGTGATTTGCTTCTAACCAAAACAATATGGCAGAAGTGTTGAGATATGACTTTCATGATTAGGTTATCAAAGACTGTGACTTCTGTCTTTCTCTATGCCTTCTGTGTCTGCATGCTTTGATGAAGCAAGCTGACATGCTGGAGAGCTCCAAATGACAAGAAATTGAGGTTGATCTCTGCCAACAGTTTGTAAGAAACTGAATCCTGTCAAGAAGCAGGTGACTGAGGTTAAACATAGATCCATCCCCAGTCTTCAGATGAGAACGCAGCCTCAATTGACACCTTGACTGCCACCTTGTGAGAGCTGGCACAGAGGACACAAACTGTGCCCAGATTCCTGACCCAGCAACGCTGTGAGATCGCAAGTGTGTGGTTTTTTTTTTTTTTTGAGACGGAGTCTCGCTCTGTCACCCAGGCTGGAGTGCAGTGGCCGGATCTGGGCTCACTGCAAGCTCCGCCTCCCAGGTTCCCGCCATTCTCCTGCCTCAGCCTCCTGAGTAGCTGGGACTACAGGTGCCTGCCACTTCGCCCGGCTAGGTTTTTTGTATTTTTTAGTAGAGATGGGGTTTCACCGTGTTAGCCAGGATGGTCCCCATCTCCTGACCTCGTGATCCGCCCGTCTCGGCCTCCCAAAGTGCTGGGATTACAGGCTTGAGCCACCGCGCCCGGCTAGTGTGTGTTAAGTCTCTAAGCTGTGGGGTAATGTATTATGCATCAAGAGATAACTAATACAATAATCATTTAGGGATGGGAACTTGTAAGTTACGGCATGTGGCAAAGAAAGAAGTGATGCAACTGTTGTTTAGGGTTACCTTTAATGAAGTACTCACTGAGGCAAGGCTCTGGGGGATCCAGGGGCTGCCACCCAAAACAGCATACAGGAAATGAGTAATTCAAGGACTATGGGTGTCACCATTGCTTTGAACTCTGCTGGGCAATTTCAGGAAAGAGGTTGATAAGCAATCCTTACCTTCTCTTATCTTCTCTTTGTTTCCTGAAAAGTTTAATCCTAAGGGCATTAGGTAAGACATAGCAAGAAAGGCATTTGTGCCTGGAGAGGAGGGAGATACGGAGGCATGGAGTGGGATGCTGGAGCCTCGAGGGGTAAGGAAGGCATTAGGATAGGAGGGCTGCCTGGCCTTCAGAGTCAGGACTTGAGCTGGATGAGGAGGGTGTCTACATAGGAGGATGACCTAGTGTGAGAAGGATGAGAAGGGCATCACTGCAGAGGAGTAGCTTGGTGAGAGTATGAGAGCCTGTCTTAGTCTGTTTTGCACTGCTATAACAGAATATCTGAAACTGAGTAATTTATAAAGAACAGAAATTTATTTCTCACAGTTCTAGAGGGTGGGAAGCCCAAGATCAAGGTACTGGCGTTGTGCAAGGCCTTCTTGCTGCGTCTTCACATGGTAAAAGGCGGAAGGGTAAGAGGGAAGGAACCCAATTCCCAAGCCCTTTTACAGAGGCATTAACCCACTCATAATGGTGGAGACCCCCTGATCTGAACACCTCCAAGAAGGCCTCACCTCTCAACACTGTTGCACTGGAGATTAAGTTTCTGACACATGAATCCCGGGGGAGCATTCAGACCATAATAGATTCTGAGCAGGGTAATGAAAGTGTATTAGTTATTTCTTACTGCATAAGAAATTATACCAGGCCAGGCACGGTGGCTCATGCCTGTAATCCCAGCACACTGGGAGGCTGAGGCGGGCGGATCACAAGGTCCGGAGTTCGAGACCAGCCTGGCCATCATGGTGAAACCCTGTCTCTACTAAAAATACAAAAAAAATTAGCCAGGCAGGGTGGTGCTTGCCTGTAACCCCAGCTACACGGGAGGCTGAGATAGGAGAATCACTTGATCCTGGGAGGCGGAGGTTGCAGTGAGCTGAGATCGTGCTGCTGCACTCCAGCCTGGGCAACAGAGCGAGACTCTGTCTCAATTAAAAAAAAAAAGAAAAGAAATGACACCAAAACTTGGAAGATCAAAATGGCAATAATCTTTCGCTATCTCACAGCTCCTGTGGGTCAAGAATTCAGACAGGGCATAGCAGAAATGCTTGTCTCTGTTCTGCAGTGCCTGGGGTCATGGCTGGCAGACTAAATGATTGACGGCTGAAATTCTCTTAAGTCTTGACTGAGAGGCTGGAGGATCTGCTTCCAAGGTGGTTTATTTCACACATACCTGGAAAGTTCCTGCTAGCAAGTCAGTTTCTTTCCACATGCGATCTTTCTACAAGTGGCCCGCTCCACTGAATGGGGGGGAAGTAGGTTGCACCTTTTGAAGAGTGATGTATCAAAGAATTTTAAGATCCCTATGGAGAGCATTCATGTAGAGGGGCAGCCTGGTATGTGGTCTCAAAGCCCGAGCAGAGTAAGGAGGACATACACAGATCTGGGAAACCAGGCATAGCTATTCAGAGCCCGAGCAGGATAAAGAAGGCATCCATGTGAGAGACAGGCTAGCTTGAGGAGTTGAAGCCCAAGTGTGTCTGAGGAGGGTGTCTGTGCTTATATGGGGGTGGCAGCAGTATTGGAAGATGGGTGACATACAAGGGAATGATCATACAAATAAATGTATTAAGAATAATTGGGGCTGGGCACGGTGGCTCACACCTGTAATCCCAGGACTTTGGGAGGCCAAGGCAGGTGGATCACCTGAGGTCAGGAGTTCGAGACCAGTCTGACCAACATGGAGAAACCCCATCTCTACAAAAAAGACAGAATTAGCCGGGCGTGGTGGTGCATGCCTGTAATCCCAGCTACTCTGGAGGCTGAGGCAGGAGAATTGCTTGAACCTGGGAGGCAGACGTTGCAGTGAGCCAAGATCACATCATTGCACTCCAGCCTGGGCAACAAGAGTGAAACTCCGTCTCAACAACAACAACAACAAAAAGAATACTTGGACCAGGTGTGGTGGTTCATGCCCGCAATCTCAGAACTTTGGGAGGTCAAAGTGGGTAGGTCACCTGAGAACAGGAGTTTAAGACCAGCCTGGCCAACATGGTGAAACCTCATCTCTACTAAAAACACAAAAATTAGCCAGGCATGATGGTGCATGCCTGTAATCTACTCAGGTGGCTAAGGCAAGAGAATCACTTGAACCCAGCAGGGGGAGGCTGCAGTGAGTGAGATCGTGCCACTGTACTCCAGCCTAGGTGACAGAGTGAGACTCTGTCTCAATAAAAATAAAAATAAATAGATAAATAAATACATTAGATCCCAGACCAATTAAGTCAAAATTTTGGGAGATGAGATCCAGCATCTTTTGAGGTTCCCAGGTGATTCCAATGTGCAGCTGAGATTGAGAACCACAGTTCTAGCAGTAGGTCTGGATTCAGCACTGGGTGGGGATGTGCAGAATTCAACTCCTCTAGCAGGTCATTCCTCTAGTGAGGTCTCTAAGAGCTCTTCAGACAAGGTGACTCCACAGACAACCAAGGCTCACTGCAGTACTGTAAGCCTCAGTGCACTTTTGAGAATCCTCCTATTTGCTCATCGTTGCCTTTACTTCAACCTAAGAAACTTGGTGAGGCTATGAATTCAACTGATACTGTCATTTATCAGACTATTGCTCAAACTTCAGGTCTAATTTTTGGCTACCTCAGCCCTGTGGCTATTCTTTTAACACAATCACAGAAAGTCACTGGACCATGCTTTAGACTGAGAATTTATAGCATATTCTTTGTCTTTCTTTCTTTTTAAACTTGAAATAATCTCAGATTCCCTCCCCAATCCCAATGAAGAAGCATCTGAGAGTAAGTTGCTGATGTGATTATCCCCTAACACTTTTTTAGTGCAACCTTTCTCAACCAGTGTTCCTCATGTGAATGACAGAATGAAAATGATTTGAATTAAAAAAAAAATCACCTCACTAGGAACTGAATTAGCCAGAACCTTGATGTTGGACTTCCCAGCCTCCAGAACTGTGAGAGTTAAATTTCTGTTGTTTAAGTCACCCAATCTATCATATTTTGTTTTAGCAGCCCAAGTTGATTAACACAAGGCCTCCTAAGGAAAGGCTTGGAGGAAGTGCTATACTATATACTCAGAAAGTTATTGTAGGCTCTTTCCTTCAGGGTGCATTTATTCAAGGGGC
This sequence comes from Rhinopithecus roxellana, assembly GCF_007565055.1. Lineage (NCBI taxonomy): Eukaryota > Metazoa > Chordata > Mammalia > Primates > Cercopithecidae > Rhinopithecus > Rhinopithecus roxellana. Next base: position 5,346,127 of record NC_044559.1, read on the forward strand.
TCTGGACCCGAGAGCTGACTCAGGCTTGCAAATTGGGACAAAAACTATTTCTTTTTATCATGATGGCTTGAGTCAAGCCTCTGTTTGCCAAACTTAGAGTTTTTGAGTTATACCTGATCCTGTAGAAACATATGGGCTGTACATCTCTCTTTTCCTGGCTTATTGATGGCTGCCTTCTTGCTATACCCTCACATGGTCAAGGTGCATGTATGTGAAGAGAGAGATCTCCTTCTCTTCCTCAGTTATTAGGGAGGCTGAGGCAGGAGAATTGCTTGAACCTGGGAGGTGGAGGTTGCAATGAGCCGAGATTGTGCCATTGCACTCTGGCCTGGGCAACAAGAGTGAAACTCTTGTCTCAAAAAAAAAAAAAAAAAAAAAAAAAAAAGGAAGAAAGGAATAGGAAAGAAGGACAGGGTGATGTGTCCCAAGCAAGTCCAAAACTTATCAAGGTGTGTTGCATTTGATCTTAAGTCTGAGAATAATCCTCTTTGGTTTGATGCTTTGCTGTGTAGACCCACTGGGGTGTTGGTCCACCTTCAGGGCTCACTGGGACAGTGATCCTGCCTCTGCAGCTCTGCCAAGCAGGGTGTGACCTCCAAGGCTCTGGCAGCCTAGTCTGAAGGCTTTGCATGATGGTTCCACCTCCAAGACTTTAAGTGGTGGCCATCTGGCCAGTTGAAATTGAGGCAGGTCTCTGAATTGCCATTGGGGTTCTCAAGGTCATTTTTCCATCTTTTTGAAGAAAAACACACATTTTGCAGCCAAATAGCTTCATTGTTCTTAGATTCATAGAATCTAAGAAGTCCAACAGTTTTTCTTCATTTCATCCCATATCCATCCCCTTTTGTTCAAACTGGCAAAGTGATAGTCTGGTCACACCCTTAGTATTCCTTTCAGAACAAGCTTTCTTACTTTTTGCAGTACAAACAGGCTGAGGATCATCCAAATCTTCAAGTTCTGGTGCTTTTTTGCTTAACAATTCCTTTTTCAATTCATCTCTCTCTTCTCACACCTTACTGTAAGCAATGAGGAGGAACCAAACCATTCCTTCAACACTTTGCTTAGAAATCTCCTCAGCTAAATATCCAGTTTTATCACCCACAAATTCTATCTTCCACCAAACACAGGAACATAATTCAGCCAAGTTCTTTGCCATTTTATTATGAGGATCATCATTCCTTCAGTTTCCAATAACATGTTCCTTATTTCTGCCTGTGACTTCAACAGGATTTCCCTTAATGTCCATATTTCTAATACCTCAAAACTCTTGCAGCCTCTACCCACGGTCCAGTTCCAAAGGTGTCTCCATATGTTTAGGTATTTGTTACACAACACCCCACTTCTTAGTACCAAAATCTGTATTAATGTGGGTTCCCCAAGTAAAACGAACCATAAATAAATAAATAAATAAATATGGTGTGTGTATATATGTGTATATATGCATATATACATACATATACCTATACACATTTATATATACATACATATACATATATACATTTATATATGCACACACATATACATTTATGTGTACACATTATGTACGCACACACACACAGATATTTATTTATTTATTTTCAGACAAGATCTGGCTCTATTGTCCTGGAGTGCAGTGGTGCAATCTCAGCTTACTACAACCTCTGCCTTCCGGGCTCAAGCCATCCTTCTACCCTCAGCCTCCCGAGTAGCTGGAACTACAGGCACATACCACCATGACCTGCTAATTTTTGTATTTTTTGTAGAGAGGGGGTTTCACTGTGTAGCTCAGGATGCTCATGAACTCAAGCAATCTGCCCATGTCAGCCTCCCAAAGTGCTGGGTTTACAGGCATAAGCTATTATGCCCAGCAAGAGATTTATTATAAGGAATTTGCTCACATGAGTATAGAGGCTGAGAAGTCCCAAGACCTGCAGTTGGCAAGCTAGAGCCCCAGGATAGTTGATGGTGTAAGTTCTAGTTCATGACTAAGTCCAAAGACAGGAGAAGACTGATGTCCCAGGTCACAGACACTCAAGTAGAAACAGTCAAGTTTATGGATGAGTTCTACCCACACTGGGGAGGGCCATCTGCTTTACTAAGTCTACTGGTTCAAATGCTAATCTCATCCAGAAACACTCTCACAGACATACTCAGAATAGTGTTTTGTTTTGTTTTGTTTTATTTTTTTGAGATGGAGTCTCGCTTTGTTGCCTAGGCTGGAGTACAGTGGCATGATCTTGGCTCACCACAGCTTCTGCCTCCTGGGTTCAAGTGATTCTCCTGCCTCAGCTTCCCAAGTAGCTGGGACTGCAGGTATGTACCACTATGCCTGGCTAATTTTTGTACTTCTTTTTTTTTTTTTTTTTTTTGAGGCAGAGTCTCTCTGTGTTGCCCAGGCTGGAGTGCAGTGGAGTGATCTCGGCTCACTGCAAGCTCTGCCTCCCGGGTTCACGCCATTCTCCTGCCTCAGTCTCCTGAGTAGTTGGGACTACAAGCACACGCTGCCATGCCCAGCTAGTTTTTTGTGTGTGTTTTTAGTAAAGACAGGTTTTCACAGTGTTAGCCAGGATGGTCTCGATCTCCTGACCTCGTGATCCACCCACCTTGGCCTCCCAAAGTGCTGGGATTACAGGTGTGAGCCACTGCGCCTGGCCTAATTTTTGTATTTTCAGTAGAGACAGGGTTTCACTATGTTGGCCAGGCTCATCTCAAACTCCTGACCTCCTGATCCACCTGTCTGGGCCTCCCAAAGTGCTGGGATTACAGGCATGAGCTGCTGTGCCAGGTCCCCAGAATAATGTTTAACTAAATGTCTAGGCAACCCATGGCTTAGTCAAGTCGACACATAAATTAACCACTACAGGCCTACAAGCTTTTTCCAGACAACTGTGCAGTGGAGGAAAAAAATAATTTTCTCTGAGATTATGGGACACAATAATGAGCTCTACCTCTCTTTTCTGGGGATCCAGAACACCTCTTTGATCCACTGGTAGGAATTGAGTTTACGGTGATCAGGTGATAAATGGTGTTTTAGCTTGATTCTGAGGCACTATAGTCTTTCCCCATCCCAATGACATCAGGCCTGGAGATAGGCCAGATATCAGAGACCAGAAAGACCAATTGTGACATATTGTGTTACTGCCCTGTGGAAAAACCACACATCCATCCTCCATAGAGGGCAGACTTACTTTGGTCAATGCAATGTGAGCATTAGTGAGTGACATGTCACTTCTGAGCAGAAGGTTTAAGGCAGTGTGTGGTTTGCCCATCTCTCTTTTTCCTCTGGCAACATCCAGATTGGGCCTACTGTCAGCCTGGGTACCCAAACAAAGATGGCCTGAAGCAGAGCTGAAGTTACTCCAAGATGGATATACAATATGAGAAAAAAAAATTTTCATTGTAAGCCTCTGACATTTGGGTCATTTGTTACTTCAGTATAACTTAGCCTAAGCTGACTGATACATGCTCAAAACTATTCTGGAGTTATTCCCCCATTCCTGAATAGCCATATGTAGCCATTGTGAGAATCACTACGATACCCGCTTAGTTCATGCAATGAAGCCATCCAAGTGGAAACCCCTGGAGCTAACTATCTATGCCAAAATTATAAATCAAAACCAATACTGCATTGCTGGGAGAATCACGAAGATGCATGGTGGTGATTTGCATTGCAACCCATTCTATTCATCTGTTCGATCATTAATTATCAATATAGGCTGGGTGCAGTGGCTCAAGCCTGTAATTCCAGCACTTTGGGAGGCCAAGGCAAGAGGATCACCTGAGGACAGGAGCTCGAGACCAGCCTGGCCAACATGATGAAACCCTGTCTCTACCAAAAATACAAAAATTAGCTGGACATGGTGGCGCATGCCTGTAGTCCCAGCAACTCAGGAGGCTGAGGCAGGATAATCACTTGAACACGGGAGATGGAGGCTGCAGTGAAATGAGATCATGCCATTGTACTCCAGCCTGGACAACAAGAGTGAAACTCCGTATCAACATAAATAAATAAATAATTGTCAGTATATGTATGTATCATTTCCCTAACTGTATTATTTTGTTCATTATTCCATATATATTTTGGAGTACCAATTACACATCAGGTGCCGTGCTAGGTCCTGAGGGGCACAGAAAGAATAAAACCAGATTATCCCGCCCTTGAGTAACTCAACCTAGGTAGTGCTTGACTGGATGTGTATTGTATAGTGAGCTGGATGTATATTGTTTATATAGTGAGCAGTGTTTAAATAAAATTAGAATTACTTGGCAACATTTAAAAATCAGGAGACTTCTCATGAAAAGCTAGATTAATCATTTCTTTTGAAATATGGAAAGATCTGGCAGTTCTGGGTCCTCTCTGTCCCACGGCTATTGCCAGCTGGAGGGGAGCATCTGTCATCCCTTTTGGCAGGGCCTGAGTTTGCCCAGTTCCCTGCAGGCCCCACCACCCCCTCCAGCACAGAGAGAGAAGGCACAGCTTGGCACAGGACCAGTTCCTGCCCTTCCAAACCACATGGGTGGCTTTGCCTTTACATGGTTGCTGCAAACAAAACAAACAGTCCTAACTGCCAGTCATTTAAAAAGGAATAGTATTCCTCGCTGGATTATTAGGGGGGCATGGTGGCAGGCACCTGCAATGCCAGCTACTCAGGAGGCTGAGGCATAAGAATCACTTGAACCCAGGAGGCAGAGATTGCAGTGAGCCGAGATCGCACCACTGCACTCCAGCCTGGGCAACAGAGTGAGACCCTGTCTGGAAAAAAAAAAAAAGGATAATATTCCTCTTTCCGAAATGAACTTTCTATGGCAGGAATACAGAGGTGGATGCTCTGAGGATCCGAGGCTTCAGCCTGCTGGTCTCCCCTCAGCCCATCTTCTTGCCAGGTACTAGGTAGTTCATGTTAAAACAGATGTAGCTTTTAGGCCAAGTGTGGTGGCTCACACCTGTAACCTCAACATTTTGGGAGGCTGAGGTGAGCGGATTGCTTGAGCCCAGGAGTTTGATAGCAGCCTGGGCAACATAGTGAGACCCCTGTCTCTACAGAAAACAGAAAAAAAATAGCCAGCCAGCCTGGGCGACATGGTGAGACACATCTCTACAAAAAAAAACAAAACAAAACAAACAAAAAACATAAAAATTAGCTGGGTATGGTGGTGCATGCCTGTAGTCCCTGCTACTTGGGAGGTTGAGGCAGGAGGATTGATTGAGCCTAGGTGGTGAAGGCTGCAGTGAGCCATGATTGTGCAACTACACTCCAGCCTAGGTGACAGAGCAAGATTCTGTCTCAAAAAAAAAAAAAAAAAATCCAAATAAACAAACAGATGTAATTTTTAACATAATAGACTTAATTAGCCGGGTGTGATGGCACACGCCTGTAGTCCCAGCTACTCGGGAGGCTGAGGCAGGAAAATCACTTGAACCTGGGAGGCAGAGGTTGCAGTGAGCCGAGATTGTGCCACTGCGCTCCAGCCTGGCTGACAGAGCGAGACTCTGTCTCAAAATAAACAAACAAATAAATAAAAAAATCGACTTTATTTTTAGAACAGTTTTAGATTTACAGAAAAATTGGCCAGGCACGGTGACTCACGCCTGTAATCCCAGCACTTTGGGGGGCCGAGGTGGCCAGATCACTAGAGGTCAGGAGTTTGAGACCAGCCTGGCCAACATGGTGAAACCTCGTTTTTACTAGAAATACAAAAATTAGCTGGGCTTGGTGGTGGGCACCTGTAATCCCAGATACTTGGGAGGCGGAGGTTGCAGTGAGCTGGGAGCCGAGATCATGCCATTGCACTCCAGCCTGGGGCAGAGTGAGACTCCATCTAAAAAAAAAAGATTTACAGAAAAATTGACATATACAGAAAATTTCCATATACCTTGCATCCAGTTTCCCCTATTATTAATATCTTACATTAGTATGGTATACTTGTTAAAAATTAATGAACAAATATTGATATAATATCACTAACTAAAGTCCATACTTTACTCATCTTTTCTGAATTTTTACCTAATAGCCTTCTCATGTTGCAGGAGCCCATCCAGGATACCATATTACATTTACTTGTCACGTCCCCTTAAGCTGGTCTTAGCTGGGACAGTTTGCCTGACTTTCCTTATTTTAATGACTGTGACAATTTTTTTTTTGAGACGGGGTCTGGCTCTGTCACCCAGACTGGCGTATAGGGGCCTGATCTTGGCCCATTGCAACCTCCGCCTCCCAGGCTCAAGCCATCCTCCCACCTCACCCTCCTAAGTAGCTGGGACTACATGTGTGCACCGCCACACTCAGCTAATTTTTTTGTATTTTTTGTAGAGATGGGGTTTCACCATGTTCCCCAGGCTGGTCTTGAACTTCTTTTTTTTTTTTTTTTTTTTTTTTTTTTTTTTTTTTTTTTTTTGAGACGGAGTCTTGCTCTGCCACCCAGGCTGGAGTGCAGTGGCCGGATCTCAGCTCACTGCAAGCTCCGCCTCCCGGGTTGACGCCATTCTCCTGCCTCAGCCTCCCAAGTAGCTGGGACTACAGGCGCCCGCCTCGTCGCCCGGCTAGTTTTTTGTATTTTTAAGTAGAGACGGGGTTTCACCGTATTAGCCAGGATGGTCTCGATCTCCTGACCTCGTGATCCGCCCGTCTCGGCCTCCCAAAGTGCTGGGATTACAGGCTTGAGCCACCGAGCCCGGCTGGTCTTGAACTTCTAAGCTCAAACTATCCACCTGCCTCAGCCTCCCACAGTGCTGGAATTACAGGTATGACCCACTGCACCTGGCCGACCATGGCAATTTTAAGGGGTACTTTAAGTTCAGTGTCTATTGTTGTTGTTGTTGTTGTGTTTTGTTTTGTTTTTTCTTTTTTGAGACAGAGTCTTGCTCTGTCACCCAGGCTGGAGTGCAGTGGTGCAATCTCAGCTCACTACAACCTCCGCCTCCCAGGTTCAAGCGATTCTCCTGTCTCAGCCTTCTCAGTAGCTGGGATTACAGGGGTCCACCACCATGCACAGTTAATTTTTTTGTATTTTTAGTAGAGACAGGGTTTCACCAGTTGGCCAGGCTGGTTTCGAACTCCTGACCTCAAGTGATCTGCCCACCTCGGTCTCCCAAAGTGCTAGGATTACAGGCGTGAGCCACTGTGCCCAGCCAAGTTCAGGGTTTCGTAGGATATCCCTCTAATAGAATTTCTTTGGTGTTTTTCTCATGGTTGAACTAGTGGTGTGGATTTTAGGAGTGGAACCACATGGTAAAGTCCCATTTTCTTTTTTCTTTTTTTTTTATTTGACGGAGTCTTGCTTTGTCTCCCAGGCTGGAGTACAGTGGCGTGATCTCAGCTCACTGCAACTTCAGCCTCCCAGGTTCAAGCAATTCTCCTGCCTCAACCTCCCAAGTCGCTGGGACTACAGGTGTGTGCCACCACACTCGGCTAACTTTTGTATTTTTAGTAGACACGGGGTTTCACCATATTGGCCAGGCTGGTCTTGAACTCCTGACCTCGCGATCCACCAGCCTTGCTCTCCCAAAGAGCTGGGATTACAGGCGTTAGCCACCACACCCAGCCAAAATCCCAAAGTCCCATTTTCATCACATCATATCAAGGGTACATACTCGCCTCTTTCTTTTTTTTTTTTTTTTTTTGAGACAAAGTTTCTCTCTGTTGCCCAGGCTGCAGTGCAGTGGTGCGATCTCGATGTCAGCTCACTGCAACCTCCACCTCCCAGGCTCAGGCGATTCTCCTGCCTCAGCCTTCATAGTAGCTGGCACTACAGGTACCCACCGCCACTCCCAGATAATTTTGTATTTTAGGGTGTATACTCTCAAAATGACCTATCAACATAACATATCAATGACTTGATCCCTTAGCTGAGGTAGTATTTGTCAGATTTCTGCATGTAGTCTTTTTTTCTCTTTTTCTATACGTACTCTGTGGAAGGAAGTCACTAAGTACAATCTACACTGAAGGAGTAATGTTCCCTCCTTGAGGGCAGAGTAGCCATATTAATTATTTGATATTCTTCTGCATGGGAGATTTATCTGTAATTCTCCTTTTATCTATTCAATCATGTATTGATATTGGTACAGACTCACGGATATTTATTTTATACTTTAGGTCATAATCCAATATTTTATTGATTTTGTTTCTTAAATTGTTCCTGCTTTGGCCGCTGGGAGCTCTTTTCTATTTGTCTTTGTCGTTGTTGTTGCTTTTGAGACCGGGTCTCATTCTGTTGCTAAGTCTGGAGTGCAGGGGTGCAATCTTGGTTCATTGCAGCCTCAACCTCCTGGACTGAAGTGGTCCTTCTACTTCAGCCTCCTGAGTAACAGTGACTACAGACAGGCACCACAGACATGTGTCACCATGCCTGGCTAATTTTTGGAGTTTTTGCAGAAATGAGGTTTCACCATATTGGCCAGGTTGGTCTTGAACTCCTGAGCTCAAGCAGTCTACCCACCTCAGCCTCCCAAAGGTGCTGGGATTACAGATGTGTGCTATTGCGCCTGGCTCACTTGTTTTTTTGACATAGCCTCAGCATTGGATTTTTAGGTTTTTGTTTTTTAGGACTTCCTTACTTTCTGACACTACGAGGTACTCCAGGGTTATCATATATATTTCCTAACCCTGATCCTAGAATCAGCCATTTCTCCTAGGGGCCCTAGTTCCTTTTATTAGAGAATGGTATTAGAACAAATATCTGAGAACTAGATAGGTATAATTTTTATTTTTTATATTTTGCCACACTAAAGAACAAAAATGATCATTAAAAAATGATTTTTTTTTTTTTTTTTTTTTTTTTTTTGAGATGGAGTCTCGCACTGTCGCCCAGGCTGGAGTCTAGTGGCGTGATCTCGGCTCACCGCAACCTCCACCTCCCAGGTTCAAGCAATTCTTCTGCCTCAGCCTCCCGAGTAGCTGAGATTACAGGCGCCCACCACGCTTGGCTAATTTTTTGTATTTTTTAGTAGAGGTGGGGTTTCACTATATTCATCAGGCTGATCTTGAACTCCTGACCTTGTGATCCACCCACCTCGGCCTCCCAAAGTGTTGGGATTACAGGCGTGAGCCACCGCGCCCAGACTTTTTTTTTTTTTTTTTTTTTTTAATTTAAAAACTATTGAAGGCCGGGCACAGTGGCTTATGCCTGTAATCCCAGCACTTTGGGAGGTTGAGGCAGGTGGATCACTTGAGGCCAGGAGTTTGAGACCAGCCTGGCCAACATGGTGAAGCCCCGTCTCTACCAAAAATACAAAAAAATTAGCTGGGCGTGGTGGCACATGCCTGTAATCCCAGCTACTTGGGAGACTGAGGCAGGAGAAACACTTGAACCCAGAGGTGGGGGTTGCAGTGAGCCGAGATGGTGCTGCTGCACTCCAGCCTGGGTGACCGAGTAAGACTGCATAACAAACAAACAAACAAACAAACAAACTGTTGAGGGCCAGGCATGGTGGCTCATGCCTGTAATCCCAGCACTCTGGGAGGCTGAGGTGGGAGGATCACGAGGTCAGGAGTTCGAGACCAGCCTGACCAACATGGTGAAACCCTGTCTCTACTAAAAATACAAAAATAAGCTGGGTGTGGTGGTAGGCACCTGTAATCCCAGTTATTTGGGAGGCTGAGGCAGGAAAAACGCTTGAACTCGGGAGGCAGAGGTTGCCGTGAGCTGAGATAGTGCCATTGCAGCCCAACCTGAGCAACAGAGTGCAACTCCGTCTCAAAAAACAACAAACAACAACAACAACAACTGTTGCATCCCCAGGGCCAACCACCTCAGACTGACCTGTGTCCAACCTCAGAATACCTATCCTGCCTTTCCTTTGGCAGTCAGGCTTAGATGCTGTTTGGTGGCCTTCCTTCAGGTGGGTACTAGCCTGGCTCAGGTGGGCACTGATGAAACACAAAGAAAGGAGAAGCTAATGTTGTGGGAGGGGCCGAAAGAAATTTTAAACCTTCAGAGCGGCTGAGGAAGAGCAGGAAGTGCTCTCGAAAAGCAGACACTATGGCTGCCGGCTGTTTTAGACTCCTCAGTCCCAGCTTGCTGCCTGGTACACGAAAGGCCTCCATCAGCATCTGCTGAGCGTCTCACTCCATTGCTGTGGAGCAGCCCACAGGATATAAGCAGAGCCCTCAATGTGGGAAGCCCCAAAGTAGTTCTCCAGCCTTACCACTCATTTTATGTGGAAGAATCCTGACAGGCTTCTGAGTCCTAGGATTTATTATGCATGCCTTCCAATGTCTGGAGATTTCTTGGTGGCATCTCCAGTCAAAGGAACATTTGGTGGATTACCTTGGAAGTGAAATCATCACAGGTGTCCTGGAGAACTGCCCAGTCAGCAAGGTAATGCTATGAATTCTGAGAATCCACTGGCCTAACAGGGTAGAGAGAAGGATATAAAGTGAAGTCAAGGCCCTGCCCCAGGAGTGTGTGAGCCATGGAGACTGAGACAACCCCTAGGCAGTGGGTGCCACATCAGAAGTCTCACCAAGTTGCTGGTGAGGCTGGGAGGTAAGGACACCCAGCTGCCATGGAGGAAGGGTGAAAGGAAATAATCTGGGTGGGGGTGGGTGTAGAGAAACGGGGTACTCCCATAGCCAAGCTCACTGCTAGTAAGAAACAAGCTGGACAGCCCAAGCTGCATGCTGGGGAACAGCAAGTGGGTCAGCAAGGGGCATAAGAAGGGAAGTGGGTATCGGGAAGGTGCTGAACAAGATTCCTAAACCTGGACTTGGGCAAACTTCATGGGGGAGCCTGAAACAGGGTGCACACAAAACCAGAAGGACATGCACATTTTTCAGATGACAGAAACTTAACGAAACATGTCTTGGCTGGGTGTGGTGGCTCATACCTGTAATCCCAGCAGTCTGGAAGGCCGAGGTGGGTGGATCATGAGGTCAGGAGTTCAAGACCAGCTTGGCCAACATGGTGAAACCTCATCTCTACTAAAAATACAAAAAGTAGCCAGGTGTGGTGGCACATACCTGTAATCCCAGCTACTCTGGAGACTGAGGCAGGAGAATTGCTTAAACCCAGGCAGGGGCGGAGGTTGTAGTGAGCCGAGATCACATCACTGCACTCCAGCCGAGGCAACAGAGCAAGATTCCGTCTTGGAAAAAAATAAATAAATAAAATAAATATATCTGTTTCTCAAAGGTTGAGACTGTTAGCACCAGGGAATGTAGGTACCAAAGTCTGTAAGTGGTGGGAAATCCTTGCCTCCTCAGGAGAAAGAATTCCACCAAGTGACATAAGACAGGAGGAGAGAAGCAAGTTTTAGAGCAGAAGTGAAAGTTTTATTAAAGTTTTAGAGCAGGAACAAAAGTAAAAGCACATGGCTGGGTGTGGTGGCTCACACCTGTAATCCCAGTGAGAAGTGAAGCCAGCTGGACTTCCTGGGTCCAGTGGCTTGGGGAACTTTCCTGTCTTACAGGAGGATTGTAAAATGCACCAATCAGTGCTCTGTAAAACACACCAATTAGCAGGATTCTAAAGGTAGGCAATCTGTGGGGAGGATTGAAAAAAGGACACTCTGATAGGACAGAAATGGAACATAGAGTGGGGCGGGGCGGAGGGTGACAACAAGGGAATAAAACCTGGCCACCCCCCCGCCAGCAGTGGCAACCCATTCGGGTCTCCTTCCACACTGTGGCAGCTTTGTCCTTTTGCTCTTCACAAGAAACCTTGCTACTGCTCACTCTTTGGGTCCGTGCCATCTTCAGGAGCTGTAACACTCACCTGTGAAGGTCCCCAGCTGCATTCTTGAAATCAGCGAGACCACGAACCAACTCTGGACACACCAGCACTTTCAGAGGCCGAGGCAGGTGGATCATCTGAGGTCAGGAGTTCAGGACCAGCCTGGCCAATGTGGTGAAACCCCATGGCTACTAAAAATACAAAAATTAGGTGGGCGTGGTGGTGCATGACTATAATTCCAGCTACTTGGGAGGTTGAGGCAGGGGAATCACTTGAACCTGGGAGGTGGAAGTTGCAGTGAGTGGAGGTCGCACCACTGCACTGCAGCTTGGGTGACAAAGACTCTCACAAAAACAAAATAAAAAATAAAATAAAATAAAAAGTTTTAGAGCAGGAACAAAATTAAAAGTACACTTGGAAGAGGGCCAACTGGGTGATCTGAGAGATTCAAGTGCACGGTTTGGCCTTTGACTTGGAATCTTATAAGCTGGCAAGCTTGGAGGGTGTGTGGGGTGGTTGCATCCCTTCTCCCCTGATTCTTCCCTTGGGGTGGCCTGCCAGCACTTGGGAGGGGCCCCTGGCACAGTGTGTTTACTGAAGTGGTGTGCATGCTCACAAGGTATTTTTCTCTTACCAGTTGAGTGTTCCTAAGGGAGGAGACCACCCCTCATATTGTCTTATGCCCAATTTCTGCCTCCAAAGAAAGAAGAAGTAAAAACTAAAAGGCAGAAATGAATTCCACAAGCAGACAGCCCAGTGCCACACCCTGGGCCTGGTAGTTAAAGATCGACCCCTGACCTAATCGATTATGTTATCTATAGATTACAGACATTGTATAGAAAAGCACTGTGAAAATCCCTATCCTGTTTTGTTCCGATCTAATTACCAGTGCATGCAGCCCCTAGTCACGTACCCCATGCTTGCTCAATCAATCACGACCCTCTCACACACACCCTCTTAGAGTTGTGAGCCCTTAAAAGGGACAAGAATTGCTCACTTGGGGAGCTTGGCTCTGGAGACAGGAGGCTTGCTGATGCTCCCGGCCAAATAAACCCCTTCCTTCTTTAACTCATTGTCTGAGGAGTTTTGTCTGTGGCTCGTCCTGCTACATTTCTTGGTTCCCTGACCAGGAAGTGAGGTGACTGGTGAATGGTCGAGGCAGCTCCTTAGGCTTAAGCCTGCCCTCTGGAACATTCCTGTGGGGGACTCCAACCAGCCCTAGCGATGTGGATCCTGAGAGCTCTCCCAGGTAGGCATTTGCCCCAGTGGTACGCCTCACCAGAGCAGTGTGTGGCAGGCCCCCGTGGAGGATCAACACAGTGGCTGAACACTGGAAAGGAACTGGTGCTTGGAGTCTGGACATCTGAAACTTGGCAAGACTAGTCTTTGGAACTTGCCCACTCCGTTTGAGTGGAAGCGTGGCCTGATCACCCACGGCGTGCCTTTATTGGCACTTTGGTTTTGGTTTTGGTTTTGGTTTTGACTTGGTTTGAATTGCTTGACAGGTCTGGTCTTGGGAACTTGCCTAATCCATTTGAGTGGAAGCGTGGCCTGATCACCCACAGCGTGCCTTTATTGGCACTTTGGTTTTGGTTTTGGTTTTGACTTGGTTTGAATTGCTTGACAGGTCTGGTCTTGGGAACTTGCCTAATCCATTTGAATGGAAGCGTGGCCTGATCACCCATGGTTCGACTGTACCAGCACTTTGGTTTTTGTTTTTGACTTGACTTGGATTTCTTGATACTTTGATTTTGGTTTTGACCCGGCTTGGATTTCTGGATACTCTGGTTTTGGTTTTAATTTTGCTTTGGTGTAAACTACAAAAGCGTGTGTGTGCCCTTTTTACCCATTCTTTGCTTTGTGGTGTGCATGTGGTGTGAGTGTGGTGTTTGTCTTGAGGAAACATAGGTGAGGCACAAAGTAAGCACACACCACTAGGAACTATGTTGAAAATTTTCAAAAACAAGGATTTAAGGGAGACTATGGAGTACTATGACACTGGGAAAAGTTAAAACTTTGTGTGAGATAGACTGGCCAGCATTAGAGGTAAGTTGGCCATTAGAAGGAAGCCCGGACAGGTCCCTTGTTTCAAAGGTATGGCACAAGGTAACCTGTAAGCCAGGGAACCCAGACCAGTTCCTGTACATAGACACTTGGTTACAGCTGGTTTTAGACCTCTCGCCCCCAACACACAGTGGTTGAGAGAACAGCAGCACAAGCGAAAAAGGCAAGAAAAGACCAGCAGAGAGAGAGAAAAGAAAGAGACAGAGAGGAAAAGAGGCAAAGAGAGAGAGGAAGAGACAGCGAGAAAGAGACAGACAAAGAGGGAGTCAAGGAGAGAGAGAGAGAAAGAAAGAAAGAGAGAGGCAGACAGAGAGAGGAAGAGACAGAGGCAAAAGGAAAGTCAAAGAGAGAGAGGGAAAGTCAAAGAGAAAGAAAGCGAGAAAGAGATATACAAGTAGTTAAGAAAAAAAAGCCATCTATACCAATTATAAGTTAATTTGGACAAAACAAGGTCTTATTAATAACAAAGGATAATTAAAATCCCAAACTTACAAGGTTTTCAAGAAAAGTAAAGTTTGCTAAAAGTTAACAGTGTAACATGTATTATAGTAGCTTCTATTCTTTTGGCCTCAGACAATCTAGTCCACAGACATAAAAACAGGTTTGCTTTAGAAAAGAATGATTATCATCTTTGGGGGGGAAAAAAAAAAGGAATAAAAAGGAAAAAAAGGGGGGTGTGTGGAATTTATATAAAAAGAGTGTTATGCCGGGCGCGGTGGCTCAAGCCTGTAATCCCAGCACTTTGGGAGGCTGAGACGGGCGGATCACGAGGTCAGGAGATCGAGACCATCCTGGCTAATACGGTGAAACCCTGTCTCTACTTAAAAATACAAAAAACTAGCCGGGCGACGAGGCGGGTGCCTGTAGTCCCAGCTACTTGGGAGGCTGAGGCAGGAGAATGGCGTAAACCCGGGAGGCAGAGCTTGCAGTGAGCTGAGATCCGGCCACTGCACTCCAGCCTGGGTGGCAGAGCAAGACTCCGTCTCAAAAAAAAAAAAAAAAAAAAAAAAAAAAAAGAGTGTTATATGGTAAATTCTTGTCCTGAAATAAATTAACTGGTTGTTTAAAGAAAGAAATGTTTGTAATAAGTCAGAAAGTTAAGGCATGTTGAAAAATTGCCTGTAAAAGTTGTGGAAAAAAAAGGTTATAAAAAAAATGTGTGTTAAGAAAAGAATTTATGCAAAAAATGTTGTATAATTTAAAAGTAACTAGGCCTCCTGAATGTAAAACTATTGAAAAAAAAAACAGTTTATGTGCAAGGTGTATAAAAAAAGTAAAATATACCTTTAGTAAAAGGATTATAAGGAAGCATAAGAATGTACATTTTTACCTACATTAAAAAGTTAAAAAAATTATTGTTTTGAAGGTTTAAGCAAGTTTTAAAACATTAATTGTAAAGAAAATTCTGTGTGTAAACATATTAGCTAAAGTTAAAGAAGTATTATCCAGTTTTTCTGTGAACTAGACATTAAAGTAAAAGCATAACAGCTTTTTCTTAAAGTACCAACCTGCTCTTTAGCAAAAATTATAAAAGGTTAAAAAGAGTCTATAAAATCTTACCTTATAGTCAAACACTAAAAATTAGATAAATGTGTCTACAAGGTTTTATTAAAATTAGGTTTAACATTAATAACACACTAATATAAAGATAAAATTTAGCTTATCTGGTATAAAAATCATACAAAAAGCATTATTAAATATAAAATAGTGTTTAGCTTTCTTTGGTCTAAAAACGAATAAAAATAGGTGCTAAAGGAAATTTCTCACTAAAAAAGCACTAAGGACTATAAAGTCCACTGCTGAGGTCCCCACATTTAAAACAAAAGGTCAATTTCTTAGAAATTACATACTTGGTTTATCTTCCACTTTCAAGCTTTCTCTCAAAAACTAAAAGTCTTTTAGCACATGTACCACACCTAGAATTTCCGGTAAACCAGCACCAGCCTGAAGATCACGTTCTCATCGAAAGGTGGAAAGAAGAAAAACTCAAGCCAGCCTGGGAAGGACCCTACTTGTGCTGTTAACCACCAAGACTGCTGTTAGTACAGCAAAAAAGGATGGACTCATCACACACGAGTCAAGAAAGTGCCACCCGCTCCAGAGTTGCAGGCCACAGTCCCAGGGGAAAACCCTACCAAACTAAAGCTAAGAAAAATCTAACTTTTTTCATCTATTCTGTTACTCTTTCTTCTTTCCGTGCTCTATTGCTGACCATCTAGTTATTAACATAACCAAGTCAATTTTGCCTCAAACTAATGCATTTAATGCTTGCCTTGTTATACCCTGTGGGGACTTGCCAAGTCAAAGACAGCTCTCTACTTCAGAAAACTACTTCTGTCCCTCCTGACTCTCCTCAGACTGGGCATTAGTAAACTAGGACCATTTAATCCAGGGAGATTTCAATAAAGACCCCAGTGCCAACCAGGAGTCTTGCCCCCCGATGTAGAGCTTTCATGCCATAGTTGGTCCAACGTTCTGTGGACCACTAAAGAGCAAGGATGGACTGCCCCAACCGATTTTTGTAATTTCCTAAAACCATACATTCATTTTACTAGAGGATCATAGAAGTTAAAGACTTAAAACAAACTTAAGCAATTAAGACAGGATACCAAGATGCAAATGCCTGGTTAAAATGGATCAAATATTCCATCTGCACATTAAACAAAAGCAATTATTATGCTTGTGCACATGGCAGGCCAGAGGCCTAGACTGTCCCCTTTCCACTAAGGTGGTCCTCCAGTCGACCAGGCATAGGCTGCATAGTTGCTCTTTTCCAGGATTCTACAGCCTAGAGTAATAAGTCGTGCCAAACTCTCTCTGCTATTTCCCGAAGTCCAGCACCTTGCGGGCCAGCGTCTGAGGGCCATCCAGCTTCCGTCTCCCAACACTAAGTTCACTTCGTGTCTCTCACGACAGGGAGGAAACTTAGCATTCCTTAGAGACCTGAAGGGATGTGATGAACTTAAGAATTTTCAAGAGCTTATCAATCAGTCAGCCCTTGTTCATCCCTGAGCGGATGTGTGGTGGTATTGTTGTGGACCTTTACTGGGCACTCTGCCGAATAACTGGAGTGGCACTTGTACTTTAGTCCAATTGGCTATCCCTTTCACCCTGGCATTTCATCAACCAGAAGGAAAAAAAATGAGACATCGTAAAGCAAGAGAAGCCCCTTATAGGTCTTTCGACTCTCATGTCTATTTAGATGCAATTGGAGTCCCACGAGGAATACCAGATCAATTTAAAACTTGAAATCAAATAGCTGGAGGATTTAAGCCAATATTTTAGTAGGTGACAGTTAATAAAAATGTAAATTAGATAAACTACATCTATTACAACCAACAGCAACGAGGTTTTCATGAGTTAAAAGAAAAACTCATGTTGGACCCAGCTCTGAGGCTACCTGCCCTGACAAAACTCTTCACACTCTATGTGTCAGAAAGAGAAAAAATGGCAGTTGGAGTTTTAACCCAGGCTGTGGTGCCCTGGCCAAGGCCAGTGGCCTATCTCTTAAAACAACTAGACAGGGTTTCCAAAGGCTGACCCCCAGGTCTAAAGGCCCTAGCAGCAATGGCCCTGTTAGCACAAGAAGCAGATAAACTAACCCTTAGGCCCTATAAACTAACCTAAAGGCTCCCTATGCTGTGGTAACTTTTTTTTTTTTTTTTGAGACGGAGTCTCGCTCTGTCGCCCAGGCTGGAGTGCAGTGGCCGGATCTCAGCTCACTGCAAGCTCCGCCTCCCAGGTTCCCGCCATTCTCCTGCCTCAGCCTCTGGAGTAGTTGGGACTACAGGTGCCCGCCACCTCGCCCGGCTAGCTTTTGTATTTTTTAGTAGAGATGGGGTTTCACCGTGTTAGCCAGGATGGTCTCGATCTCCTGACCTCGTGATCTGCCCGTCTCGGCCTCCCAAAGTGCTGGGATTACAGGCTTGAGCCACTGCGCCCGGCCTATGGTAACTTTAATAAATACCAAAGGACATTATTAGTTAACAAATGCTAGATTACCCAAGTACCAAAGTTTGCTATTTGAAAATCCCCACATAACCACTGAAGTTTGCAACACCCTAAACCCCACGACCTTCCTCCCGGTATCAGAGAACCCAGTTGAACATAACTGTGTAGAGGTGTTGGACTCAGTTTATTCTAGCAGGTCCAACCTCCGAGACCACCCTTAAACATCAGTAGACTCTGAGAATTACATGGATGGGAGCAGCTTCACTAACCCCTGCAAAGTGACTCTGAAGAAGACAAGAAGCCCTGCTCCAGTCACACCTGGAAACTGACTGGTCCACATACAGCCGAAGCATGAGGAAACTCATCGTGGGACTCATTTTCCTTAAAATTTGGACTTGCACAGTAAGGACTTCAACTGACCTTCCTCAGACTGAGGGCTGTTCCTAGTGTGTACATCAAGTCACTGAGGTAGGACAAAAGGGTGCTACAGTCCTATTATTTTACAGTTATTATAAGTGTACTGGAACTCTAAAAAGAACTTGTTTGTATAATGTCAGTCTATACAAGGTTTGTAGCCCAGGAAATGACCAACCTGATGTGTGTTACGACCCATCTGAGCCTCCCATGACCAGAGTTTTTAAAATAAGATTAAGGACTGAGGACTGGTAGGGGCTCATAAACGATATGAGTAAAGTGTTAGCCAAAACAGAAAAAAGAAAGGGTGCTCAAACAAGTCACCTTAAAATTTGATGCCTGTGCTGTCATTAATAGTAATAAGTTAGGAATAAGGTGTAGTTCTCTTAATTAGAAAAGAGGCTATATGGCAGAAAATAAGTACATCTGTCATAAATTAGGACTGTGTGGAAATAAATGTAAATACTGGTCTTGTGTCATTTAGGCCACTTAGATTAAAAAAAAAAAAAAGAAAAGGATCCAGTCCACCTTCAGAAAGGGAAAAATGGCCCTTCCTGTACTAAAGGACAATGTAACCCCTTAGAGCTAGTAATAACCAATCCCGTGATCCTCGCTGGAAGAAAAGGGGAACGTGTAACCCTAAAAATTAATGGAGCCAGACTAGATCTTCAAGTAAATATTGTGGTTTCAGAAAAAGTTTATAAATGCTCTCCTGAGCCAGTATTTCAAACCTTCTATGATAAACTAAAAGTGTCAGTACCAGAAATTCCAGGAAAAACAAGAAATTTGTTTTTGCAATTAGCCGAGCATGTAGCCAAGTCTCTCAATGTCACATGTTATATATGTGAAGGAATTGTAATAAGAGATCAATGGCCATAGGAAGCCCGATAATTAGTACCTACAGACCTAGTTCCTGATGAATTCCTGGCCCAAAAGAATCACCCTGATCACTTCTAGGTCCTAAAAGCCTCAATCATTAGACAATACTGTATAGCAACAGTGGAGAAGGACTTCACCCTTCCTGCAGGAAGACAACATGGTGGAGTTCAAATCACACAGAGAAAAATCCATTCAGTAAATTTCCAAAGTTGCAGACCATTTAGGCCCACCCAGAATCCCACCAGGACTGGACGGCCCCCACTGGGCTATATTGAATATGTGGACATAGAGCCTATGCTAAGCCGCCTGACCAGTGGACAAGTAGCTGTGTTATTGGCACTATTAAACCATCTTTCTTCCTACTGCCCATAAAAACAGGCAAACTCCTGGGCTTCCCTGTTTATGCTTCCCGCGAAAAGAGAAGCATAGCTATAGGAAATTGAAAATATGATAAATGGCCCCCTGAGAGAATCGTACAATATTATAGGCCTGCTACTCAGGCACAAGATGGCTCGTAGTGATACCAGACCTCCATTTACATGATCAACCGAATCACACGGTTATAAGCTGTCTTAAAAATAATCACTAATAAAACTGGCAGAGCCGTGACTATTCTAGCCTGGCAAGAAACTCAGATGAGAAATGCTGTCTATCAAAATAGATTAGCTCTCCACTACTTGCCAGCAGCTGAAGGAGAGGTCTGTAGGAAATTTAACTTTACTAATTGCTGCCTACACATAGATAATCAAGGGCAAGTAGTTAAAGACATAAAGATATGACAAAACTGGCACATATGCCCATGCAAGTGTGGCATGGATTTGATCCTGGGGCCATGTTTAGAAAATGGTTCCCAGCGCTAGGAGGATTTAAAACTCTTATAAGAGTTACAATAGTAATAGGAACCTACTTACTGTTCCTTGTTTTCTACCTGTACTTCTTCAAATGATAAAGAGCTTCATTGCTACTTTAGTTCACCAAAATGCTTCAGCACAAGTGTGGTATATAAATCACTATTGATCTGTCTTGCAAGAAGACACAGGTAGTAAAAATGAAAGTGAGAACTCCCACTATTGAGTGAGAGTCTCAAAGGGGGGAATAAGGGAGGAGACCACCCCTTATATTGTCTTATGCCCAATTTCCGCCTCCAAAGAGAGAAAAAGTACAAACTAAAAGGCAGAAATGGAATCCACAAGCAGACAGTCTGGCACCACACCCTGGGCCTGATAGTTAAAGATTGACCCCTGACCTAATTGGTTATGTTATCTATAGATTACAGACATTGTATGGAAAAGTACTGTGAAAATCCCTATCCTGTTTCGTTCCCATCTAACTACCAGTGCATGCAGCCCCCAGTCATGTACCCGCTGCTTGCTCAGTCAATTGCAACCCTCTCACGCACACCCCCTTAGAGTTGTGAGCCCTTAAAAGGGACAAGAATTGCTCACTCAGGGAGCTCGGCTCTTGAGACAGGAGGCTTGCCTATGCTCCTGGCCGAAAAAACCCCTTCCTTCTTTAACTCATTGTCTGAGGAGTTTTGTCTGTGGCTGGTCCTGCTACATTCCCAGAGAGAACTCATATGCCAGTTAAACCACCATTTTGTCTCTTAGGTCACACGCTTGAGCCTATTCGCCCAACTCCTGAGATCTAATTGGGAAGCTGATCACCAGTTTTGGGTTTTTCTATCTGTTGGGGAGACTGCCTTTCTCTGGCTCTGGGTGTGATCAATTACTATTTTAGACAGCTTCACAGCCTCCTGACCATCACCTGATGGTCTTCTAATATTCCTGGGTTTGGAGGTAGGGGCTCTCATGCCCTGCCCATGTCTGCTGTTACCCACTGTAACAACACTGCCAGGCAGGCTCTGCATTAGGAGACCCACTGTGGCTTCTGGACAACAGGGGATAAAACCCAGGCTGCCGGGACCTTCTGCTTGTCAATCAGCCAGGAGTCGTGTAGCTATCTCACTTGTGCCTCCTAAATCCCTTTCTGGGAAGGCGAGATGGAGTGGTACCAGTATTGTCCTCATTTTACCAAACCTCACGCCTAGTGCCCTTTCCACCATCCCTGGGGCCTTCCAGTAGAATCTCTGTGCTTGGAGAGAAAGGAGTACACAGTCTGAGGTTGGGTAGGGGATGCAAACATCCATTCATTCAACTATTTCTTGGGAACAGGGGCTGCCTGGGACAGGGAGACCTGGGACACTGTCCTAACGGAAGCCAAGACCTGGGGAAGCCCAAGTCAGACGCAGTTAATTATGATTGCAATTACAACTTCGCACTTGAGTGCTTTCAAGGGTAGCTGAGGAGGTGAGAAGGGAAAGAAGGGGCCACAGGTCTGTGGGTGTTGCGTTTGCTGTGCCAATTGGTTTCAGCTGGCGCAGCGAAGATGGCAGGAATCGTGTAGCCGGCAGGCCTAGCTCTCCACCGCGGATTTGCGCCCACACCCTCTTCCTGGGGCTCTGCAGGCCTCACCTCCAAGGTACTCCACAGGGGGAGGCTCGGAGGTGCGGGTGTTTATGTCCTTGGGGCTGCCAGGGCTGCGGTTGCTAAGCCTTTTTGGACTCACAAGCCTCAGATAAGTAGATCAAAACCCAGGTTGGGGCGGGTGGCCTAATCCGCCGCGGCTCCCGGGTCTCGGGAGGCCCCAGCACCGCGCGGATGATAACAGCGGAGCCGAGGCGATCTAGAGCGGGCCCTAGCTCAGCGCCCCCGCGCCGGCTTTCGGAGCCGGGACTGTTCCGCAGAGCAGCCAGGGCCACTGACCTGGTCGGGAAGGTCCCCTGCGCAACAGAGGCAGCCCAGGCGGCCCCAAGGGTAACGCCCAGGGTGACCCCAGTGCAAAGGGGAGTTCTAGGGGAGAAGCAGTCTGAGGCACCCCGCCCCCAATTCCGGGGGCATTTATTTGAAATGTTAATGTTTTGAAGACTCCCCTGGGCCCAGATCCGTCTCCTAGAAAGCGGGCAGAAGCCTCTGTGGGATTACTAAACTAACCGCCTCTGGCTCGGGTGCGAACCCGGTAAACATGTGTTGGTGTAAGCTAGAGAGGCCAGTGTACACAGACGAACCGGGTAAATTATTACACACCCCGACCCCTCGCCGTAAAGTATCCTTTGGTGCACCAATTCCAGGAGTTGAAGTTTCTCCCGGCCACAGACCTTTATTTGCTCTTGTCCTTTACACCCTCCGCCACCGCACAGGAACCGCGGAATCCAGGTCACAGGTAGGGGCAGGGAGGCCGGGGCGGGGCGGCTGTTGCGCAGCTCTGACAGAGCCCAACCCTGGCCCCGCCCCGGCCGCAGGCCTCGCTCAGGTCCTGCTGGGCGGCAGCCCGGCCTGCACTCAGCCGCCAAGTCTCCGCCACGCCTCGGGACGTCCTTGGGTAGCCCGGACCACGCGAGGTCGGGTGTCCCTGGCCCGGAGGCCGCCGGGCCTGGGGAGGACACAGAGGGTGTCACAACGGGAGCTTTTTAGAAACGTTGGAATGCGTCTCACTGTCCACATTCGATAGTTTGTCGAGTTATTGCCAAAATTATCTAGTCAGAGCCTTTTCCCAGCTCAGCTGCTGGCGATGGTAATCATACCCGCACACACTTTGGGCGCGCTGAGACTCTGCCGGGCGCTGTTCCAAGCTCTTCTTATGAATTAACCTGTGATGAGGCGACCAAAGTCAGTCATCTGGCTTCTTTCGAGAACTGGCAGGTCACCTGCCCTCCATTCGACTGGTGGGGTGAGAGTAAATTGGGGCGTGCTCCCCTGTTGGATATGGGGCCCAAGCTGCGCAGACATGATTGCCAAGGGCCCGGGGCTCCGGTGCTGGAGAGGGGCTAGGTAGGGCGTCAGGCACCGTCTTGATTCTGGAAGATTTTTTAGACCCCGCTGTAGTTCTCCAACTTCAACATTCTCTAATCCACGAACTCCTCCAAGCTGCCTGAGCTTCCAAAAGCTTTCGCCTCAAGCTGGGAGAACCCAATAGAGTGATCATTTTTCAACCAAGGGAGCCAACACTCATACATAATGAAGCGAGTTACACAAAGGACAGAATTCTTTCCCACTCTCCTGGAAGAGGCCCCTCAGCTCAGGGAATCGATTGCAGGGCTGCCCAAACGACCCAAACTATGGGCCAGGTTAGGGGCGCATCAGAGGAATGGGGGGAAGCCAAAGAGCTCCTCTGCCCACTCAGAGGCTGGAGTTCCTCACACGAAGAAACCCCCACCCAGGTTATTCCTGAGCACTTCTCAGAAAGCACAGTTCCTCCCTTTTCCTTGCCCCAAAGGCCAGTTGCAGAGCCCATGACCCAGCCGTGGGACGGGACGCTGTGAAGGGAGGAAGAGCCGCTTATGGTGGAGGAGCTCCCTCCAGGCCCCAGCAATACATCTGGATGCTGTCAAGAACCAAGTGGGCAGGGCAAGAAGAGGCATGGCCTGGTTAAGACAAGACACTGTGACCTTGCCTTCAACAACCTGGCCTGTTAGATCTCTGTCTGCCACCCTACCTTTGCTGCTCACAAATACCTGATCTCTCCCTAGGCCAAAGCTTCTCCACCTACCCTTCCTCACTCCTCCTTGAACTTGGCTTCTTCCTCTAAACAGCTTTGAGTTCTTGATCTTGATCCTCACTCCTGGCTTGAGCCTCTGGCTTGAAATGACAACAGAAGGATGGGGTTCCTCTACCTGGCTTGATATTCAGGGCCCAGGACAGCACATGCTTCATGCCTGGAACCTTTGGAGAAA
Organism: Rhinopithecus roxellana; assembly: GCF_007565055.1. NCBI lineage: Eukaryota > Metazoa > Chordata > Mammalia > Primates > Cercopithecidae > Rhinopithecus > Rhinopithecus roxellana. Next base: position 5,369,813 of record NC_044559.1, read on the forward strand.
GATAGTTTTGGTTTAAAACCCTAGCTCTGTCACATTAATCAGCTGGGTGACCTTAGGTAAGTCATTTACCATTGTACAGTATTCCTTAAGATTCCTATCAGAGAAGTGGTAGGATAATGCAGCTCTGATAAGGAGATGAGACATCAATGACAATGTAAATAACAATGTAAATTACAATGCAGGGAAATCTGCACTGTGGCTGGCAAAGAATAGGACTCAGTAAATGGTAGCCTTCTCCCTAGGTAAGAACAGAGCAACTCAGCACCTAGGAGGCTGCTTGCCGTTGTTCTTTTATTTAAAAAAGTTCTTTTAGAGACAGGGCCTTGCTCTGTAACTCAGGTGGGAGTGCAGTGGCATGATCATAGCTCACTGCAACCTTGAACTCGGCTTACGAGATCCTCCTGTCTCAGCCTCCTGAGTAGCTGGAGCTTGCCTTTGTTCTCACACTCTCTCCTGAGGCTCCATAATATGGAGGTAAAGACCATGACATTGGTAATGTTGCTGCCACCTCCACCTCCACTCAGTCATGCCCTGGAAGTTAAATACCTGAAACTGTATGGCCATGGCATCCTCGCTTGGGCAAGCAGCATTCAGACGCAGATTGGCTTTCAGAGCAGGTGACATCCCAGAGGCCTCTCTCCTGATGTCACTGTGGGCAAGCAGTCAGGGAGCAGGGCCTCACTGCTGGGATCTTGCTCCTAACTGGGTGTCCTGCTGCCTTTCACCTAGGAAGTGAGCCCAAGTAGATTTTCCCTGACATTCAATAGCCTTGTTCTGCTTCCACTGTTTCCATCTCAAGGTTATTAATTCCTCACCCACTCATGGCTATCAGAATTCTTTTCCAACATTTCCAAGATTAAAATATAGACCCCCCCCCACCTTTTTTTTTTTCTTTTTGAGATGGAGTTTCACTCTTGTTGCCCAGGCTGGAGTACAGTGGAGCCATCTCTGCTCACTGCAACCTCCGCCTCCCAAGTTCAAGCGATTCTCCTGCCTCAGCCTCCCGAGTATCTGGAATTACAGGTGCCAGCCACCACACCCAGCTAATTTTTGTATTTTTAGTAGAGATGAGGTTTCGCCACCTTGGCGAGGCTGGTCTCAAACTCCTGACCTGAGGTGATCCGCCCGCCGTGGCCTCCCAAAGTGTTGGGATTACAGGTGTGAGTCACTGCACCTGGCCCATATCCATCTTCTAAATTCTTACTAGAAAGAAGCACAAAAATGACAAAAACATGTGTCTGCTTTGCTGTATCTTCTTTTATTTTTTAAACCTTTTTTGAGATAGATAGGGTCTAGCTCTGCTGCCCAGGCTGGAGTGCAGTGGCACAATCATAGCTCACTGTAACGTTGAACTCCTGGGCTCAAGTGATCTCCCACTTCAGCATCCCAAGTAGCTGGTGTTAACAGAAACATGTTAACGGTACAGTGTCCATGTTCTTGGTGTCTTGAACAAAGAATTGGACAAAAAGCACTAACACAGCAAGGAAGGAATGAAAGGATTTATTGATAATCAAAGTACACTCCACAGTGTGGGAGTTGGCCAGAGCATGAGGCTCAAAGACCCCATTACAGAATTTCTGGGAGTTTATATACTCCCTAGAGGATTCCATTGGTTACTTCGGGTACACCCTATGTAAACGGAGAGGATGAAGTAAAGTTACAAAGTCATTTACGGCGTATGCCCTATGGAGAGGATATTTCCTGTTATAGCTGAAGTGTGAATTGGCCTTATGTTCCCTGCCTCCAGACCCTATTTTCCTGCCTCACTGGGACTACAGGAACATGCCACCACACCTGGTTACTTTTTTTGTTTTGTTTTTTTTTTTTGAGACAGAGTCTCACTCTGTTGCCCAGGCTGGAGTGCAGTGTCACGATCTCGGCTCACTGCAACCTCTGTCTCCCAGGTTCAAGCGATTCTCCTGCCTCAGCCCTCTAAGTAGCTAGGACTACAGGTACGCACTACCATACCCGGCTAATTTTTTTGCATTTTTGTAGAGACGGGGTTTTATCATGTTGGTCAGTCTGGTCTTGAACTCCTGATCTCAAATGATCCACCTACTTCTGCCTCCCAAAGTGTGGGATTACTTTGGCATGAGCCACCGCACCCGGCCTAATATTTTTTTTTTTTTGAGACAGTCTCACTCTGTCGCCCAGGCTGGAGTGCGGTGGAGGCATCTTGGCTCACTGCAAGCTCCGCCTCCCTGGTTCATGCCATTCTCCTGTCTCAGCCTCCTGAGTAGCTGGGACTACAGGTACCCACTACCACACCTAGCTAATTTTGTTTTTGTATTTTTAGTAGAGATGGGGTTTCACCGTGTTAGCCAGGATGGTCTCAATCTCCTGACCTTGTGATCCGCCTGCCTCGGCTTCCCAAAGTGCTGGGATTACAGGTGTGAGCCACCGCATCTGGCTCTAATTTTTAAATTTTTAGTAGAGACAGGGTCTCACTATGTTGACCAGGCTGGTCTGGAACTCCTGGCCTTAAGCGATCCTCCCAATTTGGCCTCCCAAAGTGCTGGGTTACAGGCATGAGCTATGGCACCTGGCCTGTATCTTCTTTTAACATAGAACTGGTGGAACCAAGGACTAGAGGATGACTGATTCATTTATGGGTGAGTGTGTGACTCAATAAGTGTGAGGCTCCACAAGTGCAGAGGGAGAAGGAAGTTCTAGACAGAGAGGACTGCATGAGCTAGTCTGGCCCAGCTAGTCAGGAGAGAAGGGAAAGAGAGGTATGGCAGGGTAGAACATAACCATAAATGCCAATGCAAATTATGCCTATGGGATATGAACTTATTTCCCATAGATAGTGGGGAGCAAAATATTTTCTTCTTTTAAGAGAGGGAAGTGATTTCTCAAATGTATGTTTTAGAAATATTCTGGGGACTGTGCAAGAAGAGTACATTCATTTTTAAAAAATAGACTTTTTTAGAACAATTTTAGGCTCATAGAAAAACTGTGCACATAGTACAGAGTTCCCATATTACCTCCCTCCCCAATTCCCTTCCCCAGTTTCCTCTATTATTTATTTATTTATTTTGAGACGAAGTCTTGCTCTGTCACCCAGGCTGGAGTGCAATGGCACTATCTTGGTTCACTGCAACCTCCACCTTCCAGGTTCAAGCGATTCTCCTGACTCAACCTCCCAAGTAGCCGGGACTACAGCCATGTGCTACCACGCCCAGCTGATTTTTTGCATTTTTAGTAGAGATGGGATTTCGCCATGTTGACCAGGCTGGTCTCGAACTCCTGACCTCAGGCGATCCGCCCGCCTTAGCCTCCCAAAGTGCTGGGATTACAGGTGTGAGCCAGCGTGCCTGGAGTATAACAGAATTATTTCACCACTCCCTAAGTCCCCTGTGCTTCAGGTATCCATCTCTCTTCTCCCCTCCTCCTGAACCTCTAGCAACCACTGATCTTTTTATTCTCTCCATTGTTTTGCCTTTTCCAGACATCATATACAGTAGTTGGAATCATATAGTATGTAGTCTTTTCAGACTGGCTTTTTTCACTCAGCAATATACATTTAAGGTTCCATATCTTTTCATAGCCTGACAGCTCATTTCTTTTGGTAAATTCATTTTTAATATTTTTCTTCAACAGATATTTACTCAGCCTTTTTTTTTTTTTTTTTTTTTTTTTTTTTTTTTTTTGAGACAGGGGCTTTCTCTGTCTCCCAGGTTAGAGTGCAGTGGCACTATCATGGCTCTCTGCAGCCTCAATCTCCCAGGCTCAAGCGACCTTCCCACCTCAGCCTCCTGAGTAGCTAAAACTACAGGCATGTGCCAACACACCTGGTTAATTTTTGTAGAGACAGGGTCTCACCATCTTGCCCAGGCTGGTCTTGAACTGATGGGCTCAAGCCATCCACCCCGCCTCGGGCTCCCAAAGTTCTGGGATTATAGGCATAAGCCACTGTGCCCAGCTACTGAGCTTTGTTATCAGGGCTGCCAATATAAATATAATGCAAGTCACAAAGGTAACTTAATTTTTTTTAGTACCCACATTAAATAAAGGTAAAAAACAGGTGATATTAACTTTAATAACATTCTATTTAACTTGATATAAAAAATCATTTCAACATTTAATCAGTGTAAAAAGTATTGAGATATTTTATTTTCTTTTTTTGTAGGAAGTCTCTGAAATCCAGTGTGTGTTCTACATTGTCAGGGTTTCTCAACTTGGACTAGCTATATTTCAAGTGCTCAGTGAACGCACAGCTCATGGCTACCACACTGGACTGTGCAGCCTGTTCTTGGTGCTGAGCATACAGCAGAGAGCAGAACGGACAAGATCTCTGCCTTTACACAGTTGACATTCTAACGTGGAAGATAGATAATACAGAACTAGACTGGGCGTGGTGACTCACGCCTGTAATCCCAGCACGGTGGGGGGCCGAGGCGGCGGACCATTTGAAGTCAGGAGTTCAAGACCAGCCTGGCCAACGTGGTGAAACCGTCTCTACTAAAAACAGAAAAATTAGCTGGGCGGTAGTGGCACAAGCCTGTAATCCCAGCTACTCAGGAGACTGAGGCAGGAGAATCACTTGAGCCTGGGAAGCAGAGGTTGCGGTAAGCCGAGATTGTGCCACTGCACTCCAGTCTGGGTGACAGAGTGAGACCCTATCTCAAAAACAAACACACAAACAAACAAAGAAGTACGCAGGCTGGGTGTGGTGGCTCACAACTGCAATCCCAGCACTTTAGGAGGCCCTGGAGGATTGCTTGAGGTCAGAAGTTCAAGACCAGCCTGGGCAATGTAGTGAGACCCCCCATCTCTAAAAAAAATCAAACATTCATTTTTTGAATTTTTCCCTGGGTGTCACTCTTGCCTGTAGTTCCAGTTACTCAGGAGGCTGAGCCTGGGAAAGCAAGGCTGCAGTGAGCCATGTGTGTCTGCACCACTGCACTCCAGCCTTATTTGGGAGACCTTATTTGGGGGGGAAAAAAAGAGATAATTTGGGAGAGTGGTACGTGTTAATAATACACCAGTGTTATGATAGAGACTGGGAAGCTGCTTCAGATTGCCTGGATAGTCAGGAAAGTCTTTTGGAGGCTGAGACTCCAAAAAAAGGAGGCGTTATCAATGAGAAAATCACTAGTTGTTATCCATTATTTATTGTCACAATGCTGAATAACAAACCACTCTAAAATTGAGAAGCTTAACATAATAAGTAGCTATTATTACTCATGAGCCTACAGGTCATCAGGACAGTTCTAGTCCCAGGTGAGCTCACATCTACATCTTTGGGTGGCTGCAGGTCAGGTGGGTTGCCATGCTGCTCCTGGCTGGGCTTACATGTTTGGGGTCTGCTGGCTGTTCACAGGTCAGGGAAGACTTCAGCTCTTTTCCATGTGGCTTCTCATCTTCCATCAAACTAGCCCAGGCCTGTTCTCATGGCAGAAGCAGGGATCCCAAAGAGAACGTGGAAGCATTCAAGGTTTCTTTAGGCTCAGGCTCAGGACTTTATCACTTCTGTCATTTTCTTTAGGCCAAGGTGAGTTAAAATCCAGCTGAGATTCTGGGAGGAGCTGCCAAGTCACATTGCAAAAGGTGTGGCTATGGGGAGGAGTGCGTGGAAAATTCAGGCAATTTTTGCAGTTAATCTCCCATATTACTTTAAAAGCTTTCAATTCTACCAGGAAGCGATAGCAATTCTAACTTGTGTAGTATGTGCCCAATAAAATAGCCTCAAAATGCAGAAAGAAAAATAGAACTACAGGGAGAAATGAAAAAGATTACTCTTATAGTGGGAGGTTTTCATGCATGTTTTGCTATTATTTATAGGTCAAGCAGACAAAAAAATTATTAAAGATATAGAAGAGCTGAACACTATTTATTATTATTTTTGAGAAAAAGTTTTGCTCTTGTTGCTCAGGCTGGAGTGCAATGGTGTGATCTTGGCTCACTGCAACCTCTACCTCCTGGGTTCAAGTGATCCCCCTGCCTCAACCTCCCAAGTAGCTGGGATTATAGGTGCCTGCCACCTGCCTGGCTAATTTTTGTATTTTAGTAGAGATGGGGTTTCATCATGTTGGCCAGGCTGGTCTTGAACTCCTGACCTCAGATGATTCGCTGCCCGCTTTCACCTCCCAAAGCGCTGAGATCACATATGTAAGCTGTACACAATTTTTTTTTTTTTTTTTGAGACGGAGTCTCGCTGTCGCCCAGGCTGGATTCCAGTGGCACGATCTCAGCTCACTGCAAGCTCTGCCTCCCGGGTTCACGCCATTCTCCTGCCTCAGCCTTCCGAGTAGCTGGGACTACAGGCACCTGCCACCACGCCCAGCTAATTTTTTTTGTATTTTTAGTAGAGATGGGGTTTCACCGTGTTAGCCAGGATGGTCTCAATCACCTGACCTCGTGATCCGCCCGCCTCAGCCTCCCAAGGTGCTGGGATTACAGGCATGAGCCACTGTGCCCGGCTGCTGAACACAATTTAAAGCTTGAATTAATTCAGGTATTCCGTCAACAAATATTTATAGCACACTTTCTGCGTGTGAGGCACTATTCGAGGTGTGCTTGGCATATAAAGTGAACAAGTCAGTCATCCGTGTCCTCATGGAGTTTATATTCTTCTGAAAAGAAACAGATGATAACCAAGTTCATACACAAAGCAAACGTAATGACAATGTTATGGAGAAAAGCAGCAGAGAAAAGGAGATACAGGGTGCTGGACGACCTTAAATAGCATGGCCAGGGAAGACACTACTGAGAAAGAGATACTTGAGCAAAGACCTGAAAGCATGGAGGGAATGAGTCATGTATGTCTCTTGAGGACTAACAGAGGGAACAAGTATGAAGAGGGCCCGCAGGCAGGAGCTGGTTTGGCACGTTCTAGTAGTAGACAGAGGTAGGCCTGGCAAGGTGGGAAGGGATAGGAGTACTCAGGGGCCAGATCATGCAGGGCCTTTTTGCCGTAAGAATTTGAATTTTAGTCTTAGTGATAGGAAGACCCTTCAGGGTCTTTGACTAGGGGGGTATCATACAGTATTAGGGGTGAGGATCCTGGATAAAAAAGGGCTGTTTCCAGGACAAGGGTCAGGAAGCCAGACTTCTTCAAGGTTGCTCATACGAGTCCTTGTCAGGCAATGTGCTTCTAGAGAATTTCCTTTGCTTTGTGTTTCATCTACCTAGACAGCAGTGTATTCCCTAAAGGATGTCACTATCTCCAGAGAACATATTCCAATTATCCTGGGAAATAAGATAACTGGGATTATAAGAGTACTCATTTTCTCAATTTTCAGAATGAAAACCTATCCAAGGCAAGAACAAAAGGTCTCCAGGAAGTACTCCCCTCCCCATTGTGATATCCCAGTTAACACTTTATTAGAGCTACCAGGTTATGTGAAACTGTTGATAGTTTTGCCACTTTCCTTTCAAGATATAGGCAGGGGCAGTGGCTCAAGCCTGTAATCCCAGCACTTTGGGAGGCCAAAGTAGGTGGATGGCTTGAGCCCGTAAGTTCAAGACCAGCCTGGGCAACAAGGTGAAACCCTATCTCTACCAAAAATACAAAAATTAGTGGGGCATGGTAGCATGGACATGTAGTCCCAGCTACTTGGGAGGCTGAGGTGGGAGGATGGCTTGAACCCTGGAAGTGGAGGTTGCAGTGATTGGAGATCGTGCCACTACACTCCACCCTGGGCGACTGAGCGAGACTCTGTCACCAAAAAAAAAAAAAAAATTTGTAGCCAGGTGTGGTAGCTCACACCTGTAACCCCAGCACTTTGGAAGGCTGAGCCGGGCAGATCACAAGGTCAGGAGAAAAAAATGAGCTGGGTGTGGTGGTGCGCGTCTGTAGTCCCAGCTACTGGGGAGGCTGAGGCAGGGGAATCGCTTGAACCTGGGAGGCAGAGACTGCAGTGAGCCGAGATTGTGCCACTGTACTCCAGCCTGGTGACAGAGTGAGACTCAGTCTAAAAAAAAAAAAAAATGTAGTGTGTATATATATATGTATATAATCTTACACGAAAGAAGGAAATAAATGGGTGCTATTATTCAACAAGTATTTATTGAGCACCTACTCTGTGGCAGGCAGTCTTCTAGGTGCTAGGGTTGTAGCAGAAAACAAGACAGGCAGAGATCCCTGCTCTCAGAGGCAGCACAATATGTAAGATAAACATGCAGAACACCTGGTATGTCAGATGCGAAGATAAATGCCCTTAAGGAAAGTAAAGCAGGGACAGTGCCATTTAGGAGTGAGGATGTTGCAACAATTTAAAATAGGTTGGTCAGGGGAGATTCATTGAAAAGTCCCATCTGAGTCAAAACCTAGAGGAGAGGAATTGAAGCAGGCTGGCATCTGGGGGAGTTGTGGGCAGAGGAAATAGGAAATACAAAGGCCCTAAGGTGGGGAAACAGCAAGGACTCATGTGTGGGCAGAGCAGAAAGTAGGGGCTGCATGAGCAAAGGGCAGGGCCTGGCCCACATCTCGTAGAGCTTTGTAACATAACCACAACATGCAAGTGTACAATTTAACATTTTATTCCACATCTTATGGCAAAGAAAAATTGACTGCTACCAATATGGTAGTTTCTGACCTCTAGTTCCCTAAATAGAATTCTGTAAGTTGTAATACACTTTACTACATGTTATCAGAAAAAGACTAAAAGTTCTATTTAGTAACTCCAGTTCTGACAGTTCTCATGTCTGGGCTAGAACAAGGGCATGGCAATGGCAGAACAGATGTCTTCTATTTTCTTTGCAGGATTTTCTTTTTTCAGAGGCAAGTACAGGTATGGGCCCACTCAAGTGCAGCTCCAGGTAGTAGGGGGTTCTGTCCTCACCCAAGCAGCAAACAGGAGGGCAGAAGCCCCTCCTAAGGGTACTACAAACTTGGCTCCGATCCATTATTTCAGTTTCTGACATATACAACATTCAGTGGGGGAAAGAAAATCAGGTATCTGAGAGCTTGCACAGAGGCATTCTAGCAAAACCAAAAGCATCTACTGGCTACTTCACGTTAGTGTGAAGATTCTCATGAAATGGAGACAACCATTCTAGGGGTTGAGGGTGGCCAGGGGGATGAGCAGAGGGTGAAGTCTGAGCTGAGAGAACTAAGAAAAACAATACAACAAAAAGCTGCTCAGCCATGTGTTACCCATACTGGAATCCTGTTTGCTCATTCTGGTGTGGAACCCAGGGCCCTGGTAAGGGAATGAGGTGACTCCAGGGCATTTGCCTGCCTCAGTGGAAGCAGGGAGGTGAGGGGTTAAGGTGGTAGTACAGCCTGCAGGGCCAGGAGTCTGAACTCCCTCCAGGAGGGACCCAAGAGGTGTCTTTAGCCTGAGCCACACAAGGAAGGGTACAGAATATTAAGCTCTGCTTAATATTCATATAGTAAGTTTCCACAGACTAAATACACACACACACACACACACACACACACACTTGTTTACTTCTCAAATCATGTACCACTTTGTACCAGATTCAAGAACATCCATAAGTACTAATGGGTATCCAACCATTAAGAAAAAGTTTGACTCCCTCACTAGTTGTAATATAAGTCTTCCCATTTCCTTACCTGTAAGATAAGGGAACAGGCTGGGAAGCAGACAAAGCCCCTGAACAGCCTAGCATCTTACCTGATGCATAGGAGGTTCTTAATCATCTCCCTTCCTCTCCCTCATCCTAACGAAAAATACTAGATTGCTGTCAAATGCTATGGGTATACTTTAAATCGGTGCTTGTCAAACTTTAATGTGCAGCCCAATCAGCTGGGGGAATCCTGTTAAAATGCAGGTTCTGATTCAGTGGAGCTGGGGTGAGGATAGGAATTATGCGTTCCTCACAGGCTTCCAGGTTATGCTACACTGCTGATTAGGGATCCTTCTTTGAATGGCAAGAATTTGACACTACCAAGTTCCATTACTTAACACAACCATCACACAAAAGCCCTCAAAAGGCACCACACAGTCTAAACAATGAGCCCTTCCACTTCAGCTTCATGCAGGCACTGACCCTGCCAAGTGTCCAGCACTAGAGAGGCCAGGCATAACACATATATCCTTTGGTCTTGGGAGGTTCACAACACCCTCCTAGGGGAAGATCTTGCAATTGTCTCCTCACCTCTTCTGGTTTTTTGATCTTACCTTTTCCCTCTGATGATAACTACCCTTTAATTACCATCCACTACCTTGTCATCTAAATAATTATAGTAAGTGCAGCCTGCACCTTTGCCAGAGATCTTTAAACAAAATGATAAAAACAAGTTCCTAAATTGCCAATTAAAAAAAAGAGACAAAACTGACCCAAATGAAACAGTCATGTGCATCCCACCCACAGTGGAAGATATGGACTTGTTATTCATATAAACTACAGAAGAAGTTGATTTATTTTGAAACAAGAAAAAATACTGACTCAGTATTTGGGAAATTGTAAATGTCAGAATATAAATTCTGCAGTCAGGTAGGCAAAACAATGCAACCACACTAAGACCCACCTCAAATTCCTCTTGGGAAAGGCTGCAGGGTCTCTGAACTATTTTTCCTTTATCTGGAGTTTCCCCGATTATACCGGAGGGAGCTGGATAACTTCTGGGTGCATTAAAAGCAAATTATCCATTTGTGGAAGAAGGGCGGGCTTGTCACTGAAAGCAATTAGTAGTTTTCTAATTTCCCAGGTGGGTCTCCATTAACCGCCTAACAAACACCAAGGCTGTCCGAGTCCGACGAATCATGCACTTCTCTTAGGGGGAACTGGTTGTGCTATTCTTTAGAATACTGTTTTCTCATGGTAGCCTTAAAAAAAAAAAACTTACCAATTTTCTGAATTAGGTAACACATTAAATGGGAAAAACCTAAGACAGCACGAAAAGGCGCACAGCGAAAAATTAAGACTCCTTCCTCCCGTCATCCGCCACCTCACTGTTCTCCCTTGAGGCAATCACTGGTTTACTTCTCTAAACTTTTTATTATGGAAAATTTCAGATACACAAGTAGAGAGATTGTATGATGAGCGCATGTGCTTGCATCACGCAGCATCAACGATGAAAAACGTCCTGCCAGCTTGTTTTATTCCTCTCCCCCAGTTTTCATAGGCGTATTTTACACTCCTGACACCAGATCACTCTACCTGTCAACATATCAGTAGGTCTTAAAAAAAACAAAACCATAACCACATTACCGTTACCACACCCAACAAGGTTAATGATATTTGCTCAATACCATCCAATATTCTCGGGGCCACTTTCAATCGGAGACGGGCAGACGGAGTTAGAGGGAGGGCTGCAGGACTGGAGGGGCGCGAAAAAGCGAGGGGCAACGCTGCTCGCAGCCTCGGGTGTCCGGCGCCTCGCAGTCCCGCCGTCGTCACCTACGCCGGGCCAGGACCTGCCAGGCCAGGTCGAGGGCGGCTCTGGACCACGCGCTCCCTGCCTCCGCGCTCCCGGGCGGCGGCCCCCGCAGGCCTAGCGCAGCTGCACAGCCCGCGGTCCCCAGACACCGGCGAGTCCCTGGAGGGGAAGCGATTGATACAGCTGCCTGCACTGCGCCACCCGCTCGGCCGCCCATCCCCGTGGCACCTGCGTCTCCCGGCGGGGCCGGGAGCTAGAAGTGGCTGCAGAGACCGGGAGGGCCAGGCCAGCCGCCCGCTCCCGCTCCCGCGCCCGGTCCTGGGCAACGCGACCTCGCGGACCGGGACTACAACTCCCGTCGCGCCCCGCGGCCAGGCCAATGGCGGGCGCCGGAGCATGCGGAGCGCAGCGCCTGCGCGGCGGTTTGAGTAAGCGGCTGCGCGATTGGCTGCGGGGTCGGGCGGCCGCGCGGGGACTGTGGGAAGCGGAGTGACGGAGCGAGCGGCTGTTGGAGGAAGGAGGTGGGGGCCGGGAGCGCAAATGGCGTTGAGATGGTTCAGGGCCCTGTTCAAACTCCAGCGCTGACCATTCACCGGCGGAAGCGGCGGCGCAGGAGGCGGCGGCGGCCCAGCAGGGGCACGTAGCGGGCTCTGGCACCAGCTCCGGCGGCGGCGACCAGCGAGAGCTAGGCCCGGGCCCGGCCGGCGGCGCTCGAGGCGGGGAGGGAAGTTGCGGGGCCGCCGTTCCTCCCCCCCCCCACTGGGCTTCCTATTTACCGAAAGCGGAGCCCCTCGCCTCTCTCGGCTCTCACCAGCCGGCCCTGCTTTCCCGCGCGGGGGTTCCGCGCCCGCTCGCGGGCCGTAGGGAGCGGGAGAGGCGGAGGCGGCCCGTGGCCAAAGCACCCGCCAGGCGCCGAGGGTAAGTGAGGTGTCGGGCGGCCGCCTAGGCCGGGAGGGAGCCGGGAGGGTGGGGGAGGCAGAGGCTGGGAGCGGGCGGTGGAAGTCTAACTGCCTCGCCCACCGGGCCGCTGAGGAAGTTGGGCAGGGGAATGACCTGAAGAACTCTCTTTTTCCCGTTTTATTTTCCTTTTTCGGAGTTCTTTTTCGGGCGACTGCTGATTGACTTAGGTCCCCAAACCTAGTCAAGTGTGTTGATTTCAGCCCGGAGTTCTTTCCCGTGGTTTCATCCGCCCCTGGCTGCCACTGGGGCCTTGCACTGCCCTAGGGATTCGGTGGCAGAGGCTTCCGGGGCGTCGAAAGCGACCTCCCTTTCCTGGGCGGCGCGGGTTGGGAGGAGAAAAGTTGCGTGAGTGTCCAGTCCGAGGGGTCCACCGCGCCCACTGCCCGTGGCGCCCCGGCTGTCCCCAGGTGAGGATTTCTGGGTAGTCAGGTTTGTCCCGTCCGCTTTCCATCCTCAGTGGAAGCCCCTAAAGCCTTTGGGGATCGGGAAGACGCTAGATTAGGGTGGGAGTGAAGAATAAAGGCTTTTTTTTTGGTTTTCTTTAATCAGCGCACTTCCCTCAAAATTCGACCTGATTTTGGGCTAGGGCAAAAGCCCAACAACCGAAAAGACTTAGTCGTGAATCATTCTTTCCTTTTTAGTTAGGACAGCCTTTGGAGTTTAAAGGTTGAGCAGGATCGTGTACTTGAAACACTTAAAATTTAATTTCAAAGACGTCTGCACACTTATTTTGGAATCTGTAATGCTTTATGCTTACATGCCATTGCAACAGTCTGCAGACTTAAAGACATTTTATTGTGGGAAACGATAAAGGCAATCAGGAGGAGATACTATGTAATGAACTGTGTACCCATCGCTTGGATTCAGCAGTTAATATTAGAGTTATTTCATCTGTACACTTCTCATTCTTTAATGTTGGAAAATCGCTGACGTTATTTCATCAGTATTTCACCATGTATTTGTAAAAAACATGGTCTTTTGGCACAAAATTATTATTATTATTATTATTATTATTTTTGAGACGGAGTTTTTCGCTCGTTTCTCAGGCTGGAGTGCAGTGACGTGATCTCAGCTCACCGCAACCTCCGGCTCCTGGGTTCAATTTGCTCCTGGGTTCAATTGATTCTCCTGCCGCAGCCTCCCGAGTAGCTGGGATTACAGGCGTGCGCCACCACGACCAGCTAATTTTCTATTTTTAGTAGGCACGCAGTTTCTCCATGTTGGTCAGGCTGGTCTCGAACTCCCGGCCTCAAGTGATCTGCCTGTCTCGTCTTCCCAGAGTGCTGGGTTTACAGGCGTGAGCTACCGCGCCCAGCCAGCACAAAATTATTTTTTATCACATAAAATAATTAGGTCCTTAGTGTCAGATATTCATCTGCAGACTTTAAACTTTCAACAGTGAATGCTTTGGGGTTCTAGAACCATTTTAACAGTGAGTTTTTCTGTTGTTGACATAAAGGAACTCGAAGTCTAGATTTTTGTTTTGGCCTTTGCTCAGTATTTTTAGATGATTAGCACATAAGCGTATCCAAAACATTTCAACCTTGTTGGTGTATATATGTAAGCACACTTACAGACCTGCAGGATCTCAGCTTTACATTCTTGAAGGAATCAAGAGAATCGACTTTTAGTTTGTTGTCCGTGGTAGTTGCCCAGTATCCTGTTGTGTTTAGGCTGTACTTAACAAGAAAGAGAGTAAGACTTCTTAGTGTTAGAGCTGCAGTAGAAGATGAAATAGATCTCCTTCAGGAACACTGTTTTCTCTTAACACAGATATGTATGATGACTAAATTATTATTTTGTCAAATTAAAATTCTCACCAAACATTGGGGGATCTACTACAGAATATATATAAAACTCAGACAGTGACTCATTGTAAGTTGTAATAATTTAAGTTAAGGGAAAACACAAGTGTAGCTCAAAACATATTCAAAAGTATAGGTCAAATATAATTTCAATTATTGTAGCTTTCAAAGTAATGAAGATTTTTCATCCCTTAGGCCCTTGTTCACTTTTTAAAGTTATATTCGATGTATTCATGTTTGAACTGTAGAAAGGTCAAAGTGTAGACAAACGGATAAGGATTGATCATGTTTAAAAAGTACTGTACCTTTTTTTAATAGGCACAGAACCAATGCAAGTAACTTGTTTTAAAAAATGTTTGACTCTTGATTTTCTGCCCTAAAGATTTTTTTTTTGTCCTGTGACGTAGATAAATCAGGTAAATCGATTTGCCATTTATAAATTGAAGAGGAAAATAAAGGTTATATGTTTCTATTCCTGTATTAATCCATGAAACAGTGTAATATGCTGGAGCTCACTAGCTCCAGAAAATGTAACTCAGCAAATGAGCACAGCACTATCGGGACAAGGCAGAAAGGATAAGGATAGTTTCTTTCCCTTAGGGAGATGACCATCTAAGGAACATTTTTTAAGTCACAGCCCGAATTACATTACACCAAGAAGCAGAATCTTCAAGATTGGGTTAAAAGCTGCAGATTGTAAAACGTGAGAAAAAGCACCATTTTGGGGACCTTTTTTCTCCTATGAATTAGTGCCATGAAATTTCAAAGAACTAAATTTAATCAAGTATTGGATATTTCTGAGGCCCTGAAAAAAATTAACATTCTGTGCTTAAGATTTTATATAGGTAATTACCCTATACAGATTATTATTACATCACTGCAACCTCCATCTCCTGAGTTCAAGCGGTTCTCCTGCCCCAGCTTCTCAAGTAGCTGGGATTACAAGCGTGTGCCACCACTTGCAGCTAATTTTTTTATTTTTAGTAGAGACAGGGTTTCACCATGGTGGCCAGGCTGGTCTCAAACTCGTGGCTTCAAGTGATCTGCCTGCCTCGGCCTCCCACCTCTATACAGATTATTTTTTAAGGTAAAAATGATGTTTATAAGAATAGTAAGTTGATTCATTTGGAGCTTAACACGTTTCATTTTAAGTTAGCTTTTTGGATATCGTATTATAAGTTGGTTAATCATTAAGTTTTTTTACTTTGTAAGTAGCATAGGAATATGTACTCGTTGTAGAGGAAAATTGACATGGAAGCATGTAGAGTAATAAATCAGCCTTTCTTTTTACCCCTTCCTCATATTTGTTTGTTTAAAAGTCTGTGGTGAGTGTCAAAAGTCATGAGGGAAGAATCCCTAGGTTTTTATTTTTATAGCACTGTTTAACACTTGTTGAGTATATGATGATTATATGTTTTCTTAAATTTTTTTTCACAGAATATGAAACTGGTGTCAAAATGACATCCAGATTTGGGAAAACATACAGTAGGAAAGGTGGAAATGGCAGTTCAAAATTTGATGAAGTCTTTTCCAACAAACGGACCACCCTTAGCACAAAATGGGGAGAGACCACATTTATGGCTAAATTAGGGCAGAAGAGGCCCAATTTCAAACCAGATATCCAAGAAATTCCGAAGAAACCTAAAGTGGAAGAAGAAAGTACTGGAGATCCTTTTGGATTTGATAGTGATGATGAGTCTCTACCAGTTTCTTCAAAGAATTTAGCCCAGGGTAAGGGTTCCTCTTACTCAGAATCTAGTGAAGCTGCTCAGCTGGAAGAGGTCACTTCAGTACTTGAAGCTAATAGCAAAATTAGTCATGTGGTGGTTGAAGACACTGTTATATCTGATAAATGCTTCCCTTTGGAGGACACTTTGCTTGGGAAAGAAAAGAGCACAAACCGAATTGTAGAAGATGATGCAAGCATAAGTAGCTGTAATAAATTAATAACTTCAGGTAAGTTTTGATTTTCTTTATTCTCAACCAAGAGGGTTTTGTGCAAGCAATTTTTTAAAATGATTTAACTTCTAAAATACGTATTGTGTTTTCTTTCTGCACTTAGGATAAATGGGGACTATTGATAGTTTTGTAAAAGACATTTAAGAACTTTAAAGAAACCAGTTAGAGGTTGAAATAATAAAACAACTTGGATATTAATGTTTATAGACTGTTGCTCAGGGTACATTTTGGGAACAGTCATAAGTTTCTAACCCCGATTCCAATAAGAAATATCTCTTTTTGTTGTGTTAGGATCACAGAGTATCTCATTTCTATTACTGTGGAGGATTTGGATGGTTATTGTTAATGAAAATGAGATGAGTACTTAAAATGAGGATTAGTTAACAATGGTAAACTCTCTGCCAAAACTAGCTCAGAAAGATTAAGGAGGTATTGAGTGGAGACATTAAAGAATTGAACTTGATTCCAAATTGAGATTAGTTTGGGGCCAGTAGCAGCTTGTATTGATAAATTTATTTATTTATTTATTTTGAGACAGAGTCTCACTCTGTCGCTCACGCTGGAGTGCGGTGGCACGATCTCGGCTCACTGCGAGCTCCGCCTGCCAGGTTCATGCCATTCTCCTGCCTCAGCCTCCCAAGTAGCTGGGACTGCAGGGGCCCGCCACCACGCCTGGCTAATTTTTGTATTTTTAGTGGAGACAGAGTTTCACTGTGTTAGCCAGGTTGGTCCCGATCTCCTGACCTTGTAGGTCCGCCTGCCTTGGCCTCCCAAAGTGCTGGGATTACAGGCGTGAGCCGCTTTGCCCGGCCGTATTGATAGATTTTAAACCACAAAACTGGTTGTATTTTAAAAATGTTAATTTGTAAATATAGCATCTAGTACTCCTAAAACGATACATTTTGTTCTGTCTCCTGTAAGGGATTTGAGATTTATAATAAGTGAAAAAGGTACAATTAACTAAAAGACTGAAGAGCTAATATTGAGGGTGGCAGGGAAGAGGTGGGGTAGAGAAGTGGGAACACTCTATCAGCATTAGTATAAGGGTGGCACTATACTGTAATTGAAAAGAAACCTTAGTTCTTGACATCTTGGCAAAGTTTAGCAATAATGAAAGGTTATAAAAATCTTCCTTTGAAAGGAAGTAAACACAAAACTTTGCTGTACTGAATTCTTAAGGGGAATTTGTCCTTTGAAGGTTAAGACACGTGAAACAGTACAATGTACTGGGCTTTGCATAGTTTTACTAAAAATGTTGAGCATTTTTTCACTCTTTCTCTCACTCTTGGATGAGACGATGAGCCAGCTGTTACTGTCATTCCTTTGATCCTCCGGGTTAATTCTAATTTGGCTGTCCTTACTGCTTTGCCCACATTTCTCCTCAGGCGTTGTTGGCAAGTTTAGGTTAAATTTCCATTAAAAAACGGCATAAAGGGTCTGTGCAGTGGCTCATGCCTGTAATCCCAGCACTTTGGGAGGCCAAGGCGAGTGTATCACCTGAGCTCAGGAGTTCAAGACCAGCCTGGCCAACGTGGTGAAACCCCATCTATATTAAAAATACAAAAAATTAGTTGGGCATGGTGGTGGGCGCCTCTGATTCCACCTAATAGGGAGGTTGAGGCGGGAGAATCACTTGAACCCAGGAGACGGAGGTTGCAGTGAGCCAAGATCATGCCCCTGCACTCCAGCCTGGGAGACAAAGCAAGATGCCATCTTAAAAAAATAAATAAATAAATAGCATAAACAGCATAAAAACTGTTTTCAGGTCAGCTTCTAAAAATACATAAATGTATGTTAAAATCATCAAACTTTGAGATGGGAGTCTCACTGTGTTGCCCAGACTGGAGTACAACGGCGCCATCTTGCCTCACTGCAGCCTCCGCCTCCTGGGTTAAAGTGATTCTCCCACCTCAGCCTCCGCAGTAACCGGGATTATAGGCACCTGCCATCATGTCTCGGTAATTTTTATATTTTTGTAGAGACAGATTTTCACCATGTTGGCAAGGCTGGTCTCGAACTGACCTCAAGTGATCCGCCCACCTAGGCCTCCCAAAATGCTGGGATTGCAAGCGTGAGCCATCGCGCCTGGCCCATCAAACTCTTTTTGAACTAAAATGAATTTTAACTGAGCTCTCATTTTATATATGAAGCTCAAAGAGGTTAAGTCGCTGTCCAAGGTCAGCTAGTGGCAGAACTGGAATGAGATTCGTTTATTATCAACATATTGAGCACCTACTGTTTGTCAAACCACTGTACTAGGCTCTGCGAATGCTATTCTGCTTGCGTTTGTTGTTCCAACTGACATTTCTTTTTTTTTTTTTGAGATGAAGTCTTGCTCTTTTCCCCCAGGCTGGAGTGCAATGGCACTGTCTTGGTTCACTGCAACCTCTGCCTCCTGGGTTCAAGCAATTCTCCTGCCTCGGTCCCCCCAAGTAGCTGGGATTATAGGCACCTGCCACCATGCCCGGCTAATTTTTGTATTTTTGGTAGAGACGAGGTTTCACCATGTTGGCCAGGCTGGTCTAGAACTCCTGACCGCATGTGATCTACCCACCTCGGCCTCCCAAAGTGCTAGGATTATAGACGTGAGCCACTGTGCCCGGCCTGACGTTTCTTGATGTTTTCAGATAATCTACAGCGTGGGGTGGGTGGGCTGGAGGAAGGAAGATGAAGCTGTGCAAGTGGTGAAAGTGCTCAAGGCTAACTCCAGCTTCCTTAAGTGTGTGGTCTTTTGAGGGATGGTGCATCACTGGCAGGCAGGGACCCTGATGGCAGAGCATATTAATAAAGATGAACGTTTAGGTAAGGGGGAAAGGAATGTGGAAGTATTCAGAAGTAATTGTTTCTGTAGCTTTGCGGACAATATATCTTTGTGTTAAATCTGTTGTTGGAAGTAGGTTGGAGAGACCAGCCAGCTAAGTGGGATAATTGCTTCCCAGTCTATGTAGTTAAATTGTAGTTCTAATGCTGATACTGTGACTGACTCTTGAGTTCAAACTCCATTTTAATTGGTTTGTGAGGGGAAAATACATACTAAAATAAAGGCAAATAGATGTTCAGGAACATCTTGTCCGTCTTCCTTCCTCCTTCACAAAGGGTCTTTTAGTGGTCAGGGAATGGTATAGCACTATGAATATTTCTTTTTTTCTCCTCTCCCTTCGTCATCCAGAGTTGCAACAACCTTGGCAGCTCCCTGTAGGATAAGAAGTGAATTTGAGGGAGTGCATTTAATTTTTATGGCAGTCTTATCCTGTCTCTAATGTGTGCAAGTTAGTTGTTGTTATAAACCATTTATAAGTTTGTATGTTTGTAAGTTTGTTATAGTTGTGGGGATGCTTTTGCACTTCGTGACCTTTCCTTTGTCTCTTCCCTCTAAACTGGTCATTTCTCTTGTGCCTAGACTGTTTTCTTGCATTATGTCTGTCAATTTTCATTGCCTTTACTCTCACTCAGAAAACCTTGTAATTTTAATTGAAATTTAGAAACCGAAACCTAAATTTTTGATAAAAGAGACCTCTGTAAATCTCAAGGGGTTCCTAACCTTTTTTGCATTAGGTACCTTTCTAAGAATGATAGTTTCGAACTCTTTTCTCCAGATGCAAGTACTCATGTACCTACTTGGGTCTCAGAAATCTTAGCAGTCTTTTGCAGGTCATAGTTAGGCATTTTATTTAAGAACCTGTTGCAAATTTTTATTTTATTTTTTTTAAGACGGAGTGTCACTCTGTAGCCCAGGCTGCAGTGCAGTGGCGCGATCTCGGCTCACTGCAAGCTCCGCCTCCCGAGTTCAAGCAGTTCTTCTGCCTCAGCCTGGCAAGTAGCTGGAACCACAGGCATGCACCACAACGCCCAGCTAATTTTTGAATTTTTTTTAGTAGAGAAGGAGTTTCACCATGTTGGCCAGGCTGGTCTCGAACTCCTGACCTCAGGTGATGTGCCCGCCTCAGCCTCCCAAAGTGCTGGGATTACAGGCGTGAACCACTGTGCCCGGCCACCTGTTGCAAATTTTAACAACTCGTTCAAAGTGCACAGGTGAAGTTCCGTCATATCTTTCCAGTGGAGTGTTGAGTGTCCCTGCTCGTTCATCTTTTTTGCTGTAGAATTATATCACATTAGTGAAAAGGGCTCATCCAGGCTCAGAATTATTATGTCATTTGACCTGGCATTACGTTTTTAAGTGCATCTCTTTCTCTATAGGGGAGTATGTGGTTGATTTTTTTTGACACTGTTAAAATTCTTTAAGTACTTTTATAAAAATGGATAGTACTTTTAAAAATTGTGTTGCGAGTGCGGCGGCCCACGCCTATAATTCCAGCAGTTTGGGAGGCCGAGGCAGGCAGATCAGGAGGTCAGGAGTTCGAGACTAGCCTGACCAACGTGGTGAAACCCTGTCTTTACTTATAAAAATACAAAAATTAACCAGGTGTGTTGGTGCATGCCTGTAATCCCAGCTTCTCAGGAAGTTGAGGCAGGAGAACTGCTTGAACCCAGGAGGCGGAGGTTGCAGTGAGCTGAGATTGTGCCACTGCTCTCCAGCCTGGGTGGCAGAGTCAGACTCTGACTCAAAAAAAAAAAAAAAAAAAAAAAAAATTGTGTTTCACTTGAAGAGGAAACATAGGATGTGGTCACTATGAAACATACAATAGCCGGGCGCAGTGGCTCACGCCTGTAATTCAGCACTTTGGGAGGCTGAGAGGAGTGGATCGCTTGAGGTCAGGAGTTCGAGACCAGCCTGGCCAACATGGTGAAACCCCATCTCGACTAAAAATACAAAAAAAGTTAGCTGGAAATTGCTTGAACTGGGGAGGTGGAGGTTGCAGTGAGCCGAGATCGTGCCACTGCACCCCAGCTTGGACAACAGAGGGAGACTCTATCTGAAAAACAAAAACAAAAAACAACCCACAAAATCTACAATGGTTCCCATTTTCCAGACAGATGCTTGATGGGTAAGGGAACCAGAAACAAGATTACAAACTGAATAGGTACTTCAGGGAAGAGTCATGTTGCTAAAATGTCCTATTCCTTAAACAAGAAGAAAACGTTTATTAGGAAACTTTTCAGGCACGCAAAAATAGAATGGTAAAAAAAACCTCATGTACTTGATTGTCCACCTCCAATATTTAGTATCTGGTAGATCTTGTTTCATCTGTTTTGCACACTACTGTCTCCACTTCCCATCCTTTACTCCCTGGATTTTAAAGCTAATTTCAGATTTCTGTTTCTGTCTGCAAATACTTCTGTATCTAATCTTTAATTTTGAAAACAGAAATTTCTGATTACGGTTGCTATTAAAGTCAGTCAGTTCTCAGCCAGGTGTGCCCATTAAAGATGACTGTTAGCAGAAGCTAAAGGTTTACCCTTCTAAGAGATCTCCAGGTAGTCCTTAATGGTTTGAATCAGTTCTGTCTGTAGTAGAGGCAAAAAGAAGTCTTCTCTTGCCTTTTATGCAAGGCTACTTCCATTTCTCGTCTTTGTTCTGTCTGCTACAGGTTTTTAATCTGGACTCTAAAGTGTGCAAAGACTTATATTTCGGCTTGGCACACTTTCCTTGCCAGTCAGCTGGGATTCAGTCTACATATCCTGCCAAATACTGAGAAAATTACAGCATAGGCTCTTAATTTGCCTGACTGGTTTTGTAGCCAATAAAATTTTTTAATTTGTTTAAAGCTGTAGTGAGTATTTGTGTAAGTTAGAGCGATGGTATTGTCAGGAGATTTTTAACTTAGATTTAGAACTGAAGGTGATTTTTTAGAAAGGGAAATGAATTATTACTGAAAGTTTAGAGTAGTCCACGAACTTGTGACCTGAGATGAGATTGTCATTGGATAAACTATAGATGATTAATGAGGATTATTATTATTTTTTAAGTCCTGAAAGGATAGTATCAGCAAGAGTTACCTGCGTTTATTTATTGAATGTATTTGTTGTGTAGAATATATTTAAATCATATCTAAAATCAGCTTCTTTTTAAGAGAAGTAGATAAGACTTATTATTTCTTTTTTCTTTTTATTTTTTGGAGACAGGGTCTTACTCTGTCGTCCAGGCTGGAGTACCTGGCTCATCACAGCTTCTACCTCCTGGGCTGAAGCCATCTTCCCTCCTTGGCCTCCCCAGCAGTTGGGAGTATGGGGTGCACCACCACACTGGGCCAACTTCTGAATTTTTTTGTGGAGACAGTGTCTCAGTATGTTGCCCTGCCTTGTCCTGAACTCCTGGACTTGAGTGATCCTCCCACCTCCACCTCCCAAAAATATTGGGATTACAGGCGTGAGCCACTGTGCCCAGCCCTGTTATTTCTTAAATTCCTATTTTTACATATTAATTGATCCTTAATCACAACTGTATAAAGGAGGCTTTATTTCCATTGTATTGAGGGTAAGGCACAGTTCAGAGGTTGAATAACTTGAACTGTTAAGTGGAAGATCTGGGAAATATCCAGAGTGTTCTTTTCATACAGTGCTGTTGTATTCTGATGTGAATGAGATTAATTTTGTCGTCTTCAAAGCTGTATATTTAGAAGAGACTGTCACTGTAAGAACAGTTTTATCTTGATGTTGGAAATAAAGTTATTTTGCGAGGGGCAAATTATGGATTCCCTCTTATTTCTGTTCAAGTAATTTTCTGCTTTTTTTAATTTTAAAGATCTGATTTTTTTTTTAAAGAGGTGGGATCTTGCTATCTTGCCCTGGCTGGCCTCAAATTCCTGGGCTCAAGTGATGCTCCCACCTCAGCCTCCTGCCTCAGCCTTCTGAGAGGCTGGGATTATAGGCATGCCACCTGGCTTAAGTAATTTTCTTTTTTATAAGAATGATGGGCCAGGCATGGTGGCTCACATCTGTAATACCAGCACTTGGGGATGCCAAAGTGGGAGGATGGTTTGAGCACAGGAGTTCAAAACCAGCTTGGTCAACATAGTGACATCCCGTTTCTTCAAAAGAAGAAAAATTAGCCCGATGTGTTGGGGTGTACTCGTAGTTCCAGCTACTTGGGAGACTGAGTTGAGGATCACTTGAACCCAGGAGTTCGAGGCTGCAGTGAGCCATGATTGGGTCACAACCCAGGCGAAACAGCAAGATAACCATCTCAAAAACAAAACGAGAATGATGACCAAACTGTTTTTAATACTTACCGAATAAAGTTTTTGACTTGATTTTTATAGATGTTTTCTGCTTCTTATTTTCATGTGTGTATACAAATGGAAATTCGACATTATGTAAATTATGAAAGAGGCATTATAATTTTAAGTAAATTCATTTTGTTCTAAAGCAGAACTTTTGTTTCTTACTCAGATATTCTGAGTAAAAAGAGTATTATTCTCAAGGTTTGTGTATTAACAAAAGCATGGGAGACCACTTAACATATTTCTTCTCAGATCCAGTTTGAATACCAGCTATGGGGTAAAATATGAAATTTATAAACATAGCCTCTGTACTTTAGAGTTATTGATTTCTGCTGGTCATGATAAAGAAGTAACATATGACAACACTTTTATATAATACATTGTGCTTTTCAGAGCATTTTCCCTAAGTATTTTATGCTTTTAGAACTTGAAGCCAGACAGCCAGGCACGGTGGCTACGCCTGTAATCCCAGCACTTTGGGTGGTCAAGGCAGGTGGGTCAGGAGGTCAGGAGTTCGAAACCAGCCTGACCAACATGGTGAAACTCTGTCTCTACTAAAAATACAAAAATTAGCCAGGCGTGGTGGTGTGCGCCTATAATCCCAGCTGCTTAGGAGGCTGAGGCAGGAGAATCGCTTGAACCCACTAGGCAGAGGTTGCAGTGAGCCAAGATCACGCCCCTGCACTCCAGCCTAGGTGACAGAGCGAGACTCTGTCTCCATAAAAAAAAAAAAAAAGGCCGGCGGAGTGACTCATGCCTGTAATCCCATCACTTTGGGAGGCCGAGGTGAGCAGATCACGAGGTTAGCAGTTCGAGACCAGCCTGGCCAACATGGTGAATCCCCGTCTCTACTAAAAATACAAAAATTAGCCAGGCATGGTCCGGGCACCTGTATTCCCAGCTACTCTGGAGGCTGAGGTAGGAGAATCACTTGAACCCGAGAGGCGGGGGTTGCAGTGAGCCGAGACCGCGCCATTGCACTCCAGCCTGGGCGTGTAGGGTAACTTGGGTTTAGGGGAGCAGGAAAGAGTTCAGATAGATGTTACTTAAAGTGGGAGAGTGAGCTGTCTAGAGACAAAGTAGAATTTCTGGACATTATTGAGGCCTTAGTTGAAGTTGGTGTTACTGAAAACACATGGTCACTAATCTACCTAGTGTGTGAGTATGTTTTTTCCCCCTCCTTTAGTAGGCCCCATTACCTGGAACCTGTACAGAATACAGAATATTGGATAGAGTTATTAGAATTGTCCTCAATAGACATTCTGTCAGCATGTGGAATGAAGAGAGAGAAGCAAGGGAATTTAGAGTATTATTGCCCAGAGAGTGATTGAGAAGATTAGACTGTGGAATTTAAAATGCTGAGTGCCTGGACAGGGCTAATGAATAGGAGAAAGGGGAGAAAAGGGGTAGTATACTGAGAATCTTCTTAAGTAAAAATGAAGAATGGGAGTACTGGCACAAGCAAGTTGGATGGTTGGTAGGTTATGATAAAAAAAAAAAAGTGGGCTGATTTTAATGTTTAAGAAGTAAAGCATTTTAAGATGTACAGCGAGCTTCTGGATGAAAACTGGTGGCTGAGATGGAATGCGGGAGAGTGTTGATGATGAGATAGGTTAAGGAACTGGGAAGTTAGAGGGTTGGAATTTGGTGGAATTCAGTGTGATAGCAAAATTGGGATGGAGTAGATTATAAATATGGTGTAAAATCCTTAAATACATGAACGGTGAATGAGAGGTTGAATAAGAGGTTGTTGGATGATAGGTATTAGGAAGATTGGAGGGTAACTAGCACAAGCCTCAAAAGAAGGGGCTTTATTTATTTATTTATTTATTTTTTGAGACAGAGTCTCGTTGTTGCCTAGGTTGGAGTGCAGTGGTGCAATCTTGGCTCACTGCAACCTCTGCCTCTCGGGTTCAAATGATTCTCCTGCCTCATCCTTCTGAGTAGCTGGGATTACAGGTGCCTGTCACCACACCTGCCTAATTTGTGTATTTTTAGTAGAGAATGGGTTTCACTATTTTGGCCAGGGTGGTCTTGAACTCCTGACCTCAGGTGATCCACCCGCCTCAGCCTCCCAAAGTGCTGGGATTACAGGTGTGAGCCACCGTACCCGGCCACTACTTTTTTTTTTTTTCTTAAATCTTTCCTTGTTTATTTTTGTTGTCTTTTTATTATTATTAATATTTGTTTAGTCTTACACAAGAAAATCAAAGAAGCCAAGAAGGGGCTTTTATATAACAGGGTGGAGGAGTAATCATTTTATAAAGAGGCTCTGGAGAGTCAACATATCAGTGTCCCCAGACTATCCTGCTCTGAAATAGCAGGGAAGACTGCAGGAGAAGAGGCACCCTTAGTCAAGTCTAGGGCAAGGAAGTGGTAGAAAGGATGAACCCCAGGTATCCTTTAAATTTTTTTTTTAGAAGCCCAGTCTGGAGTGCAGTGGTGTGATCATTGCTCACTGCAACCTTAAACTCCTGGGCTTAAGTGATCTTACTGCCCCCACTTCCTGAGTAGCTAGGACTGTAGGAACGTGCCACCACGCCCGGCTGATTTTCAAAAATTTTTTTTGTAGACACAGTCTTACTCTGTTATCTAGGCTGGTCTCTGACTCCTGGATGCAAGTGATCCCCCTGCTTTGCTCCCCCCAAGTGCTGGGATTATAGGCGTGAGCCATCACACGTGGCCAATATTGACATTTTAAAATATAACATGCAGTTTAGGTGTCACAGTGATTTTCTTTAACTTTTTTAAGTTGTAAAATAAAACAGAAAACCGCACAGAAGAGGTCTAGCTTAATTAATTATTAGAAGAGGAACACTCCTGTAACCATTACCTAGGTTAAGAAATAGAATTGTGCCAAGCCACTCTAGAAGCTCTTCCATGCATCACTTCCTCACCCTCAAAGTATTTTTTTTTTTTTTTTTTTTTTTTTTTTGGAGACAGGGTCTCACTCTGTCGCCCAGGCTGGAGTGCAGTAATGCAATCATATTTCACTGCAGCCTCAATCTTCTGGGCACAGGTAATCCTACCTCAGCCTCCTGAGAAGCTGGGACCACAGGTGTGCACCATCACAGTCAGCTAATTTTTTTGATTTTAGTAGAGACGAGGTCTCGAACTCCTGAGCTCAAGCAGTCCTCACACCTTGGCCTCCCAAAGTGTTGGGATTACCATTATGAACCACTGCTTCTGGCCCGTAATTATTTTCTTGCTTGCAAATGCCATAATTACCTGCTGTTCATTCTCTTTTTAAAAATTTTTCTTTAATAATTTTTCTTTCTTACGAGTCCCCATTATGCCCCAGAAACTGTTCACTTTTGTATGTTTTAAAAAATACAAGAACATGCTCTTTAATAGCTAGAATATAGTGTTCCTTGTTCTTTTTGAAATTGTATTTCTATCCTACTTCCCCTTCAGAATTTTATCCTGATGATTATGGTATTTATGTTTAGTCTTTTAGTGGTCATCCTTTTCATAATTCTTGGTACAAAAATATGTATATGCATTTAAATTCAAATTATTTATTTATTTATTTATTTTTCTTTTTTTGAGACAGAGTCTCACTCTGTCGCCCAGGCCCGAGTGCCGTGGCGCGATCTCGGCTCACTGCAAGCTCCGCCTCCCAGGTTCTTGCCATTCTCCTGCCTCAGCCTGCTGGGTAGCTGGGACTACAGGTGCCCGCCACCACACCTGGCTAATTTTTTTGTATTTTTGGTAGAGACAGACCGTGTTTGCTAGGACGGTCTTGATCTCCTGACCTCGTGATCCGCCCGCCTCAGCCTCCCAAAGTGGGAGAGAATTAACAGGCGTGAGCCACCACACCTGGCCTAAATTCAAATTTTTAAGAGCTGCAGTCGGGCCTGGTGGCTCATGCATGTAATCCTAGCACTTTGGGAGGCTGAGGTAGGTATATCACTTGAGGTAAGGAGTTTGAGACCAACCTCGTCAACATGGTGAAACCCCGTCTCTGCTAAAAATAAAAAAATTAGCTGGGAATGGTGACTCGCGCCTGTAGTCCCAGCTACTCAGGAGGTTGAGACAGGAGAATCACTTGAACGTGGGAGGTGGAGACTGCGCCACTGCCTCATTGACAGAGCAAGACTCTGTCTCCAAAAAAAAAAAAAAAAAAAAAAAAAAAGTTGGGCGCTGTGGCTGAAGCTTGTAATCACAGTACTTTGGGAGGCTGAGTTGGGAGGATCACCCAAGTCTAGGAGTTTGAGATCAGCCTTGGCAACATAGGGAGACCCTGTCTCTACAAAAAAAAAAACTCCACAGCTTTTAGGAATTTTATGTGACTGTAATGCTGTAAACTGTTTTAAAAATGATTATGATTCTGTACTATACTACATCATGATCACAGTTACCAGTGCTTACTTTTTTTTGATCAAATGCTCTCTCTCTCTCAGCAGAATATTTGATCAAACTTAAATGCTGTCATTTATCAAACTTGAATGCTGTATATATTAAAGATAAAATTTACTGAAAATGAATCTTTTAAGAGATGAGTGGGTTTTTTTCAGTTTATATATATATATGAATGAATATTATTGCTAAAGTATATAAAGGTTTTGGACAAAAAAGTTTTTTGGCATCAATTTTCTTCCTATTTTTTGTTGTTTGTTGTTGTTGAGATGGAGCCTCGCTGTGTTGCTCAGGCTGGAGTGTGTGGCTACTCACAGGTGTGATCATAACATAGCAACCTCAAATGAACTGCTGGCCGCAGTACCCTGGGTAGCTCTAGGTGGGACTACAAGCACATACTACTATGTCCCTATTATTCCTATTTCAAATTTTTTTTTGTTTTTGAGACTGAGTCTCGCTGTGTTGTCCAGGCTCACTGCAATCTCTGCCTCCCAGGTTCAAGCAGTTCTCCTGCCTCAGCCTCCCAAGTAGTTTGGACTAGAGATATGTGCTACCACACCCGGCTAATTTTTTGTATTTTTTAGTAGAGATGGGGCTTCACCGTGTTAGCCGAGATGGTCTCGATCTCCTGACTTTGTGATTGCCTGCCTCTGCTTCCCAAAGTGCTGGGATTACAGGCGTGAGCCCCGCACCTGGCATCCTATTTCAATTTTTTAATATGTGTAAATGTTGAGAAGCCATAAATTCATAAAATAAAGATAAGAATGGTAAGAATTTTGTTATAGCAGATTCTATTGTTTGAATTTTTGCATGCCACAAAGCGTGTGGTAGTTATAGAAATTCATTGTAATAATGAATCAGTTTGTTAGGTCTTTTCAGTTCTGTGAAATGCAATTAATTTAGGAAACCACCTGACATGAAAAGGATTTGTTATCCACACATGAAAGTTTTACTTAATTATGAAGTACAGAAACCAACAATCTATCACGTTATCAACAATCTATCACATTATTTCTTTATAGATCATGTCAAGAGTTGGAGAAATGTACCATATAAGATTAGGGATAGGTGAGCGATACGCTGTTATTAATATTTGTAATGTGGGAGAAGAGTGATTGGTTAATGCCAGGTGGGTTGGCAAATCAGTTTTTGGAACAGTATACACCTGGAGGTTGGGGATTTAGAAGTGAATTTCCTTAAAACGCCATTGTACCTAGGCTTTCCACAGACTGTGTTAGTGGCAGCTAAGGGAAGGTTGCGATAACCTGGACTGTTCTGTGTGGTGGGCCAAGCTGAGTAGTACTTTTGAAATTGTTTTTAGTTTAGTGTTTTATCTTTAAAATTGCATGTAAATTTTGTATTTTATAGGTATGCCTTATAAAATATAAAATGTTTTGGATTACCAATTGTAACGCTTTACCATTTTTTAGTTTTTTGTTTTTCCCCAAGATGGAGTCTCACTTCGTTGCTCAGGCTGGAATGCAGTGGCGAATCTTGGCTCACTGCAACCTCTGCCTCCTGGGTTGAAGTGATTCAACCAGCCTCAGCCTCCTGAGTAGCTGGGATTGTGCAGCACCACTCATGGCAATTTTTTATATTTTTAGTAGACATGGGGTTTCACCATGTTGGCCAGGCTGGTCTCAAACTACTGACCTCAAGTGATCCGCCCGCCTTGGCCTCCCAGAGTGCTGGGATTACAGGTGTGAGCCACAGCGCCTGGCCTTAACTGTTTTAAAAAATAGTTTTTGTCTTTCAAATCTTTGAGTAAAGATTTGCTCACTTAGGAAGATGTGCCGTGTTTTTCCTGTGGCCTTTCAGGTGCCTCTGGTGATCAGCCACATGACCATATTAACAGTGAAAAGTGAATTCCCTTCCACTGAACCAGTGCTGTTAACAGTCTGTTACACAGTCTTTAGTAGGCACAGCATGTATGTCTATATTTGTGTTCTTAAAAACACACACAAATGGGAGCATATATATATTTAGTGTATTATGCTTTTAAAAACACTTAATCTTTTAAGATGTTTATTGTAACATAAGGCAGATCTATAAATATTAAGATTATAATTAAAATTATCTTAATTATAATCTGATATAGATTATTATAGATTTATTTATACATTGTTATAATCTTACTGATATTTATAGCTCTGCCTTGATTTTTTTAAAGCAGTTTCATAGTTTTCCATTGTAGTTTCCATAGTACTATAACTGGTTTTAGTTTCCACTGTAGTTTCCATAGTACTATAACTGGTTTTAGTTTCCATTGTAGTTTCCATAGTACTATAACTATAGTTTCCATAGTACTATAACTGGTGTCTTACAGATAGTTTGGCTGTTTCTAGTGTTTTGCTATTACACATAATGCTACACAATATTATTATATACACGTAAATGCTACACAGTATTACATACACGTATGTATTATATTAATGTATTAGTATAATATGTTAATATATTAATATAATGTATTAGTATAATGCACATGTATAATTATATTAACATATTAATACATATGTAGTTATTAATACATGTGTATTATATACACATAAATGCTACACAGTATTACACATAAATGCCACTTCAGTTTTCTCTGGAACGACCATTCATTGTTATTTGTTTTAACCTTTCTGATATGTTTTGTGCACATACAAGCAATACAGGCAGTTCCACGTATCTTTGTGTACATGTGTGCCTGTGTATTTTAATCCACAAAATTAAAATCCACAAAATGATAATTTGCTGCTATTTTGTACCTTACACTTTCTCATGTAATATCTGGGTGATAATACCATATCAGTTTTCTTTTTGGCCCTCTCCCTACCCTTTGAAAAAATACTGTTGCATGTTGTCAATTTCTGTATGTGCTATAAATTACACACGAATATGTCTTTGACCATTATGTCCCATGTCTGAATATAAGGGCAGGAGATGTTTCTTAAGTGGCATTGAAAGGGCTTATATTTATTTATTTATTTTTGAGATGGAGTCTCGCTCTGTTGTCCAGGCTGGAGTGCACTGGCGTGATCTCAGCTCACTGCAACCTCTGCTTCCCAGGTTCAAGCAATTCTCATGCCTTCAGAATTACTGCGTGAGCCACCACGCCCAGCCCCTGCCCTTCTTTTATTTTTAAAACAGTTTATGGCTGGGCTCGGTTTCTCATGCCTGTAATCCTAGCAGTTTGGGAGGCTGAGGTGGGTGGATTGTCTGAGGTCAGGAGTTTGAGACCATCCTGGCCCATGTGGTGAAACTCCATCTCTACTGAAAATACAAAAATTAGCTGGGCATGGTGGAGGGTGCCTGTAATCCCAGCTACTTAGGAGACTGAGGCAGCTTGAACCTGGGAGGCAGAGGTTGCAGTGAGCAGAGATCGTGCCACTGCACTCCAGCCTGGGAGACAGAGTGAGACTTCGCTGCAAAACAAACAAACAAAAAACCCCCAAAACACACAAAAATACCTTTTATTTGCACATGGTTCAATATGGTGTTGGTTAACAATTTCCCTCCTAGCACATTTCCTTAGCCACCTCAGTTTTCTCTGGAACGACCATTCATTGTTATTTGTTTTAACTTTTCTGATATGTTTTGTGTACATACGAGCAATACAGGCAGTTCCGCATATCTGTATGTACATGTGTGCCTGTGTATTTTAATCCACAAAATTAAAATCCACAAAATGATGATTTGCTGCTGTTTTGTACCTTACTCTTTCTCATGTAATATCTTGGGGATAATACCATATCAGTTTTCTTTTTGGCCCTCCCCCTACCCTTTGAGAAAATACTGTTGCATGTTGTCAATTTCTGTATGTGCTATACATTACTTAACCAATTCCTTATTAATGTCAGACTTTCAAGTTACTTCCAATTTTTTTTTAGTAAGTTGCCTTGTTTTTCAGAGAGTAAATACCACTTAATAGCCATGTAATCAACAACTAGTAATGTAAGCCCATTGTCCTTTATCTGTGGAATGAGATAAAGGTTCACATTTCCTTATCTGAAATCGTTGGGGCCAGATGTGTCTTAGAATTTAGAATTATTTTGGATTTTGGAAAGTTTATATTAACTCCCCTATCAGGATCTGAGGTGGTGTTCTCTATTCAAATATAGTGTTTCTTCAGAGGAGAAAATACCTTCCCTAAGTAGGGTAAATACTATAAACAACCTCCCTTTGGCTGGGGTCGGGTTTTGCTTCCAAGTGTGTTGTGAGAAAACTTTTTACTTTTTAGAGCTTTTTGGATGTTGGAATTGTGGGAAAGGGATTATGAATATGGCAGTAGTACCTACCTGATGGTTGCTTTGAGATAAAATAAATTAATGGAAAGTATTTAGAATAGTACCAGGCATATACTGAGGGCTTATATAAATATAGTTCAGCTTTGTTTTACTTTGAGTTTTGTGAGTGAAATTAAGTATCCTTCATAAGTTATTTAATTCATTATATATATTTTAATGAATTGCTCCTTTGTGTTCCTAGCTTCTTATTTATTTATTTTTGAGGCAGAGTCTTGCCCAGTTGCCCAGGCTGGAGTGCAGTGGTTCTATCTCAGCTCGCTGGAACCGCCTCTGCCTCCTGGGTTCAAACAGTTCTTGTGCCTCAGCCTCCCAAGTAGCTAGGACTACAGGCATGTGCCACCACGCCTACCTATTTTTTTTTTTTTTGTCTCTTTAGTGGAGACAGGGTTTTGCCATGTTGGCCACGCTGATCTCGAACTTCTGGTCTCAAGTGATCTGCCCACCTCGGCCTCCCAAAGAGCCGGGATTACAGGCCTGAGCCATTGTGCCTGGCCCCTAGCTCCATTTTGTACTGGGACATTGGATTTACTGATGTGTAAGGATTCTTCGTATATTAAGGAGTTTACCTTTTGTGTTTCCCTAGCAACTCATGATAAGCATTTTTCATGTGTATATTCTTGATGTCATTATAATTTCGTTGGTGACAGCTGCTCAAAATTTTTTTTTGAGACAGTCTTGCTTGTCACCCAGGTTGGAATGCAATCTATAGTGGCCTGATTATGGCACACTGCAGCCTTGACTTCCTGCTCAGTAATTCTCCCACATCAGCCTCCTGAGTAGCTGGGAGTAGAGGCATGCCTCACCATGCCAGGCTAATTTTTAATTTTTTTGAAGAGACAGGGTTTCGCTAAATTGCCCCGGCTGGTCTGGGACTCCTGCGCTCAAGTGATCTTCCTGCCTCAGCCTCCAACAGTGCTGAGATTACTGGCATGAGCCACTGTGCTCGGCTCTGAAGCTGCAGTGAGCCGTGATCACACCACTGTATTCCAGTGTGGGTAACAGAGTGAGATCCTGTCTTGAGGGGAGGAAAACCTATTGGGTAGCATTAAACATATTATAGTGAATCTGTCCATGTAAAGCATCCCTCTCACCTGTATTTGATGATACTAATTGAGATTTGTAAATAAATTTCCTTAAATGTAGATATATTTTGTAGAAGTAATTTTATTGTTTGTCATAGAGTATACATTTTGCCAGTGTTTTTCTACAAGTAAGTGTTGAGGGAATTAATAATAATACCAGTTGGAATCATATTTGTATTTCATTTGGAAGGGTTATAAAAATGTTCTGATAGTAAAAATTGAAGGCAACAAAAATGAATTCTCCACATACAAGATGAATAGGCAGGCCAAGGATTTGTTACTGGCTGATATGCATAAATAGCCACTATTAGCCATTTAACTAACACACCAGAATGACTGCTAAAAATTCCTTGAGGTTATATGGCTTTATAGGATTAGAAGAAAGAACAGAAGTAGCTAGAGAAACCTGATCCTATGGGCAGGCTTCTAGATAGAACTAGCATACCTTATGGGCAGCCCTATCCCAGATAAATAAAAACATTGGTAGAAGGTTTTTCAGTTGGTTAGATTTTACTGAATAATTTTTAATTTAAGCATCTTTATTTGAAAAGCCCTTAATAACCCTAAGAAGGTTTGGCTGAGTCATTTGCATGTCATTCTGAATGGATTCCGTTGCTTAACCCTGCTGAAATTTCTTGTGAGTTGATAATTTTAAGGGACTTGATTGCCTGAGGAAAGGTCAGTAGAAGACATGAGAGCTATATACTGAAAAGATAGGAGAGAAAATGTCTGATATGTAAATATTAATTTCTTCACAACTTAAAATTATTTGCAGTTCTTTCAAGATTGATCATATACTATTGATTAAACACATGTCTGTTGTTTATTAACTTTTATATTGATACCACTCATGTTTTTATCCTTTGATTTATTTTTACAGATAAAGTGGAGAATTTTCATGAAGAACGTGAGAAGAATAGTCACCATATTCACAAAAATGCTGACGACAGTACTAAGAAACCCAATGCAGAAACTACAGTGGCTTCTGAAATCAAGGAAGCAAACGATACTTGGAACTCCCAGTTTGGGAAAAGGCCAGAATCACCATCAGAAATATCTCCAATCAAGGGATCTGTAAGAACTGGTTTGTATGAATGGGATAATGATTTTGAAGATATCAGATCAGAAGACTGTATTTTAAGTTTGGATAGTGATCCCCTTTTGGAGATGAAGGATGACGATTTTAAAAATCGATTGGAAAATCTAAATGAAGCCATTGAGGAAGATATTGTACAAAGTGTTCTTAGGCCAACCAACTGTAGGACGTACTGTAGGGCCAATAAAGCGAAATCCTCCCAAGGAGCGTCAAATTTTGATAAGCTGATGGATGGCACCAGTCAGGCCTTAGCCAAAGCAAACAGTGAATCGAGTAAAGATGGCCTGAATCAGGCAAAGAAAGGCGGTGTAAGTTGTGGGACCAGTTTTAGAGGGACAGTTGGACGGACTAGAGATTACACAGTTTTACATCCATCTTGCTTGTCAGTTTGTAATGTTACCATACAGGATACTATGGAACGCAGCATGGATGAGTTCACTGCATCCACTCCTGCAGATTTGGGAGAAGCTGGTCGTCTCAGAAAAAAGGCAGACATTGCAACTTCTAAGACCACTACTCGATTTCGACCTAGTAATACCAAATCCAAAAAGGATGTTAAACTTGAATTTTTTGGTTTTGAAGATCATGAGACAGGAGGTGATGAAGGGGGTTCTGGAAGTTCTAATTACAAAATTAAGTATTTTGGCTTTGATGATCTCAGTGAAAGCGATGATGATGAAGATGATGACTGTCAAGTGGAAAGAAAGACAAGCAAAAAAAGAACTAAAACAGCTCCATCACCCTCCTTGCAGCCTCCCCCAGAAAGCAATGATAATTCCCAGGACAGTCAGTCTGGTACTAACAATGCAGGTAAGAATTTTTAAAAAATATATAGTAAGTACAGTAGTCCCCCCCTTACCTGCAGTTTCACTTTCTGTGGTTTCAATTACCCAAGGTCAACCACATTCTGAAAAGAGGTGAGTACAGTATGATAAGATAAAGACCCCATTCACATAACTTTTATTATAGCATATTGTTATAATCATTCTGTTTTGTTCTTAGTCATTGCTAATCTCTTACTGTGCTTGATTTATAAATTAAAGTTTATCATAGGTATGTATATGAAAAAACATAGTATATACAGGTTTTGGTGTACTATCCATAGTTTCAGGAATCCACTAGGAACTGGCATGTATCCCCTATTGATGGCGGGGGGACTACTTTAAATGTGTTTTTCAGGCTTAAATCAACACCTACATCGTTTCTTCTTAGATACTCAATTGTAGCTTGTTATATTTATTAAAAGTACCTATTTAGAACTATCTAAAGGTACAGCATTTTAAGTGTTAATGATCAGGTCCCAAGTTTTAAGGAACCATTTTGTAGATTGGAGAGTCTTCATACTTTGAGTTTTAATTTAACCTTTAGCACTTGAGAATTTTAAAGCATGTATGTATATGGGGCAGGGACACCAAACATCATGATGTTTCCACTTGACAAATGCAAATGCAGTGAAGACATAGATTAGATTTTGGACCTTTGGAACTATGCTGATAACAAATGGTTATAATGAGGGAAATACCAGAAGATTAGAATTTAAAAACTCTTTGTGGTTGGCTGAAAACTAATAAACATTCAAAACACTCTCAAACCGTCTTAAGTTGGTTCAATAAAATTGAAAAGTACCAGGTAACTATGCATTCACTCTTAACTGTGGAAATTTAATTTGTGTGGAGATTGTAGACCCAGTAATGACTAAAGGTCCTCAAGGAGTTCAGTCTCCACTGTGAGAGACAAACAAATGAAGTAGGTTAGCTCTGCTATAATTAAGTCATTACCTGACAAGGGCTTTGTGAAGTGGATTGACTGTCTAGTGAGGAAGAATTTGTGAAAGCTTCTGGGATACATGGTTTCTTAACCAAATATAGTTTTTCTGGATTGCTTTACATATTAAATAAAGCTTTTTTCCTGGTAGGGCCACAGAAGTGTCATTATGGTAAATTAGAATTACAATAGTATTTTAAAATACAGATTCTCTTGTAGAATATAAGTCATTCTTGAGATTACCTACCGTTTTGCTTTATTTGGCCTAAAAATAGTTTTGCTTAATTTATTCTTCAAAACTAGACATACACAGGAGTACCCCTAGGGGCTCACCCCTACCTCCCCCGAAAAAAAAAAGAAAAAAGAAATATATCCAGTGTTGTCTTTGAATCTTTTCCGGAGAATGGAAGTTTGCCGCAGGCTTACTATAGTCACTTAAGATCTGGCTGGGCAGAACAGCTAGGCATTTGCTTCCTCAGTAGAATGATAAATACTGCTATACAGTACCACTGCCCTTGTCCTGCTGCAGTTTACTTACAAGCTTTTATTCTAATCTGGATAGCAAGTTATCCCCTGCAATTGAAAATCTGTGACTGAAATTTACGTCTTGGGTAATAAAACTTTTAAAGGTTTAAAATGTGAAATTAGACTGCCTTTGAGAAACTTGAAGTAGATGCTAAATAACATTTGACAATTAGAGGCCATTTGGTTGATCTACCCAAAGTTGAAATTTGAGTCTTCATACCATATGTGAAACAGCAAAAAATTTTAAGCATTGGGATACAGAAAAGTCTTCCTATTTTCCTATTTTGTTTAGCTTAGAAAAAGATACCTATTTTTAACCAGTTGGGAGATAAACTGATTTTTTGGTTAGTTGTGTTTGAAGACCGACAAATCATTAAACTTTGTTGTATTAGGTCATTTTAAATCTCTTGCCAAGGATAACTGTCCTCCTTTTCTGGTGTTTTAAATGTGGCTTTTGTAGTTGCCAGCAGGCATTCTTTGAAGGCCAGCGTGATTTAGTGGATTTAAAGTTCTGAAAAATGTTACAGGTAGATACCGCATGGTGTTTTGTATATGTATAAACTATACCATTCCAGTGGCAGTATCTATAGATATCCAGCAGTTATGTGACCTCTCGGAAGTAAGAAAATTATTTGGGAAAAGACTTGATTTTTCCATTTAACATAAAATAAGACTAGAACACATATATAGCAACCAGGTTTATGATTTCTCTCTCAGGAGGGGCAAGCAGGAAGGGAGAATGGCAGAATGAAACTTCTTATTCTAGGGAGTATTTTGTCAGCTTTCTGGTGCTCTGATTCCTTTATTCTTTTCTTCCCATTTTCATTGATTCATATATATATAATCTTGATAGGTTTTCTGGTAGGTAATTTGAAATATTAGTAAGCTAGATAGTTTTGATTACTATTTCAGAAAACTTGGATTTTACAGAGGACTTGCCTGGTGTGCCTGAAAGTGTGAAGAAACCCATAAATAAACAAGGAGATAAATCAAAGGAAAATACCAGAAAGATTTTTAGTGGCCCCAAACGGGTAAGTAAAGCACTATCAGTGATTTTTATTATTTATTTGTTATTGGAGGGCTCAACTCTTTATTTTTTATTTGAAAGTTACTAATAAACATAGCAACTGTCTTTCAAAGGATATATGTAAGTCCTTTTTTCAGATGTAACCCTTTTTTTAAAAATTGTAAAATATACATATTTTTTGAACCATTCTCAAGTGTATAAATCAGTGGCATTACTTTCACGGTGTTATGTAACCATCACAATTATCTATACCCAAAACCTTTTTATCATATCCAGCACAAACTCTGTACCCATTAACCAATAACTTCCTCCCCCACCCCATGCCTAGTCAATACTATTCCACTCTGCTCTAGGAATGTGCTTTATCTAAGTATCTTATATAAATAGAATCATACAATATTTATCATAAACCAGATACAAAAGGACAAACATTGTATGAATCTGGTTTATTTCACTAAGCCTAATTTGTCTAAGGTTCATCTGTCTTTTACTGTATGTAAAAATTTCATTCCTTTTTATGGCTGAATAAAATTCCATTGTATGTGAGATATATATGTGTGTGTATATATATATAAGAATAATATTCCATTGTGAGACAAACATACCACCACCACACCCCCACACCTTCCACGTTTTGTTTATCCATTCATCTGTTGATGGACACTTGGATTGTTTTTACCTTTTGGCTACTGTGAATAATGCTGCTGTGAAGGTTGGCACACAGCTATATTTGTTTGAGTCTCTGCTTTCAGTACTTTTGGATATATACCTAGGAGTGGATTTCCTGGGTCAACATGGTAGGCCTATAACTTTCTGAGGAACTGCCAAACTGTTCTCTGTGATGTCTGCACCATTTTACATTGCTACCAGCAATGTATGCTACCAGCAATGTATGAGGGCCCTAGTTTCTTCATATCCTTATCAGCACTTCTATTTTCTGTTTTTTGATAATAGCCTAATGGGTATGAAGTGGTATCTCATTGTGGTTTGATTTGCACTTCACTAATGACTAGTGATGTTGAGCATTTTTTATATGCTTACTGGCTACTTTTGTATCTTTGAAGAAATGTCTAAGTCCTTTGCCCAGTTTTTGCTTGTTTGTTTTTAGATGGAGTTTCGCTGTTGTTGCCCAGGCTGGAGTGCAGTAGCACAATCTTGGCTCACTGCAACCTCCACCTCCTGGGTTCAAGCGATTCTCCTGCCTCAGCCTCCTAAGTAGCTGGGATTACAGGCATGTGACACCATGCATGGCTAATTTTGTATTTTTAATAATGGGGTTTCATCATGTTTGTCAGGCTGGTCCCTAACTCCTGACCTGAGGTGATCCACCTGCCTCGGTGTCCCAAAGTGCTGGGATTCCAGGCGTGAGCCACCGTGCCTGGCCCCTTGCCCATTTTATAATTGAGTTTTTTGTTTTTATTGAGTTGTAGTAGTATGTTAATCCTTATCAGTAATAGGATTTACAAATATTTTCTTCTATTTCATTAGTTGTTTTTCACCGTATTGATACTGTCCTTTGATGCAAAAAGTTTTTAATTTTGATGTTCAATTTATCCTTTTGTTGTCTGTGCATCTGGTGTCATATCCAAGAAATTGTTGCCAGATCCAGTGTTACGTACCTTTTCATTTATGTTTTTTTCCTATAGTTTATAGTTTCAGGTCTTTACATTTAGATCTTTGTTCTGTTTAAGTTAATTTTTGTATATGGTATAAGGTTAGGGCCAACTTTATTCCTCCTCCTCTTTTTTTTTTTGAGATGGTCTCACACTCACCCAGCCTGGAGTGCAGTGATGTGATCACTGTTCAGTGCAGCCTTGACATCCTCGGGCTTAGGTGATCCTCCCACCTCAGACTGCTGAATAGCTGGGACTACAGGCGTGTGTTTTGATACCTGGCTACATTTTTGTAGAGATGTGGTTTCACTTTGTTGCCCATGCTGGTCTTGAACTCCTAGGCTCAGGCTATCTGCCTGCCTTGGCCTCCCAAAATGTAATATGGTCCAGCATAGGTATTGAGAATAATTTGATTTCACCTTTTTTGTAAAAAATTCCTTAAATAGCTTGTTAATAGTATTTTGTTATTTAAAGTTAAAATTAGAGATTGTCAGTACCTTTTATTCTTGTAGATTGAATTGCTTTTAAGTAACAAATGAGTGTGTTCAATTTTTATGGCCTTATTTTTCCTATTTTACCTAAAGAGCCCATTTGGGGATCTTTTCAATGTAATTGTGCTATAGTTTTGCACTCCAGGTGCTTAGGTGAGACTTTGAATTTCTAGAAAACTGTATGACTTCACAGTGATATATGTAATTGTATTTTAACAACCTTTTTGGGTAATTTTGGATATTCTTCTACAGTACTACCCCAAAACTCAATAAATGGGAGTTTCTTGATTGATTAGTTGCAACTTGGAATCTGAAACCATGCCAGTAACCTTTCATACCAGTTGCATTAAAATCTGCTTTGTCTTGCATTTTAAATGGGCATTTACCCATACATGCTTTGTAACATCATGTATTGGTCACTTGCAAAATACTGGTTACGATGAATTATGCACATCTTTCAAATGATGACACATTTCATTATACAGTATCAAAATACCACTGTCAAACTCAGAAAGTTTGTAAGTACTGGGAACCTATCAAGTTCACAGTGGTAGATATAAGTTCTCTAAACTTTGTTTTTGCTTGAAAGTTCAATTTTTGTTGTTGTTGTTGTTGGAAGCAGATACTTCAAGGAAAACAACTGATGGTAACAGATTTACTCTTTGTTTTCGAGAAAATGCCTGCCACATTCCCATGTTTGAATCAGCATAGTTTGTTGATCTTTCCAGTAAAGAATGATGTTTGAGAAAAAAGTAGCTAGTTTGGCTTGCAACTTAAACAGTGGTGGTTTTTTCTCCATACAGCCACTGTACTTTACATGCAGCAGAAGTATTTTATGCATACTTGTTTTGTCACAGAGATTATTAGTGTATTCAGGGATAGAGATTTAATAAAATTAACCATTTTTATTCCTTCATTAAGAGCTTTAAGTGAAACTGGCATTTTACTTTTTGACTGCTACATAGTATGTAGCAGTTCAGAAGTCCTACCTTTATTGGTGCTAAGGCACCAGCAGTTTTACCCACCCTTGCTTTTGCACCATTCATACAAATGTCAATCCAGTAAAAAAAGCCAGATAACATCTTTATAAAATTTTTTTTGAGGTAGAGTCTTGGCTCTGTTGCCTAGGCTGGAGTGCAGTGGCACGATTTCAGCTTACTATACAGCCTCTGCCTCCCAGGCACAAGCAATTCTCCTGCCTCAGCCTCCTGAGTAGCTGGGACTACAGGCAAGTGCCACCATGCCTGGCTAATTTTTTGTATTTTTAGTAGAGACGGGATCTCATCATGTTGGCCAGGCTGGTCTCGAACTCCTGGCCTCAGGTGATCCACCTGCTTCGGCCTCCCAAAGTGCTGCAATTACAGGCGTGAGCCAATGCACATGGCCCCATCTTAAAAAAAAAAAAAAGGAAAGAAAGAAAGAAAAAAATGTAGTTGGGCATGGTGGCTTGGTTTAGTCCCAGCTACTTGGGAGGCCGAGGCAGGAAGATCACTTGAACCCAGGAGTTCAAGGCTGCAGTGAGCTATGATCACATCACTTCACTCCAGCCTGGACAACAGAGTGAGACCCTGTCTCAAAAATAAATAAGGTAAATAAATAAACTAAAATTTGAAATATACAGAAAATGTGAAAGAGCAGTAAGATGAATACCCATATCCCTCTGCCTAGATTGATTTCCAATTAGCATTTAACCATAATTGTACATGGTCCCTTCCTTTTCTTGCTCTCTATAATACGTATTTACTGTATAATATATAATACTTATATTAAATATAGATAGTCTTATTTGCAAGTTTATTATATTAAATATATAAGGTCTTATTTGAAAGTAAGTTGCCTGCATTTCTTAAGAGAAAGGTCTTATACCTGTGGTTATATAACACTTAAGTCAATTCCTAGTAATTCTTTGATATAATCTGATAATCACTGTGTATTCATTTTTCCCCATCTTCAAAATGTCTTTTCATATATTTTTTTTCCAAACCATTATAATCATTTAGTTATGTCTCTTTTAGTTTTGAACAGTACCCTCCTTTGAAAAAAATTCCCGTTGGCCCTGATGTTTTTTCTTTTCTTTTTGTTTTTTTTTTTTTGAGACGGAGTCCCACTCTGTCGCCCAGGCTGGGGTGCAGTGGCGCCATCTCTGCTCACTGCAAGCTCTGCCTCCTGGATTCACGCGATTCACTCTCCTCAGCCTCGTGAGTAGCTGGGACTACAGGTGCCTGCCACCACGCCTGGCTAATTTCGTTTTTGTATTTTTAGTAGAGACCTGGTTTCACCGTGTTAGCCAGGATGGTCTCGATCTCCTGACCTCATGATCCGCCTGCCTCGGCCTCCCAAAGTGGTGGGATTACAGGCATGAGCCACTGTGCTCAGCCGGCCCTGATGGTTTTTTAAGAGCCTAGGCTATTTGTCTTACAGAAAGTTCTACATTCAGAATTTATCTGTTTCCTACTGATGTCATTTAACTTGTTACATCACTGCGTTAAAGTACCAGAATTTAAGTCTAGAAGCTTGATTAAATTCAGGTTAGACTTTGTGTGTGTGTGTGGGAGGGGGGAGAGACTATTTCACCGGTTGCATTGTGTATGATGCTTTACATTAGAAGTCTCATGACATCTGGTTACTCCACTCTTAGCATTGTTTGATCACCACCTCTCTCCAAAATATAAGTACATTTCTGCTTTTATAATTTAGTTAGGAAACTTCAGAATGCTAGTCTGGTACCACATGCATGCCCTGTTCCCCATTGTTGTCTTACCTCATCATTTTCATATCCATTGTTGAGTTTTGCCTACATCATTTATTGCTCGAGTTACAGAATGATGAGTTTTCTAATCGTTATTTCTTACACATTTAATAGCTGGAATTTTGTAAAGAGGAACCTTCATCTCTCTTCCTTCTTCCCGTCTCCTTCCCACTGTCTCCATCAGTGTAGATTCAGTAATTTCTGCTTATTGGATAACATTTTTACTTACATTATGCTAAGTTAAGTAACTCAGACACAAAGAATATTAAAAATGGCATGATTTTACTTGTGTGTCAAACTAAAAATAGTTGAATATGTAGAAACAGAATAGAACGGTGGTTACCAGGGATGAGGAGGGGGAGGAAATAGGGCAGTGTTGGTCAGACAGTACATACTTGCAGTTACATAGGATGAATAAATGTAGCTATCTGATGTATAGTAGCAGACCTGTAGTTAATAACATAGGAAATTTGCTAAGAGAGTAGATTGTAGGTGCTCTATAACACACACACAGGGTAACTGGAAAGTGATGGATGCTTGTAGTAATCACTGTGTATATTAAAGCATTATCTTGCATGTGAAATATATGCAATAAAAATAAATACTATTTACTAAATGTTTTATAGTTGATTTTGCTTTTTTTTTTTTTTTAAGTTGAAGTTGTTTTAGATTTGGCCAATGTGAACCATTTCAAGCAGTCTCTTGTATCCTTTTGAAATAACCTGTCATCTTTGAGCACTTCCCTTGCCTTCTGTACGATAAGATGGCTCAGGCTCATCTTGTAGATTCCCTGTTAAGTCATGGAATCATGTGTTTTTCTAGGAACTTGGTTCTGTTTGTGGACATTAGTACTCAGAAACCGAGATCTGAGTGCTGAATGTGTTCATCACATCAAGGGCCTTTGTTTGGACAGAGTTAGGAGATACGTTGAAAAATGAACCATGAGTTTATGTTATTGATAGTTTTTTTTTTCAAATTTATTTATTTATTGGTTTTTTTTTTTTTTGAGACAGAGTCTTGCTCTGTCACTCAGGCTGGAGTGCGGTGGCACGATTTTGGCTCACTGCAACCTCCGCCTCCCGGGTTCAAGTGCTTCTCCTGCCTCAGCCTCCCGAGTAGCTGGGATTACAGGCATGCACCACCATGCCTGGCTAATTTTATTCGTGTTTTTAGTAGAGACGGGGTTATTCCATGTTGGTCAGGTTGGTCTCGAACTCCCGACCTCAGGTGATCCACCCGCCTCAGCCTCCCAAAGTGTTAGGGATTACAGGCGTGAGCCACTACGCCCGGCCTTCAAATTTAACATCGCAGAATTGTATACTTATCTGCTTTATCCTACAGCATACATATATATCAAAATTATAATTCCAGTGACATGAGCAGTAAATATACTGAGTGAATTTTAATTTCTTTGCAATTCGTTTTGTCCTTAGATTATAGTTTACTTAGGATAAACAGTTATGGTAGTGTGTTAAAATTTGTTGAAATGATTTTTATATTGTCTGCTTATGGTTAATTCTATATTCAGTTGAGGTCATTTGTACCTATTTGTGTTCTGTTTTTTTAACTTAGCTTTGAACTTAATGTTAGAGTAATTTCTTTGCTACGAACATAGCTTAGAAGGCAGCAGTGTACATGTACTTGACCTGATTACGAAGGAATCTATCTGGCCTAAAGTAAATCAGGTCATGGCAACTGAGTCAGCGGCAGACCTATTTACTGTTA
This sequence comes from Rhinopithecus roxellana, assembly GCF_007565055.1. Classification (NCBI taxonomy): domain Eukaryota; kingdom Metazoa; phylum Chordata; class Mammalia; order Primates; family Cercopithecidae; genus Rhinopithecus; species Rhinopithecus roxellana. The sequence continues at coordinate 5,413,680 of NC_044559.1, forward strand.
ATGGATGCAACGTGATAGTGTCAGAAAATTAAGAAAATTATTGCTGATTTATAAAACAAAAAGAGCTATGGGACTGAGCTTATTTGAAAAATGTAATATAAGTAAAGTTGTGTGTGTGTTTGTTTTTTGTTTGTTTGTTTTTGTTTTTTGAGATGGAGTCTCACTCTGTCCCCCAGGCTGGAGTGTGGTGGCACGATCTCGCTCACTGCAACCTCTGCCTCCTAGGTACAAGCAATTCTCCTGCCTCTGCCTCCCAAGTAGCTGGGATTACAGACATGCACCACCATGCCCGGCTAATTTTTGTCTTTTTAGTAGAGATGGGGTTTCACCTGTTTGCCAGGCTGATCTTGAACTGCTGACCTCAAGCAATCGGCCCACCTTGGCCTCCCAAAGTCCCAAAGTGGGCCTCCCACCACGCCCAGCCAAAGCTATGTCTTAACAAGCTGTGTCTTAACGTAGTAGCCCCCCCCTTTTTTTTCAAGGCAAAGCCTTTATTCATTTTAATGTTGCACAAGTGTAAGGAACATATAATCTGGATTTATTAACTTTAGGTAACAGTAATTTAAAAGATAGAGAAAGGTCTCATATTATAGAAATTTAAAAATTGACTACAGTAAATGGTGAAGAAAACTAACAATAGAACAGGACAACGTTCAAATAGGTCATACAGTTAACAAATGGGGCCAAAAGATCAACGTATATCCCACGACATCTTTCATGCAATGTCTCAGCTTTTTTTCCCCCCAAACATAGAGGCCAATTAATTCAAATTAGCCCTATTAAGAATATTAGTTTGTTTCCTTCTGAAATTAATATTTGAGTGGAAAATGTATTAACTCATGGTTTCCTACTGAAGTTTAAGATTCCACCAGATGATGCTCAGATTTAGACAGTGCTAGAATAAGATACTACTGGGTGATTATTTTGAAGTGTGAACTACAGGTAAAATCTGAAAGGGCATCATAAACAATATTTTCTAATTTAAAAGACATAATAAATATAAATGAATTAGCTCACATAACCTACTTACAAACAAAACTAGAATAAACACAGCTTTTAGGAGCCAACTGCAGTTGATTTCATGACTTAACAGGAGCAAGATCTTAGATGTAGCCCTGACGTTTTATTCCCAGAAGAGCCTTACTTAAGTAAATGCCACAGATTTGTTTATGTATGAGAAATTAGGATTTATGGAAAGCTCAGTTCTCCAGGGAAGTTTTACATAAGTTACCTCACATGTACCGGGAGAAAAAAAAAGACGAGATAGGTGGGTATAGGAAATGTTCTCAGCAGTCATTCCAGTCTCTGTTTTCTTTTTGTTGTTGTTTTTTGAGACATGGTCTTGCTTTGTTGCCTAGGCTGGAGTGCAGTGGCATGATCATGGCTCATTGCAACCTCAGCCTTTGGAGGGTAGCTAGTGCCTGTAGCTGTTGACTACAGGCATGTAACACCACATTTGCTAATTTATGTATTTTTTGTACAGATGGGGTCTCATGTTGCCCAGGCTGGTCTTGAACTTCTGGGCTCAAGTGATCCGCTCTCTTTGGCTTCCTAAAGTGCTGGAATTACAGGCATGAGCCAGTGTGCCTGGCCCATTCTCTATTATGATAGAAACACCCTTGTATAGTTGGTAGGCCAGTGGGAATATCTGGATTTTCTGGCTCTCTAATCTGATTAGATTTAAGAATACCAGTGGCCCCATTTCCAGGTGGTAAAGAGGTAGTCTATGACTTGTAGTGGCAAGAGTTTTCCTCCTGCTCTATCACACTTTTTCAGCCTAAGCACTATTGATATTTTGTACTGAATAATTCCTGGTTTCGAGGCTGGCCGTGTACATTGGAGGATATTCAGCAACATCCCTGGCCTCTATCCACTCGTCAGTAGCATCCCCCTCTTGCCTAGTTGTTACAACCCAAGATGTCTTTAGACATTGCCAAATGTTTCCTGGGGAGTGAAGTGTATCCTCCTCCCATTGATGTATATGTATTTGTGATGTATATGTATGATGTATATGTTTGTGACTTGATAGTAATTTCAGATGTGATGCCCCTTACTCCTAAATACCTAGTTTATACTTTCTAAAAACAAAAGCACTTTACTGTACTGCGACAGAATACCCATCAAAACCAGAGTTAACATTGAGGTAATCCATTGTCTAATCCACAGATCCCATTCAAATTTCAGCAATTGTCCCAGTAATGTTCTTTATAGCAAAACAACTAAACCACATCCCCACATCTCCTCAACAAAGAACCCATGATCTAATCCATTAATCACATGTTAAATTTAATTGTCACAAGTCTCTACTCTCCTTCAGTCGGCCATGGGATCTGTGTTTCCTGGTCTTTTCATGGTTTTTACATCTTTGGGGGAGTTAAGGCCAGTTATTTTGTCGAATGTCCCTCAGTTTGTGTTTGATGCCTTCTCATGATTAGACTCAGGTTAGACAGTTTTGATGGCAGTACAGAGGAGATGCCATTTTCTTGCTGCATCACATCAGGTAGTACTTAATGTCAGTTTGTACCATTATTATTGATGTTAACTGATCACTTGGTTAAGATGGTATTTATGAGGTTTGTCACCTTTCCTCATTAGACTTTCACCCACTAGTTTTAGCATTGATTCTTGCCTGAGTCAGTTTTTACAACATTGGTTGGCAAATGTAATTTCCTAATTATAGTAATTGTTCTGCAGTTATTAGTATTTGGCCTTCTAGTGTAAGGTAGATATTTTCTTCCCCTCCATGTAGGTTAGAATGTATGCATGTATTTTTGTATGTATTCATTCTATTATTACAGTATGAACATGGATTTCTACTTTATTCAGTCATTTGTTACTGTATTTATTTAAATCATACTTCTGTCATTAGTTTGATCTTAGATTTGGTTGGTGGATGTTCCTTCAAGCTGACTTTGATGTGTCCCACTATTTTGCATTTCCTTACTTACTGACATTCTGTTTTCTTTAATTTTAACTCTTCATGAATTTGTGTGTCATCCTTGTGCAGGGGTCATGCTAATCTTCTTGGTATCGTTCCAGTTTTTGTATATGTGCTGCTGAAGCAAGCACCTTACTGACATTCTAAGATGTTCCAGGCTCATCCTATACTTTCCCAGTCCTGGAGTCAGCCATTTCTTCAAGGATTCCTGTTTGCAATTCATGGAGAATGGTATTTAGAAATAAATATTTGTTCACTAGGTATGGTTATTTCTTCTGAAGTGTCATTGCTTCTAGGCTCTCTTTGAGTAGACAGCTAGGAAACATGTAAAAATATGCATATACTCTTTCATATACAGACACATGCCTATTGCATGGTCATTCTATGTATGTTTAGAACCATGAGTTCATACTAATATTTCTGATACCACGTTTTATTCTAGACTTCTTATTTTCCATATTTTAATTCCCTTCACCGAGAGAAATCTGGTTTCCATTATCCTCCACATGTGTTCTTATTTCCACAATCCTCATGTATTTAACCAGTTTCTTGACTATGCCGGCCATCTTCCTCACCTTAGTTCTGCTGACATAGTCTGGCCAAGAGGTCCCCCTCCCTCTACCTACTCTACCCTGTGTTAGAAAGCATTAACTCTTAAGCATACTCCTCTGTGAGAATTTTCTTCCCAGGAAGAAAATACTGGGAATTTTCGTCTCCCAGACGAAAATTCCTCTATATTCCTGGGAGAATTTTCGTCTCCCAGGAATCTTTCCAGGAATATAGAGGAGTTGTTAATATCAAGATTGAGGGCTGACTGTAGGAATACATGCCTCAGAAAGAAGATGAGGAGGGTGAAGAAGAAAACTTGTAGTAAGAACATAGTTGAGACAATGATTCAGAAAAGTTGTCACTTGCTGGTTAGAAAAGGAAAGATAGGATTTGATAGATTGGGTTGAAACATACCTGGATTTAAGTACCTATTGTTTCTAGGTAAGGTTTTGATCATTGAGCAGTTCTTGGTGCTTTCGTTCATGAAATGTCATCCAGTTTCTGATTTCTGGCTGTAGCTTCCCTACATGCCATTATTTGTAGCTGTCATATGTGTGCTGATATACTTAGATTATTTCTTCTGCTTGCCCTGCTTGTGGTTTGATTTCTCCCTTTTCATTTAGCTGCTGCGTGTCATCCCTGCTTGTAAGCATTCATTGTCTGTATAGTCAGTCTGACTATACAGGTTTTCAGTGCTTGTGGGGTTGATTGTGTTTTACCTGGGATGTTGGCCATCTTGTTTTGCAGTTAAGACTGCTGCTGGGTCATTGATGAAACTAACCATAACATCAGTCTCAGTTTCAATTCTCAAATATTTATACCTTTACGTTCTTTTTTGTTGTTGTTGAGACAGGGTTTCACTCCTGTTGCTCAGGCTGGAGTGCAATGTTGTCATCATGTATCACTGTAGCCTCGACTTCCTGGGCTCAAGTGATCCTCCTGCTTCAGCCTCTTGGGTAACTGGGACTACAGGCGCAGCCACTGTGTCCAGCTAACTTTTTTGTATTTTTTGTAGAGATGGGATTTCACCATTTTTCCCAGGCTAGTCTCGGGCTTCTGAGTGTGGCCATCTGCTGGTCTCGGCCTCCCAAAGTGTTGGGATTACAGGCATAAGCCATCACGCCCAGCCTGTACCTTTACTTTCATCATTCCCCTGTGGTTTAAAGCTAGGCCCTTCTGGCACTATCTTTTGTCTAACTCTTTAAGGAACATTCTGGACTTAATTTTTTCTTCCCATCTGTCCTTCAATATGACACTGGATAGTGGGCTTCTGGGCAATTAAAATTTATCAGTATAAATCATGGTTACATATTTAGTTGTTTTAGAATGTTACAATTACATAAACCTGCAGTTTTAAAGTTGGATATAGCTGTATACTTTGATAAACTTCATTTTTTGTTTTATAAAATGAGTTTATACAGGTTGTCAACTTAAGTAGAAAAATCTTACAATTGAAGAGACTTTAAAGGACAAGTACTCCCACATCTCACCCAAGAACAAATGTTCCTTCCACACAGTATCTTCCTTTAGCAGTTAGAACCCACTCTCATGAAATAGCATATTTTTCTGTCAGAACAGTTTTACCCAGTGTTACCTTTGTTCTGTGTATAGGAACTCACTGACCATCTTGAGATCCAGTCATCATGTGGTATTGTGAGATCCACTATATTCTCAAGTACTAGAAACCTGTATTAATTGATATGAAGCCTGAAAAAAAGAGTGACTGTAGCAATTGGATTGGTGATGAGGGAAACTGGCAGAAGTGTGGAAGTTAATAGCAGCTGCTATTCATTTACAGCTCCAGAGTGGGTGATCCAAAGAGTTGTTGAAGCTGAGCAGGTTCTGGCTGGGCCTGGGTATGGAAGAGAGGGAGTCGGTTTTAGTTGGCTTTTTTTTCATCATTGTTTTTATTTAGTGTTTACTACATGACTTTCACTGTGCTAGGGATACAAAAAGGAATAAGAAGAGTATCTTAAAAAGGCAGAATTGTTTTTTCCTGCTGGAATTTTGAGCAGTCTTAGTATTTCCTTAGTGTGTTTGTTCCAAACCAGAAGCATTATTTCTTCCTTTTATATAGGTAGTATTTAACTTAAATAATAAACCAGATAATTAAAATCATTGATCTGTGTAAGTAGGCTGGGTGTAGTGGCTCACGCCTTTAATCCCAGCAGGCCGAGGTTGGCGGATCATGAGGTCAGGAGATGAGACCATCCTGGCTAACACGGTGAAACTCCATCTCTACTAAAAAAAAAATACAAAATATTAGCCGGGCATGGTGGTGGGCGCCTGTAATCCCAGCTACTTGGGAGGCTGAGGCAGAAGAATGGCGTGAACCCGGGAGGTGGAGCTGGCAGTGAGCCGAGATCGTACCACTGCACTCTAGCCTGGGTGGCAGAGCGATACTCCGTCTCAAAAAAAAAAAAAAAAAAGACAAAAGTTAAAAAGGCTTAGGAAAATGTAAATTATTTTCTCTCTGTGATCCAATTCTTGTGCTTTTTTTCCTTTAATACTTTATTCTGGAAGGATTTTAATAAGGAATGAAAGTACAGTTAATCTTTTTTTTTTTTTCCTTCTTTGGATGCAGAGTCTTGCTCTGTTGCCTAGGCTGGAGTGCAGTGGTGCAATCTTGGCTCACAGCTTCTTGGGTTCAGGTGATGCAACTGCCTCAGCCTCCTGAGTTGCTGGGACTACAGGCGGATGCCACCACGTCCTAGGGCTAATTTTTGTATTTTTAGTAGAGATGGGGTTTTACCGTGTTGGTCTTGAACTCCTTATCTCAAGTGACCTGCCTCCCTCAGCCTCCCAAAGTAATGGGATTATAGGTGTGAGGTACCGCGCCCTGCCTAATCGTATTTTCTTTAGTATAGATGCCTTTAAAGTTTGAAAGTTCAAAGTATTTTACTATTATTTCCCAGGAAATGAGGCTTGAAGTGAGAAAATGTAGCCAGGGGTTATCAAGAGCTGGAAAGCACTGACATCCATTTGATAGTTAAAGATGGGAAGGATTGAGGTAGGGGTTAGGAGGATGGGTAGGGGGGAGATGGGAGGGACGGGGAGGGGAGAGAGAGAGAGAGAGCGCGGCGTGTGCGCACGTATGCCTGTGTGTGTGTTAGGGTGTTTATGGTTTGGAATTTCATTTGTTTTTCCATTTTGTACTACAGTCACGCATTACTTAATGACAGGGATACGTTCTGAGAAATGCATCATTAGGCGATTTCATTGTGCAAACAGAATGTACTTAGACAAAGCTAGATGGGAGAGCTTACCACACACCTAGGCTTTATGGTGTAGCCTGTTGCTCCTGACATGTTGCTGTACTGACTATTGTAGGCAATTGTAATACAATGGTAAGTATTTGTGTATCTAAACATAGAAAAGGTATAGTAAAAATAGATATAAAAATGGCACACCTATATAGGACACTTAACCATGAATGGAGCTTGCAGGATTGCAAGTTTCTTTGGGGAGTCAGTGAGTAAATGTGAAAGCTAAGGACACTACTATAGCCTTTTAAACACTGTACATGTATGCTGCACTAAAGTTATAATAGTTTCTTCAGTGATAAATTAACCTTAGCTTACTGTAATGGCTTGTTTTGTTCTTTTTGCTTTTTGTTTTGAGACAATCTCCTATCACCTAGGTTGGAGTGCAGTGGTGTGAACACTGTTCATTGCAGCCTTGACCTCCTGGGCTCAATTGACCCTCCCACCTCAGCCTCCCTAGTAGCTGGGACTACAGGTGGACACCACCACACCCTGCTGAGTTTGTATTTTTTGTAGAGGTGGCGTTTCGCCATGGCCAGGCTGGTCTTGAACTCCTGGGCTCAAGCGATCCTACCCACTTGGCCTTCCAAAGTGCTGGGATTACAGATGTGAGCCACTGTGGCCAGCCAGCTTACTGTAACTTTTTAACATTATGAACGTTTAAATTTGTTTAAAACTTTCTGGCTATTGTTAGTAACACTTAGTTTAAAACAAACACACTGTACTACTGTACAAAAATATTTTCATTCTTTATGTCTTTATTCCATAAACTTTTTTCTATTTTTAAAATTATTTTTAATTTTACTCTAAAAGTTTTTTTGTTGCCTGGGTGCGGTGGCTCACGCCTGTAATCCCAGCACTTGGGGGAGGTTGAGGCAGGTGGGTCACCTGAGGTCAGGAGTTTGAGACCAGTCTGGCCAACATAGTGAATCCCCATCTCTACTAAAAATACAATTAGCCAAGCATGGTGGCGGGAGCCAAGATCACGCCATTGTACTCCAGCCTGGACAACAGAGCGAGACTGCCTCAAAAAAAAAAAAAACCAAAAACACATTTTTTGTTTAAAACTAAGATACACTAGCCTAGGCCTATCCAGAGTGAAGGTCATCATTCTAACAGTTTTCCACCTCCACATCTTGTCCCACTGGAAGTTCTTCAAGGGGTACTAACATACGTGGAGCTGTCATCTCCTATGATGCCACCCTTCTGGAATAACTCTTGAAGGAGCTGTCTGAAGCGGTTTTACAGTGAACTTTTTTTTGTTTTACAAGTAGACGGATAATACTCTAAAATGGTTAAAAGTATAGTAAATACATAAACCAGTACCTATGTTATTGTTAATATTCATTGTCAGGTGTTACTTACTGTATCTAATTGTGCTATACTTTTTTTTTAATGAGATGGGAGTTTTTGCTCTTGTTGCCCGGGCTGGAGTGCAATGGTGTGATCTCGTCTCACCACAACCTCTGCCTCCCAGGTTCAAGCGATTCTCCTGCCTCAGCCTCCCGAGTAGCTGGGACTACAGACATGCACCTCCACGCCTGGCCAATTTTGTATTTTTAGTAGAGGCGGGGTTTTTCCATGTTGGTCAGGCTGGTCTCGAACTCCCATCCTCAGGTGATCCACCCACCTTGGCCTCCTGAAGTGCTAGGATTACAGGTGTGAGCACCACACCTGGCCTGTATGTGCCATACTCTTACAGGACTGGCAGCGCAGTAGGTTTGTTGATGAAAGCATCACCACAAATACTCACCTAATGCATTGTGCTAATATGTCACTAAGCATTAGGAATTTTTCAGCTCCATTAAAATCTTATGGGACCGTTATATATGCAGTTTGTAATTGACCGAAACCTTGTTATGTGGTACACGACTCTGTAAAGTACATTATTATTAACTGTAGTCACCATGCTATAAGTCAGATCTCCAGAACCTAATCATTTTATAATGGGAAGTTTCTACCCTTTGACCAAAATCCCATTTCCCCTACCTGCCAGCCCCTGGCAGCCACCTTTCCACTCTTCATTCCTATGAATTTGACTTCTTTAGTGAGTCCCTACTTTTTCCCCAATGGTTTATAATCTGTTACTGTACTTAATTATTCGGGGCCTAAATATGTCCTAATTTGGCTAGTAGAGCCTCATCAAGCTGGCTGTTTGGTTCCTCTGCCATGTCCCCATCATTCAATGAAAACTTCTTTCTTCCTGGTGTAATACAGTGTTCCAGGTTCATCTTGTACCTGGTCAGCTGTAGCCTTGGGATCAAATCCATTCTCTGAGGAGTAATGATTCTCTTTAGTGGAGAATGGTATTAGAGATTATGATAATGGGCCCTAGGTGTGTCCTTTGCTACTTGGCCCTTTTAGCAAACAGGCATAGGAAACATGCACATATACATATATTACATATATCTATATATATTCACATACATTCACATATAAATATACCTTCACATATATATGTGGATTCATGCCTATGCACATAAGTTATCTAGAAATTATGAATTCACACCGATACCTTCAGTATCAGCGCATCCTCACAGGATTATTTCTTGTCTTCTGTCTTTTTCACAGTGAGAGCCCAGGGTTCTTTCTGGCCTTATGTCTTTATCACAGTGAACAACAGCAACACATTTACTCAACCTGTAATACATCTAAATAGGTACGGAATTGCTTTGCCCATTCCACTACAATAAGTAAATTGACAAAAATTTTCAGGAATTGTTTGGCAATTCTGCACTTACCCTACTCCATCCTGCCAAAGATTGAGGGTATAAAGTCAAGTAATATGTTCACAAATTACTTGGGATTATTTCTGCCTGCCTGCCTCTTGGTTGGTCAGTGCTTTGGGTTGTTTGTCTGGCTTCTCTTCACAGTATTTGCTGTCCATGTGAAATATGAGTAGGTTTCTTTGTTCTGGTTTGCTTTAAGTGTTGGGGTTTTCTATTTCCATTCTTACCGTTTTTTTTCTTTTTTTAAAATATGTACAGCATTATAAAAGTCAAAACTATATAAAAAGGTAAGTTTAATGAGGTCACTTCATCTGAGATCTGTTCCAGTCTGTCACCCACCCTTGTAGGGAACCAATTTTATTGTTTTCTGCTTTTTCTTTTCTGTGTTTCTTTTTTATATAAAAATAAACAGACTAAAATTTTTCAGCTGGGCACAGTGCCTCATGCCTGTAATCCCAGCACTTTGGGAGGCGGAAGCGGGCAGATACCTGAGGTCAGGAGTTTGAGACCAGCCTGACCAACAAGGAGAAACCCCGTCTTTACTGAAAATACAAAATTAGCTGGGCATGCGTGGTAGTACTTGCCTATAATCCCAGCTACTTGGGAGGCTGAGGCAGGAGAATCGCATGAATCCGGGAGGTGGAGTTTGCAGCGAGCCAAGATCGTGCCATTGTACTCCAGCCTGGGCAACAAGAGCAAAACTCCATCTCAAAAAAAAAATTTTTTTTTTCTTACATAAAAAGTAGCATCTATATGTGCTGTTTTGCACTGTCTCTCCTTTAAAATTTAGTAATATTTCTTGGAAATCACTCTATCAGTTCATATAGATCTTCCTCAGTATATATTTTTATAATTCTAAAAAGTTGGTTTTAGATTTTATTTTTTTCTTTAGTTTCTGTCTTCCTCCTTACATGTTGACTGTTTATATCTTTTACAATGTTTCTTTTTGATGTTGTTTGTGCGTAGTTTACCCACATCCAGTATTGGCAAAATTTTATATTTTCAGCATGTCCTGTTAATATTTGTTTCTAATTTCAATTTACTGTTGTTCAAAGGTGGCTCTTAGGATTTGGTTCAGATGTTGTAAAAGAAATCACAAATTAGTTTTTAATAGATAGCTTATTTTTCTCTGGCTTACCAGTCTCTGGTTGTTTATCTCTGGGCAATTTTCAAATTGTTGCAGTGTAGGGGACTCAGGCTTCCCTTGTGTGGTGGTGTTCTACCTTTCCTAGACTGTTGATTAAGATAGAAGGAACTAGAAGGGAGGGCAGTGAGCCATCCCTAGAAGCCAGGACCCCAGAAGGTGTACCTCACTTCTCTTCACACTTCATTGACATGAGCTTAGTCACATGCCCATGCAAGCATCAAGATGTTGAGAAATCTATGTGAGCATGTGTCTAGCTAAATGTTCTTAAAGGAAAATGAAGGGGAGAATGGATATTCTCAAATCACAGGTGTTGTTGTCTCAAGATATTTATAACTTCTGTTTTTTTATTTCTAAATTTGATAATCATCTTTCTAATACAACTTGTCAACAATATTTAATGGTATTTTTAGTTGTGAGAACTGTTATTTTAGCTGATTGTGGTCATGGCTCTCATACTAGTGTCTTAGTTTTTAATTGTTGAATTATAGGCTAAGTTATGTTCTCACAAAATGCCAACTACTGCATTTTATGTTTTTTTGCACGAACTTTTTAGAACTTACGACCAAGTTATGCTATTTCCTGGTGATATTCTGAAGTGACAGTTACCTACTTTTAATAAAACCGTGGCTACCAATTATGCTTTGAAGTTATACTCACAGTGGTGTGCATCGTTCTTCATGAAGACAGGAATTGACAATTTCTTCATAAAAATGGCAGCTGTCTTTTTAAAAGTCATTACTACCTGTAGTACGCAATTGATTCAGGCAAAGAAGAAAGACTTTGCAGTTTTATTTCTACCTATTAGCTGTGGATTAGATTTCTACACAGTGTTTCATATTGAATATTACAATTTCTAGTTCTTGATAGTACAGACACTGTTGGTTTTAATTTAGGAGTTTCTGTAGTCTTCCTTCAAATAATTCAGTACTCTGAATATTTAACATGTGTTACGTTTTTTGTGTATGATTATGCTTAAAAGGAAGTTGTAAAGAGCTGAAAGATTCTTTTTAAGACTTTTCTTCTTCCTGCTTCTGATTCCAATTGTCTTTTATACAAATCCTTTAAAGAAATTTTTGACAATCCAGATCCAAATTGTTTTTTCTACTTCCGCCTTTTGAATTGCCAGTAAAGTACTGTGCGTACATACACACACAGTTATGCATTGCAGTACTTTTTCAGAGTTCATTTAGTTGTACTTCATGCTGATTGATTGAATTACTGGTGATTCCTTGGGTGGGTAAGTCTGGGTGAATTCTGATCAGCTTACTATTTTTGTCTTCATATAGCACATAGTTTTTGAAACGTATAAATAAATTTGTTCTTGTTGTTTATAAAGTATTTATGGCTTAAAAACATTCCTTTTTTTGGCCAAGCGTGGTGGCTCACGCCAGTAATCCCAGCACTTGGGAGACCGAGGCGGGTGGATCACCTGAGGTCAGGAGTTCCAGACCAGCCTGGCCAACATGGCGAAACCCCATCTTTACTAAAAATACAAAAATTAGCCGGGTGTGGTGGCGGGCGCTTGTAATCCCAGCTACTTGGGAGGCTGAGGCGGGAGAATCACTTGAACCCTCGAGGTGGAGGTCGCAGTGAGCCGAGGTTGCATCATTGTACTCCAGCCTGGGCAACAAGAGCGAAACTTTGTCAAAAACAAAACAAAACAAAACCCATTCCTTTTTTTCCTCCTTTTTATGAGACAGCCCCAGTGAGTGGGGGATAACATAATGTTGTCACTTTTTTTTTTTGAAATGGAGTGTAACTCTGTCATCCAGACTGGAATGCAGTGGTACAGTCTTGGCTCACTGCAACCTCCATCTCCCAAGACTCAAGTGATTCTCATTCCTTAGCCTCCTGGAGTAGCTGGGATTACAGACGAGTGCCACCACACCCAGCTAATTTTTTTGTATTTTTAGTAGTGATGGAGTTTCACCATGTTGGGCAGGCTGGTCTCCGGACCTCAAGTGATCTGCCCACCTCAGCCTCCCAAAGTGCTGGGATTACAGACACGAGCCACCATACCTGGCCTTTTCCTCTGATTTATAGTTGTGATTCAGTAATCCAGTCGGTTAACAGCAACCTTTGTGGTGTTACTGTAAAAACCCATTTTTGTCCATTGTTTTTATAGAAGCTATATTATCTCTCATGGAGAAATGCCCCATTAGTTTGTCACTGGAATATTTTTTTCCTTAGCTTTAATGGAATGTCACATTTGAGGTTTTTCTTTCTTATGCCCTTGGAGCACTGAATATAAAAGAATAATATATTTAAGATTACTACTAGTATTGAAATATGATGAAATGAATCTGAATATTTAGAATGTTAGGTTATTATTATGAACTTTTTGCTTATTTTGTTCTAAGTATTTTTCTCATTAATTTACCTAGCAAACAGAATCCACCTCCCCCCGCCTTTTTTTTTTTGAAGACAGGATCTCGCTCTGTCACCCAGGCTGGAGTGCAGTAGTGTGATCTTGGCTCACTGCAGCCTCCACTTCCTGGACTCAGGAGGTGATCCTCCCACCTCAACCTCTTGAGTAGCTGGGACCACAGGCACGTGCCATCATGCCCAGCTAATTTTTGTCTTTTTTGTAGAGACTGAGTTTCATCGTGTTGCACAGGCTGTCTCAAACTCCTGGGCTTAAGACATCTGTCTCCCTTGGCCTCCCAACTTGCTGGGATTATAGGCGAGAGCCACCATGCCTAGCCACAATATGTATATGTGTATGTGTATATATATATATATATATATATATATATATATTTTTTTTTTTTTTTTTTTTTTTTTTGAGACGGAGTCTTGATCTGTCGCCCGGGCTGGAGTGCAGTGGCCAGATCTCACTGCAAGCCCTGCCTCCCGGGTTTTGCGCCATTCTCCTGCCTCAGCCTCCGGAGTAGCTGGGACTACAGGCGCCCGCCACCTCGCCCGGCTAGTTTTTTGTATTTTTAGTAGAGACAGGGTTTCACCGTGTTAGCCAGGATGGTCTCGATCTCCTGACCTCATGATCCGCCCGTCTCGGCCTCCCAAAGTGCTGGGATTACAGGCTTGAGCCACCGCGCCCGGCCTATATGTATATTTTTTAACACAGAAAAAAGTTTAGGAATCGGGTTTATATGCTGTATCTGCTTTGCTTTGCTTTCTTTTCTTTTTTTTTTGAGACAGAGTTTCGCTCTTGTTGCTCAGCGTGGAGTTCAATGGCACAATCTCAGTTCACAGCAACCTCTGCCTCCCAGGTTCAAGCAATTCTCCTTCCTTAGCCTCCTGAGTAGTGGAGATTACAGGCACCTACCACCATAACTGGCTAATTTAAAAAATATTTTTAGTAGAGATGGGGTTTTACCATGTTGGCCTGCTTGGTTTCAAACTCCTGACCTCAAACTCCTGATCTGTCTGCCTCGGCCTCCCAAAGTGCTAGGATTACAGGCATGAGCCACTATGCCCGACCTGTATCTGCTTTTTTGTTGGCCAGGCTGGAGTGCAATGGAGCAATCCTGACTCACTGCAGCCTCCACCTTCTGGGTTCAAGCGATTCTCCTGCCTCAGCCTCCCAAGTAGCTGGGACTACAGTGCCTGCCACCACACCCAGCTAATTTTTTGTATTTAGTAGAGATGGGGCTTCACCACGTTGGTCAGGCTGGTCTCGAACTACTGACCTCAGGTGATCCACCTGCTTTGGCCTCCCAAAATGCTGGGATTACAGACATGAGCCTTTGCGCCTGGCCCTTTATCTGCTTTTCAAACAAGCATAAAATTAAGAAGATTAAAGACAATCCTGGTGGTGCAATCAGAATGACTCTGTTAACATTTAGCTAGGTTGCTAAATGGTAAGGGTGACTTTTGATTTTCCATGGAAAGTTTATTGCTATATGATATTTTTACATATTTTGTACACACACAATCACTTTCATTAAGTGAAATTAGCATGTGACATACCGCTATTGTGTGCTTTACATACACAATTCACTTGGGAGCATGTGGAATTATTGTACTGTTTTGGAATGATGTAAAGAGCTCAGTCAGTGTTCCCTTTTCTGTCTTTCCCTGTTTCTTCCCCTCTCCGCTGTGTGTGTATGTTAGCCATACACAGATACTACTTATTTTAATTTTTAGTTAGTAAGATGTGTCTTCAATATCCCTCCTCCTGTAATAAACTCTATATTAATCTTGTAAGACTTTGAAATAAAAGTCAAGAAAAAGTTCTGGTGGGACTACTTCCTTTAGATTGCTTATTAGTATTAAAATGGTAAAACATCAAAAGCTTTAAAACTAATAGTGTTACTGAATTGCCTTGTTCAACAGCATAACCAATAGTTCCTTTAATATGACCTTTTAATATAAATATTCAGTTATTCTGTATGCTGTTATGTTTCAAGGACTTTTGAGATGAATGGACACATCAGTTATTCCATTTGTTTATCATATTCCTTATTAGGTAGTTAGGCTATATATTTCTATTTTCTTACGAATGTGTTAGATTTAAACTGAGCAGCACATCATCACATAACAATTATTGATAATATTTAATACTTACAAAGCACTTTTTTCTTTTCTTTTCTTTTTTTTTAAAGACAGAGTCTCACTTTGTCGCCCAGGCTGGAGTGCAGTGGCGCAATCTTGGCTCACTGCAACCTCTGCCTTCTGGGGTCAACCGATTTTCCTGCCTCAGCCTCCTGAGTAGCTGGGACTACAGGCGCTCACCACCATACCCGGCTGATTTTTGTATTTTTAGTAGAGACGGGGTTTCATCCTGTTGGCCAGACTGGTCTCAAACTCCTGACCTCAGGTGATCCACCCGCCTCGGCCTCCCAAAGTGCTGGGATTATAGGTGTGAGCCACCACAGCCAGAAGCACATATTCTTTCAGGGACTCTTACAGTGTTTTAATTTAGAACTTTGAGCCGCCCTAGTATTTTGTTGGCTGTGGAACTAGGTAACTAGGTTATTACCTGTAGTCAATGCTTTTTAAAAAATAATTTCTCTTTTTGTTTCTTTAATTTCTTTAATTTCTTGTAAAGAACAGGGTCTTGCTTTCTTGCCCAGGCTGGTCTTGAACTCCTGGCTTCAAGTGATTTTCCTGCCTCGGCCTAGAGGCATGCTGCAATTACCAGCATGAGCCACTGTGCCTAGCCTAGTCAGTGCTTTTTAAAAAGAAGTAAAATGCTTGAGCCTTGAGGCACTCGTTCTTGCCAAAAGGCTGTTGTTACCAAAGGCTGGACTCTGAGTATGCTTGAGGTACTAAAGGTAGTTCAAATCAGGGATCCATAGCTAGCACACAAGTTATATAGCTGGTCTTTGAAAAGAATGGAAGGAATAGAGAGGTAGGTTTTAAAATTTATGTTCAGTCCACTTTATGTGTTGTGTCTCAGGAAGCCAGATCAAGTCATTGCATGAGTGCATAAATTGTTTCAGATTGCTAATGCGTCATCATCATGTTATGCAAACCTGGCATATAAGAATGATGGGTTTGTATACACAATACAAATGACAGTTTTTCTACTTTATTAAAGATGATATGTATTACCATTAGTACACACTAATGCTTAATGCTAATTATGTTGCTTCATTGCAGCTAGGAAGAGGAGATAAGTTTTTTAATGTAGATTTTTTGACGGTCTTGAAGTATGGTTTTCTACTTGTCTTCTTATTTTTGTGTTGTACTGAAAATAAGATTAGTTTCATAAGAGAAAATCTCTAATTTGACCAAACCATTTCTTTGAAGTTCAAAACATAATTTAACATCACATTTGTAGAGGATAGAATGAGGTGTTACCTTTCTATCTTGTCAGTCGTTGTAATTATGCAGTTTTCTCTTGAAAGTGAGGGTTTTGTTCTTTTACTTGATTTGATTTTGTAGGTTTACTGTCATTTATTCTCAATTCTGAAATTCAGTGTTAAAACTGAAAATCCTCCCCTATAAGTTTAAGTAAATTGATGGGGCAGCACAATAACCTGAATTGATGTGAGGGACTTTACATCCTTGTCCTGCTTAGTGTGACATTTTGCTGCAGAAATCATGTATGTTTTTACATGGTACTTTCTTGGATCCCACTGTGTCTTGGAATATGTGGTATATGTATTATATTTACCTTGATAAAATTTGAGAACTCTTGAGTGGTGGCACACATCTGACTGCAGTGGTTTGCTTTAAATGAGTGCATTATCTGTCATAAACTGCTGGATTCTCATTGTTGGAATGTTGTGAGGCATGAATTGGTAGTAGGAAGAATAACCTTTTAGTACAGAACACGTTGAACTATTATTATTATCATCATTACTATTTTTAAAATTTTTTTGAGATGGGGTCTTGCTTTGTCACCCAGGTTGGTGTTGAACTCCTGGGCTCAAGTGATCCTCCTGCCTCACTCTCCCAAAGTGTTGGAATTACAGGCATGAGCCGGCATGCCCAGCCCATGTTGAGTTAAATGTGTTGATTACTTAGTCAGTAAGCCTAGCAAGAGGTTTACTATTTTTTTTTTTTTTTTTTGAGACGGAATCTCACTCTGTCACCCAGGCTGGAGTGCAGTGATTCAGTCTCAGCTCACTGCAACCTCTGCCTCTGGGTTCAGGTGATTCTCCTGCCTCAGCCTCCCAAGTAGCTGGGATTACAGATGCCTGCCACCACGCCCAGCTAGTTTTTTTAATTTTTAGTAGAGACGGGGTTTCACTATATTGGCCAGGCTCGTCTCAAACTCCTGACCTCAAGTGAGCCGCCTTGGCCTCCCAAAGTGCTAGGATTACAGGCATGAGCCGCTGCGTCCGGCCTACGTTTACTTTCAAGTGCCATCTTTTCTTGGTTAGTCATAGTTGCACAGAGCATAGTTACTGATTTTGTGACCTAGTACTACAGAGATTATATTTGCCATAGACATGAGAATAGGAACTATGGTGGGACTATTCCCAGATAGTATCCATCCTGCTGTTTCTAGGACATGTTTATGCATATAAATTATTCTTTATGATTTTTAGTTTATTGAGAGTCTTTTATAAGGATGGAAGCAGTTGATCTTTCTCTCATTTCTCTAGTCACCCACAAAAGCTGTATATAATGCCAGACATTGGAATCATCCCGATTCAGAAGAACTGCCTGGGCCACCAGTAGTAAAACCTCAGAGTGTCACAGTAAGTGAACTGTACTTATTTATTTTGTGTTTTTTAATAAGCTGTAATTTAAACAATTACTCTTTTAATTCATAATTTGTAAATCTTTGACTTTTCTATTTAACGGTTTATTTTGGCTTTCTTTACTGAAACTTAGTAGTTGCAGTTTAATTCATTGGAAAACTGAGGATTGTCAGTAAGATAGCAGAAATTCTAGTGCTGCTAGGTTAAACAATGAAAGCCATAAAAAATAAGGCTCTTGTTACTCATGACCCACATTTCATGGAATTTATAGTATTTAGTGTTTAAGAGCAAGATTGTCCATATTTGATGTTTGTATAAGAGCTATATTGTATATTACATCCTGTATGTATTTCTAAGTGGCTTTCAGTGCTTAATTTGCTTTTCAGAGGCAAATCTCTTCCTGTATTCCAGTAATACTTTTCAATCCAAAACATTAGGAAAAAGATTCTTAGCAACTTACTTTCTCCAGAATGACTGGTAATATCATACATGATTTCTAGGTTAACAGTAAAGCTTCACTCATCTGGAGTTATCAAGTAAATTAGTTCTTTATAACAACAAGAAATTTGGGGGTAAAGTCTTTCTAAAGTATAATGTGCAGTTCCCTGTTTTCTTAAACTGATTAGACTCCTTTCGACAGTATAAAGAAATCATTTTGCATATTAGTAGTGATATAGCATGCTTCTGTTATAGCTATTTGTTTCTACCCTAAACTACTTCACACTCTTGTGCTATTAAAATTCTTTTGACTCTGTCTAGTTTTTCTGTCCTGTCCTTTTCTGCTTATGAAAGCTATTTTTGCATGCAATTGTGGTTCTTTAGTCTTTCTAATGGTACTAGAGACAAACGACAAATTGTGTGAAATAAAAAGTTTAAAAAAGACCAGAAGGAATCCTTGAGTGGTTCTTCTGTGTGCAGACATACATATGTCTTACCTGTTAGTGCATGGAATTCAAAGTATTTCTAAAGACCTTTGAGAGGCCTCCCTGCTCCCCGCTTTTTGAAAAGCTTTATTTACTTTTTTTGGAAGCTGAATTTGCCAGATAGATGAGATGTTCCTATTTTTATATATTTATTTAGAACAACTAATTTAATACCTTTATTAATAGGTGAGGCTGTCTTCAAAGGAACCAAATCAAAAAGATGATGGAGTTTTTAAGGCTCCTGCGCCACCATCCAAAGTGATAAAAACTGTGACAATACCTACTCAGCCCTACCAAGATATAGTTACTGCACTGAAATGCAGACGAGAAGACAAAGAAGTAAGCAGCCATATACAGTGTTTACTGCATGTTGATAGATTTTTGTATGTAACATTTAGCCTTTTAATATCTTCAGCAAGTATCAGTATACTGATACTCAGTTTTGAACCACAAACTTCTTTTGTCCTACCATCATCATTGTTCTAAAAATATTTTTGTTGCCATCTAAGGAACTATTTTATGCACTTATGTAAAGTACAGTGAGCCCATTGTTTTAGATATGCTAGTTCCTAGTTAAAAAGGGGTGAACTTTTTTTTTTTCTTGGCAGTTATATACTGTTGTTCAGCACGTGAAGCACTTCAATGATGTCGTAGAATTTGGTGAAAATCAAGAGTTCACTGATGACATTGAGTACTTGTTAAGTGGCTTAAAGAGCACTCAGCCTCTAAACACACGTTGCCTTAGGTAAGATCTTATTTTTATATTTTATAATTATGTGCATGCTGTATTAAATTTTTTCAACTAGATGTTGTCCAAAAAGCCAAACATTTTTTATTTTGTTATGATGGAGAGAATATATAGCCAGTGATATGTTAAAATGCTATCCATTTCTTTAGAAAGAATTTGATTCTACATGATAGAGGGAAAGCTGGGTGGTGAGAGCCTTTTTAGCATAGCATAGGCTTCAGTTTTCAAGTGCTTAAAAAAAAAAAAAAAAAGCATTATGCTAAAGCATCTTTTTGCCCTGTATGGTGGCTCATACCTGTAATCCCAGCATTTTGGGAAGCCAAGTTGGGAGGATCGTGTGTGTCCAAGAGTTCGAGACCATCTTGGACAACATAGTGAGACCCCATGTCTACAAAAAATAAAAAATTAACGAGTCATGGTGGCATATGCCTATAGTTCCAGCTACTTGGGAGGCTGAGGTGGCAGGGTGGCTTGAGCCTGTGATCATGCCACTGCACTCCAGCCTGGATGATAGAGTGAGGTGAGGCCCTGTCTCCAAAAAAAGAAAGAAAGAAATAGCAGAAAGAAATAAAGTAAATAACTTTTTAAAAAGATATTTTAAGTTCTTTTTACCTCTGATGTTCAAGTAATAAATTAGATTTATTTAAGCATATTGTGATCTGAGTGCTTACATTTGCACCCAAATGCTCAAAATAAAAAGATGATCTTTTGTATTTCCTAATGGATTGAATACTATAATTTTGATTGAATTTTTCAGTCATTTGTAGTATATCCAATCAAATATAATTTTTATCAGAAGTATTATGAAAGGCAGTTCAGATTTTAAGCTTTTAATGGTAGTAGTAATGTAAGGAATGCACTAAAGACAGTTACGTTATTTTTTAAAAATACAGTGTACCTAATCATGCACTAGGCATCAGTATGTTTTTAATAGTGTGTTTTGCCTATGGTTTTTATATTGTGATCATATATGGGCAGTGCTTTGACCCTTTTACCCCCTTCCTATTTGCTGGTTTTGGTATTACACAAACTAAAAACTAATGTACTAGCTGTTTCCAGTCCCCCTAACCTACTCTATTTTCTTGTAGTGTTATTAGCTTGGCTACTAAATGTGCCATGCCCAGTTTTCGAATGCACCTGAGAGCACATGGGATGGTAGCAATGGTCTTTAAAACCTTGGATGATTCCCAGCACCATCAGGTATTTTTAAGTTTCCGAGATTGAGAAGCCTTATATTGAAAACTACTAGTCTATTTGGCTATCAAAAAATATCTTCACTGAATAGTCTGTAAATATATCCTAATTACAGATTGAGTTCATTTTATTTGCTAAATTTGTAGTGCTTATGGCCAGAAGTTTTTGCTTAATACTTATTTTCTCATGAAAACATTTTTTCTTAACTTGTCATTTTATACTATTAAAATTGTATTTTGTTATCTTAGCTGACGTAGTATATTGATACTGAATTCTGTAAGCATGATATTCTCTATAATCAGAAAGCACTGAGAAGAATCTTTTAATATTATTTGATACTAATGAATGGAAAAAAACTGGTTCAGAAATGCAGCCCTAATTTTTTAGAAACATTTTTGTCCAGTGTTGAATCTAGAACATGGCCTCACATGGCCTCATTGTGATAAGGAATAAATTCTTCATTTTCCTTGCCTTTGATGCTTTTGCTTAATAATAAACATAATAACAAAAGTTATTAGGTTTAACATTTTCTAAAATTAGAAGACAGTAACCATCATTGCTAATTATTATCATTAGTAGTAGTTTGAGATGGCCTTACTGTATTTTTGTTAAAGAAATTATGTTCTAAATACAGGTTAGGTGATAAATAATTTAATACTGCATCTTCTGGGCTGGGTGCAATGGCTCATGCCTGTAATCCCAGCACTTTGGGAGGCCAGAGTGGGCGGATCACCTCAGGTTACGAGTTTGAGATCAGCCTGGCCAACATGGCAAAACCCCAACTCTACTAAAAATATAAAAAATTAGCTGGACATGGTGGTGGGCACCTGTAATCCCAGCTACTTGGGAGGTTGAGGCAGGATAATTGCTTGAACCTGGGAGGTGGAGGTTGCAGTGAACCGAGATTGCACCACTGCACTCCAGTCTGGGCGACAGAGCAAGACTCCCTCTCAAAAAAAACCCCCAAAAACCTGCATCTTAGGAAACCTAAAGTAATGCACTTAACCCTGAGTGAGCATAACTCCTTTACTCAGTTGTAGCAGATACAAAATAATAATGGA
The DNA here is from genome assembly GCF_007565055.1 of Rhinopithecus roxellana. Taxonomy (NCBI): domain Eukaryota; kingdom Metazoa; phylum Chordata; class Mammalia; order Primates; family Cercopithecidae; genus Rhinopithecus; species Rhinopithecus roxellana. The sequence goes on from NC_044559.1 coordinate 5,435,350, forward strand.
GAAAAAGTGAGAACTAAGAAGTTAGTTCGTTAGCCGGGCATGGTGACTCACACCTGTAATCTCAGCACTTTGGGAGGCTGAGGCAGGTGGATCACTTGAGGTCAGGAGCTTGAGACCAGCCTGGCCAACATGATGAAACCCCGACTCTACTAAAAATATAAAAATTAGCCAGGCGTGGTGGCATGCACCTGTAGTCCCAGCTGCTCGGGAGGCTGAGGCAGGAGAATCGCTTGAACCTGGGACATGGAGGTTGCAGAGATCCAAGGTCGTACCACTGCACTCCAGCCTGGGAGACAGAGCAAAATTCTGTCTTAAAAGAAGTTAGTTTGTCGCTAGGCAAGGTGGTGTGCATTTATAAGTCCCAGCTACTCTGGAGACTAAGGTGGGAGGATCTCTTGAGCCCAGGAGTTCAGATCCATTTTGGGAAACCTAGTGAAACCTCATCTCTTAAAAACAAACAAAAAATAGAATTTGCTTTATTATGCAGTTAACAGTGAACTTAGACATTATTGTGTGTGATTTTAAGGGCAGTGGATCCCCAATGGCCTTTACTATGGCATCCTATTTTCCAAAAATAATTTGCTGTATAAACATTTAATCAGACACCTGGTCTGATGCTTCTCTGCTTCCGGGGGCTCAAAGTTTAAATCTTTAGATAGTTGCATTTTCTGTATATTGAAATAAGTGTAAGTACAGAATATCTCAAGTGTTGGGATATCCCACATGTAAGACCTTTTTTTTGTATTCACATTTATCTAGAATATTTCACCTTCAGTATTTTTAGCTTGTGTTAGTAGAGTGTCCTGGCCAGGTGCGGTGGCTCACGCCTATAATCCTAGCACTTTGGGAGGCTGAGATGGGCAGATTGCCTGAGCTCAGGAGTTTGAGACCAGCCTGGGCAACATGGTGAAACCCCATCTCTATTAAATACAAAAAATTACCTGGGCGTGATGGTGCGTGCCTGTAATCCCAGCTACTCAGGAGGCCGAGGCACAAGAACTGCTGGAACCCAGGAGGTGGAGGTTGCAGTGAGCCGAGATCATGCCACTGCACTCCAGCCTGGGCGACAGAGCAAGACTCCCTCTCAAAAAAAAAAAAAAAGTAGAGTGTGCTGATTTAACTACCTGATCTGAGTGATTTTGAGACATTTTGTTAATGATTTAAAAAATTATTTGGTTCAACCAGACTTGATTGGTTTATTTTATTTTTTTAAGCGATCCTCCCAACTCACCCTCTCAAGTAACTGGCACTACAGGCTCCTGCCACTATGCCAGGCTAGTTTTTGTATTTTATTTTGTTTTGTTTTATTTTATTTTTTATTTTATTTATTTATTTTATTTTATTTATTTTGAGACAGAGTCTCACTCTGTCACCCAGGCTGGAGTGCAGTGACACGATCTCAGCTCACTGCAGCCTCCGCCTCCCGGGTTCAAGTGATTGTCCTGCCTCAGCCTCCCGAGTAGCTGGGATTACAGACGAGCGTCACCATGCCCAGCTAATTTTTTTGTATTTTTAGTAGAGACGGGGTTTCATCATGTTGGCCAGGCTGGTCTTGAACTCCCGACCTTAGGTGATCTGCCTGCCCCAGCCTCCCAAAGTGCTGGGATTAACAGACGTGAGCCACTGCGCCCAGCCTAATTTTTGTATTTTTAATAGAGACGAGGTTTCACCATGTTACCAGGTTGATCTCGATCACCTTACCTCAGGTGATCTGCCCGCCTCAGCCTCCCAAAGTGCTGGGATTACAGGTGTGAGCCACCACGCCTAGCGATTGTTTTATTTTAAAGAAATCCAAATACGTGTATTTCAGCATCCTGGGTTTATATACAGATGTAAACACAGCTGTGTTTTCCAGGGGAAAAAATGTGTTAAGGGTTTGATATAGATTTAAAATTATTATTTAAATTATTGATTTTAAACTGAAATATGACTACTATGTCATAAAGAATAGGCTGGGCGTGGTGGGTCACGCCTGTAATCTTACCACTTTGAGAGGCCAAAGTGGGTGTATCACTTGACCTCAGGTGTTCAGGACCAGCCTCAGCAACATGGTGAAACCCCATCTACAAAAAAATAGAAAAAAGTCAGCTGGGCATGGTGGCATCTGCCGATTGTCCCAGGTACTTGGGAGGCTGAAGTGGGGAGGATTGCTTGAGTCCAGACAGACAAGGCTTCAGTGAGCTGATATGGTGCCACTGCAGTCTAGTCTGGATGACAAAGTGAAACCTTGTCTCAAAAAGAAAAAAAATGAGGTATGTCATAATAGAATTTATATATATATATATATACTCACACACACATATCTGTAAAAATGTTCTATAAACTCTTCATGTAGCACAGAATAGCCAAATAAATATGTAACTCAGCTTATATTCTTATAGCTATCAGGCATTCATGTATGGAGGATCCATTGAAAGGAAAATTTTAAGCAACAGCGTTTAATTTTTTAAACATGTTTCTTCAGAATATTTTTAGAGGGGGGCCAGGTGTGGTGGCTCACACCTGTAATCCCGACACTTTGGGAGGCCGAGCTGGGCGGATCACGAGGTCAGGAGATCAAGACCATCCTGGCTAACACGGTGAAACCCCGTCTCTACTAAAAAAAAATTCAAAAAATAAGCTGGGCATGGTGGTGCACGCCTGTAGTCCCAGCTACTCAGGAGGCTGAGGCAAGAGAATGACGTGAACTCAGAAGGTGGAGGCTGCAGTGAGCCAATATTGCACCACTGCACTCCAACCTGGGCAACAGAGCGAGACTCCATCTCAAAAAAAAAAAAAAAAAGAATATTTTTAGAGGGACCACTGAATAACATTTTTGAAGTTTCCAATATGGTTAGTAATATAAGTTTTAAGCGTTCTAACTTGTAAACAAAAGTCATTAACCATCTTATTTCCTGAGATGTCAGGAGTTGCTTACATGAACTTTTTTTTTCTTTTCCTTTTTTTGGCCTGTTGAAGAATCTGTCCCTCTGTACAGCTGCCCTCATGTATATACTGAGTAGAGATCGTTTGAACATGGATCTTGATAGAGCTAGCTTAGATCTAATGATTCGACTTTTGGAACTGGAACAAGATGCTTCGTCAGCCAAGCTACTGAATGAAAAAGATATGAACAAAATTAAAGAAAAAATCCGAAGGCTCTGTGAAACTGTACACAACAAGCATCTTGATCTAGAAAATATAACGGTGGGTTCCTTCTTCCTTCCTTTTAAGATGAGAATTACTTTCATAAAGTCTTTGATTAGTTGCAGTAGCTCTGTGACTGTGGGCAAATTATTTTAACTCTTACCTTGGTATTACAGTTTGGCAAATTTCTTAGGTTTAGATCTGAGCATATTTTCCTTCCTTGCCTGAACTTCCTAAACTAGTTTATCTGTATTTAGGCTTGTTGCCCAGTAAATAGTTACATTTTCTGTTGCATTTTTTCTAATCCTTTTCTCTTTATTTTTTATTTTTTAAGGAAAAAATGGGCCGGGCACAGTGGCTCATGCCTGTAATAACCAGCATTTTGAGAGGCCTAAGCAGGTGGATTGCTTGAACCTGGGAGTTTGGGTCCAGCTTGGGTGACACAGGGAAACCCCAGCTCTACAGAAAATACAAAAAAGTTAGCCAGATATGGTGGTGTGCACCTGTAGTCCCAGCTACTCAGGAGGCTTAGGTTGGGGGAATATCCTCAGCCAAGGGAGTTTTAGGGTACAGCGAGCTGAGGTTGTACCCGCCCCTGCACTCCATCCTGGGTGGCGGAGTGAGATTGTCTCAAAAAAAAGGGTAGAAACTACATTTAGGCTATTAGGAATTTGAATTCTTATTCTCCATGGATTTCAGGAATAAAAGGTTCAGAGGATTTACATCTGCCATTTTCTTTTTTTTTATTTTATAATAATAGTAATAATTATTTTTTGAGACAGGGTCTTGCTCTGTTTCCCAGGCTGGAGTGCAGTGGTACAGTCATAGCTCATTGCAGCCTCAAACCCCTAGGCTAAAGTGATCCTCCCACCTCAGCGCGCCAAGTAGCTGGGACTACAGGTGTATACCACCATATCTGGCTAACTTTTGTATTTTTAGTAGAGGTGGGGTTTTCTCCATGTTGCCCAGGGTGGTTTTGAACTCCTGGGCTCAAGCGATCTCCCCTCAGCCTCTCAAAGTGTTAGGATTACAGGCGTGAGCCACCACCCCTGCCATAACTGCCATTTTCAATGGGCAAGCATCTATTTATTCCAGAGTACCTCAGGGTGTCTAACTGCTTCATGGGACTTGAAGAACCCTGAAGACACGACAAGGAAGATTCCTAGGCACCTCGCCTCCCCTGAGGTGGTGTGCCTTATAATTTAGTCATGGCCAGTAGCTGCTCTTAATGCTCATCACGATGCCCCATGTGTGAGATGGCTATTCCATTTTTGCTTTAGTTCAGTTCTGCTTTCTTCTGACTTTTTACTTGTAGAATCAATAATGTTCCAATGGTTTCTAGGCCAGTAGAAGATAATTGGCCTGTGATTTTGAAAACAAACAAAAAGAATGTTTATTATAAAGTAACCTGGTTTTCAGACATTTCCAGCATCAAAACTATATAAACATTGGTTATTGTCTACTGGTTCACAGTGGACGAGTCTGTGCAAACGTACCCCCAAAGTCCAAGGAAGCTGAGAGGCTGAAGAGTCTGACAAATCCAGTGTTTTAGAAAGAAACATTTAATAGAGACTTACGAACAAAAGCCATATCTGTATCTCGGGATTCCCATGCCATTACACCCCACATCCATGGTTTATATGCTATATGGAAAGCGTAATTCAGAATGGATGTATAGGGCTGTTGAAGTACACCAGGGTTGTTTGACGTAAGGGTAGGATATACAGTAAGTACCTGATTTTACACAAGGAACAATGGGTAAACTGGAAATTTTAGAGGCTTTCCCAAACAGATGTTAATTAATCAGAAGCCAGGCTGGGCGGTGTGTCTCATGCCTATAATCCCAGCACTTTGGAAGTCCGAGGCAGGTGGCTCACCAGAGACCAGGAGTTCGAGACCAGTCTGGCCAGTATGGTGAAACCCGGTCTTTACTAAAAATACAAAAATTAGCTGTGCATGGTGGTGGGTGCCTGTATTCCCAGCTACTTGGGAGTCTGAGGCACAAGAATTTATTGAACCTGGAACCTAAGAGGCAAGGTGGAGGTTTCAGTGAGCTGAGATTGGCGCCACTGCACTCCATCCTGGGCAACAGAGCAAGACTGTGTCTCCAAAAAAAAAGAGAAAAGAAAAGAAAAAAGGCCAGTGTCTCCACACCTACTTAACTGAAGACTGCAGCATTTGCCACAAAAATTTGTAGGATGCTTTGTGCTAGGCAGATGTGACTTAAGGCTCTTACTCCATTCTCTATTTTAATTAAGGTAGAGGTGGTAATACATTCTGGTTACGGTGGAGGATGGGAGAGCAATTTAACTCTAAACAGCAAGATACAAAACTGACATGTATTCAGTAATTTTCACTTTATAAGATTGTGGAGAGAGGTGGTTTGCTCAGATGGCAAATCACGAAGTCTTGCTCCTGTCGCCCAGGCCAGAGTGCAGTGGTGTGATCTCGTCTCACTGCAGCCTCTGCCTCCTCGGTTCAAGCGATTGTTGTGCGTCAGCCTCTTGAATAGCTGGGATTATAGGCGTGTGCCATCACACCCAGCTAATTTTCTTGTATTTTTAGTAGAGACGGGGTTTTGCTATGTTGGCCAAGCTGGTCTCAAACTCCTGACCTCGGCTGACCTGCCCTCCTCAGCCTTCCTGGGATTACAGACATGAGCCACTGCGCCTGTCTGAAATATTTGTAATTTTTATTTACTTCTATATTTTTACAATGTCTACTAATTTTTTCATGCTATAAAAGAATAAATTTGAGCCTATAATTTTTATTTGCCTGCATAGTTGGATGAATGTGCCTTTATTTTTTTGTCTGTATTCAACATTTAGATTCATTTCAGGTATGCTGTTAAATAACATGATAAACTTGATAATTGGATTTGTCTTATATTTTGTTGAGTTTATTAGGATGATATTTACCAGAATAGAAACTTTCCTACACTGTATTAAATAGTTTACTCATATGATTAAGCCAGAGCACAGTTGTCAATTTTAGGATTCCTCTTTTTCCCCACTAATGTTAGCTATTCTTGAATATTTTTGTTTTAAATTGTACAGTAGATTTAGTATGTTGTTTTGTACAATGAATATCCTCTACACATTAGTTTTGTTCCTAGTTGCTTAATTTCTTGAATATATTGGTATTGCTGATGTGCCATGAAAAGAGAATTTAAAATAGTAATACAGTCATGCTTTGCTTCATGACAGATATGTTCTAAAAATGCATCGTTAGGTGATTTTGTTGTTTTGTGAACATCAGAGTGTACTTAACACAGACCTAGAAGTTATAACCTACCACACATCTCGACTATGTGGTAAAAGCCTGTTGCTTTTAGGGTGCAAACCTGTATAGCATGTTACTATATTGAACACTGAAGGCAGTTGGAACACAATGGTGGTAAAATTTGTGCATCTAAACATAAAAAAGGTACAGTAAAAATATGATATAAAAGGTTTAAAAAGATACACCTATATGGACACTTACCATGAGTAGAGCTTGCAGGACTGGAAGTTGCTCTGTGTAAGTCAGTGAGTGAGTGATGAGTGAATGTGAAGGCCTAGGACATTATTGCACACTGCTACAGACTTGATAAACACCATACACTCTGGCTCCCCTAAGTTTAACTCTTGACTCTTTTATAATAACACTTAGCTTAAAACACAAATTTTATAGATCTACAAAAATATTCTGTGAGCTTTTTTCTGCTTTTAAAATTATTATTTTTTAACTTGTAAAACTTTTTTTGGCCGGGCGCGGTGGCTCAAGCCTGTAATCCCAGCACTTTGGGAGGCTGAGACGGGCGGATCACAAGGTCAGGAGATCGAGACCATCCTGGCTAACATGGTGAAACCCCGTCTCTGCTAAAAAAAATACAAAAAACTAGCCGGGCGAGGTGGCGGTCGCCTATAGTCCCAGCTACTCGGGAGGCTGAGGCAGGAGAATGGCGTAAACCCGGGAGGCGGAGCTTGCAGTGAGCTGAGATCCGGCCATAGCACTCCAGCCTGGGCGGCAGAGCGAGACTCTGTCTCAAAAAAAAAAAAAAAAAAAAAAATTTTTTTGTTAAAAATGAAGACGACACACACACGTTAACCTAGGTCCACCCAGGGTCAAGATTATCAATATGACTGTCTTCCACCTCCATATCTTGTCCCATTGGAAGGTTTTAGGGGCAGTAAAACTTGCATGGAGGTGTCATCTCCTGTGATAACAATGCCTTGACCTAGAATACCTTCTGAAGGACCTGCCTGGGGGCTCCCCCGCACTGCCTTGAAACTCTGGCTCTGTCAACCTGGCTGGAGTGCAGTATCGCGATCTCAGCTCACTGCAACCTCCGCCTCTTGGGTTCAAGTGACCCTTGTGCCTCAGCTTCCCAAAGTGCTAGGATTACAGGTGTGAGCCACCTTGCGGCCTGTTGCTCTTATCTTCTGATTAGTGATTTGACTGTGCTTTAACTCTGAGGACTATTCCAGTTTTCAAATAAAATGCTTGAATAGTAGGCTGTTTTTAAATGCTAGCTTATAGTATACTGAATATAGCCTAAAATATCAAAGAATCCTTTTTATGCCAATAGAAACAAAACCAAAACTTACTAAAAAGACTTGAGTTTTAATTATTAATATCACATTACTGTCACCTTTCTTCCAAACAAAGAATGCCTCATTAGGCTTCAGCTTTGCCGGTATGACTCATGAATTAACACACCCGAACCAATCTAAATTACTCTTTGAGGGACAGAATGAAAAATGGGCACAATTGAATCTGTTTTTTGTGGTATTGGATTCTAGTTCTGTATTTGTCACCTTGGAGAACTTTTCTTTTTTTTGAGACAGAGTCTCACTTTGTCGGCCAGGCTGGAGTGTAGTGGCACAAATTTTGGCTCGCTGCAACCTTGGCCTCCTGGATTCAAGCAATTCTTCCTGCTTTAGCCTCCTGAGTAGCTGGGATTACAGGCGCCCACCACCACGCCCAGCCAAGTTTTCTATTTTTAGTAGAGATGGGGTTTTACCATGTTGGCCAGGCTGGTCTTGAACTCCTGACCTCAGGTGATCGGCCCGCCTCGGTCTCCCAAAGTGTTGGGATTACAGGCGTGAGCCACCACACCTGGCCGAGAGCAACTTTTTAAAAAGAAGTAGATTAAAATATTTTAGATCTCTTCTAAATGTGCAGTCCTAAGGTTTTCACTGGTAATATCTGTTGTTTGCGTTTCTAAATATCTAATTTTTGTGCAGTTTTCAAATAGACCTGATAATGTAAACTATCATCTTTCGAAAGGGAGAAATTTAGGGAGAAAAATCAGATCTTGTCAGTCTTTGCTAGTTAAAGAGCGTTTCTTTTTTTCTGCTGAAGTTCCTTTATTACAGCAGGAACCAAATTGCTCTTTGTTGGGAAGTGGCTGTCTGCTTTAAAAAGAAAAACAACAGCCAAAGTGAAATAAAGAGCAATAAAAACTTTACTCAGATTGTGAATGTGGCTGTTAGCTTTTGTACCAGAAGGTGGTGGTCCTAAAGCATTATTTGTATACAGTTTTGTCATCATGGCCACGTGATGAATATCTGAGCTGCTAAGCCTGCAGTATGCCCTTTAAAACTAGTCAGTCTGCAACACTAAAATGAACAAAAGATTTGTATGCAGAATAGACAAAATACACCGAATAATAAGAAAAGACAATCAGTCTTGCAGGAAAATATGGAAAGAATAATGAACAGGAGTCTCATATTAGAGACATAATATGTGAAAAACTGTTCAAGGTTATTGTAGTTGTAAAAATACAAACAAAAGCAATATGTTACCATTTTGTGTCCTCAAACAAAAATGTTAAGTGATAACTTGTGCTTTTGAAGATTCAGGGCAACTGACTTTGCTCCTGAGAGTGTTACTTGTTAAATCCATTGTGGTAAATTAATCCAATATTGATTTACAGTTAAAAAATACATGTACCCTTTGACTTAGCAGTTCCACACTTGACCTCTATACTATAGAAATAAGAGAACCTATATATATGTATAATACTAAACTGACAAATGATAGACTAATAGCACATTTTCTCTATGAAAAGCTGGTTAAATTTGTTCAATGTAGACTGTTCTGATAAAATTGAAAATTAGTTCAATTTTATGTATAAAAGTAGTATTAAAAAACTACATGTAGCATGCAGTAAAGTTTTGTAAAGAAACAATTTCTAGACTTATTGCTGAAAGTTAATATTCATTAATGATGCTTCTGGTTTTTAGACTGGGCATTTAGCTATGGAGACATTATTGTCCCTTACTTCTAAACGAGCAGGAGACTGGTTTAAAGAAGAACTCCGGCTTTTGGGTGGTCTGGATCATATTGTAGATAAAGGTATGATATTCACATTTATAATGTTTTTATATATTATTTAAAGCCTGAAGAAAATACTCCATTGACATACTTCAAAAAATAATTGTATCCGTTTGGAAATGTCTATTTTTTTTTTAGTAGCATCCTGCAAATTTCTAACATTTAAAGAAGCAACTGGCCGGGCGCGGTGGCTCACGCCTGTCATCCCAGCACTTTGGGAGGCCAAGGCGGGCGGATCACCTGAGGTCAGGATTTTGAAACCAGCCTGACCCACATGGAGAAACCCCTTCTCTACTAAAAGTACAAAACTAGCCAGGCGTGGTGGTGCATGCTTGTAATCCCAGCTACTTGGGAGGCTGAGGCAGGAGAATTGCTTGAACATGGAAAGTGGAGGTTGCAGTGAGCTGAGATTGTGCCGTTGCACTCCAGCCTGGGCAACAAGAGTGAAACTCTGTCTCAAAAAAGAAAGAAAAAAGGCCATTAACATTTTGATATTGGGGAATTATGGAAACAAAATAATTACAGAGTATGATATATTTCAGAATCTCACAGTATGAAACCTAGAATAAAAAATGTTCAGAGAGGTTCCAGCATGTTCATAGCGTGTGTACAGATGGCTTCTAATGTTAGCTAAAAGTATTCTGTTGGTAAATATTGATGGTAAATACTAACTTACATTTGTTTTTTTTTTACCTAGTAAAAGAATGTGTGGATCATTTAAGTAGAGATGAGGATGAAGAGAAACTGGTAGCCTCACTATGGGGAGCAGAGAGATGTTTACGAGTTTTAGAAAGTGTAAGTATGGATGACTATTTGGCAAAAATTATTCAATCTTAATTGTGATTGTGTGTGTGAGAGAGACTGCGAAATATTTTATATACCCCTGGGGGTTCACTTCTGTTAATCCAGATAGAAATAGCAGTACGTTTTTTGAGCAACCAGTTGTTAATAAACAAGCCAAATGAGTAGTTTTGTATTTTAGGAGTACCTGTCTTATTGCTGCAAATGAAATGTTATGCTTGTTTGTTTATATATGCCAATCTTTTTTTAAGATTTTATTATTTTTATTATTATTTTTTGAGCCAGAGTCTCGCTGTGTCACCCAGGCTAGAATGCAGTGGCCTTGTCTCAGCTCACTGCAATCTCTGCCTCTAGGGTTCAAGCAATTTTCATGCCTCAACCTCTTGAGTACTGGGATTATAGGCATGTGCCATCATGCCCTTCCAATTTTTGTATTTTTAGTAGAGTCAGGGTTTCCCCATGTTGGCCAGGCTGGTCTCAAACTCCTAGCCTCAAGTGGTCTGCTGGCTTTGGCCTCCCAAAGTGTTGGGATTACAGGCATTACACCTTGCTGGGCCCCTCCAAGCCCAGCTTTTTTTTCCTTAATGTGAATTTCCTTAATGTGAATTTCTACTTGACTACATTGTAGATAACAATAGTGAAATGCAATCAAGTTTTATTTTTAAATTATTATTAGCATTTTGTTTATTTGACTTTTATTTGAGTTAGATTGTTTATAGGCATGACTTGTCATAATATTTGGCTTTGGAGAATGATACTGTTGAACTGCAGTAAGTATATTTTGTTCTTTGACTCTTATGAAGGACTTAACCCAGTTCCGTGTAGATTAGAATTTATACTGCCAGCTAATTTCAGCATGCATAGATTTGTTCACCAGGTTATTTTAAAAACATCTGTGGGGAAAATAGGCCAGGCACGGTGGCTCACGCCTGTAATCCCAGCACTTTGGGAGGCCGAGGTGGGCTGATCACGAGGTCAGGAGATCGAGACTATCCTGGCTAACATGGTGAAACCCTGTCTCCACTAAAAATACAAAAAATTAGCTGGGTGTGGTGGCAGGTGCCTGTAGTCCAATCTATTCGGGAGGCTGAGGCAGGAGAATGGCATGAACCCAGGAGGTGGAGCTTGCAGTGAGCTGAGATCTGGCCACTGCACTCCAGCCTGGGTGACAGAGTGAGACTTTATCTCAAAAAAAAAAATAAATAAATCTGTGGGGAAAATAGTGTAGTATAAATTAAAAGCTCCTGGCTAGATTAAATTGTAATCGCTCCATATGTCTTCTAGAGTGCTTTGGGTACAGTAGATAACAGATATTTCTTTGTAAAAATGTATTCTAAATGAATCTACTTATGAACTTTACGTTATTTGTAAGTTGAGGACTGCTCTCTTCTGACATTCAGTGTGTTTGGCAATTTGTTACAGTGAATATATAGTGTAGAATATGTTAATTATGAATGAATAATTATAACAGTGATGTCTTAATTTTTTCGTAAAATATTAGCTTTCTTATTTTACGTCTGGAACCTGTGGTTTGTGAAATTATTTCCTTAGGTAACAAGAACTGTTTCTTCCTCATTTTTATATCTTTTACGCCCCAGGCAGAATGTGGTGTTGTGTGAATGAATGAAAGTTTTGGATTGCCACAGTTATCTCATATTCTTCCCTTTTAGGTAACTGTGCATAATCCCGAAAATCAAAGCTACTTGATAGCATATAAAGATTCCCAACTTATTGTTTCATCAGCTAAGTAAGTTTTTTGTTTATTAGTTAACAGTTAACATTATTACTTATTTTAAACATTTGGCTTGATCGTAAATGAAAGAAATTTGGATTAGCTTCCTCTGTGAAGTACTCTGTTGAGTTCTATGAATCAGTTCACATTGTGTAACAAAAGTTTGAAGAGTACAGATTTTGGACTCAAAATGAAGATGTGGATTCCAATTTGATAATTTCAGCTGTATCACTTTTGTAATATACAAACCAAGCTCTTTACAAGGGGGGATAATAATTGTGTCTAACCCACCTAGGATTTTTATTACAATTTAAAATATGTGTATATTAAAAATACATATAAAAACATTTTTAAAATTTAAATGACTTTAAAAGTATCTTTTGTATCTTATTTGTGATACATGTTAATGAGTTAAATTAGTTAATATGCAAAGCCTAGAACAGTACTTGGCATATAGTAAATACTAAGCATTTTTCCTCATTCTGGTTTTAAATGGAGTTTTCTAGCCCTCTTCTTCTGCACTTTATTTAAACCTGTTTTTTCATATCTGTATGTAGCTTCTTCCATTCCACATTTCTTTCTTCCCACGTTTCATCACAATTAGGCTAATGCTGTCACCTCTGCGCAGGTAAAATTCCCAAGTATGTCTCCAGTCCTGGTTTTATCTTATTACAGCAGCCTCTTCCTGATATCTCTGTCCTAGTTCTTGATATCTGCCCTAGTTCTCTGGCTTTTAGCCTATCCAGAACAATACCACTTGGAGTTAACTTTCTCCAAATTGCTACTTTGAAAAAAGTTTTAATTTCTCAAATGTCTGATTCCTTATTGTCTTTAGATATATGTACAACTTTCTTATTGAAGTCAGCCTTATCAAAGGCCCATTGCAGTCTTACTCTAGTTTATCTGTTTTTTAACCTCTTATTTTGGAGGAATTCAAATATAAATAGTGTAATAAACTGTAATGTATACATTATCAATCATGGCCAGTCTGGTTTCCATCTATAACCCCATCCATTCCCTCTCCTGTATTATTTGAAACATATCCAGATATTATTTCATCCATAAATACTTCAGTACATAAGGTCTGAAAGAAAAGGACTCTTTTAAAAAATATAACCTCAATGCCATTTGCATACCACACATTATTAGTTGCCTACTATTTTATGTTTAGGCAATATTCTAATTTTCAATAGTCTCAAATTTTTAGTCTCAATAGATTTTCTTAATCTGTAGGTTTTTAAAATCTCCCTTTTTGTCTTGGATTTGTACATTTTGTATCTTTCATTTGTATATTTTATTTATCTTTATTTTATTTATTTTTTTTTCTGAGCCCCGGCTGGAGTACAGTGGCATGATCTTGGTTCACTGCAACCCCCGCCTCCGAGGTTCATGCAATTCTCCTGCCTCAGCCTTCCGAGTAGCTGGGACAACAGGTGTGCGCCACCATACCCAGCTAATTTTTGTATTTTTAGCAGAGACGGGGTTTCACCATGTTGACCAGGCTGGTCTCAGGTGATCTGCCCGCCTCAGCCTCCCAAAGTGTTGGGATTACAGACGTGAGCCACTGTGCCTGGCCTATTTTATATACATTTAGCACCTTTTTTTTTTTTTTTAAATAGATACAGGGTCTTGCTGTGTTGTCCTGACTGGTCTCAAACTTGTGGGCTCAAGTGATTCTTCTGCCTTGACCTCCCAAAGTGTTGGGATTACAGGCATGAGCCACTGTGCCTTGCCTATATTTAGTGCTCTTACCGCATGCATTCTGGTTGTTTGCTACCATGTTTTTACCCTTCCTTACCAAAGATTATTGAAGTTAAATGTTTCAGGTTTCATTTTCTTTTTTAAATTGACAAGAAAAATTGTATATATTGTTTCTGATTTAAAAATATCTCTTGTGTATACTTCATAACCTCTGACAAGTACCTTGTAAAAGGAAGTATTTCATATGACAGATGCTCTTTCGTTGTGATTAGGAAAATCAGGCCACATGTCTTGGAAGTGGCAGTAGAGGTCAGAATTGAGTGTTTGTAAAAGAGCACTTATCTCTAGGTTTTTAAGCTTTTCAGCAGAAACCATAATCAATTCAGAGATAGCTTACAGAAAGATTAAATAACATATGCTGAACCTCCTTTTATCTTCAAAGCCCGAGTTTAGCCCAGTCTAAAAACAGTTGAGTTACCAATGACAGTATGGTAATCCTGACCAGCATTCAATACCAGAAGAACAAATTATTTTAGGTTAGACGTGAAGAACACCTTCCTGACCAAGTGGTTGTAAAATATTAAGAACTTTCACAGAATTTCCTCAGTATGTTTTAAAGGGCAACTAGGCATAGATTAGATACGGTTTCTAATTTTGTGTGTTATATAATGCATGAAGAATCAACTGATAGAGGCAGCTTACTTGGTTTGTATTAAACATAAAAATAGTGGACTTGGTGATTTAAACAGTGTCTTTAGAAATACTAGATCCATTTAGGAATTATATTTCCTTGTTATTTGGGGTAGAATCTTAAGAATCCTTGGATGTAACTCATCCCCTTGGATAACTGTCAAGGAGACATGTCAGTTTGAATGAACTTAAATTAAAAAATAATGATTTATATTGTCACGTTGGTAGTTAAGATAATAAAAATAATGATTTACTCTAATGCATATGAAATATTTAATACTTGTGTTTACTTTAACATTTGTTATGTAGTTATAACATTTACTACCTCAGAAGTGTCTTTAATCATTTGCACTGTTTGAGAAAGGGTTGTTGTCCGTCTCTTATATTGGAGAGATCAATAACATGCAAGACAATTTGGAAATAAAGAGATTATTAGTGGTAAATGTAGATAGTACAGTTATAAACTTCTGCCATGAGTTTTTAATTTTAACATTCCTTGGATAATTTTTTTTAAGGTATCAGGTTTTTCCAAAATAAAGTGAAATTTCATCCGATAGCCTTTAGGTTCAAGTAAATAGAAATTTGCTGTGTACCTATTATTATTTACTATAATAGTCTATATTTTATTTCCTTTTAAGAGCATTACAGCATTGTGAAGAACTGATTCAACAGTACAACCGTGCTGAGGACAGCATATGCTTAGCTGACAGTAAGCCTCTGCCTCACCAGAATGTAACTAACCATGTAGGCAAAGCAGTGGAGGACTGCATGAGGGCCATCATTGGGGTGTTGCTCAATTTAACTAATGATAATGGTAAGATTTTTTCCATTTCTTTCTCATTGAAAGATGTATATTGCATGTGAAAACAAGTTATTTTTGTTTCTCCTTTTCTTAGGATAGTGATTTTTTAATTTGTCATAATGTACTTGACTTATTCATGTGTAGGTTTAAATTGCTTTTAAGAGTTGGTATTTTTAGAAGCCTAGTAACTTAACCTGGAAGTATCAACAGTATGTTTCAATAGAGAAATGACTGTACAATTCCAAGTTAATGTCCATGTTAATAAATCTCCATTATTAGTGTTCTAAGGAAGAATCAATAACCACTTTCCTATATCCATTTCTTATTTCAGAGTGGGGCAGCACCAAAACAGGAGAGCAGGACGGTCTCATAGGCACAGCACTGAACTGTGTGCTTCAGGTTCCAAAGTACCTACCTCAGGAGCAGAGATTTGATATTCGAGTGCTGGTAAGTGGAAATGACTTTTTCAGAAATGAGTATCATATCTAGTAAGGTGTGCAAAATGTTAACCTTAGTTTGGGTTTAAGAACTAACCCTTTAATATATTTTGGGTTTTTTTCATGAATTTCCTTAAGAACATACTTTTTTTTTTTTTTTTTTTTGGAGATGGAATCTACAGTGGCATCATCTTGGCTCACTGCAACCTCCGCCTCCCTGTTTCAAGCAGTCTTCCTGCCTCAGCCTTCCAGGTGCTGGGACTATAGGCGTGTGCCACCATGCCTGACTCATTTTTGTATTTTTAGTAGAGACGGGGTTTTGCCATGTTGCCTAGGCTGGTCTCAAACTCCTGGCCTCAAGCGATCTTCCCGCCTCCACCTCCCAAAGTGGTGGGATTACAGGTATGAGCCACTGCGGCTGGCTGAATGTACTTCTTATTGTGCAAAAGAAAGCCATGAAAGACCCTATGTAAACATAAAAAGTACAAAAGCTAAAAGTGGCGGTTAAAAGTTAAAGGAATGATTCTTTGGGAAAATTGGTGTTTTGTTTTTGTTTTTTTTTTTGTTTTTGAGACAGAGTCTTACTCACCCTCTTTCCCAGGCTGGAGTGCAGTGACACAATCTTGGCTCACTGCAACCTCCATCTCCTGGGTTCAAGCGATTCTCCTGCCTCAGCCTCCCAAGTAGGTGGGGTTACAGGCATCCAACACCACAGCTGGCTTGTTTTTGTATTTTTAGTAGAGATGGGGTTTCCCCATGTTTGTCAGGTTGGTCTTGAATTCCTGGCCTCAAGTGATCCACCCACCTTGGCCACCCAAAGTGCTGGAATTACAGGCGTGAGCCACTGTGCCCGGTCTTTTTGCTTTTTTTTTCTTTTTGTCCTTTCATACTACTGGTTTTTAGTCATTTTGTAGATGGTAGAACATTGATATTCAGCTTTTTAGCTACCAGTAAAAATTGTGTATATTGTGTTTGTTTTAAGTACTCATCTCTGATAATATGTGTCTTTTAAAATTTTTGAAGGGCTTAGGTCTGCTGATAAATCTAGTGGAGTATAGTGCTCGGAATCGGCACTGTCTTGTCAACATGGAAACATCGTGTTCTTTTGATTCTTCCATCTGTAGTGGAGAAGGGGATGGTAGTTTAAGGATAGCTGGACAAGTTCATGCTGTTCAGGCTTTAGTGCAGGTAAGCAACCACTTAAAAACAAACTCATAACTGCAGTTTGTTGGATTTGTCCAATTTCTTTTATCAATTCCACCTTTTACCTCCTTTTCTTCCCCACCTGTCGCTGGCCCCGTCTGCCCATCCTCCAGCCTTTTTAGTTAGAACTCCTGAAGTGTGTCTCTGCTAGGGTCGAAAGGGACTGTTTTACACCTGACCAATTTTTAAATATTCACAGCGTCTAGGGTGAAAGCTTATTTTAAACCAGAATTTGTAACCAATTAAAAATGTGGTACATGGTGGTGCACGCCTATAATCCTAGCACTTTGGGAGGCCAAGGCAGGTGGATCACTTGAGGTCAGGAGTTCAAGACCAGCCTGACCAATATGGTGAAACCTCATCTCTACTAAAAATACAAAAATTAGCCAGGCATGGTGGCATGCACCTGTAATCCCAGCTACTCAGGAGGCTGAGGCAGGAGAATCACTTGAACTGAGGAGGTGGAGGTTGCAGTGAGCCAAAGTGGCACGTCACTATACTCCAGCCTGGACAACAGAGGAGGACTCTGTTTCAAAAAAAAAAAAAAAAAAAAAAAAAAAGTGTTGTGATTTCTCTGTAGATCAGTATACTGCTTAGAATGCATTCTTACTTTATTCTGCTGATTTTTCTCAACTGTTATAATCACGCCTTAAGCATTGTTACCAAAAAGCAGAGACAAAGGCACATTTGTTTTATTAATCAAATTGGGTGCGGTGCGGTGGCTCACACCTGTAATCCCAGCACTTTGGGAGACTGAGGTGGGGAGGGTCACTTGAGTCCAGGAGTTCAATACCAGCCTGGGCAACATAGTGAGCTCCCATCTCTGTTTAAAAAAAAAAAAAAAAAGTCAAGAATCCAGGCCCATCTCATCCACTTCATGTCCTCTAATATTTATTTACTCGTCTGATCTGTGTCCAGAACTTGTTTGACCTTATAGGCCATAGAAAGTTAGAAGTCCTTTGTCACCTGTTCCCTTACCCAGTCTGGAAAGGACAGAGTAGCTGAGCATGGGAAATCATGAATGACAATGTTTCTTTGAACCATTTAAAGTCATTTTTCATTATCCTCTTTTGTTCTCTATTATGTGTGATTGAATGTTGACTGTAGATAAGAGGTAGTTAATCCCTAGGATTTTCTTCTTAGTTTCAGGATACTCAGTCTTGACTAGCCTTGAAATTTTAGTTTATTTAAAATACAAAATTAAATGTGAAACTAGTGATAAATTTTCATTACTTATCAATAACAGTAATAGTAAATGGTAGTAGTAATTTACTAACAATAATTGGTAATAGACTACTTTTAGTCTCCAGATACCATTTAGAGATTTCATTTAATGCAAAAACCATTTTAAAATATTTGGCACCTCTCGCTTTGATCCCATCGACACATTTATTTTTCTGCTAAATGAAGCATTTCTTGACCAGGCTAGGTAGCTCACACCTGTAATCCCAGCACTTTGGGAGGCCAAGGTGGGTAGATTGTTTGAGCTCAGGAATTTGAGACCAGCATGGGCAACATAGTGAGAATCCTGTCTGTACAAAAAGTAAAATAGTTGATCGAGTGTGGTGGTGCATGCTCATAGTACCAGCTACTTGGGAGGCTGAAGTGAGAGGATTGCTTGGGCCCAGGAGTTTGAAGTTGCAGTGAGCTGTAATTACAGCACTGTGTTCCAGCCTGGGCAACAGAGTGAGACCATGTCTCAATAACGTTTTAAAAAAGTATTTTTTTTCTGTACAGTTGACTTGTTTTTAAACTTTCTATTTCAAAATAGTTATAGACTCACAGGAAGTTACAAAAATAGTACAAAGAATCCCATTTACCCTTTACCTAACTTCCTCAAATGGTGACATCTTAATAACTGTAGTACCATAGCAAAACCAAGAAATTGACATTGGTACATCACTGTTAACTGCACTTTAGACCTTACTTAGTTTTACCATTTTTCATCTGCATTCATTTATGTTTGTGTGTAACATTTGTACCTCTGTTCAGTTTTATTACATGTATAATGTACTCACTACTACATTGAGGTATAGAACCATCACCATAAAAGAATTCCCTTGTGCTGCTCACTGTACAGCCTACCGCCCTCCCTGTCTCCTAGCTACCACCAACCTGTTTTCCATCTTTTTTCATCTCATTTTATTTTTTTCTATCATTCTAGTCCCTTTCTTTTAAAAATTGACTTTTCTTCAAATGGAACCTAGAAATGAATAAAAACTTACCGTCAGCCGCCTCACGAGCTGTGTTTGAAGGCACAGATGATAGGTCTGCATTATTCACATAATAGGGGTTCATTTGCAGAAGCCACCCCCACACCCTAGGAGACCCCTGTTGGTGAGTTGTTTCAGGGATAGTCTCAAATTTTCCTACTGTGTCTAATTGACCTGGGAATATCACTTCCAGTATTCCTCTTTTGCACTTAGTGTTGTGGAAGCTTCTTGTCCTTCAGGGTGTCATCCTGTATCTTCTCTGGCTTTCTTTTATCTGCTATGGTTTATGGTTTGTCATTTTTAAATCAGTTTAAAGTTTTTGTTTTTCAACTGTAATACCTTTTGGGTGGTGGGTTCTGTTACTCATTTTAGAAAATTGTGCTGCCTTGTACTCACATCAGTTATCTTAAAGTATCAAGAAATGGCTCTTAATTCTGTTATTCAAAGATAGAGTGGAAAATTCCATGTTCATATTTGTATCTTTTATGCTACTGGTAACATTGGTCTGAATCCAGTAATTTTCAAATTACGTATCTTTTCAATAATGTTGTATAAATGGAATCTTACAGGTAGTTCTGATTACTGACATGAACTTTCCTCTTTCTAGCTGTTCTTACCTATTTATGGATCTGTTTATTTTTTAAAAACCAAACATAATTCACATACATAGTGGGGAAAAAAAAAGTCAGATCCAGAAAGGTTTAAACTCCACAAATGTATTTCCTAAAACATTACCATTTGTAACTTTTGTGTTTGTCCTGAGAAATTAGTGTTTGTGCATATATCAAAATAAATATGGAGGCCAGACATGGTGGCCCATGACTGTAATCTGTAATCCCAACACTTGGGGAGTCTGAGGTAGGCAGATTGCTTGAGCCCAGGAATTTGAGCCTGGCCTAGGCAACATGGCAAAATTATGTCTCTACTAAAAATTAAAAAATTAGCCAAGTATGGTGGCATATGCCTATAGTCCCAGCTATTTGGAAGGCTGAGGTGGGAGAATCACTTGAGCCCAGGAAGTCGAGGCTTCAGTGAGCCATGATCCTGCCACTGTACTCCAGCCTGGTCAATGGGAGTGAGACCCTGTCCGAAAAGTAAATAAAAAATAAATGTGCAATGTGTTTTATATAAATGGACTCTTACTGTACATAGTGTTTAGTCTATACCCGCTCTTTGCTTAATGTGTCTTCCTGAGCTGTTCATGTCAACACACAGGTTTATCACATTCTTTGTAATGACTGCAAACCAGTAGCTTTTTTATTTATACATACATACATGCATAGTAGTCTCACTCTTTTGCCCAGGCTGAAGTACAATGGTCCAGTCACAGCTCACTGCGGCCTTTTCCTCCCAGGCTCAGGTGATCCTTTTACCTCAGCCTCCCAAGTAGCTGGGACTACAGGCACATGCCACCACATTTAGCTAAGTTTTGTATTTTAGAGCTGAAGTCTCACTGTGTTGCCCAGGCTGGTCTCAAACTCTTGCACTCAAGTGATCCTCCTGCCTTGCCTCCTAAAGTGCTAGGATCACAGGCGTTATCCACCATGCCCTGCCTTAATACTTTATTTAACCAAACCTCTACTGATACACTTTTTGATTGTTTTGTGTTCTTTTAAGTTTTATTTTGTTACAAAAATTACAGAAATAAATACCCTAGCATCTAAATCTTAGGCCATACTTTTCTTTTTTTAATTTTTTTTGGAGACAGAGTCTTGCTCTGTCGCCCAGGCTGGAGTGCAGTGGCACCATTTCAACTTACTGCAACCTCAGACTCCCGGGTTCCAGTGATTCTTCTGCCTCAGCCTCCCAAGTATCTGGAATTACAAGCATGCGCCACTATGCCCAGTTAAGTTTTGTATTTTTAGTAGAGGTGGTTTCACTGTGTTGGCCAGGCTTGTCGCGAACTCCTGACTTCAAGTGATCCGCCTGCCTCGGCCTCCCAAAGTGCTAGGATTTACAGGCATGAGCCACCCCGCCTGGCCAGGCCATACAAAGTATGTCTGTGGGCGTAATTTTCTGATTTAGGAATTGTTGTATCAGAATATATTGTACTGTATTTAAAGTTGATATGCCTAACTCCTCCCACCCTCATCACCAAACACATACTTCCTGTGCCCTCAATTTATACTTCCCCCTAAAACTTTTTATGAGTCCCCATTCCTTCATACTCTTGCCAAGATTTTTGCTAGTCTAACAGGTTCCTAGGTATTTTTGGTATTTCCTTAAATGGCATTTTGTACATGTCCAGAAACAGTGATGGTTCATTCTTTTTATTTTTCCAAAGCCCTTGCTGTGTTTAGCTTCCTTTTTTGGCCTTTTCAAAAGCAGTCATCCTTGAAGTTATGTCTTCAGAGTAACCCACAACAACTTAGTTCTTTCTGAAGTCATAAGTAGGAGTCCATTATTCTCTTCTCATACATTTTTATCTCAGGGCTTGAAAATTATTGGGAAACCCAAAGAACTTTTGTTGTTTATATGTGCTTTATCTATTTATATTTATTGAATTAGAAATTAAAACTGGGAGACATTACATTAGCTGTTAGGGCAGTGACATAATCACATGGCATGTAGATTCCAAAACTCCACTGTACACTCAGTGAAAGAAGAAAGAAGTCAGCAGACCTCTTAATATTATTATGAGTGTAATTTTGACCTCCTATACTCCCTGATAGGGTCTTAAGGATCCACAGGGATTCTTAGACCAGTTTTGAGAATTGCTGTTCTCTATAAAGGTTAACTTTTATTTTCTGAAAGATATTATCTTATATAATCTCTCTTTGAAGTTTATATACCACTCTTCTGTATACTCAACAAATCTTTGGGGTCTACTTGGCATTTGATTTTCAGGCAATTCTTTTAGTAACTTGGAGCATTTCCCAAATCATGTCAGTGTTTTCTGTGTGTCAGTACTATACCAGCACAGGGAAAATAAAGTAAGTGATGGCAAGGAATTTAGCATATTCCCCTTTGACTTAAGAATTTTCCAATTTTGTATTTTTTTGCTTGAATTTCTTGTATTATGCAAATTAAGGGAAATTATTGAGACTCATTCTTGCAAGCAACCTGCGTCATTAGTAGATGACTTCATTGAATCTTAGCAGCATTTATACTTTTGTTTTGGCTTTCAGTAGGATGTAGAGCAAAAGCTTTTACTTATACTCATCTCTTTTTACCACATAACCATCTTAGAGTTAGTGATACATTTAAAAGCAACTATAACTTTATATTTACATATATGCATATTGATTGGCGATCTCTTTTTAATGATCTTCAAAAATAATTTTTATCAGCTATTCCTTGAGCGAGAGCGGGCAGCCCAGCTAGCAGAAAGTAAAACAGATGAGTTGATCAAAGATGCTCCCACCACTCAGCATGATAAGAGTGGAGAGTGGCAAGAAACAAGTGGAGAAATACAGTGGGTATCAACTGAAAAGACTGATGGTACAGAAGAGAAACATAAGAAGGAGGAGGAGGATGAAGAACTTGACCTCAATAAAGGTATATTTACTTTGAATGGTGTACATTGAAGATAGTGGTTTGATTTTGTTTTTTCCTTCAAACCATTTTAATTCGCAGATTGTCTTAATCTGGCTATTACTTGAGGATCTCTCTCGTTCAATCCAGACAAGCTTTGATACTTGAGTGCTTGAGTAGTTCTCCCACAGTGAGGAAGGTGCATGCCAATGGCAGGCATGCTAGTGACAGGAAAGATCCAGTTAAATCACTCTTCCTTCCGGGGCCCTCCTTTCCTTTGCTCATCTGTGAAGAGACACATAGGAGACATAATAGGATTTTTTCAGTTTTCAGTTTTTGAGATTGTTTTTTCAGCTTCACTGTAAACTTGAAGATCTATTGTCATAAATTATAGTAATAGTTCTCAAAATGTAAGTACTAGAGGGGAAACAGTAAGAAATATACTGTAGGCTGGTGGCTCACACCTGAGCCCAGCACTTTGGGAGGCTGAAGCAGGAGGATTACTTGAGGCTAGGAGTTTGAGACAATCTAGCAAGACCCCATCCCTACGAAAAGTTTAAAAAATTAGCTTGGCATGGTGGCGCAAGCCTGTAATCCTAGGTGCTCAGGAGGCTGAGTTTGGAGGATTGCTTGAGCTGAGGAATTCAAAGTTACAGTGAGCTATGATTGCGCCACTGCACTCTACCCTGGGTGACAGAGTGAGACCCTTTCTCATTTAAAAAAAAAAAAAAAGATACTAGAGGTAATATCTTCACCAGTCATACATTATTGAGTATCTGCTGTTGTCAGAATTTGTGATACAACTTTTGCCATTCATACGAGTTCTGCAGAATAGCCATTTGTAACTTCATATCACTAAGGTTATGATTTAAGTTCAGTCAGCCCTTCATACATGTGGGTTCCACATCCACAGAGTCAGCCAACCACAAATCAAAAATATTTGGGGAAGAAAAAACACAGGTTAATAAATAATATAACAGCTATTTACATAACATTTACATTGTATTAGGTATCATAAGTAATCTAGAAATGATTTACAGTATGCCAGAGGATGTGTGTGACTTATATGCAAATACTGCACCCTTTCCTATCAGAGATTTGAGCATACTCCAGTTTTGGTATTGGAGAGTGCTGGCATCCTGGAACCAATCCCCCCTCGGATGCAGAGGGACGACCGTAATGTGTTCAATTTTACATCACTAGGAAGCAAGCTGCCGCAATATGTCATTCTGAGCCTTTTCTCCTTCTATTACTCCCACTTCTCCACAAATCTGATACCATTAGTTCTAATATTGTAATACTTTTCTTTTCCTTTTTCTCAGTTACTAGGTTTTGATGCTTTTCTTTTTTTGGCATAATAACAGTTTTGGTTTTTTAGCAGTCTTTTAAAAAGTTACAGCTTTATTGAGATAGAATTCACAGACTGTACAATTCATCCTTTAAAAGTGAGTAATTCAGTAGTTTTTCATATATTCACAAGGTTGTGCTGCCATCACCACTAATTCCAAATATTGTTTTTATCACCACTAAAGGAACCCCATACCCATTAGCAGCCATCACCCCTATTTTCCCGTCCTCCCTGGGCACTGGCAGCCACTAATCTACTTTCTGTGTCTATGGATTTGCCTGTTTTGGACATTCCATTTAAAAAAGAATCATACAATATGTGGCCTTTTATGACTGGCTTCTTTCAGCCAGCAGAATGTTTTCAAAGTTATCCGTGATACAGTATTTGTTAATACTGTATTCCTTAGACAAATAATATTCCGTAATACTGTTATACCATAGTTTATCCATTTGTTTACTGGTGGACATATGAGTGGTTTCTGCTTTTTAGCTTTTTGAAGTTATCTACAAGTTTTTTTGTAGACATTTTCATTTCTTTTGGATTTATACCTAGGATTTGGAATTGTTGGATTGTTTATAACTGTGTGTTTAACATTCTAAGAAAATGCCAAATTGTTTTCCAGTGTGGCTGCACTATTTTACATTACCATCAGCAATGTATGAAAGTTCCAAGTTACTTGTATTGTAAAATAAAATTTTTAGTCATCCTAGTGGGCGTGAAATGATATCTCATTGTGGTTTGATTTGCAGTTCCCTGGTGATTAATGCTGCTGACCATCTTTTTAATGTGCTCATTGGCCATTTGTGTATCTTGTTTGAAGAAATCTCTAAGTCCTCTGCCCAGTGTGGTGGGTTTTTGTTTTTGTTGTTTTGGAGACAGAGTGTTGCTCTGTCGCCCAGGCTGGAGAGCAGTGGCACAATCAGGGCTTACTGTAGCCTTGACTTCCCAGGCTCAAACAATCCTCCCACCTCAGCCTTGCAAGTAGCTGGGGACTACAGTCATGCACCACCACACCCATTTAAGGTTTTTTAATTTTAGTGGAGAGGAGCTCTCACCATGTTGCCCAGGCTGGTCTCAAACTCCTGAGCTCAAGTGATCCTCCCGCCTCAGCCTTCAAAAGTACTGGGATTATAGGTGTGAGCCACCATGCCTGGGCCCTTTGCCCAGTTTTAATTGGGTTGTTTTTGTTGTTGAGTTGTTAAGAATTTTTTTATATGTTCTGGATACTTGACCCTTATCAAGTTCATGATTTGCAAATATATTCTCTCATTCTGTGGATTATCTTTTCAGTTTGTTAATTGTGTCTTTTGTAACACAAAAATTTTAACTAAAAGTTTTATGGTTTCAGCTCTTCTTTTGGATCCCTTTTTCATTTTGATTTACTTTTTGTTAAGTTGTGGATATCCAGTTGTCCTAGCATCATTTGTTGATTTGTAGCTGTTTTGAAGTAAAGATAACTAACAGAATGGTTGGTTTTGTAAGGTTTGTGTTAATTAATATACTGTTACAATTCTTTACTTCAACTCTCTCAGCCCTTCAGCATGCCGGCAAACACATGGAGGATTGCATTGTGGCCTCCTACACAGCACTACTTCTTGGGTGTCTCTGCCAGGAAAGTCCAGTAAGTACATAGTTCAGTGATGTTTTATGTATCTTTGAAAGATTCCAATGTAACAGCTTCATACCTTTACCTGTTTCACTTACTTATTTCTTCAGTGTTTCCCCCTTAATGTCCAACTTATTCCACAAAGGCTATTGGCTGGTTATAGGGTTGTTTAAACTGTTTGTTTTCTATGGAGGAAAAATGGCAAGAAAATGTGTTAACATTTCCAGTAGTTTTATTTAAATTACCTAAATAGTTTTAAAGTAAAAACTTTTGTACAGTCTCTATTGGAAAGGGAATATGTAGCATTTTTTACATGCTAATCCTTTCCAATATAGGTTTTATTAAGTAAGGCTTGGAGTGGAGTAAATTAAATTGATTTTCACTTTTTAAAAAGTGAAATAAAGTTGATCTTTATGGCTTTGTTAGAAAGGATTTGACGGTCAGAGTTAGGCTATTAAAGATATAAGAAAAAGCAGTTCTGGAAAACAAGCTAGTCAGTGCTTTAATCTAATGAAAAAGGAAGAATTACATGCATGAAATCAAATTAAAAATCAAGATAGTGTATAATATTAAAAACTTTTAAATACTTGTTGAGATTTTTAAGGTACGTCCCAAAGGTCAGAATACATTAGGTCTAATGAAAAAGCTCTTGTGGCTGGGTGTGGTGGCTCATGCCTGTAATCTCAGCACTTTGGGAGGCCGAGATGGGCAGATCACTTGAGGTTAGGAGTTCGAGACCAGCCTTGCCAACATGGTGGAACCATGTCTCTACTAAAAATATAAAAATTTGCTGGGTGTGGTGGCGCACACCTCTAATCGCAGCTGCTCGGGAGGCTGAGGCGCAAGAGTTGAATTGCTTGAATCCTGGAGGCGGAGTTTGCAGTGAGCCAAGATCACGCCACTGCACTTCAGCCTGAGCTTCAGAGTGAGACTGTTTCAAAAAAATAAATAAGAAAAGAAAAGGCTCTTGTTTGATGGATGAATATGTTCAGATGCCTTTGGTTGGAGTAAAAGAAGGGATAGTGTGAAACCTGTACTCATCTGGCTTAAACAAGATGGCAGAGTCTAATTTGGGTGATGTCAGTGCCTCACTGAGGTCATCAGAGACTCGGATCATTTCTGTCTTTATTGTTTTTCTGTATTTTTTTGTAGAGACAGGGTTTCACCATGTTGCCCTGGCTTGTCTCGAACTCCTGGGCTTAAGTGATCCTCCTGCCTTGGTTTTTCAAAGTGCTGTAATTATAGGTGTGAGCCACAGCGCTCACCCCATTTCTGTCTTTAAACTGCTGTCCTCCACATGTTGTCCTTTGCTGGCTCTCATGGTCCCATGCTAAGCTAGGTGTCTCATCAAATTAAATAATGCCTAGCAGTAATAGGTGCCTCTTCCTCTAGATTCTTTTTTTTTTCCACAGGTACATTGGCTAGAAATACATATCTTTTTAAGACAACTGTTTGTTTATTTCCCTTTGGGACCCCATGCCACTCTAACCCCTCACCAGGTAGACTTCCTTATCTTGGCCAGCACTGGGTCACAATGCTTTTGTCTGAACCAGTTGCTGGCCAGGAACATGGGATTACTGTGAGTGGATTAGATCATCAGGATTCACTTTGGAGAAATACGAATGTCTAGACAATCAGGCTGAGTCAGCCCGAAAGTGGAAGGTAATGACTACGGGGATAGTCTGCTGCCTTGGGAAAAACAAAGATGAGGAGTAAAACTGTTGATGAAGGGGACGGCAGAATCATTGTGAGTGTTCTCTTTAAGATGGGGGGTTGGGCGTAGGTAGATTATTGTAAAGCCAGGGTTTGAAATGGAAGGCAGATTGTTTTCTAGGAGCAAGGGCATTGAGGGAGCAAGAAAGAGTGGAGACCTATAGAGCTGGGGGTTAGTTTCAGTAGGAAGCAGGGGCCATCTCATTTTGAAGCTGGAGGACTGGAAGAACAAGAGTAATGATAAATGCATGGCTTCATTTGAGCAGGAACTCATGCTGGCTCCTTGTACTTAGGCCCATCTACCCAGCCATGTTTCCTTATTTTTGCCATCTAATTATTTGTATTGCCTTTTTTTTTTCACTTTCTGTATCTAAGTCCTGTGTGTTTTTTCTGAATCCATCTTGTCCATCTCTTCCATACTTATATTTTAACCAACCTAAATACACCAGCCCACTGTGTGTGGCCCCTTTGGATACCACCCATTTCAGGATCAAGACCAAAGTTCTCATCGTGGCTCTGGAGGCCCCGCAAGATCTTTATATCCCTTTTTCTTGTTTGCAGTGACAAGATTTTAAGAGCAAATCAGAAACACATCACACACAGGAGAGGAGGAAGAGGCAGGCCTCAAAAGCAATGAAAATAATATTTAAATGTAAAGATTTTTAGATGCTCTGTTTTGTACACACTATAGGTTTAGTCATATTTCAGTCATATTCTTTCTTACATAATCGTTCTTGAAATTGTGTTATTACCACATGTGATTTATCTTGGGTCATCTTTCCTATGCTAATTCCTATTTGTGTTTGCCTGTATCTATCTTGTCTCTAAAGAGAGAATGTTCTTAAGTTATAGGCAATGTTGTGAATTCATAGAGCCCCAGATTTGTTTGTTGCCTTGGAGATTATGATTAACACCAAAAAGCTAGCTGATACCACAAAATGTAAAGGAAGTTTGGTTTGCCTAATGTGTAAGTGAAAGAGATAGACAAGAAAGCATGTGGTTGTTGCAGCAAATGCCGCTGTGTGGTCTGATCCCGTTTTCACTTGCCCTTCATGACTTCTCACTTTGCATCTGGTGCATTGCAGTGGTCAGTCTTCTCATTGCTCTTCCTGCTTTCTTGCCCCTCCATTCCTGGGACATTGCACATTGCCACCAGAGCTAACTTACTTCAGAGCACTTGCTGATCACATAGCTCCTTGCCCAGTCTTCCTTGGCTCACAGCCAATAAGGGGACTAATGACTGTTTAGTGTTGCAAGACCCTGGACTTAAGACTGCTTCTCCAATTTCCAAACTTACATACCCACTGGATACTTTTAGAATTTTTCGAATAGGCCACGCTGTATCACGCCTTTTCTTTTTGTACCTGCTATACTCTGTTAAAAAATGCGGTCACTGTCCCTCCCATTGCCTCAGAAATGCTGTATGTTATGTTCTGTAGTGTGTTGATAGAGAAGGATTTGATTTGGATTGAGGGACTTTCATCCAAAACATAGGAGCTAATCATATATTCTCTATTATAGAGGTGTACTTTTCTACTGAGCAGTTCTCCAGAGACACTTTAGCCACCACTCTGCCCACTACTGTGATAGCTTTTGGTGGGAGGATCAGTTTGAATGTGTGTAACTGATCCCTTCAACACATGAGTACTTCAGCAGTTTTTTGATTAGATCTTTTCTGAAGCTGTATTCATCTCATTATTTTGCTGCTTTCTAATTTTGCAAGTCCCCTGGCATGGGAATAGAAAAAAGGGGGTGGGTAGTGGCAAATTTCTGAAGAGAAATATGTCGTCTCTCCTTTTTTGCCCCCGCTAACAAAAGTCAAATTGGAAGTTTTTGTGTGTTTTATTGTTGTTTGGTTGGTTTTGTTTAACCCTTTACCTTGTGTCCCCAAACTTGGGACAGTATACTTTCTTTTGCTCCTTACTACAGGTGAACCTTCCTAAAAGGTTTTTTCTTTTTATTCTCCCTAAAACATTTAAAGCATTCTTTAATGTAATGAAATAGTTTTTAAAGCAGGTTGTGTAATGTTTTCCATGTAACAGATTGGTTTATATATAGTTTGGCTGCTTCTTGCTAATAATGAAGGGTTTTCTCTCCTGATACTGTCTGAGAATCTATCGTAGGTGAGGTTAGATTACCTTTGGAAAGATGCTTCTAGTTAATTTCTGTCCTGTGTAATTAGTTGAATTCATCTGTGAAGCATGTGAATTTTTCTTTCATCTTTTTCATTTCATGAGCAGCTTTGTGAGTACATTCTCAAGTCTAAAGTCCTCACTCTCTTCTCCTGTTCCTCCGGGGCCCCCAATGAAGCATACATATACATTAAACAGTGCAGTTTGTTATTTCAGGCCTTTTTCTTTGCATTTATGAAAGTAGGTCAGCATGCTGCCTCACGCCTGTAATTCCAGCACTTTGGGAGGCCAAGGTGCATGGATTACTTGTGTCCAGGAGCTTGAGACCAGCCTGGCCAACATGATGAAACCCCATCTCTACTAAAAATACAAAAATTAGCCAGGTGTGGTGGCACGTGCCTATAATCCCAGCTACCCGGGAGGCTGAGGCATGGGAATTGCTTTGAACCCAGGAGGTGGAGGTTGCAGTGAGCTGAGATTGCACCATTGCACTCCATCCTGGGTGACAGAGTGACTGTTTCATTAAAAAAAAGAAAGTAAATGTGTACACAAATGTTTCTTTGTAGCTTTTGCCAACTTTACCTTTCTCCTTTCTTTCTGGGGGTGTGATAGGAAATTGACAGCACACAGAATGAGTGTGGAAAGAGAATAACCACGTGTTCCAAGGATCTTAAAAATTTACACCGAGATGTGTGTCAAAACCAACAACATTGTACGAGGTACAGTCTCATGTTTTCTGCCAGCTGACCAATATGTCTTGCTCTGTTTCCTCAGATCAATGTAACCACTGTGCGGGAATATCTGCCAGAAGGAGACTTTTCAATAATGACAGAGATGCTCAAAAAATTTTTGAGCTTCATGAATCTCACTGTAAGTAGCTTTTATGATTTTAAATTTAAGTATAATACATTGACAGTAGACATAAAAATACTATGGCCATAGTAAGTGGGAGCAAAAAGGGATTTTCTTCTAATTTTAATAATTGTGTTCTGTTTCTTCAAGGTAATTATTGCATGTTATGGCAAATAACTGTTTATCAAATCCACAATTTAATCTCGGTGTACTTTGATTTGTAGTGTTCAGTTTAGTAAATCTAGAGGCAAACTTTTATTTATACTTCTTAAAATCTGTTAAATATTAACTGTTACTTCCTTTCGCCTTCATCCCCCTTTCAGTGTGCTGTTGGAACAACTGGCCAGAAATCTATCTCTAGAGTGATTGAATATTTGGAACATTGCTAGCTGCTTTACCTTTGCTTCAGGTGCTCGGTAATGCTGGAGCTATCCTTAGACAAAGAAAAGTCAAGTTATGAAAGAAATCCTTGAAGATGTACCAAGAACATTCATCAGTATCATTCGTGTTTGGATTTTTAAGGCCACCTGATTTCTTCGTCATGCATTCGGCATTTGCTAAATGACAGTTACTACATCAATCTGCAACTATCAAAAATGAGGGAAAAGGTTCAGGCTGTTAACAATTCCATGCAGTATTTAAATACATTTACTTTGGCAGAGTTTATACCCTCCCCTTGTTTTCTTGCTTTATTCTGGGCAAGTTTGAAGGGGAAAATTTGTGCTGCTGTTAGTGCAACTGCTGTGTATGTTGAGCCACTGTTGTCATGCCAGCCAGGTGCAAAGGCAGCTTAGCTACTGAGGTAGCGAATGTTCTGAGGACATTCTAGACAACAGCTTAGTTCCTTTTTCAGGCTCATTTGCTTTTGCTTTTTTGTTGAATGATTCCAATCGTAAATAAAGCTTTTAATAATTTTGTGAATTTTTTGGTTGTTGTTCCCTGAACTACTGTCTATATTTAAAATTAGATGGAATCCAAAGATACATGGGATTAATAGTATATTTTTTTATTCTTGATTAGGTTTGGGTTATTGAACTACTTTTTACTTTTGAGACCACAACCATATTCAATATCATACCGTAATGTGTCATGCTGTAGACACAAGAAAAACAACAGTTTGAGGGAATATTGTATAAGATGATGTGCCCTGTTAAAGGAAGAGGCAAAATAGTCAAACCCAGAGTAGTTTACACTTAATGCTAGAGAGGCTCTTGAAACATTATTAGGTTTTGAGGAAAGACTCTCTAGATATATTTTCTAATGTTCAGTACAATAAATATAAGGAAGCTAAAACACCAATGTGGAATTCATGTTTTCAGATAACATGTATATTCTTCTATAGAGTGACAGGATCAATTGCATAAGCGCAAAGCCTTAAATTGCTGGTTTAGAGAAGACCCTTTTTTCATTCAGATCCTTTGTTCATAGAGCGGTTATTTGAAAAACAGTTATGGAACACAAAACATTTTATAGATTTAATGTCATAACATGGCAAATTTTTCTTGTATTTTTCAGACCACTGGTTGTACTTTTTTTTTTCTTTTCCTTTTTTATTGATTGGGCCTGAATACAGGCTTTCTAGAGATCTTTTTCATTAATACTTTAAATACTTTCAGGTAGTACACATCATGTTTCTTCATTGGATTTGTAAAACTTGAAGCCATAAAAATATTAGTTTGGTGTGTATTGGGGAAAATAGCTAAAAGTCTAATTTTTACCCATTTAGACTTTGTTATTTCCTTGTATAAAGTGACAAATCGGGGCTCTTGTATCAGTGCCAGCTGTAATGTTTTTAAATGCAGTGGCTGCCTTCTATTGTCTTCCTATTTTTGATAATGCAGATTGTTGGGAAATCTATAAGGAAGTAACTGATTCCAGGCAAATTGTTTTCTTTCTTCTACCCACCCCGACCCCTACCCATCACCTTTTAAGAACATACTACGCCAGTGTAACGTGGGAACCATTGAGATTGTATTTGCCCTGAGTATTAAAGCTAGCTTAGCAAAATACTTTTAAAAACATATTGGTAAATGATACCCATAAAATTAAATTAGTTTTATTTTAAAATGCAAAATACATTGATATTTATTAATCATTGGATTTAGGGAAAGGGACAGATTTTTGGTGAACCTGACTTGTGGCAGATGGTAAGGAATATTATAAAACATTTGGATGAGAACAATCAGGGCGAACTACATTTTTCTGTTACACTGGTAATCATTTGAAAATTGATTTACCTCAGTGTTTAACAGTTTTTTGTTTTGTTTTGTTTTTTAAATAATAACTAATTATCAAGCACTGATAGAGATGCAGATTTTGGTGGGGGGAGGTGGTGGGGGAGATAATCACTTCACCAACTGCAGTGCATTTGTGTGTTTTTAACCCTCAGAGAACTCTGCATTTTAGGGTACTTGAGGCTGACTTGCAAATTAACTAAAAGTTTTAAAGTAACCTTTTTTTCCATTGTAAATATTTCTGTAAATACTACCAATTGGAAATTAGAACAGTAGAGTACTTTTCTGAATCCAATCCTATTTTTATTTTATACAGTATTTCTCAGCTGTGATCTTTGGAGCAAAAGCCAACGGCAGGAAAAATAGTTTGTACCAGTTTCATGAAGTATGTCTTTGGGTTTTTGTAAATAATTTTAACTCAAATAAAATTGCTACTTTCAATACACATGTTGTCTTTAACATAAGTCTATTGGAGGACAAAAGTGTCACAAACTTCATATATAGCTGACTCTAATGGGAAATACACTATCACTTAACACACATTTAACCAATTTTTGTTAAATATTTTATTTCTACATGTTTTTAATAATACTTATCTGAATATAATGTGAACTCAACAACTCAGGCCAATTAGGGACTGGATTTTCACTTAGGCCCTTGACATACTTACTGTTGTGATTTAGGTATTTTTTGCTCCTATGAGTATGATCCAGGACTTATTTGCTTCTGAGGTTTTACACTGCTTTTTAGTTTTTTTAGTTTAAGTTTTCTTCTTAATTGTCAGTCCTTAGGCCTCCTGCATTTACAAGTAGATTCCTCAACCTCTCCTTTACTGCTTTTAGCCACAAAACTAAATTGAAGGATCTCTCCTGGGAGTTTCCATCTACTCTCCCCACTTAAACATGAGTATATAAGAGTGGTTTCAGGATGCAGGCTATGGATATAGAAAGACAAATCACACATGAAATTTGAATCCTTTTTCTGATACATGTTTATTGACTTTGAGTAAATTCTTGGACCATTAAGCTTGTTTCCTCAAAACAGGAAAAGTAGGGATAGTACCTATCGTGGTTGTGAAAATTAAGTCAGTACATGTGAAGCATTAGCACAACGTTCTAAACTTAGGATGACCGGGCACAGTGCCTCACACCTGTAATCCCAGCACTTTTGGGAGGCTGAGGTGGGCAGATCACTTGAGGTCAGGAGTTCAAGACCAGCATGGCCAACATGGTGAAACTGGTCTCTAATAAAAATACAAAAATTGGCCAGGCATGGTGATGCACACTTGTAATCCCAGCTATTTGGAAGGCTGAGGCAGGAGAATTGCTTGAACTCAGGAGGCGGAGGTTGCACTAAGCTAAGATCGTACCACTGCACTCCAACTTGGGAAACAGAGCAAGATGCCGTCTGAAAAAATAAAAAGTAACCTTAACTTGGCAATGGTAGCTTTTATCGTCTCACTGTTTTCTATCAGGAAGGTGAAATGCTCTAAACAATGGGGTAGCATATTGTTATATTACTGAGGTCAGTGGGGCTTGGGTTACTTTAACAGCAACTCTACAATTGCTGTTTTCAAATTGATCTTGTTAATATCTTGTTCATGATTAATAAGGAGGGAATTGAACAAACTTCAGTATTAAAGTATTTCAAGCATGGTGGTGGGGCGCGGTGGCTCATGTCTGTAATCCCAGCACTTAGGGAGGCCGAGGTGGGTGGATCACGAGGTCAAGAAATCGAGACCATCCTGGCCAACATGGTGGAAACCGTGTCTCTACTAAAAATACAAAAATTAGCTGGGCGTGATTGCGCATACCTGTAGTCTCAGCTACTTGGGAGGCTGAGGCAGTAGAATCGCTTGAACCCGGAAGGCGGAGGTTGCAGTGAGCCAAGATCGCACCACTGCATTCCAGCCTGGGCGACAGAGCGAGACTCCATCTCAAAAGTATTTTAAGCGTGTCCTTCAGGTTTTTTCTTGGATGTAGAACGGATTGAAAGAGGCTTGCACAATTCCCTGTCATGGTCTCCTGACATTGGATGTGTAGATGAATAACTTTATGGATAATGTCTTTGAACAAAGAATTTGAATAAATACTGAGTGTTTTGGTCAAACCTCTTTCCCTGTTTAACCTGTGTGTGCAGTTTGAATACTCCAAATGCCATGTACTGGCTTAAGGAGCCAGTTGAGTTTATAAAACCACATCTGTATACTGCCTAGTTGTTAGTTATAAGAAGCTGTCTTGCTATCTAGAATTGTATTATAGTGAATGTAGGTAAATGTAGCTATCCTCTTGCAAAAATTGTTAAGTAGATTGTCATATATTAAAGGTGCCTATCATAACGCCTAGAGTAACGAGTAAAATACAATGCAGACGCATATAGCTGGAGCTGCCAGAGGAAATTAAAAGAAACACTGGAAAATATTTGATTAATCAGAGGAAGGCAGGGAAGGAGTAACTAACAAAAACGAACAAGAAAAGTAGAAAACAAGAAGCAGGACAAATGTAAATAAGCAAAACATACTTTCCTTGTAAGGAATAAGCCAAAGATGTCCACTAAGCCTAATGACATGAATAATTATATTAAATGTAAATACACTAAAAGGCAGAGATTGTCAAACTGAACAGCCAAGAGACACTAAATACAAATATACAAATGGTATGAAAGTAAAAGGATAGGAAAAGATGTACCGTGCAAATACTAATCACAAAATTGGAGTGGCTGTATTATCAGACAAGATGGACTTTAAGACAAGGGAATATTAACCAGATCTATTAAGGGGAAAGGGTCTCTAACAGGAAGAAATAACAATTCTGCCTGTGCATCTAATACCTGATAGACCTTTTATACTACATGCAGTTAAAAATTTAAAGGAGAAATAGACAAAGTGACATCATAGTTTGATATTTCACCCTTTGGAATTAATAGGATACATAGATATATATATGATATATATCAGTAAGGATAGAGAAGCTCTGACAGTATCAACTATCTTGACATAATTGACATTTATAAAACATTACACTGAGCATATTTTTCAACTGCACAAAAAATTTTCACAGACCATCTGGTGGATCATAAAACAAGTCTCAATGAATTTAAGATGACTGAAATCTTAAAGGGGATATATCTTCACCCCAGGGAATTAAATCAGAAGTCAATACAGTATCTAGAAAACTTTAAAAAATAATACACTTCCTAGTAGTCTTTGAAGGGGAATTAGAAAGTTTAATGATCTGAATGACAAAATACAACATATCAAAATTTGTAGAATACACTTAAAGCAGTGCTTAGAGGAAAATTAAGAAGGCTTAAATTATCCTAATTTCTATGTGAAGCTAGATGAACAATTAAACCTAAAGTAAATTGAAGGAAAAAAATATGAGCAGAAATTAATAAAAGACAAGTAATAGAAAAATTTTACCAAAGCCAAAAGATGATTCTTTGAAGTTAATAAAACTGATAAATCCTTAGCAAGACTAATTAAGAAAGAAAAACACCCAAATTATCAACGTCAGAAATAAAAGATGGAATACAGATGCTATAGGTATAAAGGGATACATAATTTTAAAATTTTTATAATTAAAAGATTTTTATTACTTAATAGAGACAAGGTCTTGCTTTGTTGCTCAGGCTGGTCTTGAACTACTGAGCTCTGATCCTCCTACCTTGGTTTCCTAAAGTGCAAGCATTACAGACGTGAGCCACCACACCCGGTCAGATAAAGAATTTTATGAATAACTTAAGCCAGTAAATTTTACAAATTAAATGAACAAATTCCTTGCAAAACAAACATACCAAAACTGACTCAAGGAACAGAAAGCCTCAATAGCCCTATATTCAAAACAATTGAATTTGTACTTTAAAATCTACAAATAAGTCCTGTCCCAGAAGACTTCATTGATGCATTACATGAAACACAAGGAAGAATTAATATCTGTCTTACATAGAAAGTAGAGATGGGAATACTTATCAAATCAGTGTATAAGGCTTACCTATATATCCCCAATACAAAACGCAGACAAAGATATGGCAAGGAAAAAAATAGCAACATTTTATAGATGTAAAATATCTAACAAAGTATTACAAAATCAAATCCATTATATAAAAAGTATAATACATCACAACAAGGTATTTATGAAAGGAGTGCAAAATTGTTTTATTATCCTTTAGATACAGAAAAACCGTTTTCCAAAATGCAACACCTATTCATGGTTAAGAAACAAAAAAGCAACAACACAGTGCCTCACGCCTGTAATCCCAGCGCTTCGGGAGGCCAAGGCAGATGAATTGCTTGAGCCCAGGAGTTCGAGACCAGCCTGGGCCACATGGCAAAATCCCTTCTCTATAAAAAATACAAAATTAGCCAGGTGTGGTAGTGTGCGCCTGTGGCCCCAGCTACTTGGCAGCTACTAAGGCAGAAGAATTGCATGAGCACAGGAGGTTGAGGCTGCAGTGAGGCGTGATCACACCACTGCCCTACAGCCTGGGTGACAGAATGAGACTGTCTCAAAAAAAGAGAAAGAAATAGGAACTAATATTGATTCCCCCCCAGAAGAGAGCATGTTTGAAAAGTGTACAATATAATTAAACATGATGAGTCACTGAATACTTTCCTCTGAAAATCAAAAACAAGGCAGTCCAATATCAACACTTCTACTTTGTTTAAAAGCAGAATTGACAAGCGGATTCTAAGATTCACATGGAAATGCAAAGGACGTAAAATAGTAAAAATAATCCTGAAGAATAACAAAGCTGGAGGACATACACTATTGACCTTTCAGTTTCACGGTGAAATCACAATGGTCAAGACCATGTGATATTGGCATGAGGACAAGATCAATACAATGAAGGCAGAGCCTAGAAATAGGTCAACAGATACAAGGTCAACTGATTTTTGACAGAGGCACCAGAGCAATTTAATGTAGAAATTAAAATATTTTTAACAAATGGTTATGAAACAAGTGAATATCCATATTTAAAAAAAAAAAAAAACTTGACCCTTACCTCATGCTAAACAAAAATTAATTCCAGATGGATCATAGATCTCAATGTAAAAGCTAAAACTATAAAGCTACTATAAAAAGAAAGCACGAGGCCACGCGTGGTGGCTCATGCCTGTAATCCCAGCACTTCGGAAGGCCGAGGCCAGCAGATTGCCTGAGCTCAGGTGTTGGAGACCAGCCTGGGCAACACAATAAAACTCCGTCTCTACTAAAATACAAAAAATTAGCCAGGCGTGACAGCCTGTGCCTGTAGTTCCAGCTACTTGGGAGGCTAGGGTGGAAGGATCACCTGAGCCCAGGAGATGGAGGCTGCAGTGAGTGGAGATCAGGCCACTGTACTCCAGCCTGGGAGATAGAGCCATACCTCGTCTCAAAAATAAAATAAAAATTGGTCGGGCACAGTGGCTCATGCCTGTAATCCCAGCACTTTGGGAGGCCGAGGCGGGTGGATCACGAGGTCAGGAGACTGAAACCATCCTGGCCAACATGGTGAAACCCTGTCTCTACTAAAAATACAAAAATTAGCTGGGTGTGGTGGCTCGCGCCTGTAATCCCAGTCACTGGGGAGGCTGAGGCGGGAGAATCGCTTGAACCCGGGAGGCGGACATTGCAGTGAGCAGAGATCGCACCACTGCACTCCAGCCTGGCGACAGAGTGAGACTCCGTCTAAAAAAAAAAAAAAAAAAAAAAAAAAAAATTGAAAAACCCCTAAATTACAATGAGATACTATTGTATATTCAGTAGAATGGCCAGTTCAAAAGATGACAACACCAAATGGTGGCACATGAACAACTGGAACTTTTTTTTAATGCTGTTGGGAATGTAAAATCGTAACACTATTTTGGAAGAGTTTTGTCAATTCCTTGTGAGGTTAAAGTTATACCCGTCTGGACTGAGTGCACTGGCGCATGCCTGCAATCCCAGCACTTTGGGAGGTGGTGGCAGGAGAATCACTTGAGGCCAAGAGTTCAAAACCAGCCTGGGCAATGTGGTGAGACCTCATCTCTGCCATTGTATGATTGATTGATTGATATAGATAGATAGATAGATAGATAGATAGATAGATAGATAGATAGATAGATAAAAGCTGGGCATGGTGGCACATGCCTGTAGTCCCAGCTGAGGCAGGAGGATTGCTTGAGCCGAGGAGGTTGAGGCTACAGTACCTGCGATTGCACACTGCACTCCAGCTTGGGCCACAGCTAAATATATATATATCTGTCCTTCAACTTAACAGTTTCACTTTATCCAGGAGAAATGAAAATATTCAACAGAAAAAGTTGTGGAAAATGTTCATAGTCATATCAACAAATAGCCAAACACTGGAAACAACTCAAATGTCCATCCACAGACAAAAAACAAATTGATAGATTCATGCAATAATATACTACTTAGTAATAAAGAGGAATGAATTACTTTTTAAATAAACATGAAGAAATTTCACATTCATAACGCTGAGTGGAAGAAGCTGAATTTTCAAAATACATATAATACAGCCATGTGCAGTGGCTCACACCTGCAATCCCAGTGTTTTGGGAGGACAAGGTGGGAGAATCGCTTGAGACCATGAATTTGAGACTTATAATATGCATCAATTTATACAAAATGATAGAACAGGCAATATTATCTCAGGTGAAACATTCAGAACAATTTATTTAAAAGACAGTAATAAGCAGTTAAATGAAAACTTCTATATGCTTAGAAATGTAAAAAGCACAACCCAATAACTCATGAGTTAAATCAATTATAATTTTGTTGTTGTTGTTGTTTAGATGGAGTCTTGCTCCGTCACCCAGGCTGGAGAGCAGTGGTGCGATCTTGGCTCACTGCAACCTCCAGCTCCTGGGTTCAAGTGATTCTCCTGCCTCACCCTCCCGAGTAGCTGGGATTACAGGTGCACGCCATCATACCCAGTTAGTTTTTGTATTGTTAGTAGAGACAGGGTTTCACAGGTTGGCCAGGCTGGTCTCGAACTCCTGACCTCAAGTGATCCGCCCACCTCAGTCTCCCAAAGTGCTGGGATTTACAGGTGTGAGCCACCACACCTGGCCATAATTTTTTTTTTTTTTTTTTTAATTAGAACTAGGCTGGTGACAGTGGGTCACACCTATAATCTCAGAACTTTTAGGAGGCTGAGGCAGGTGGATCACCTCAGCCCAAGAGTTCGAGACCATCCTGGGGAACATGGTGAAACCCCATCTCTATGAAAAATACAAAATTAGCCAGGTGTGGTGGCATACGCCTGTATTCCCAGCTACTTGATAGGCTGAGCAGGGAGGATCACTTGAATCCGGGAGGTACAGATTGCAGTGAGCCCTGATTGATCCACTGCACTCCAGCCTAGGTGAAAGAGTGAGACCCTGTCTAAAAAAAATACATATTTTAATTTAAAAAATAAATTAGAACTGGATGATAATGAAAATAAAATATATCAAAAGTCATGATGCAGGGCGCGGTGACTCATGCCTGTAATCCCAGTACTTTGGGAGGCCGAGGCGGGCAGATCACTTGAGGTCAGGAGTTCAAGACCAGCCTGGTCAACATGGTGAAACCCTGTCTCTACTGAAAATACAAAATTAGCTGGGTGTGGTGGCACATGCCTGTAATCCCAGCTACTTGGGAGGCTGAAGCAGGAGAATTGCTTGAACCCGGGAGGCGGAGGTTGCAGTGAGCCGAGATCATGCCATTGCACTCTAGTTTGGGCAACAAGAACAAAACTCCTTCTCAAAAAAAAAAAAAAAAAAAAAAAAAAAAAAAAAAAAAAAACCAGTCATGGGATGCAGCAAAATTTTTTACATGCTTATATTTGAAAGACGGAATGACTAAAATTGTAAAGTACATATTATTCATCTTAAAGACAGTAACAACAATAGAATAAACTCTTAATAAGTAGAACGAAGAAGATAATGGCAAATTTTTAAAAATTGGTGAGAAAAGGATTCTTTGAAAAGTCTAAATTTTGAGTATGCTGACCAAGAAGGAAGAATACAATACAAATTACAAAAGTAAGTATAAAAATCAATACATGTGGGTTGGGCGTGGTGGCTCACACCTGTAATCCCAGCACTTTGGGGGGCCGAGGCGGGCAGATCACAAGGTCGGGAGTTTGAGACCAGCCTGTCTAACATGGTAAAACCCTGTTTCTATTAAAACTACAAAAAATTAGCCAGGTGTGGTGGCACGTGCCTGTAATCCCAGCTACTTGGGAGACTGAAGCAGGAGCTTTGCTTGAACCCAGGAGGCAGAGGTTGCGCCAAGTCGAGATTGAGCCATTGCTCTCCAGCTTAGGCAACAAGAGCGAAACTCCATCATAAAAGAAAAAAAAAAAATCAATACATGCTATCCTGTATGAAATAAATAAATAAATAAATATTAAAAAGACAATATATGAGTACAGAAACACTAGACATTTAAAAAGTTTTAACTAAATACTCTGAATAAATGCATGCTAATGAATTTATGACTTAAATGAAGTCATATTCCTAGAATAATATAGCAAAAAGGAAAAACCTGGCCAGATGTGGTGGCTCATGCCTGCAATCCCAGTACTTTGGGAGGCTGAGGTGGGTGAATCACATGAGGTCAGGAGTTCAAGACTAGCCTGGGCAACATGGTGAAACTTTGTCTCTACTAAAAATACAAAAATTAGCCTCATGTGGTGGCACGCGCCTGTAATCCCAGCTATTTGGGAGGCTGAGGTACAAGAATCCCTCGAACCTGGGAGTTAGAGACTGCAGTGAGCCAAGATCATGCCACGGCACTCCAGCCTGGGTAACAGAGCAAGAATGTCTCAAAAAAGAAAAAAGAAACCCGACACAAAAAGGGACAGAGTTTTACAATTTCTCAAGAAATTGAATCAGTATTATTAAAAGATTTCAAAACACACATGACACGAAGTCCATGGTTTTGAAAGTAATTTCCACTAAATTATCAAGAAATAATTTCAATCTTATACAAATTCTTCTGGAGCATTGAAAAAGAGGGAACTCAGAAACTCCCCTAAATATTCAATGAAGGCTATATAACGATAAAAATAAGAAAAGGACAAGAAGAGAAAGATAAATTTCAGGGTAATCTCCTTAATAACCATAGATAATAAATTCCTTTACAATATGTTAGAAAATTGAGTCCAGAAATGTATAAAAAGCTAATACAATGTCCAAGTTGAATTCATCACAAGAATGCAATGGTGAATTAACATTACAATAATCAACAAATGTAACTTATCACATAAATGAAGAAAATAATGAGGTCTTCTCAGTGAAAGCACAAAAAGCATTTAATTAATTTTAAATAATATTCAAAGATAAATATACAAACTACACAAATTAAATGACTAAATAAAAGAAAGTTTTAAAGATTGACACTAATTACATAAATTCAAAGATACTCAAAGAACAAATGTTTTAGCAGAGTAGGAATAGAAGCGAACTTCTTTGAAGCAATTGAAGGTATCTATTTAAAATCTACAGAAATATTCTACCTTAGTAGTAAAATCTTAGCAGCATTTGCTTTAGAATTAGGAATAAAACAAGGATTTCCAGTGAGAGTACTCCTATTTAAAACAATAGCAGAGGTGTCAGCTAATGTGATAAGATAAATACAGACATAAAAGTGAAAGGATGAAATTAAACCTGAAATTATTTGCAGATGATATGATTATCTATATAGAAAATCCAAATTTATAGAGAATTTGTTAGATATAAAAAGACAGTTTAGCAATATGGCCAGATATAATTTCAGAAAAAACAGATGACAAAAGAATTCAGACCAACCATCTTGCTAAAGACAAATCACTGGAAGAAATACTTTTTAAAAGTCTCTTAAAAATGCACTGAAGCCGAGCGTGGTGGCTCACGCCTATAATCCCAGCACTTTGGGAGGCTGAGGTGGGTGGATCACCTGAGATCAGGAGTTGGAGACCAGCCCGGCCAACCTGGTGAAACCCCGTCTCTACTAAAAATACAAAAATTAGCTGGTGTGGTGGCTCACGTCTGTAATCCCAGCTACTCAGGAGACTAAGGCAGGAGAATCGCTTGGATCCGGGAGGCGGAGATTGCGAGCTGAGATTGTGCCACTGCACTCCAGCCTGGGCACAGAGTAACACTCCAGCTCAGAAAAAAAAAAAAAAAAAAAAAAAAGTAGGCAAAAGATTTCAACAGGTACTTCATTAAAGAAAATATAAGCAAGATAAGCAAGTGCAAGAAAAAAGTCCTAAACATCATTAGTCTTTAGGGAAATAAAGATTAAAAAAATAAAGATTAAAATGATAGTGTACAACTCATACATATTAGAATGCCTAAAATTAAAAGACTGAACACACCAAGTGTTGGCAAAAAGGTGAAGCAACTGGAACTTTCTTTTTTAATTTTTATGGCTACATAATAGTTTTACATATTTATGGGGTACATGTGATATTTTGATACAAGTGTACACTGTGTGATGACCAAATCAAGGTAATTAGAATATCCCTCAACTCAAACATTTAGCATTGCTTTGTGCTGGGAACATTCCAAATCTACTCTTGTAGTTATGTTGAAATATACAATAAATTATTGTTAATGATAGTTGCCCTATTGTGCTACCAAACACTCAATGTTATTCTTACCATCTAACTATATTTTTGCAGCACTAATCACATGCTTTAATTCCATCATCCATTAACCAGCTCCTTTTTATCCTCCCCCAGTGCTGTGCTTCCCAGCCTCTAGTCACCATCATTCTACTATCTACCTCCATGAGATCAATTTTCTTAGCTCCCCCATCAGTGAGAACATGAGATACTTGTCTTTCTCCACCTGGCTTATTTCACTTAACATAATGTTCTCTAGTTCCATCCATGTTGTTGCAAATGACAGGATTTTACTTTTTTATTATTATTTTTTTGAGACAGAGTCTTGCTCTGTTGCCAAGGCTGGAATTCAGTGATGTGATCACAGCTCACTGCAGCCTTGACCTCCTGGGCTCAAGTTATCCTCCTGTCTTACCCTCCCAAAGTATTGGGATTACAGGTGTGAACCAGCATGCCTAGCAATGTTATTCTTTTCTATGACTGAATAATATTCCACTGTGTATCTATATCACATTTTCTTTTTCTTTTCTTTTTGTTTTATTTTCTGAGATGGAGTCTCACTCTGTCACCCAGGTTGAGTGCAGTGGCATGATCTCAGTTCACTGCAACCTCCGCCTGCCCAGTTCAAGCGAGTCTCCTGCCTCAGCCTCCCCAGTAGCTGAGATTACAGGTGCATGCCACCACACCAGGCTAATTTTTGTATTTTTAGTAGAGACGGGGTTTCTCCGTGTTGGCTAGGCTGGTCTTGAACTCCTGACCTCAGGTGATCTGCCCGCCTTGGCCTTCCAAAGTGCTGGGATTACAAGTGTGAGCCACTGTGCCTGGTCACCACATTTTCTTTATCCATTTATCTGTTAGTAGACCCAGTGGAATTGTTGATTCCATATCTTGGCTATTGTGAACAGTGCTGCAATAAACACGAGAGTGCAGATATAACTCCAGTATACTGATTTCCTTTCTTTTGGGTAGATACTCAACAGTGGGATTGAACCGTTAATGGGTGTGTTACCTGATGTACCCAGCAAGTTAATACCCTGAGAATGTTAATATTCTTCGGGTTGCAGCAGAGAAAGAGGTTTAATTATAGGGTCACCGAACGAGGAGATGGGAAGAAAGTTCAAATGCCTTTCTCTGAGGAGTTTGGGGCTAAGGTATTTAAGGGCTCTGGAGTGAGCTGAAGTGTGGGGATCATTGGTCCAGGAGGGAAGGGTGAAGTCATAGGATAAGATGAAGAAATAATTCTCATGTTGATTCTATTCCTCCGTGGGGGTCTTTAAACTGGTTGGCATCAGCTGTTTTGGTGGAATTGGGGATCTGAAAAACATCTTGAGCAATTCTTAAACAATAGTCTCATGATTTTAACATCAGTTCTGTCTCTACAGGAACAAGGTGAATGCAAATAGTCAGACTCTGGTGCTACAGGAACCTCTGGTTACAAGGACGTGGGCCAAAGTGCAGCCTGATTAGAACTCCATTTCTGTCCAGAATTCTTCTTAACCCTGTGAGAATAACTACAGGAGTCCTGGATCATATGGTAGTT
The DNA here is from genome assembly GCF_007565055.1 of Rhinopithecus roxellana. Taxonomy (NCBI): domain Eukaryota; kingdom Metazoa; phylum Chordata; class Mammalia; order Primates; family Cercopithecidae; genus Rhinopithecus; species Rhinopithecus roxellana. The sequence continues at coordinate 5,479,850 of NC_044559.1, forward strand.
CTATTTCTAGTTTTTCTAGGAACCTGTTTTCCACAGTGGCTGTACTAGTTTACGTTCCCTCCAGCAGTGTACCAGTTCTCCATAGCCTTGCCGGCATTGTCAGTTTTGGTTTTTGATAATAGCCATTTAAACTGGAGTGAGATGATCTCTCATTGTGGTTTTGATTTGTGTTTCTCTGATGATGTTGAGCATTTTTTTCTTTTTCTTTTCTTTCTTTCTTTCTTTCTTCTTCTTCTCCTTCTTCTTCTTCTTCTTCTTCTTCTTCTTCTCTTCTTCTTCTTCTTCTTCTTCTTCTTCTTCTTCTTCTTCTTCTTCTTCTTCTTCTTCTTCTTCTTCTTCTTCTTCTTCTTCTTCTTCTTCTTCTTTTTTTATAGAGACGGGATTTCACCATATCACCCAGGCTGGTCTTGAACTCCTGGGCTCAAGCAATCCTCCTGCCTAATCTTCCCAAAGTGCTGGGATTACAAGCATGAGCTACTGCACCTGACCTAGTTTTTTTTTTTTTTTTTTTTTTTTTTAATAGAGATGGGGGGCATTTTTTCATATACCTGTTGGCCATTTGTATGTCTTCTTTTGAAAAATGTGTAATCAGATCTACTCCCATTTAAAAACCTGATTCCTTGTATTTTTTCTATTGGGTTGTTTGGATTCCTTATGTATTCTGGTTATTTTAGTCCCATGTCAGTTGAAGAGTTTGCAAATATTTTCTCTTATTCTGTAGGTTGTCTCTCCCCTTTGTTGATTGTTTCCTTTGCTGTGCAGAAGTGTTTTAGCTTGATGTGATCCAATTTACCCATTTTTGCTTTGATTGCCATGATTCTGAGGTCTTACTCAAGAAATCCTTGTCCAGACCAATGTCCTGAAGCATTTCCTCAATGTTTTTTCCTAGTAGTTTTATAGTTTCAGGTCTTACATTTAAATCATTAATCAATTTTGATTTAATTTTGGTATATGGCGAGATATAGGGGTCTAGTTTTGTTCTTGTGCATACGGATATCTGGTTTACCAGACACCATTTGTTGAAAAGACTGTCCTTTCCCCAGTGTATGTTCCTGCTACCTTTGTTGAAAATGAGTTGACTGTAAATGCATGGATTTATTGGAGTTTTATACTCTGCTGGTGGGGAGTGTGAAGTGGAAGAACCACTTCGGAAAACACTTTGCCAGTTTCTTTTTTTTACTTTCTTTCTTTTCTGCTTTATTCTTTCTTTCTTTTTCTTTTCTTTTCTTTTTTTTCTTGGAGAAAGGGTCTTGCGTTGCAATCCAGGCTGGAGTACAGTGACATGACCTTGGCTCACTGCAGCCTCAACCTCTTAGGTTCAAGCGATCCTCCTACCTCAGTCTCTCAAGTAGCTGGGAGTACAGAAGCATATCATGATGTCTGGTTAATTTTTTGTATTTTTTGAAGGGACAGAGTTTCACCATTTTGCCCAAGCTGGTTTCAAACTCCTGAGCTTAAGCAATCCACCTGCCTTGGCCTCCTAAAGTGTTGGGATTACAGGTGTGAGCCACTGCCCTGGCCTGTTTGTCAGTTTCTTAAACACACACTGTCTATATCACCCATACATTTCACTGCTAGGTATTTACTGAAGACAAACGAAAGCACACTTTCATACAAAGACTTGCTGGTTCAAGATATTGATCATGGGGGAGGCTGTGCATGTTGCAGGCACGGGGGTACCTAGGAAATCTCTGCACCTTCCACTCAATTTTCCTGTAAAACTAAAACTACTTTAAAAAATTAAGTCTATTTTTTTTTTTTTTTTTGAGATGGATTCTCACTCTGTGGCCCAGGCTGGAGTGCAATGGCTTGACCTCAGCTCACCGTAACCTCCACCTCCTGGGTTCAAGTGATTCTCCTGCCTCAGCCTTCTGAGTAGCTGGGATTACAGGTGAGTGCCACCATGCCCAGCTAATTTTTGTAGTTTTATTAGAGACAAGGTTTTACCATGTTGGCCAGCCTGGTCTTGAACTTGTGACCTTGGGATCTGCCCACATCAGCCTCCCAAAGTGCTGGGATTACAAGCATGAGCCACCACAGCTGGCCATAATTTTTTTTTAAATTAGAACTAGGCTGAGCATGGTGGCTCACACCTGTAATCTCAGCACTTTTGGGAGGTCAAGGCGGGTGGATCACTTTATCCCAGGAGTTCAAGACCATCCTGGGCAACATGGTGAAACCCCATCACTATGAAATATACAAAATTAGTCGGATATGGTGGCATACGCCAGTAGTCCCAGCTACTTGAGAGACTGACAGGGGAGGATCACCTGAACCCAGGAGGTGGAGGTTGCAGTGAGCCCTGATTGAGCCACTGAACTCCAGCCTAGGTGAAAGAGTGAGATCCTGTCTAAAAAAATAAAAAATAAAAAATTTAATTTCATTAAAAAAACATTAGAACTGGATAATGAAAATAAAATATATGAAAAGTCATGGTGCGGGGCACGGTGGCTCACACCTGTAATCTCAGTACTTTGGGAAGCCAGGGTGGGTGGATCACTTGACTCCAGGAGTTCACGACCAGCCTGGGCAACACAGTGAAGCCCTGCCTCTACAAAATACACCAAAACATTAGCTGGGGTGGTGGCATGTGTCTGTAGTTCTAACTGCTTGGGAGGCTGAGATGAGAGGATTGCGTGAGCCTGGGGAGGTCAAGGCTGCAATAAGCCATGGTCACGCCAATGCCCTCCAGCCTGGGAGACAGAGTGAGACCTTGTCTCAATAAAAAATACATTGACTGGGTGCCTACTATGCGTCAGGCCCTGTTCTGGGCACTGGAATTTAGCAGTAATGAAAGACACAAAACTCCTGCCTTCATGAAGCTCACATGCTAGCAGATACATAATAAAAATATGCTATGTGGCAGTGAGAAGAGGCGGTGAGAGGTAGTCAGATTCTGGGCATAATTTGAAATGGAAATGAGGGGTAATAAATGAATTATATAAAGGGAAGTGGTGTCACAGTTATTCCGTATTTGGTGCCTAGGAGCTCAGTGAAGGGAACTGAGCTATGAAAGGCTCATGAGTTACATACATGTTGGTGGGGAGGGTCTCAGGGTTTAGTTTCTATATATGATGTAGGAGATGCCTGTGAGACATCCAAGGGGAAAGGGTGGATGGGCGCCTGGATGTGTATGTTTAGGAAATGTTAGGATTGAAGCTACAAATTTGGGAGTCATCAACACGTAGGTGGTGTTCCAAGTCATGAGTCTTGGTGGTCTTATGGGTTATTTCAGTGTTGGAGGTGGGCTTAGTTGGGCCCTCCTCCCTCATGAATGGCTTGGTGCCCTCTCTGCGGTAATGAGTGAGTTCTCATTGTATCAGTTCACGTGAGATCTGGTTGTTGAAAAGAGCCCAGTGCCTCCCTCCCTATTCTCTTGCTCCCTCTCTTACCATGTGACATCTCTGCTCCCTCTCTGCCTTTTGCTTTGACTGGAAACTTCCTGAGCCTTCACCAGAAGGAGATGCTGGCACCGTGCTTCTGGTACAGCCTGCCAAACTGTGAGCCATAGAAACCTCTTTTCTTGATTACCCACCCTCAGGTACTCCTTTATAGCAATGCAAAACAGATGAATGCACCTTCCTATAAAGAAAACACTTGGCCCGTTTACTTTTACTGGTGAGTTTTCCAACATTTTAAGAAAAAAGTAACAACAGTGCTATACAAAACTCTTTAAGGAAATAGAAAAAGAGGAAATACTTTTCCAACACATTTTATGAGACCCATTTGTCCCTGACACCAAACCCTGATGTGGACATTGTAAGAAAGAAAGATTGTACTGTAGTCCAAACTTTCATGCCTTGGATGTGAAATGGTAATAAAATGTTAGCCAGTAAATTACAGCAATATATAAAAATGTGCCTGGATGCAGGTGGCTCACTCACACCTGTAATCCCAGCACTTTGGGATGCCAAGGCGGGTAGATCACCCGAGGTCAGGAGTTTGAGACTAGCCTGACCAACATGGTGAAACCCTGTCTCTACTAAAAGCCAGGCTTGGTGGCAGGCACCTGTAATCCCAGCTACTTGGCAGGCTGAGGCAGGAGAATTGCTTGAATCTGGGAGGCCGAGGTTGCAGTGAGCTAAGATCACGTGACTGCACTCCAGCCTGGTTGACAGAGTGACACTCCCTCTCAAAAGAGAGAAAAACAAAAAGTGGGGGCGGAGCAAGATGGCCGAATAGGAACAGCTCCAGTCTCCAACTCCCAGCGCGAGCGACACAGAAGACCGGTGATTTCTGCATTTTCAACTGAGGTACTGGGGTCATCTCACTAGGGAGTGCCGGACAATCGGTGCTGGTCAGCTGCTGCAGCCTGACCAGCGAGAGCTGAAGCAGGGCGAGGCATCGCCTCACCTGGGAAGTGCAAGGGGGAAGGGAATCCCTTTTCCTAGCCAGGGGAACTGAGACACACAACACCTGGAAAATCGGGTAACTCCCACCCCAATACCGCGCTTTAAGCAAACGGCCACACCAGAAGAATATATCCCTCACCTGGCCGGGAGGGTCCCATGCCCACGGAGCCTCCCTCATTGTTAACACAGCAGTCTGCGGCGATCTAACCGCAAGGCAGCAGCGAGGCTGGGGGAGGGGCGCCCGCCATTGCTGAGGCTTAAGTAGGTAAACAAAGCCGCTGGGAAGCTCGAACTGGATGGAGCTCACAGCAGCTCAAGGAAACCTGCCTGTCTCTATAGACTCCACCTCTGGGGGCAGGGCTCAGCTAAAAAAACAACAGGGGAAGCAGCAGAGGCCTGAGCAGACGCGAACGACTCTGTCTGACAGCTTTGAAGAGAGCAGTGGATCTCCCAACACGGAGGTTGAGATCTGAGAATGGACAGACTGCCTGCTCAAGTGGGTCACTGACCCCTGAGTAGCCTAACTGGGAGACATCCCCCACTAGGGGCAGTCTGACACCCCACACCTCACAGGGTGGAGTACACCCCTGAGAGGAAGCTTCCAAAGGAAGAATCAGACAGGTACACTCGTTGTTCAGCAATATTCTATCTTCTGCAACCTCTGCTGCTGATACCCAGGCAAACAGGGTCTGGAGTGGACCTCAAGCAATCTCCAACAGACCTATAGCTGAGGGTCCTGACTGTCAGAAGGAAAACTATCAAACAGGAAGGACACCTATACCAAAACCCCATCAGTACGTCACCATCATCAAAGACCAGAGACAGATAAAACCACAAAGATGGGGAAAAAGCAGGGCAGAAAAGCTGGAAATTCAAGAAATAAGAGCGCATCTCCCCCTGCAAAGGAGCGCAGCCCATCGCCAGCAACGGATCAAAGCTGGTCGGAGAATGACTTTGACGAGATGAGAGAAGAAGGCTTCAGTCCATCAAACTTCTCAGAGCTAAAGGAGGAATTACGTACCCAGCGCAAAGAAACTAAAAATCTTGAAAAAAGAGTGGAAGAATTGACAGCTAGACTAATTAATGCAGAGAAGGTCATAAACGAAATGACAGAGATGAAAACCATGACACGAGAAATACGTGACAAATGCACAAGCTTCAGTAACCGACTCGATCAACTGGAAGAAAGAGTATCAGCGATTGAGGATCAAATGAATGAAATGAAGCAAGAAGAGAAACCAAAAGAAAAAAGAAGAAAAAGAAATGAACAAAGCCTGCAAGAAGTATGGGATTATGTAAAAAGACCAAATCTACGTCTGATTGGGGTGCCTGAAAGTGTGGAGGAAAATGGAACCAAGTTGGAAAACATTCTTCAGGATATCATCCAGGAGAACTTCCCCAACCTAGTAGGGCAGGCCAACATTCAAATTCAGGAAATACAGAGAACGCCACAAAGATACTCCTCCAGAAGAGCAACTCCAAGACACATAATTGCCAGATTCACCAAAGTTGAAATGAAGGAAAAAATCTTAAGGGCAGCCAGAGAGAAAGGTCGGATTACCCACAAAGGGAAGCCCATCAGACTAACAGCAGATCTCTCGGCAGAAACTCTACAAGTCAGAAGAGAGTGGGGGCCAATATTCAACGTTCTTAAAGAAAAGAATTTTCAACCCAGAATTTCATATCCAGCCAAACTAAGTTTCATAAGTGAAGGAGAAATAAAATCCTTTACAGATAAGCAAATGCTTAGAGATTTTGTCACCACCAGGCCTGCCTTACAAGAGACCCTGAAGGAAGCCCTAAACATGGAAAGGAACAACCGGTACCAGCCATTGCAAAAACATGCCAAAATGTAAAGACCATCGAGGCTAGGAAGAAACTGCATCAACTAATGAGCAAAATAACCAGTTAATATCATAATGGCAGGATCAAGTTCACACATAACAATATTAACCTTAAATGTAAATGGACTAAATGCTCCAATTAAAAGACACAGACTGGCAAACTGGATAAAGAGTCAAGACCCATCAGTCTGCTGTATTCAGGAAACCCATCTCACATGCAGAGACATACATAGGCTCAAAATAAAGGGGTGGAGGAAGATCTACCAAGCAAATGGAGAACAAAAAAAAGCAGGGGTTGCAATCCTAGTCTCTGATAAAACAGACTTTAAACCATCAAAGATCAAAAGAGACAAAGAAGGCCATTACATAATGGTAAAGGGATCAATTCATCAGGAAGAGCTAACTATCCTAAATATATATGCACCCAATACAGGAGCACCCAGATTCATAAAGCAAGTCCTTAGAGACTTACAAAGAGACTTAGACTCCCATACAATAATAATGGGAGACTTCAACACTCCACTGTCAACATTAGACAGATCAACGAGACAGAAAGTTAACAAGGATATCCAGGAATTGAACTCATCTCTGCACCAAGTGGACCTAATAGACATCTACAGAACTCTCCACCCCAAATCAACAGAATATACATTCTTCTCAGCACCACATCGCACTTATTCCAAAATTGACCACATAATTGGAAGTAAGCACTCCTCAGCAAATGTAAAAGAACAGAAATTATAACAAACTGTCTCTCAGACCACAGTGCAATCAAACTAGAACTCAGGACTAAGAAACTCAATCAAAACCGTTCAACTACATGGAAACTGAATAACCTGCTCCTGAATGACTACTGGGTACATAATGAAATGAAGGCAGAAATAAAGATGTTCTTTGAAACCAATGAGAACAAAGATACAACATACCAGAATCTCTGGGACACATTTAAAGCAGTGTGTAGAGGGAAATTTATAGCACTAAATGCCCACAAGAGAAAGCAGGAAAGATCTAAAATTGACACTCTAACATCACAATTAAAAGAACTAGAGAAGCAAGATCAAACACATTCAAAAGCTAGCAGAAGGCAAGAAATAACTAAGATCAGAGCAGAACTGAAGGAGATAGAGACACAAAAAACCCTCCAAAAAATCAATGAATCCAGGAGTTGGTTTTTTGAAAAGATCAACAAAATTGACAGACCGCTAGCAAGACTAATAAAGAAGAAAAGAGAGAGGAATCAAATAGATGCAATAAAAAATGATAAAGGGGATATCACCACCGACCCCACAGAAATACAAACTACCATCAGAGAATACTATAAACACCTCTACGCAAATCAACTAGAAAATCTAGAAGAAATGGATAATTTCCTGGACACTTACACTCTCCCAAGACTAAACCAGGAAGAAGTTGAATCCCTGAATAGACCAATAGCAGGCTCTGAAATTGAGGCAACAATTAATAGCCTACCCACCAAAAAAAGTCCAGGACCAGTTGGATTCACAGCTGAATTCTACCAGAGGTACAAGGAGGAGCTGGTACCATTGCTTCTGAAACTATTCCAATCAATAGAAAAAGAGGGAATCCTCCCTAACTCATTTTATGAGGCCAACATCATCCTGATACCAAAGCCTGGCAGAGACACAACAAAAAAAGAGAATTTTAGACCAATATCCCTGATGAACATCGATGCAAAAATCCTCAATAAAATACTGGCAAACCGGATTCAGCAGCACATCAAAAAGCTTATCCACCATGATCAAGTGGGCTTCATCCCTGGGATGCAAGGCTGGTTCAACATTCGCAAATCAATAAACATAATCCAGCATATAAACAGAACCAAAGTCAAGAACCACATGATTATCTCAATAGATGCAGAAAAGGCTTTTGACAAAATTCAACAGCCCTTCATGCTAAAAACGCTCAATAAATTCGGTATTGATGGAACATACCTCAAAATAATAAGAGCTATTTATGACAAGCCCACAGCTAATATCATACTGAATGGGCAAAAACTGGAAAAATTCCCTTTGAAAACTGGCACAAGACAGGGATGCCCTCTCTCACCACTCCTATTCAACATAGTGTTGGAAATTCTGGCTAGGGCAATCAGGCAAGAGAAAGAAATCAAGGGTATTCAGTTAGGAAAAGAAGAAGTCAAATTGTCCCTGTTTGCAGATGACATGATTGTATATTTAGAAAACCCCATCATCTCAGCCCAAAATCTCCTTAAGCTGATAAGCAACTTCAGCAAAGTCTCAGGATACAAAATTAATGTGCAAAAATCAGAAGCATTCTTACACACCAGTAACAGACAAGCAGAGAGACAAATCAGGAATGAACTTCCATTCACAATTGCTTCAAAGAGAATCAAATACCTAGGAATCCAACTTACAAGGGATGTAAAGGACCTCTTCAAGGAGAACTACAAACCACTGCTCAGTGAAATCAAAGAGGACACAAACAAATGGAAGAACATACCATGCTCATGGATAGGAAGAATCAATATCGTGAAAATGGCCATACTGCCCAAGGTTATTTATAGATTCAATGCCATCCCCATCAAGCTACCAATGAGTTTCTTCACAGAATTGGAAAAAACTGCTTTAAAGTTCATATGGAACCAAAAAAGACCCCACATTGCCAAGACAATCCTAAGTCAAAAGGACAAAGCTGGAGGCGTCACGCTACCTGACTTCAAACTATACTACAAGGCTACAGTAACCAAAACAGCATGGTACTGGTACCAAAACAGAGCTATAGACCAATGGAACAGAACAGAGTCCTCAGAAATAATACCACACATCTACAGCCATCTGATCTTTGACAAACCTGAGAGAAACAAGAAATGGGGAAAGGATTCCCTATTTAATAAATGGTGCTGGGAAAATTGGCTAGCCATAAGTAGAAAGCTGAAACTGGATCCTTTCCTTACTCCGTATACGAAGATTAATTCAAGATGGATTAGAGACTTAAATGTTAGACCTAATACCATAAAAACCCTAGAAGAAAATCTAGGTAGTACCATTCAGGACATAGGCATGGGCAAAAACTTCATGTCTAAAACACCAAAAGCAATGGCAGCAAAAGCCAAAATTGACAAATGGGATCTAATTAAACTAAAGAGCTTCTGCACAGCAAAAGAAACTACCATCAGAGTGAACAGGCCACCTACAGAATGGGAGAAAATTTTTGCAATCTACTCATCTGACAAAGGGCTAATATCCAGAATCTACAAAGAACTCAAACAAATATACAAGAAAAAAACAAACAACCCCATCAAAAAGTGGGCAAAGGATATGAACAGACATTTCTCAAAAGAAGACATTCATACAGCCAACAGACACATGAAAAAATGCTCATCATCACTCGCCATCAGAGAAATGCAAATCAAAACCACAATGAGATACCATCTCACACCAGTTAGAACGGCAATCATTAAAAAATCAGGAAACAACAGGTGCTGGAGAGGATGTGGAGAAATAGGAACACTTTTACACTGTTGGTGGGATTGTAAACTAGTTCAACCATTATGGAAAAGAGTATGGCAATTCCTCAAGGATCTAGAACTAGATGTACCATATGACCCAGCCATCCCACTACTGGGTATATACCCAAAGGATTATAAATTATTCTACTACAAAGACACATGCACACGTATGTTTATTGCAGCAGTATTCACAATAGCAAAGACTTGGAATCAACCCAAATGTCCATCTGTGACAGACTGGATTAAGAAAATGTGGCACATATACACCATGGAATACTATGCAGCCATAAAAAAGGATGAGTTTGCGTCCTTTGTAGGGACATGGATGCAGCTGGAAACCATCATTCTTAGCAAACTATCACAAGAACAGAAAACCAAACACCGCATGTTCTCACTGATAGATGGGAACTGAACAATGAGATCACTTGGACTCCGGAAGGGGAACATCACACACTGGGGCCTATCATGGGGAGGGGGGAGGGGGGAGGGATTGCATTGGGGAGTTATACATGATATAAATGATGAATTGATGGGTGCTGACGAGTTGATGGGTGCAGCACACCAACATGGCACAAATATACATATGTAACAAACCTGCACGTTATGCACATGTACCCTAGAACTTAAAGTATAATAAAATAAAAAAATAAAAAAATAAAAAAAGTGAACACCTCACAACCAAGTTGCCTTCATATTAGGAAAACAACCTGTCATCTGTGTGCACAAAAGCTTCTGCACACCCCTGATCTCAACCTGTGGCCCCTTCTTTTCCCTTCCTCACTTCTTGGTGGTCTTAACGGGTTGGAATAACCCATAAGACCACCAAGACTCATGACTTGAAACACTACCTATGTGTTGATGACTCCCAAATTTGTAGCTTCAATCCTAGCATTTTCCTAACTGTACATATCCAGGTGCCCGTCCACCCTTTCCCCTTGGATGTCTCACAGGCATCTCCTACCTCTTATGTCAAAACTAAACTCTGAAACCCTCCCAAACAATCTGTATGTAACCCATGAGCCTTTCATAGCTCAGTTCCCTTCATTGAGCTCCTAGGCACCAAACATGGAATAATTGTGACACCACCTCCCTTTATATAATTCCTTTATTACCCTCTCACTTCCATTTCAAATTATGCCCAGAATCTGACTACCTCTCACCGCCTCTTCTCACTGCCAGATAGCATATTTTTATTATATATCTGTTCATCATCTCTCTCCCCTGCTAGCATGTAAGCTTCATGAAGGCAGGAGCTTTGTGTCTTTCATTACTGCTCAATTCCAGTGCCCAGAACAGGGCCTGACGCATAGTAGGCACCCAGTCAATGTATTTTTTTTATTGAAACAGGGTCTCATTGTCTCTCAGGCTGGAGTGCAGGGTCGTGATCACTACTCATTGCAGCCTTGACCTCCCCAGGCTCACACAATCCTCTCATCTCAGCCTCCCAAGCAGTTAGAACTACAGACACGTGCCACCACCCCAGCTAATGTGGTGTGTTTTGTAGAGACAGGGTTTGCTATGTTGCCCAGGCTGGTCATGAACTCCTGGAGTCAAGTGATCCACCCACCCTGGTCTTCCAAAGTACTGGGATTACAGGCATGAGCCACCGTGCCCAGCCCCCATCAATATTTTTACAAATAATGACCTCGAGTGTTTTTAAATACATCACACATCTTAAAAGATTGATACCATCTACTTTGTAAGGATGTTGGGCCACAGGTACACATTCATAAACTGTGTGTGTGAGTGTAAATTGTTATAGCTTTTTAAAAACTAGACTTTATGCCGGGTGCGGTGGCTCACGCCTATAATCCCAGCACTTTGGGAGGCCGAGGTGGGCGGATCACAAGGTCACGAGTTCAAGACCAGCCTGGCCAACATGGTGAAATCCTAAAATACAAAAATTAGCCGGGCGTGCTGGCTCATGCCTGTAATCCCAGCTACTCAGGAAGCTGAGGCAGGAGAATCACTTGAACCAGGGAGGTGAAGGTTTCAGTGAGCTGCGATCGAGCCATTGCACTCCAGCCTGGGCAACAGGGCAAGACTCAGACTCAAAAAAAAAAAAAAAAGACTTTATTTTTTAGAGTAGTTTTAGTTTTACAGCAAAATCGAGTGGAAGGTGCAGAGATTTCCCAGGTACCCCCGTGCCCGCAGCACGCACAGCCTCCCCGACGATCAGCATCCTGCGTCAGTGCCGTGCATTTGCTACAATCAGTAAACATGACACATCATTGTCACTCAGAGGCCAAGTTTACATCAGGGCTCACTCATGGCCTTCTATGCTCTGTGGGTTTGAACAAATGTACAGTGACATCTATCCACCATGTTAGTGCCATACAGAGTACTTTCACTGCCCTAAAAATGTTTTGTACTTCGCCTACTTATCCTCCCTCAATGTGACAGCCTTTATAGAGGTCAACTTGAGGGTATCTATTGAAATTGTAAAGATGGGTATCTTTTGACCCAGAAATTTATTTTTGTAATCCATTGAAGAAAATACTTGTACCCAAAGAATAAATATGACTATGTTCTCTGCAACATCAGAATAGTGAAAAATGAAAACTCCCTGAATGCCCCTGAGTAAGGAGATTGCTGCTGAACGAAGTGTGGTCGTTCTTTGCATGGAATATCACACAGCAGTAAAAAGAAAGAGCTCACTCTTGTGCTGACAAGGAAAGAGAAAGTCATATTTTTAAGAGGCAAATTTAAGTGGCATAGTAATATGTACAGTGTGTTCTATCAGTTGAAATATATGTATAATTTCCATACATGCTTGTGAGTATATAGATGGAAAAATTCTGAAAGGCTAAATATCAAACTCATAGTTATTATTTCTGGGGGATGAGATGAAGGGAGATACAAGGCAAATTGTGTTTATTCTGTATTGATTTGGATTTCTTTATTTATCTCTCCCCCCTTTCTCTCTCTTCCTCATTTCTCTTTCTCTTTTCTTTTTTTCTTTCTTTCTTTCCTTCCCTTCTTTCTTTCTTTCTTTCTTTCTTCCTTTTTCCTTCCTTCCCTCCCTCCTTTTTCTTTCTTTCTTTTCCTTTCTTTCTTTCTTTCTTTCTTTCTTTCTTTCTTTCTTTCTTTCTTTCTTTCTTTCTTTCTTTCTTTCTTTCTTTCTTTCTTTCTTTCCTTCCTTCCTTCCTTCCTTCCTTCCTTCCTTCCTTCCTTCCTTCCTTCCTTCCTTCCTCCCTCCCTTCCTTCCTTCCTTCTTTCCCTCCCTCCCTCCCTCCCTTCCTTCTTTCTTTCTCTCTCTTTTCTTCTTTTTCCTTTTTTTGGAGACAGAGTCTTACTCTGTTGCCCAGGCTGGAGCGCAGTGGTGCTCTCATAGCTCACCGCAACCTAGAACTCCTGGACTCAGGTGATTCTCCCGCCTACAGGAAGTATAGGCATGCACCTGGAACTACAGGCATGCACCACTATGCCCAGCTATTTTTTTTTATTTTTTAGGGACAGGGTCTCACTCTGTTGTCCAGGCTGGTCTCAAATTCCTGAGCTCAAGTGATCCTCCCACCTTGGCCTCCCAAAGCACTGGGATTACAGGTGTGAGCCACCACACCCAGCCTGGACTTCTTTTAAATGAGAATATACTTATTCATTTCCTATGTATTAAAAATAAGTTGAAAAAGTCAGGAAAACAAATGAACAGACAAAAAGTTGGTATCACTAGCATTGTTATTTAGAAGGGGTCGGCAGAGGGTGCTGAATATTGAGCCATATCTAAATGATGACCTGCTTACATTCAAGAGCAGATAGAAATCCACACTTAGTTTAGTTAAAATAGTTCTGATAGCTCAGTGGAAACCTGACCTCTGTGAAGCAGATTATTATTCTTTATTGCCAGAGGCAGTGGATATAATAACCATGTTATCTATAGCTAACAGTTCCTGAGTGGTTTACAGGTAATGTATATTTCAACAAGCATCATGTGAATGGGTTAATGCTAAAATGAGCTCACTCCTTCATTCTTTAGGAATATGAGCAAAATTAAGAATGGTTCTTGAATCGTTTTACTGAATGTCTTGATTCTCTAAAACAATCCTCAGCCAGTCACAGTGGCTCATGCCTGTAATCTCAGCACTTTGGGAGGCTGAGGCAGGAGGATCGCTTGAACTCAGGAGATCGAGACCAGCCTGGGCAACATAGCAAGACCTTGTCTCTACTAAAAATAAAACAAACAACAAAAAAAATTAACTAGACATGGTGGTGCTCCTGTAGTCTCAGCTACTTGAGAGGCTGAAGTGTGAGGATCTCTTGAGCCCAGAAGGTAGAGGCTGCAGTGAGCAAGATTGTGCCACTGCATTGCAGGATGGGCAACAGAACAAGACTGTCTCAAAAATAAGTAAATACGTAGCTGGGCACGGTGGCTCACACCTGTAATCCCAGCACTTTGGGAGGCCGAGGCAGGTAGATTGCCTGAGGTCAGAAGTTCGTGAATAGCCTGGCCAACATGGTGAAACCCCATCTCTACTAAAAATACAAAAAATTAGACAGACGTGGTGGCACGTGCCTGTAATCCCAGGTACTCAGGAGGCTGAGGCAGGAGAATCGCTTGAAGCCGGGAGGCAGAGGTTGCAATGAGCCAAGATTATGCCATTGCACTCCAGCCTGGGTGACAGAGCAAGACTCCATTTCAAAATTAATTAAATAAATACATAAAAATAATCCTAGAAAAGAGTGTCTAATAATGAAAATAGTCAATATCCAAATTAGTCTGTTCAGGGTATTTAAAGTGTTTTTAAAAACACCTGGAACAGGGGAGTAAGATGTGAGAATATGGCCATTGTCCGCTGATTAACAACAAAGACTTAGGAAGCAGCTGGTGAGACAGTCCAAGTCCACCTCTAAAGAAGATCAGTGTGTTTTGAAAACGGTCCCTTTAGCTGTCCGGTAACACTAACTGATCGCCTGATTGAAAACCTAAACTCTGAGAATAGAAAACAACAGAATTTTTACTGCGGGCTTTTCTCACAACCACCCTGAGGAATTAGTTGAGCTCTGAAATGGGGATGTACTGAAATGAAGTTATCACTTTCCAGTGAGACTGAGCTTTTTACTTTCGTAATCACAAGCCTTTGAAAGTGCTAAAAAAAAAAAAAAAAAAAAAAAAAAAAAAGCCGGGCGCGGTGGCTCATGCCTGTAATCCCAGCACTTTGGGAGACTGAGGGGGGTGGATCACCTGAGAGCAGGAGTTCCAGATCAGCCTAACCAATATGGTGAAACCCCATCTCTACTAAAATACAAAAATTAGCGGGCATGGTGGTGCACGCCTGTAATCTCAGCTACTCAGGAGGCTGAGGCGGGAGAATCGCTTGAACCTGGAAGGCAGAGGTTGCAGTGAGCTGAGATCATGCCACTGCACTCCAGCCTGGGCAACAGAGTGAGACTGTGTCTCAAAAAAAGAAAGAAAGAAAGAAAAAGAAGAAAGAAAAGAAAGAAAGAGAGAGAGAGAGAGAGAAAGAAAGGAAGAAGGAAGGAAGGAAGAAAGGAAGGAAGGAAGGAAGGAAGGAAGGAAGGAAGGAAGGAAGGAAGGAAGGAAGGAAAGGAAGGAAGGAGGGAAGGAAAGGAAGGAAGGAAGGAAAGGAAGGAAGGAAGGAAGGAAGGAAGGAAGGAAGGAAGGAAGGAAGGAAGGGAGGGAGAAAGGAAGGAAGGGAAAGAAAGAAAGAGCTAAAAAAAAGTTAAGGTGATTTTGGGGAGGACAATTGCAATATGAAATGAAAAATCAACACAAATCCTAAGGTATGTGGCTCTTGGGGTTTTATGTGAGGAGTTTTTTCCTGGACTCAACTGTCAAGATTGGGAGGGCATGACCATGTCAAGGGTCTGGCATGTGCTGAGTGCTTTCACGTAACTCTTCTGACATAACTTCTCCAACATCCTAGGAGGATGGGTGGGTAGTATCTGTGTTTTACAGAGAAATAAATCCCGTGTCGTGAGTCTGGATTAGCCACCTGAGGTCACATGGGGGCAGGATCAGAATCTGAACCCAGGTCTGCTTGATTCCCACAGCAGCTGGGAGTCCCAAGACTCCAGGCTGTCCTTCCTGGGTGGCCACTCCTATAGCCCCTGCGTACGCAGTCCTGAATTTTTCTGTTTTATGGTTTTCCCTGTTCAGTTAAAGTTTGTTGAGGGCAGGAAGTCGGTTTTATTCATGTTTGAATACTCAGTGTCCTACTGAAACTATCTCAAAATGACTTTTTATTTTTATCTCAACCAATTACTAAAATAAATTCTGATTCCTTGTAGCAAGGATGAAGCCACTTCAAGTTCTAAGGAAGAGAGTAATTAGAAGCAGGAGAATTTCAGGAGAGACAAATATATTAAGTAAAGAAAAATATATTAAGAGAATGGACCTCACAGGTTTGAGTGTTCTAGGAATCAATTCATGAGTCAATTGGCACCTCGTGATGAAGGGAAGATAAATACTTAGAAAAATAAGCAAATTATTAACCTGCAGGAAACAAAGTTTCACGAGAAAATAAATGCAATCATAGTATAGTATACATGGTTCACTGGGTAATATTTACACAGTTGTAATCATGAATGTTGAATACTGAGTATTGATATCACCAAAATTTGTGATAGAGCTTTATTGGGGAGATATGTGTGGGGCATAGGAGAGGGAAAATCTAGTCTTCTAGGGCAGACAGTCAATGGAAAAGTCAAGAAAAAGCAGTATAAGCATATTGTTTAAAAATATGGAGTAAAGGCTGGGCACAGTGGCTCACGACTATAATCCCAGCACTTTGGGAGGCCAAGGCAGGTGGATCACGAGGTCAGGAGTTCAAGAGCAGCCTGACCAACATGGTGAAACCCTGTCTCTACTAAAAACACAAAAATTAGCCGTGTGTGGTAACAGGTGCCTGTAATCCCAGCTACTCAAGTGACTGAGGCAGGAGAATCGCTTGAACCCGGGAGGCAGAGGTTGCAGTAAGTTGAGATTGCACCACTGCACTCCAGCCTGGGCAACAGAGAGAGACTCCGTCTCAAAAAATAAAATAAAATAAAATAATAATAAAATTAAAATACGGAGTTAAATCAACTGGCAGAAAAAAGCAGGTGCCAGGGCTGGAAGAGGGTGCTTTCTGGGAACAGAGGTTAATGGTGAACTGCAGAGCTAGGGAACCATTAGTTTTAATTGTAAGCATTTTCACTGTAAAACGTTTGATTTTTAAAGATATGCACACTTATTACTTCGATAGCAATAAAACTCAAGCTATAAAAGGAAAGTGAGGGGCCAGGCACAGTGACTTGTGTCTGAAATCCCTGGTCAGAGACTAGGGTGGCTGAGGCAGGAGGAGCACTTGAGGCCAAGAGTTTGAGACAAGCCTGGGTAGGATAACAAGACCCTGTCTCTACAAACAATAATTTTGAAAAGATTTAATCAGGCATGGTGGCATGAGCCTGTAGTCTCAACTACTTTGGAGGCTGAGGAAGGAGGATTGCTTGAGGCCAGGAGGTTGAGGTTTCAGTGAGCCATGATTGTGCCACTGTACTCCAGCCTGTGACAGAATGAGATCCCAGCTCTTTTTTTTTTTTTTTTTTTTTTTTTTGAGACGGGGTCTCGCTGCAATGCCTGGGCTGGAGTGCAATGGTGCCATCTTGGCTCACTGCAACCTCCGCCTCCTGGGGTCAAGCGGTTCTCCTGCCTCAGCCTTCCGAGTAGCTGGGATTACAGGCACCTGTCATCATGCCCAGCTAATGTTTGTATTTTTAGTAGAAACGGTGTTTCACCATGTTGGCCAGGCTGGTCTCGAACTCCTGACCTTGGGTGATCCGCCCAAAATGCTGGGATTACAGGGGTGAGCCACCACGCCCAGCCAAGACCCCAACTCTTAAAAAAAAAAAAAAAAAGAAAAAAGGAAAGTGAGTGGCAGCTGGGACTGGCTTTGAGTTGGAAACCACATCCTGAATTGAACCTTTAGACCATGGAAAAGTTTCTGAGGCACATAAGCATGAATTTTTGCATGATTGGCCATGTGATACATCAAATAGTTTTTGGTAACTAAACTGAAATAATAAAAAATAAATTTTCAGGGTTTCAGTACTATAGTTGTCAGTACTGTACTTACATAGCACCCCATGGAAAATAAAACAAGACAAACCAAATATTACATAAGCACACACTGCTACTCTAACTTCTTCTGTTTTATGTTGCTGTCATCCAAGGAGAAAATTTAAGCACAGCTTTCATAAAAATAGCTTGCCTGTGCTGAACATGCGCTATATATATGCCAGAGTCTGCAGAAACCACATCCTGCGTTTAACCTTTGGATCACTGAACAGTTTCTGAAATGGTAAGCATGAATTACTGCACAATCCACCATGTCCAGACAGAAATAGTTTAAGTGGACTAATATTAAATATAGCATTTATATTTAGGGTTGTAAGAGTGACAGAGAACCCATACACAAGAGAAACTAAAATGCAGTAAAGTAAACCATCTTACTTCAGCACCTGTTACTGTTCCAACGACGGCCTGATCGTGCCTCTCCAGCCCAGGATGATGTTCTGAGGAATGTTTTTAATATTAATTGTGAACATTTACTGAGCACTTAGAATGTGCCTGGCAGTCTTCAATTTTTTATTTTTTATTTTAGAGATGGAGTCTAGCTTTGTCACCCAGGCTGGAGTGCAGTGGTGTGATCTTGGTTCACTGCAACTTCTGCCTCCCGGGTTCAAGTAATTCTCATGCTTCAGCCTCTTGAGTAGCTAGGATTACAGGTGCCCAAAACCATGCCCGGCTAATTTTCATATTTTTAGTAGAGATGGGGTTTCTCCATGTTGGTCAGGCTGGTCTCAAACTCCTGACCTCAAGTGATCCGCCTGCCTCTGCCTCCCAAAGTGCTGGGATTACAGTTTGTGAGCCACCATGCCCGGCCTGTCTTCAATTTTTAGATACTTCCAGAAGAGTTTATGTTTCAATTTTGGGTTTCCAGGTCTATGCGTCAAGAGTTCATAATGTGTGAACAGGCAAACTCTTACCTAATTTTCAAGGCAGTGTGAAGTTAAAGAAACAACAGGTTTACTCTGGGCACTGCCTGGAAGTGTATGAATTGTTTATAGCGGAGCATGTCGGTGTCTCATACACAGCAAATTAACATAACGGCATTTTAATCAAATCTTCTTCTACCTGGTCAAATGATGAGTATGGTGATATAATGTACTAAGGGTGAGCCAGAGGTATGTACAGCCTGGCATGGGAGGAAAAAGAACAACCTCTTTACAAGGAACAGTGCCAGGTGCGGACAGCCCACAAAGGCCTGATTTATTTTATTTTCCTTTCTTTTCTTTTTCTTTTTCTTTCTTTCTTTCTTTCTTTTTTTTCTTTTTTCTTTTTCTTTTTTTTTTTAAACAGAGTCTTGCTCTGTCACCCAGGCTGGGGTGCAATGGTGTGATCATAGCTCACTGTAGCCTCGACCTCCCTGGGCTTAAGCAATCCTCCTACCTCAGCCTCCTGAGTAGCTGAAATTACACACATGCACCACCATGCCTGACTAATATTTTACTTTTTGTAGAGATGGGGTCTCACTATGTTTCCCAGGCTGGTCTTGAACTCCTGGGCTCAAGTGATCCTTCTGCTTTGGGCTCCCAAAGTGTTGGGATTACAGGTGTGAGCCACGATGCCCGACCAGGCCTGGTTTCATGACAGGTGATGAAGTGGATGGACAGGGCCAGCTTTCTGCAGGGCTGGGTTGCACCATGGTCCAAGTGGAAGCCAACGTCTATTGAACACCTACTAGGTGGTTTATGTGCACTGTCTTATTCATTGTCACTCCTCTTTTACAGCTGTGGGAACTGTGGCCTACAGAAGTCAAGGATCACAGCTAGCAGATAAGGGCCCAGTCCATGCTTTGCCTCAATTCTCTGAGTCTGGGCTGTAACAGCAATGCTTCCTGTGTCTGCGAGCTCATAGCTCTGAAGTGCACAGAATTTCCTGTCTGAGCACTGTGGGTGTTTCCTGAAATAATCTGCTGGGTCAAAGCTGATGCATGCTGTCTGTGCAGTCTTTGACATTTATTTCTGTTTTGCTCCACCTCCGTTTGCACGGAGGCTTTGGATTTATGAAGATTTAGCTGGAATGGGAAATCCAGGAAGAAGCTGGGTGGAGTGGGAAAGTGTCAAGAGAAGCGACTGATTTATTTATCTAACCTGGGGTTACCCAAGATAGGTTTTTTTTTCTCATTCTTAACAATGACAATAAAATATTTTTAGCCCAGCTTTAGTCTCTTAGACTGCACACTATCCTCGTGCATTTCCTGAAGGATGGTTCTCATAAACACAGATGACTCCTCATGCTGGTGTGGAGCTCAGCATCCTGGTTTTAGCATCTGTTTGTGTTTGTTATGGGGACAGTGGTAGCCAGTATCTGAAAGTTTTACAAGAGCTCAATGGGAAAGGAGAGGATGTGTTCAGGCAATTCTTAATGAGCTGTTGAGAAGAGAGCAGAGTCAGAGATAACAGGTATCACGGCCCACACAGGGAGGGAGGTGTGTTGGATCCCCCAGCTGTAGTTGAACCACCTGAAGACACCACGTGTAGAAGGATAAGCTATGCCCACTGAGCCCCGCTAAACTCCACAGAATCATGAGTGACAAATGCTGTTTTGAGCAACCAAGTTTGGATGTACTTTGTTACACAGCTATAGCTGACTGAGACAGATACTTATTAGGAAGAGTCAAAACGAAGGGTTCACAGATTCACAGGCCATGGTCAAATTCAAGTCAGCTAAACTCATGAGATGGAAAAGGTTCACAGAAGAAAGGGAGAGAGGCTAAGGCAGGAGCAGAGATAAACTGAGTCAACATGAAGGGGAAGATAAAGCCAGTTCTGTTTCCAAAGGATCAGCCAGATGGCCTGATCCTTAGAGGAGAAGCTGGCATGATGTTTGCATGTGGCCGAAGTTCAAATAGTATTTGTGGAATAAACAAATGAATTCATGAAGCAGTCTGCTTTCCTGTTCTACTTATCTTCATTTCATCAGCAAAATACATTCCTCTCAACTGTGTCATCTGGTTTCTTGTTTATTCTGTGAGCCATTTTTTTTTTTTTTTGAAACAGAGTTTTGCTCTTGTTGCCCAGGCTGGAGTGCAGTGGCGTTATCTAGCCTCACTGCAACCTCCGCCTCCCGGGTTCAAGCAATTCTCCTGCCTTAGCCTCCCAAGTAGCTGGGATTACAGGCATGTGCCACCACGTCCGGCTAATTTTGTATTTTTAGTAGAGATGGGGTTTCACCATATTGTCCAGGCTGGTCTTGAACTGCTGACCTCAAGTGATCTACCCGCCTCGGCTTCCCAAAGTGTTGGGATTACAGACGTGAGCCACCGTGCCCAGCCCTGTGAGTCATTTTATGCTCCTAATAATACTCAATGTCTTTGCTATATTTGTTCACTGTGATTCAAGTGGCTCTCCTTAGGCCAAATGTCAAGGAATCCAAAATTCTTATACAGGGATTGCTGGGGAGGGGAAATCTGCTTGAAAGAGAGAACTTGTGGGCCGGGCGCAGTGGCTTACGTCTGTAATCCCAGCACTTTGGGAGGCCAAGGTAGGCGAATCACTTGAGGTCAGGAGTTTGAGACCAGCTTCAACATGGAGAAACCTCTCTCTACTAAAAACACAAAATTAGCCGGGCGTGGTGGTGCATGCCTGTAATCCCAGCTACTCAGGTTGCGGTGAGCCGAGATCGCACCATTGCACTCCAGCCTGGGCAGTAAGAGCGAAACTCCATCTCAAAAAAAAAAAAAAAAAAAAAGAGAGAGAGAGAGAACTAGTGGACTTAAAAAAATATATATAGTAGAATATACAAATCTTAACTGTACAACTCGATAAAACTTTTCATGTGTATACACAATGTAACCACCACTCAGATCAATATCTAGAACATTTCCATCATCCCAGAAGTTTCCCTCATGTTTCTTCTCAGGCAAGACCTTTTCCCACCAAAAGACAACCACTATTGCAACTTCTACCATCACTGATTAATTAGAACATCATATATATAGAACATCATATATATAGAACCATACAGCATATATGTGTCTGACTTCTTTTAATCTACATAATGTTGGAGATTCATGCATGTCACTGTATCAGTAGTTTGCTCTTTTTAATTGTATAATATACCACAATTTATTTACCTTGTTGGTAAACGTTTAGTTTGTTTCCAATTTGGGGCTATTCTGAATAAAGCTATCATGAAGAGTTTCGTGTATGTCTTTTATAGATATATGTTCTAGATTGTTTCTAGTGTGGGGCTATTATGAATAAAACTTTCATGAACACTTGCATGCATGCCTTTTATAGCTACATGCACTAATTTCTTTTGGGTAAATAGGAGTGAAATTCTGGATCATAGAGTAGGGCATATATTTAACTTTAGTAGATATTGTCCAACTGTTTTCTGAAATAGAAACATGGATTACTCTCCCTCTGACAATTAATGATAATTTCCAGCTGCTCCATAACCTTGCTAGCACTTAATATTGTCACACTTTTATATTTCAGCCGCCCTGTCTGGTATGTGATGGTATCTCACTGTGGTTTTCATGTATATTTCTCCCATGAGTGATGAGGTTGAGCACTTTTTCATGCACTTATTGGTTATTTGGATATCTTCTTTATGAAGCGTTTGTTCAAGTCATTTGCCCATTTTCTAATTGAGTTGTTTTTTAATTGCTATATAGGTGTTTTAAAATATATTTTGCATATTAATATTTTGTCAGATACATGTGTTGCGAACATGTTCTCCAAGTCACTGGCTTGCCTAATAATGATGTCTTTTGCTTAATGTAAATACTTAATTTTAACAAATCAAGATTTACCTTTAAAAAAAATATAGGCCGGGCACGATGGCTCATGCCTGTAATCCTAGCACTTTGGGAGGCTGAGGTGGGCAGATCACCTGAGGTCAGGAGTTCAAGACAAGCCTGGCCAACATGGTGAAAACCTGTCTCTACTAAAAATATGAAAATTAGCTGGGTGTAGTGGCATGTGCCTGTAATCCCAGCTACCTGGGAGACTGAAGTAAGAGACTCGCTGGAACCTGGGAGAAAGAGGCTGCAGTGAGCTGAGCTGAGATCACACCACTGCATTTCAGCCTGGGTGACAGAGTGAGACTCTGCCTCAAAAAAAAAAAAAAAAAAAAATATATATATATATATATATATGTATATGTATGTATACGTATGTATAGCATATGTAAGTTATGATATAATATAGTGAATATGGCAAGCCTGCCCCAAACTTCAGCTCTTGAATGTGACCATTTGGAGCAGCATGCCTCTCCCTTATGCCAACCCCTGCCTCCCTCTCTACTCTTCAGAGTAAGGTAACTACTACCTTACATTTTGTGTTTATCATTTTCATGCTTTTAAAAATAGCGTTAGCTAACATGACTATATCTCTGCTATGGTCTAAATGTGTCCCCCAAAATATGTGAGGTGGGGCCTAATGGGAGGTGTTTAGGTCATTCGGGCTCTGACCTCATGATTGGATTAATGCTGCTATAAAAAGGGCTAGCATGCCAGGCGCTGTGGCCTGTAATCCCAGCACTTTGGGAGGCTGAGGTGGGTGGATCACATGAGGTCAGGAATTCCATACCAGCCTGACCAATACGGTGAAACCCTGTCTCTACTAAAAATACAAAAATTAGTTGGACATGGTGGTGTGTGCCTGTGGTCCCAGCTACTTGGGAGGCTGAGACAAGAGAATCACTTGAACCTGGGAGGCAGATGTTGCAGTGAGCCAAGATCGCACCACTGCATGCCAGCCTGGGTGATACAGGGAGACTCCATCTCAAAAAAAAAAAAAAAAGAAAGAAAAGGAAAAAGGGCTAGCAGGAGTGGGTTTGTCCGCTTCCACCTTCTGCCGTGTGAGGATGCAGCGTCCCTCCTCTCTGGAAGACACAACAAGGTGCCATCTTGGAGCCAGAGATAAAACCTGCTGGTGCCTTGATCTTGGATTTCCCAGCCTCTAGAACTGTGAGAAATAAGTTCTTGTCCTTTATAAATAATCCAGCCTCAGATATTCTGTTACAGTGGCACAAAATGGACTAACATGATCTGTAAACAACATGTTACTTGGTTTTGCCTGTTTTTGAGATGTATAAAAATAGTACCTTATAATGTGCTGTCTTCTGAAGGATTCCTTTTTTTTCCCCCACTCACTTTTATGTTTCTGAGATTTATCTTTATTGCTACATGTAGATGTAGGTCATCCATCTCCACAGCTGGATAATATTTCATTACATGAAATTTCCACAGTTTATCTACGCAGTAGCCCATCCATGGAAATATGGAATGTTCTCAGAATTATTTATTTTTATTTTTATTTTTTTGAGTCAGTCTTACTTTGTTGCCCAGGCTGGAGTGCAGTTGTATGATCTTGCCTCACTGCCACCTCTGCCTCCCAGGTTCAAGCGATTCTCCTGCCTCAGCCTTCCAAGTAGCTGGGACTACAGGCATGCACCACCATGCCTGGCTAATTTTGTATTTTTAGTAGAGATGGGGTTTCATCACATTGGCCAGGCTGGTCTCAAACTCCTGACCTCAAGTGATCTGCCCACCTTGGCCTCCCAAAGTGCTGGGATTACAGGTGTGAGCCACTCTGCCTGGCCCTCCAAAGATTTTTAATTTCAAAGAATTCTGTTATGATCTGTTTTGTAAATATCTCCTCATGCATATGTATAAGAGTTTCTCTAGATAGATACCTAAGAGTGAAATATCTAGCTATAGGATGTGTGCATATTCAGTTTAAAATACTGTCAACTTGTTTTCCAAAGTGACTGTGCCAATTTATACTCCCATGTGCAGCTAAAGGCGTCCCTACTGCTGTATCTTTCCACCAACACTTTGAACAATCAGATTTTTAAATCTTTTGCCAATTTGATGGATATAAAATAGCATCTCAAGTGTCATCTTTATTTCCATTTTCCTGATTACTGGTGAGGTTGAGCATATTTACAGACCACTGGTCTTTTGTCCATTTTTCTATTGAATTGTTTATCTTTTTCTTACTTTTTTTTTTTTTTTTTTTTGAGACAGAGTCTCACTCTGTTGCCCAGGCTGAAATGCACTGGCACGATCTTGGCTTGCTGCAACTTCCGTCTCCCGGATTCAAGAGATTCTTGTGTCTCAGCCTCCTGAGTAGCTGGGGCTACAGGGGCTTGACACCATGCCTGGCTAATTTTTGTATTTTTAGTAGAGACGGGGTTTCTCCATGTTGGCCAGGCTGGTCTTGAACTCCTGACCTCAAGTGTTCTGCCTGCCTTGGCTTCCCAAAGTGCTGGGATTACAGGCATGAGCCACCACGCCTGGCCTCTTATTGATTATTATACTTACATATTCTGAATATGATTTCCTTGTTGATTATATATGTTGTGAATATATTCTTCCAGTTTGTGGCTTAACTTTTCACTTTCTGTACAGTGTCTTTTATGAAATAGAACTTTTAAATTTTTATTAATCTTTTCCTTTTTTCTTATTCTTTTTTTGTTTTAAAATGACGATGAAATGTGCCTTCATGTTCTGGAAGGTTTTTTTGTTTTGTTTTGTTTTGTTTTTTCTTTTTTTGAGACAGGGTCTCACTCTGGCATCCAGGCTAAAGTGCAGTGCCGTGATCTCGGCTTACTGCAACCTCTGTTTCCCAGGCTCAAGCAACCTTCCCACCTTAGCCTCCTGTGTAGTTGGACTACCGATGTGCAGGTGCGCATCAACATGCCTGGCTGATGTTTTTGTGTTTTTGTAGAGGTGAGGTTTCACCATGTTGCCCAGACTGATCATGAATTTTAGGGCTCAAGTGATCCACCTGCCTTGGCCTCCCAAAGTGCTAGGATTGTAGGTGTGAGTCATTGTACCTGGCCCAATCTTTTGTGATTCAAATTTTTAATATATTATTTAATAAATCCTTCTCTACCAAAGTTGTTAAAACATTCTCCTATATTAGTTTCAAAAAGTATTAAACTTTGATTTTCACATTTAAGTGATCTTTTTGAAATTATTTTTTGTATTACAAATATAAATTTTGTTTTTTTTTCCATATGAACAACCAATTGTCCCAGCACCATTTCTGTCCTTTCCCTGTCGGTCGGTCTTTGTGGTAGGCTGAACAATGGTTCTCCGTAGATGTCCACATACTAATCTCTGTAACTGTGAATGTGTTACTTTGTAAGGTGAAAAGGAATCTGTAGATATGATTAAGTTAAGGATCTTGAGAAGGGGAGATTATCTTGGATTATGTGGTGATCCCAGTATAATCAGAAGGTCCTCATTGGAGGGAAGCAGAGAAGTTAGAATCAGAACAATGTAAAGACACAAGCAGCTCAGGGGTTGAAGTGATGCACGTTAAAAAGGGAGGAAGGGGTCACAAGCCAAGGAATGTAGGCTGGCTCTAGAAACTGTGAAAGAATTCTTCCTTTGAGTCTCCAAAAGGAACAGAGCCCTGCAGACACATTAGAATTCTGGCCTCCAGAACTGCCTGATAATATATGTGTATTGCTTTAAGTAACTAAATTGGTGGTAATTTGTTGCAGTAGCAATAGGGAACTAATATAGTATTCAAAATCACCTTTGTTGGATATCAAGTTTTCATATTCTTCTGAGGTTGTTTCTAGGTTCTCTTTCCTGTTCCATTAGTCTATTATGTATCCTTCTGCTGACACCACACTCTTACTTATCGTAACTTCATTATAAATATTGACCTGGTAAATCAGGTCCTTTATCCTCCTCTTCCTACCTGTGTCGTGGCTACTTGACTCTTCTTGGGCCTTTGCTTTTCTAGATAAATTTCTTTCTTTCTTTCTTTTTTTTGTTTTTTTGGGATGGAGTTTTGCTGTGTTTCCCAGGCTGGAGTGCAGTGGCACGATCTTGGCTCACTGCCACCTTCGCCTTGAAGGTTCAAGTGATTCTCCTGCCTCAGCCTCCCTCCCAAGTAGCTGGGATATATGCCATCATGACTGGCTAATTTTTGTGCTTTTAGTAGAGACGGGGTTTCACCATGTTGGCCAGGCTGGTCTCGAACTCCTGACCTTGAGTGATCCACCCCCCCCCCCAAAGTGCTGGGATTACAGGGGTGAGCTGCTGTACCCAGCCTCCAGATAAATTTCAGCATCTGCTTATCAAGTTCCTCAAATATGACCATCGGGGTTTTTGTTTAGAATTACATAGATTCTGGCCGGGCGCGGTGGCTCAAGCCTGTAATCCCAGCACTTTGGGAGGCCGAGACGGGCGGATCACGAAGTCAGGAGATCGAGACCATCCTGGCTAACACGGTGAAACCCCGTCTCTACTAAAAAAAATACAAAAAACTAGCCGGGCGTGGTGGCAGGCGCCTGTAGTCCCAGCTACTCGGGAGGCAGAGGTAGGAGAATGGCGTAAACCCGGGAGGCAGAGCTTGCAGTGAGCTGAGATCCGGCCACTGCACTCCAGCCTGGGCGACAGAGCGAGACTCTGTCTCAAAAAAAAAAAAAAGAATTACATAGATTCTAGAAATCAATTTGGGAAAAATTGACCTCATTCGGTATTGAGTTTTCTAAAAACACATTATACTCTTGTATTTATTTATGTCCTTCATATATTATAATAAAGTCTTTAAATTTTTTTCTTACACATCTTTTGTAAGACTTTTTTCCTAGATACCTTGTATTTTTTTGTTCCTAAAGGAAATAGTATTATTTTAAAAATTATACATAACATTTAAAAGACTATGCTTTCTAACTGCTGTTGTATAAAAATGCAATTGGTTTTTATATAAGCTCTTACTAGTATAATAAATTATCTACAGATTTCTTGGTTTTCTATTAGATATGAATATCTCCTGCATAATGAGTTTTGTTTCTGCCTTTCCACTTTTTTTTACCTCCATTTTCTTTTTCTTCTCTGACTGTGCTGGCTAGGATTGCCAGTATAATACTGAATAGAGATAGTGATAGAGGTCATCCTATATATACTTCTGGTTTAAAAATAATTTTGACATTTCTCATTGAGAATAATATGTGATGTAGATTTTTTTTTTTTTTTTTTTGCCCAGGCTGGAGTACAGTGGTGCTATCATGGCGTGGGAGCCGCCAGGCGCTCTCTCTGCCTCCAGAGGTGCTGGCACTGCCAGTCATGCCTGTGGCCTCAGTCTCCCAATCCGAGAAGTGGGTGGGCAAAGAAGAGCTCGGCAGAGCTGCATCTCCAACTCCCTGCTCTCCCCTAGGGGAGTCTACCAGCTCGAAGGTCACTGCAACCTTCGCCTCCCAGGTTCAAGCAATTCTCCTGTCTCAGCCTCCCAAGTAGCTGGGGCTACAAGCACCCACCACCACACCCAGCTAATATTTCTATTTTTGCTAGAGATGGGGTTTCACTATGTTGGCCAGGCTGGTCTCAAACTCCTGGCCTCAGGTGATCCACCTGTCTCAGCCTCCCAAAGTGCTGGGATTACAGCCATGAGTTACCACACCTGGCCGTGTGATGTTGATTTTTTAAAAATTCTTGGCCAGGCACAGTGGCTCATGCCTGTAATCCCCAAGGCGGGTGAATCACCTGAGGTCAGGAGTTGGAGACCAACCTAGCCAACATGGTGAATCTCCATCTCTACTAAAAATACAAAAATTAGTTGGGTGTGGTGGCGGGCGCCTGTAGTCCCAACTACTCAGGAGGCTGAGGTAGGAGAATCGCTTGAACCCAGGAGATGGAGGTTGCAGTGAGGCAAGACTGAGGCACTGCACTCCAGCCTGGGTGACACAACCAGACTCCATCTCAAACAAACAAACAAACAAAAAGCAAAAACAAAACAAAACAAAAAAAACCTGGTGTTGAAGTTTACCAAATGCCCAAGTTCATGTTTTTTTTTCAGTGAAGTGCACCAGTGTTTTCCAGTAAGAATGAGTTGTCCCTGCTGTTGTCTTTGATTGCTTCTCTTTGGTATCTCTACCAGACCTGTCAGTCAACTTTTGAACTAATCTGCTTTGCCATAGCTCAGGAAGGGGCAGCGTTGGTGACCTCACCCAAGAGTGGACACATGACCCAGTGTACACATGGCTCAATGCCAGCCAATTATTTCAATGTCAAGACCCTTAACTGTGAGCAGAAGTGTGGAACACAGGAGCTTCCAGGTCACAGAGATGAGAGGTCAGAATTGGCTCCAGGGCAACGGAAGACCAGTGCAGGATCAAGTCATAGGGCACAGAAACTGGAGCCACAGAGGACAGGGCAGTGTCACAGAAAGGAGACACATACATGGAAAGAGGAGCTTTCTCCAATCTTAATGATTCCCAGATCTCAGCCTCGTTTCTGTAAGGCCTGGCTCAGCTTCATCTCTGCCCTTAAGGAAACTCCCCCTTCCTCCAGGTAGACTGAGTAGGCTTCTCCACCTGATTAAAGGAGCCACACCCATATCCCCTGGCACTGGCTTGCATAGCACCTGTCCCTTTGACCTCTGCTTTTCCATCCCCATCACCACATTCAGGTCCTTCTCATGCAGCACCAGGCTTCTCTTGCTCTTGCCAAACCAGTCTCTGGCTTGCCTTTAGGAAAATCACCTTCTCCAGCCGCAAATGTGGCTTTCTGCAGCCCAGCTCCAAAACCACCCCTGCCCTTTGGATCACCCCGCCTCAGCTGCCAGCGTCTTTCGGAAGTCTGACCATCTCACCCCAGCATTCAAGGACCCAAGTGATTCAGTCTCACTGCCTCTCAGAGTTATGTCTCCTCTTGGTTACAGGCGACCCAGTCTGCAAGTAAACTGTCCTGCTTTGGGCCCTGCTGTGTCGCTCTCCGCACCAGCCTTTGCCTCTGCACTTCGCTCTATGAAGTCCTCTCACGCTGCACGGAAGGACGACTCTCTCAGGTCCCTTAGCGATGGAGACTCAGGGACATCAGAACACATCTCAGCGGTGGTGACTAGCCCTCGGATTTCCTGCCATGGTGCTGCCACTCCCACCGCCCGTGCCCTCTGCCTATGCTGTTCCTGCTGCACCAAACGCCTTCTCCTGCCACCGCCCTTTCTTTAGAAGCCCCTGCCAGCACCCGAGCTCTCTACAGATTGCTGCTGTCCCTCCCAGTCTGCGGAAGCTCTGCCCATATGCTTTCCTTAAAAGGGCTCTGGGCAGGGCAGGTGCCCCCACTTCTCAGGGATCCCCTCCTTTTGCCTTCAGCTCTCCTTACCAGATATCTATATATTTGTATATATTCAGTTTCAGCAACAATGCATCAAGTACTTTTTTTTTTTCAGTAAAGATAAGAACCGCACTCATCAAACCGGAGTTCCACTGATTCCCCACCCCCCACCGCCCCAAATCTGGCACCTCTCCGAGGTGTCCTCAGAACCATTTGGGGTGTCCTTTGGCACTGAGTAATAGAAATACATTTTTACCTCTTTCTACCATAAATTGCTGACCCCCTTCATCTGACTTATTGTTGTTTATTTTAGAATATTTTCTCTTTGAAATATTTTTTTTTCGGCAAAAAGATACGACACCGAGCACAGTGCTCCGAAGGCAGAGGCGGATGAATGCGGGAGGTCTGCCTTCGTCTCTTTAGGCGACGCCCTCCCACCCCTTCCCTTGTTCTCACGGCATTCCTCGCGGCTGGCAAAGGTATACGTGCCAGTTTCTGCTGCTCCCCCACAGAATGGAAGCCCCAGAGGGCAGGGACCTAGTCTGT
Organism: Rhinopithecus roxellana; assembly: GCF_007565055.1. NCBI lineage: Eukaryota > Metazoa > Chordata > Mammalia > Primates > Cercopithecidae > Rhinopithecus > Rhinopithecus roxellana. The sequence continues at coordinate 5,510,178 of NC_044559.1, forward strand.
CACATCCCAGGCCTCTCCTCAGCTCCTCTGAGGCCCCGGTGCTGGGTCGGGGCACCTGCTGGGCTGCGCGGGCGGCGGGGGAGGGAGAGCCCTGGAGCGCGGCCCCAGTCCTGGGAGGGAGAGGTGTTCTTCGAGGAAAGGGACAGAAGAGAATTGAGGAAGAAAGAGGGAAAGGATAGGCGTGAGGTGGACGTCCGGGCGGGGTGCGGAGGGCCCCGGGCGAGGTCAGGCCCACGGACTTTCTAGGGCGTGTAGCAGCTCAGGGCCGCGGGGGTGCTCTCCGCTCCAGTCGGACCGCCCGGACGCTGTAATCTCCTCCGAGGCTGGCCCTTCTGCCTCCAGGCAAGCTCGGGTCTGGCACGGAGCAGTGGGAAGGGCGGGAGATTGCCCCTAGCGGACTCCAAGTCCAGCCCCTGTCCCTGGGCGCGTCTCGACACTTGCTGGATCGCGGAGGAAATCCGGTCGCGGATCCCCAGCCAGCACGGGCGCCCGCCTCGGCTTCGCCCCCTTTACCCAGAGGTGGCCTCGGAGGCCAGGGTGGGGCGCGCCGCTCACCTGGAGAGGAGGCTGGGGGTCGGGGGACGCGCACGCCCTTAGGCCCCACTCCTGTCTTCTGCCCTTTTTATTCTCCCCTGCACCCTGGGGCGGGCGGCGCGGGGCCAGGGTTTGCCAGTGTCACCTGCTTGGTAAGTAGGTGGGCGAGTGACGCATCGCGGCGTGGGAGCCGCCTTCCAGGCGCTCTCTCTGCCTCCAGAGGCGCCGGCACTGCGAGGCCCCAGTCATGCCCGGGGCCCCAGTCATGCCCACGGCCTCAGTCTCCCAACCCGAGAAGTGGGTGGGCGAAGGAGAGCTCGGTCGAGCTGCGTCTCCAGTTCCCTGCTCTCCCCTAGGGGAGTCCACCAGCTCCAACCGCGACCTCTTCTGTCCCCAAACCACAGACCGTAGCCCGCCTCTGGGACCCGGATATGGAAGGAACTGTGGGGCGTCCTAGCCTTGATCCACCCTGGGCCGGGCGGGCGTTCGGGAGGCTGTGGGGCTGCAGCCCTTCCTCCCCGCCTGGAAGGTGCGGGTGTGGGAAGAGCGGGAGATGGCGAGGCCGACTCAAGCCCCGCGCGACCAGTGGCGAAGCCCAGAGCCAGACTAGGAGCGCGCTCAAGCGAGCTCGGGGGAAGGCCGAGAAGGTTTCCCGGAGGCGGCGGCGAGCCGAGACCTGGAGAGAGACGGGGCAGGGTGACGGGGCGGGCCGGGTGAAGAGGCGAGCCCCACCCCAGGAGCGCGGGGCCACACGGACACTGGCGGGCTGTCTCCCCCGGGATGCGCGGGGATTGCAGGCCTCCAGCGGACCCGCCAGCCGCCTCCGCCCTCGCGCGCCAGGGCGGCGTGTTCTGCTGGTCCTCGGCCGTGCGTATGGGGTCTGGATACCCGGCTCCGCTTGCCGCGAGCGCGCATGTCAGCCGACTAGCTCTGGACCGCATGGAGCAGCTCCCGCAGGGCCACAGCCGCGCGTCATCGCTGATTGCCAGCTCCGCGCCCACTGCACCTTTGGGCGGCCGCCTAGGGCTCATCGCGCGGAAGTCGGCCGGGTCCCTCCCCTGTGCTAGAAGGGGCTGTTCCTCCCGTGCCGTCGCGCTCTGTGTTGGATGCGAGAGAGGCTTCTGGGGGCGTCGCGGGCTAGGTCCGGGAGCTGCGGTCCTCTCAGAGGTCTCAGTGTGCCCGCAGCGCCCCCTGCAGTGCATCCCCTGCACGGGGCCCGGAACACATTCTTGTCCCCGCCAGGCCTGGAGGCCCTAGCGCCTGCCTTTCATCCGCTCTGCCCACCCGCCTCTGCTGCCTTGGGCGCTGGCCTTAGCAGTTCTGAGTTTGAATTCAATCGCCAATACACAGAAAGCCACACAAATGTGAAGCTTTGTGAATTATTATAAAATAAACACCTTTGTAACCACTACCCAAGCCAAGAAATAGTACTTTCCCTCAGAATCCCTTGCTCGTGCTCCCTCCCGATTTCACTCGACTCCCTCCTTCCCAAAGTAGCCACTATCCTGCCTTTCATAGTAATTACTTAATCGAGTTTTAAAAAACCTGTTGTCACCCAAGTTCGCCTCTCTAGAGGCTATAAATTAGACTTGCTTATTTTGTTAATACCTTTTAAGTCTCTTTAATTTGTAGTTTCTTTTTCCATCACTTTATTTTCCTTGCAACGCATCCTTCGAAGAATCTGAAGAGATTTCTAGTCTGGATTTCACTGATTGCATTCTCCTGGTTCAGTTCAACATATCTCCCTGTTTTCTGCATTTTCTGCAAATTGACAGCTGGATCCAAAGCCTTGATCAGACTCAGGTTCAAGACTTTTGGTGAGACTCCAGGTAGTGGAGTGCTGTTTTGTCAGGAGGCAGATAATGTCTGGTTGTCTCTCTTTTTTGAGATCTAAGGAGAGATGATGTCCAATGCTTACATTCATTAATTCACTGGGGGATGAAAATGGTGATATACTAATTATATAATTTATTTTTCATTTATCATCTGGGTTGATTTTATAAAGAGACTCTCCTCCTCATCTGCTATTTGGTTACCCAGTGGAAGCATTCACAGAGGAAAGGCAGGGTAAATGCTTGTTTCTTTGCATTTATTTATCCATTTTCAAGACAATGAATTGCTACCCTGTCATCTTCCCAAAGTGAAGGATTAGTTAAAAAAAATACCATTATGATGCCAAGGATTTAAATGTGCTAGATGGATTTCAATACATTGCAGTTACTGTCAGTGCTGACATACAAATGGTCCCATGTTTGGGCAGCTGGAGCCTCTTTAGGTTAACTCTTGAGTCCTTTAGATGTGACCCTAGTAGTCTTTGAACACTTCCTTGTTATCTGGAATGACAAGACGTCTTACCAGTTTGGGATGCTAGGAATTCTCTTCACTTCTTGGTTGATCTTTGTTTCTAGATCTTTTCAATGGATGCGCTATAAATTACATATATGATAAAATACACTGGGAATTTATACTGATGTAACTAAGTTAAATGGAGGACTTCTTGATTACACCTGTATTTCTTTTCTTCCACACTGGGAATCCTGGTTCTTAAGGACACTGGGAATAACTGAATTAGAATCCAATTAGTCATTTGTTTTATTTCAATTTATATACTTACAGGTTCAGAATAACAATATCGATACCATAACTAGCTATAATTTCGGAAAATACCTAAAACTTTTTCTTTCTGCATATGTTATTTCTATCCCCCCCATGTGTTTTTTTTTTTTTTTTTTGAGACAGAGTCTTGCTCTGTTGCCTAGGCTGGAGTGCAGTAGCACACTCTTGGCTCACTGCAACCTCTGTCTCGTGGGTTCAAGCGATTCTCCTGCCTCAGCCTCCCGAGTAGCTGGGATTACAGGCACATGCCACCATGCCTGGTTAAGTTTTCAGTAGAGACAGCGTTGGCTAGGCTGGTCTCGAACCCCTGAACTCAGGTTATCTGCCCTTCTTGGCCTCCCAAAGTGCTGGGATTACAGGCGAGGGCCAATGTACCCAGCCTCCCCCCTGTTTTTGTTTGTACTCTACATTCTCAGCTGGTAAAGCCATTAGATAGTATAATCTCTCTTTTTAAACCCTCATTTAGTCTTCACTCCACAAATAACTATACATTTGTTAATCATCACCAATCATTAATGTGATATTTCTCTAGTTATTTTGGTCTCTGGGGCTGGTGCTTTAGTAGATCCTCAAGAAGGGCTATGGACCATGTTACTGTATCACTGTAATAAAGACAGGATCAGCATCACTGATTATTCCTTTGGCCTCAGGCTCCAGTACGGTTCAGTACAAGACTATTAATATCCTATATTTATTTAAAAGTTTGATATTTTGTTCATCATGGATTTTTTGGCATTGGATTTGGTTTAAAAAATTATTACATTAAAATCTCATTTTCTGCATCCCTGAACTGTTTAGTGTGCTCTGAAATTCTGTGCTGCAGGCCAGGACTTTTCTCTACTCACCTGCCTCACCCTGGTTGGAGATGAGTTGGAGCTCCTCTTTCCTTGCTCTTTATTTTTCTTATCTTGTTCAAAAACAACAACAACAGCAACAACAACAACAACAACAACAAAACTCGGTGGGCGAGTTTAAAGAGACTGGGTCTTGCTATGTTGCCAAGAGTAGTCTCAAAATCCTGGCCTCAAGCAATCCTCCCACCTTGGCTTCCCAAATTGCTGGGATTACAGGTGTGAGCCACCATGCCTGGCCCCTGCTTAATTTTGATTCAATTTCCAGCAGTTGCTGTCCATTGTGGGGGTGCAGTCTGGAAGAGAGCCCTGGCAGGTCAGTGAGAGAATTCACAGACCTTCAGATCTTACCGCAGACCTCTGGTAAGATCTGGAGTGAGCCAAACCTGCTGTTCCTCACCCGGCCCCTGCGCTGTACATGAACAGGGCCCTCAGGTGCCCAGGTAACCTGTTGCTTCCCTCTGCTTTCCCCCAACACATGCTGATACTATGCAGGAGTCATGGCTGTTGTCCACCCACTTGCATTTTGTGATGACAGGATACCCCGTCACTTAGTTTTGTTGCAATATTGTCCACAGGTTTTGGTTTTAATGTCTTGTTGCTCTGACTGTATTTATGTGGGGATTCAGAAAGCACAAATTTATGTTTCCACCACCACTGCCCCTTTTTCAGATTTAATTTAATTTATTTAAAAAAAAACACTTTATTTTATTGATATATGATGGTTGTATATATTTTGAGGGTACACCCAATAGTTTGATACATGTATGCAATGTGTAATGATCAAATTCAGGTAAGTGGGATATGCATCACCTCAAACATTTTTCTTTGTGTTGGAAACATTCCAATTCTTCTCTTCTAGCTATTTTGGAATATACAATCAATTATTGCTAACTATAGTCACCCTACTGTACTATCAAACACTAGAACTTATTTCTTCTAACAGTATATTTGTACTCACTAACCAACTTTTCATTATCTCTTCTCCCTTCTACCCTTCCCAGGCCCTGGTAAGCACCATTCTACTCTCCGCCTCCATAAGATCCACTTTTTTAGCTCCCACACATGAATGAGAACATGTGATATTTGTATTTTTGTACCTGGTTTATTTCACTCAACATAATGAACTCCAGCTCCATCCATGTTGCTACAAATGAAAGGATTTTATTCTTTTTTTATGGCCAAATAATGTTTCTTTGTGTATATATACCACATTTTCCTTATTCATTCATTCATTGGTGGATACTTAGGTTGATTTCACTTCTCGACTAATGTGAACAGTCTGTAATAAACATGGGTGCGCAGATAGCTCTTATGTATACTGATTTCCTGGCTTTTGGATATATATCCAGCAGTGGGATTGCTGGATCATATGGCAGTTCTACTTTTAGTTTTTTGAAGCGCCTCCATACTGTTGTTCATAGTGGCTGTCCTAGTTTATATTCCCACTAACGGTGTATGAGTGTTCCCCTTTCTCTGAATCCTTGCCAACATCCATTATTTTTTGTCTTTTTGATAATAGCCATTCTA